>NC_052325.1:28733581-29333581 GCF_016432855.1 Salvelinus namaycush | reverse complement strand
AGGAGGACAGAAGAGGATGTGTGTGTGTGTGTGTGTGTGTGTGTGTGTGTGTGTGTGTGTGTGTGTGTGTGTGTGTGTGTGTGTGTGTGTGTGTGTGTGTGTGTGTGTGTGTGTGTGTGTGTGTTCGGGGGTGGGGGCTGGGGTCAGTCTAGAACTAGTCCATTTCTTAGAAACGTCTTATAATTGTTTGGTTCATTAGCAGTAAGAGCTGTGTAGCTGACTGACTGGTTCAGTAGTAATACTTTAGCTGTGTAGCTGACTGACTGGTTCAGTAGTAGTACTTTAGCTATGTAGCTGACTGACTGGTGCAGTAGCAGTACTTTAGCTGTGTAGCTGACTGACTGGTTCAGTAGCAGTACTTTATCTGTGTAACTGACTGACTGGTCCAGTAGCAGTACTTTAGCTGTGTAGCTGACTGACTGGTTCAGTAGCAGTACTTTAGCTGTGTAGCTGACTGACTGGTTCAGTAGCAGTACTTTAGCTGTGTAGCTGACTGACTGGTTCAGTAGCAGTACTTTATCTGTGTAGCTGACTGACTGGTTCAGTAGCAGTACTTTAGCTGTGTAGCTGGCTGACTGGTTCAGTAGCAGTACTTTAGCTGTGTAGCTGACTGACTGGTTCAGTAGCAGTACTTTAGCTGTGTAGCTGACTGACTGGTCCAGTAGCAGTACTTTATTTGTGTAGCTGACTGACCGGTCCAGTAGCAGTACTTTAGCTGTGTAGCTGACTGACTGGTTCAGTAGCAGTACTTTATTTGTGTAGCTGACTGACTGGTTCAGTAGCAGTACTTTAGCTGTGTAGCTGACTGACTGGTTCAGTAGCAGTACTTTATTTGTGTAGCTGACTGACTGGTTCAGTAGCAGTACTTTAGTTGTGTAGCTGACTGCAGGTACTCAATAAGGAGTTAATGAAGATTAATAGACTGCACTCTGGTTGTACTATACCATTACACACACACACACACACACACACACACACACACACACACACACACACACACACACACACACACACACACACACACACACACACACACACACACACACACACACACAGACACAGACACAGAAGTGTGTGCATGTTAGTGTTACACATTTTGTTGTCAACATTCTACAACCAAAGCTAGTTTGAAGGACTTTGTGGTACAATTTTAGGTACTATATACAGACTATCAGTAGCATATCAACTAACTATCTACTAACCCTAACCTTAACCCTTATCCTAACCCTAAACTTAACCCTTAGCCTAACCGTAGCCCTAACCCTTATTCTGAAACCTAACCATAACCTTATCAACAGATAGTGTAACCCCGGAGCTAATGTAATGATATAATGCAGGGGAATGTGTTGTACATTAAAGCTTCATGATGTGTGTGCGTAATGAGCCACGGAATGCAAGAGTACTACCCTCCCCCTCTTCTCATCTGTCATTCCATCTCTCTCTCCCTCTCTTCTCATCTGTCATTCCATCTCTCTTTATCCCTCCCCCTCTCTCTCTCCCTCTCTTCTCATCTGTCATTCCATCTCTCTTTATCCCTCCCCCTCTCTCTCTCCCTCTCTTCTCATCTGTCATTCCCTCTCTCTCTCTCCCTCTCTTCTCATCTGTCATTCCCTCTCTCTCTCTCCCTCTCTTCTCATCTGTCATTCCATCTCTCTATATCCCTCTCTTCTCATCTGTCATTCCATCTCTCTCTCTCTCTCTCTTCTCCTCTGTCATTCCCTCTCTCTCTCTCTCCCTCTCTTCTCATCTGTCATTCCATCTCTCTCTCTCCCTCTCTTCTCATCTGTCATTCCATCTCTCTTTATCCCTCTCTTCTCATCTGTCATTCCATCTCTCTTTATCCCTCTCTTCTCATCTGTCATTCCATCTCTCTTTATCCCTCTCTTCTCATCTGTCATTCCGTCTCTCTCTCTCCCTCTCTTCTCATCTGTCATTCCATCTCTCCCTCTCCCTCTCTTATCATCTGTCATTCCCTCTCTCTCTCTCTCTCTCCCTCTTCTCATCTGTCATTCCATCTCTCTCTCCCTCTCTTCTCATCTGTCGTTCCATCTCTCTTTATCCCTCCCTCTCTCTCTCTCCCTCTCTTCTCATCTGTCATTCCATCTCTCTTTATCTCCCCCTCTCTCTCCCTCTCTTCTCATCTGTCATTCCATCTCTCTTTATCCCTCCCCCTCTCTCTCTCCCTCTCCCTCTCTTCTCATCTGTCATTCCATCTCTCTTTATCCCTCCCCCTCTCTCTCTCCCTCTCTTCTCATCTGTCATTCCCTCTCTCTCTCTCTCTCTCCCTCTCTTCTCATCTGTCATTCCCTCTCTCTCTCTCCCTCTCTTCTCATCTGTCATTCCATCTCTCTCTCTCCCTCTCTTCTCATCTGTCATTCCATCTCTCTTTATCCCTCTCTTCTCATCTGTCATTCCATCTCTCTTTATCCCTCTCTTCTCATCTGTCATTCCCTCTCTCTCTCTCCCTCTCTTCTCATCTGTCATTCCATCTCTCTTTATCTCCCCCTCTCTCTCCCTCTCTTCTCATCTGTCATTCCATCTCTCTTTATCCCTCCCCCTCTCTCTCTCCCTCTCCCTCTCTTCTCATCTGTCATTCCATCTCTCTTTATCCCTCCCCCTCTCTCTCTCCCTCTCTTCTCATCTGTCATTCCCTCTCTCTCTCTCTCTCTCCCTCTCTTCTCATCTGTCATTCCCTCTCTCTCTCTCCCTCTCTTCTCATCTGTCATTCCATCTCTCTCTCTCCCTCTCTTCTCATCTGTCATTCCATCTCTCTTTATCCCTCTCTTCTCATCTGTCATTCCATCTCTCTTTATCCCTCTCTTCTCATCTGTCATTCCCTCTCTCTCTCTCCCTCTCTTCTCATCTGTCATTCCATCTCTCCCTCTCCCTCTCTTCTCATCTGTCATTCCCTCTCTCTCTCTCTCCCTCTCTTCTCATCTGTCATTCCCCCTCTCTCTCTCCCTCTCTTCTCATCTGTCATTCCCTCTCTCTCTCTCTCTCTCCCTCTTCTCATCTGTCATTCCATCGCTCTCTCTCCCTCTCTTCTCATTTGTCGTTCCATCTCTCTTTATCCCTCCCTCTCTCTCTCCCTCTCTTCTCATCTGTCATTCCATCTCTCTTTATCCCTCCCCCTCTCTCTCTCTCCCTCTCTTCTCATCTGTCATTCTGCATGGTGTTCATGCCAGTGGTAGGATGTGGAAAGAGAGGGAGCACACACACACACACACACACACACACACACACACTGGCCTTGCGTCAGCTCCGACTTTAGATGTGTTCTTGTGCTGTTTTCTGTGCCTACAGCTTCAGGCTGTTGTCAGATCAGTTAGAGCTTCAGGCTGCTGTCAGATCAGTTAGAGTTTCAGGCTGCTGTCAGATCAGTTAGAACTTCAGGCTGCTGTCAGATCAGTTAGAGTTTCAGGCTGCTGTCAGATCAGTTAGAGTTTCAGGCTGCTGTTAGATCAGTTAGAGCTTCAGGCTGCTGTCAGATCAGTTAGAGCTTCAGGCTCCTGTCAGATCAGTTAGAGTTTCAGGCTGCTGTCAGATCAGTTAGAGCTTCAGGCTGCTGTCAGATCAGTTAGAGCTTCAGGCTGCTGTTAGATCAGTTAGAGCTTCAGGCTGCTGTCAGATTAGTTAGAGCTTCAGGCTGCTGTTAGATCAGTTAGTGCTTCAGGCTGCTGTCAGATCAGTTAGAGCTTCAGGCTGCTGTCAGATCAGTTAGAGTTTCAGGCTGCTGTCAGATCAGTTAAAGCTTCAGGCTGCTGTCAGATCAGTTAGAGCTTCAGGCTGCTGTTAGATCAGTTAGAGTTTCAGGCTGCTGTCAGATCAGTTAGAGTTTCAGGCTGCTGTTAGATCAGTTAGAGCTTCAGGCTGCTGTTAGATCAGTTAGAGCTTCAGGCTGCTGTTAGATCAGTTAGAGTTTCAGGCTGCTGTCAGATCAGTTAGAGCTTCAGGCTGCTGTCAGATCAGTTAGAGCTTCAGGCTGCTGTCAGATCAGGTAGAGCCTCGGGCTGTATCTGTCTATCTGTCTCAGGGCAGGATTGGACATACACTCTGGCAGTCCTTTCATCAGGTTGACATCACATGACCACTGGAGACAAGCAGCAGGGAGACATCCTGCTTACAGACATCAACAACAGCAGAACCCAAATCTGCCAAGAGGCTGACACTATTGGTTCTTCCCAGTGTGGACAGGCAGATTTGGAAAACTTTCATTGTCTTGTTGAGCTAGGCCAATGACTGTATGTGAATGGACAAATCCATTAATCACGAGACAGCATTCATTTCTAAGAATGTAAAACCACCAGGAATTCAGGTAAAAATGAGTTTAATTTAGGACATCTATTCCCAACTATTCCCACGAATTAAAAAGAGACATACAGTATGTGATCATGTCTCAATGTAATCATGGTATAAAAAAATTATTGTTATTTTCAAATACGATCTCTTTTTGGGCTTAGTTGTGGTCAATTTGCAGTGTACAACTTATTATACAGTGCTTTCACAAATTATTCAGATCCCTTGACTTATTCCACATTTTGTTGTGTTACAGCCTGAATTCAAAATTGATTAAATATGAATATACATACAATACCCCATAATGACAAAGTGAAAACATGTTTTTATTAATGTTGGGAAATGTATTCAGAATGAAATACAGAAGTATTCACACCCTTGAGTCAATACATGTTTGAATCACCTTTGGTAGTGATTACAGCTGTGAGTCTTTCTGGGTAAGTCTCTAAGAGCTTTGCACACCTGGATTGTACAATATTTTCACACTCTTTTTTTAATTCTTCAAGCTCTGTCAAGTTGGTTGTTGATCATTGCTAGACAGCCATTTTCAAGTTTTGCCATAGATTTCCAAGCTGATTTAAGTCAAAACTGTAACTAGGCCACTCAGGAACGTTCAATGTCATCTTGGTAAGCAACTCCAGTCGAGATTTGGCCTTGTGATTTAGGTTATTGTCCTGCTGAAAGCTGAATTTGTCTCCCAGTGTCTGGTGGAAAGCAGACGAAACCAGGTTTTCCTCTAGGATTTTGCCTGTGCTTAGCTCTATTGCGTTTATTTTTATCCTAAAAAACTTCTTAATCCTCGCCGCTGACAAGCATGCCCATAACATGATGCTTTCTTTGCCACATATTTTGCAGTTCTACTTTAGTGCCTTATTGCGGACAGGATGTATGTTTTGGGATTTTTTTATTCTGTACAGGTTTCCTTCTTTCCAGTCTGTTGTATAGGTTAGTAATGTGGAGTAACTACAATGTTGTTGATCCATCTTCAGTTTTCTCCAATTACACCCATTAAACTCTGTAACTGTTTTAAAGTCAACATTGGCCTCATGGTGAAATCCCTGAGTGGTTCCCTTCCTCTCCGGCAACTGAGTTAGGAAGGACACCTGTATCTTTGTAGTGACTGGGTGTGTTGATTCACCATCCAAATTGTGACTAATACTGACTACTTCATCATGCTCAAAGGGATATTCAATGTCTGCTTAATTTTTTTTTTTACCCATATACCCTTAGGTGACCTTCTTTGGTCTTTGTGGGTGAATTTGTGTTTGAAATTCACTGCTCAACTGAGGGACCTTACAGATAATTGTATGCGTGGGGTACAGAGATGTGGTAGTCATTTAAAAATCATGTTAAAGACTATTACTGCACACATATTCCATGCAACTTAATATGTGACTTGTTAAGCACATTTTTACTCCTAATTTAATATATTTGTAAAATTCTACAAACATAATTCCACTTTGACATTATGGGGTATTGTGTGTTGGCCAGTGAAAACAAATCTCAATTTAATACATTTTAAATTCAGTGTAACGGTAGTCGTCATATTCCTCCTCTTCGGACGAGGAGAGGCGAGAAGGATCGGACCAATACGCGGAGTGGTTAGTGTTCATGATGAATGATTTATTATAACGGAAAACTGAACACTGAAAATACAAAACAAATAAACGAAGTGCCGAAAACAGATACAGTACCGTGTGGTGAAAAACACAAACACGGAAACAAACACCCACAAAACACACGTGAAACCCAGGCTGCCTAAGTATGATTCTCAATCAGGGACAACGATTGACAGCTGCCTCTGATTGAGAATCATACCAGGCCGAACACAAAAATCCCAACATAGAAAATCAACCATAGACAAACCCACCCAACTCACGCCCTGACCAACTAAAATAAATACAAGACAAAGAAAAACAGGTCAGGAACGTGACAGAACCCCCCCCTTAAGGTGCGAACTCCGGGCGCACCACCATAAATTCTAGGGGAGGGTCTGGGTGGGCGTCTGTCCACGGTGGCGGCCCTGGGGCGGGACGTGGACCCCACCTTAACAATGTCTTTGTTCGCCTCCTTACTCGCCCCTGTGGCCTCCTCCTAACAACCACCCTCCATGTACGCAGCACCGGACTAAGGGGCAGCTCCGGACTGAGGGGCAGCTCCGGACTGAGGGGCAGCACCGGACTGAGGGGCAGATCCTGGCTGGCTGGCTCTGGCGGATCCTGGCTGGCTGGCGGATCCTGGCTGGCCGGCTCTGGCGGATCCTGGCTGGACGGCTCTGGCTGGTCCTGGCTGGACGGCTCTGGCTGGTCCTGGCTGGACGGCTCTGGCTGGTCCTGGCTGGACGGCTCTGGCGGATCCTGGCTGGACGGCTCTGGCGGATCCTGGCTGGACGGCTCTGGCGGATCCTGGCTGGACGGCTCTGGCTGCTCCTGTCTGGCGGACGGCTCTGGCTGCTCCTGTCTTGCGGACGGCTCTGGCTGCTCCTGTCTGGCGGACGGCTCTGGCTGCTCCTGTCTGGCGGACGGCTCTGGCTGCTGCTGTCTGGCGGACGGCTCTGGCTGCTCCTGTCTGGCGGACGGCTCTAGCGGCTCGGGACAGACGGGCAGCTCTGACGGCTCGGGACAGACGGGCAGCTCTGACGGCTCGGGACAGACGGGCAGCTCTGACGGCTCGGGACAGACGGGCAGCTCTGACGGCTCGGGACAGACGGGCAGCTCTGACGGCTCGGGACAGACGGGCAGCTCAGACAGCGCTGGGCAGGCAGGCAGCTCAGACAGCGCTGGGCAGGCAGGCAGTTCTGGGCAGACTGGCAGTGCAGGCAGCTCTGGGCAGACGGGCACACCTGTAGGGAGGAGACGGAGAGACAGCCTGGTGCGTGGGGCTGCCACAGGACCCACCAGGCTGGAGAGACCTACAGGAGGCTTGATGTTAAGAAGAGGCACCTGAAGGACCGGGCTGTGGGGGAGCACTGGAGCTCTGGTGCGCAGCCTTTGCACCACTCCCCCAGGCTGGAATACTACTCCAGCCCGTACCCTCCAGAGTGCAGGCACAGGTTGAACCGGGCTGTGGATGAGCACTGGAGATCTAGTGCCTACTACGCGCACCTCTCCCTTAGGCTCCACTCCCACATTTGCCCGGTACGAGCGGAGCGTAGGCATAGGACGCACTGCACCCTCCCAGCGCCCCGGAGACACAGCACGCAGAGCCGGCGCAGGATACCCTGGACCGAAACTGCGTACCGGAGACCAGACGCGCTGAGCAGGCACAATACGCCCCGGCTGGATGCCCACACTCACATGACACTTTCGGGGGGCTGCCCTATAGCGCACCGGGCTATGGGCACGCACTGGCGACACCGTGCGCTTAACCGCATAACACGGTGCCTGACCAGTAACGCGTTGCTTATAATAAGCACGAGGAGTGCGCTCAGGTCTGCTACCTGGCTTAGCAACACTCCTCTCTAGCTCCCCCCCCAAAAAAATTCTGGGGTTGCCTCTCGTACCTGTCGCGCTGCCGTGCTGCCTCCTCATATCGCCGCCGCTCAGCTTTCGCTTCCTCCAGCTCAGCTTTGGGGCGGCGATACTCCCCAGCCTGTGCCCAGGGTCCTTCTCCGTTCAAAATCTCCTCCCATGTCCAGGAGTCCTGGGATTTCTGCTGCTGCTGTCGCTGCCCTTTTCCCCGCTGCTTGATCCTTTGTAGGTGGGTGTTTCTGTAACGGTAGTCGTCATATTCCTCCTCCTCGGACGAGGAGAGGCGAGAAGGATCGGACCAATACGCGGAGTGGTTAGTGTTCATGATGAATGATTTATTATAACGGAAAACTGAACACTGAAAATACAAAACAAATAAACGAAGTGCCGAAAACAGATACAGTACCGTGTGGTGAAAAACACAAACACGGAAACAAACACCCACAAAACACACGTGAAACCCAGGCTGCCTAAGTATGATTCTCAATCAGGGACAACGATTGACAGCTGCCTCTGATTGAGAATCATACCAGGCCGAACACAAAAATCCCAACATAGAAAATCAACCATAGACAAACCCACCCAACTCACGCCCTGACCAACTAAAATAAATACAAGACAAAGGAAAACAGGTCAGGAACGTGACATTCAGCCTGCAACATAACAAAATGTGGAAAAGCAAGAGGTGTGACTACTTTCTGTAATTATGTTCCGGCCCCCTGACCATCCACCCCAACAAAATTCGTCCTGCGGCTGAATCTATACTGAACACAGATATAAACGCAACATGTAAAGTGTTGGTCTCATGTTTCATGAGCTGATATAAAAGATCCCAGAAATTTTCCATACGCACAAAAAGCTTATTTCTCTCAAATTTTGTGCACAAATTTGTTTACATCCCTGTTAATGAGCATTTTTCCTTTGCCACGGTACTCCATCCACCTGACATGTGTGGCATATCAAAAAACTGATTAAACAGTATGATCATTACACAGGTGCACCTTGTGGAAAATAAAAGGCCACTCTAAAATGTGCAGTTTTGTCACACAATACAATGCCACAGATGTCTGAAGTTTTGAGGGAGTGTGCAATTTGCATTTGGCAGTACGTCCAACCGGCCTGACAACCACAGACCACATGTATGGCGTTGTGTGGACGAGCGGTTTGCTGATGTCAACGTTGTGAACTGAGTGCCCCAGATCCTGAGGCTCATTGTTGTGCCATTCATTCGACGCCATCACCTCATGTTTCAGCATGATAATGCACAGCCCCAAGGATCTGTACACATTCATGGAAGCTGAAAATGTCCCAGTTCTTCCATGGCCTGCATACTCACCAGATATGTCACCCATTGAGCATGTTTGGGATGCTCTAGATCGATGTGTACCACAATGTGTTCCAGTTCCCGCCAATATCCAGCAACTTCGCCATTGAGGAGTGGGACAACATCCCACAGGCCACAATTAACAGCCTGATCAACTCTGTGTGAAGGAGATGTGTTGCTCTGAATGAGGCAAATGGTGGTCACACCATTTTCTGAGCCACGCCCCCCACCTTTTTTAAGGTATCTGTGACCAACAGATGCATATCTGTATTCCCAGTCATGTGAAATCCATAGATTAGGGCCTAATTAATTCATTTCAATTGACTGATTTCCTTATATGAACTGTAACTCAGTAAAATCTTTGAAATTGTTGCATGTTGCGTTTATATTTTTGTTCAGTATAGTTTCTTATCTCTGGTATAGGGTCTGTCTTCTCTCTCCTCTCTCCTCCAGAGTTTACCCGCCCTGCCCTGTGGGACGGTCTAACGTGTCTCTTCTCTCTCCTCCAGAGTTTACCCACCCTGCCCTGTGGGAAGGTCTAACGTGTCTCTTCTCTCTCCTCCAGAGTTTACCCACCCTGCCCTGTAGGACGGTCTAACGTGTCTCTTCTCTCTCCTCCAGAGTTTACCCACCCTGCCCTGTGGGACGGTCTAACGTGTCTCCTCTCTCTCCTCCAGAGTTTACCCGCCCTGCCCTGTGGGACGGTCTAACGTGTCTCTTCTCTCTCCTCCAGAGTTTACCCACCCTGCCCTGTGGGACGGTCTAACGTGTCTCCTCTCTCTCCTCCAGAGTTTACCCGCCCTGCCCTGTGGGACGGTCTAACGTGTCTCTTCTCTCTCCTCCAGAGTTTACCCACCCTGCCCTGTGGGACGGTCTAACGTGTCTCCTCTCTCTCCTCCAGAGTTTACCCACCCTGCCCTGTGGGACGGTCTAACGTGTCTCCTCCCTCTCCTCCAGAGTTTACCCACCCTGCCCTGTGGGACGGTCTAACGTGTCTCTTCTCTCTCCTCCAGAGTTTACCCACCCTGCCCTGTGGGACGGTCTAACGTTTCTCCTTTCTCTCTCCTCCAGAGTTTACCCACCCTGCCCTGTGGGAAGGTCTAACGTGTCTCTTCTCTCTCCTCCAGAGTTTACCCACCCTGCCCTGTGGGAAGGTCTAACGTGTCTCTTCTCTCTCCTCCAGAGTTTACCCACCCTGCCCTGTGGGAAGGTCTAACGTGTCTCTTCTCTCTCCTCCAGAGTTTACCCACCCTGCCCTGTGGGACGGTCTAACGTGTCTCCTCTCTCTCCTCCAGAGTTTACCCGCCCTGCCCTGTGGGACGGTCTAACGTGTCTCTTCTCTCTCCTCCAGAGTTTACCCACCCTGCCCTGTGGGACGGTCTAACGTGTCTCCTCTCTCTCCTCCAGAGTTTACCCACCCTGCCCTGTGGGACGGTCTAACGTGTCTCCTCCCTCTCCTCCAGAGTTTACCCACCCTGCCCTGTGGGACGGTCTAACGTGTCTCTTCTCTCTCCTCCAGAGTTTACCCACCCTGCCCTGTGGGACGGTCTAACGTTTCTCCTTTCTCTCCTCCAGAGTTTACCTAATCTAACCCTAACCCTGCCCTGTGGGAAGGTCTAACGTTTCTCCTTTCTCTCCTCCAGAGTTTACCTAATCTAACCCTAACCCTGCCCTGTGGGAAGGTCTAACTTATCTCCTCTCTCTCCTCCAGAGTTTACCTAATCTAACCCTAACCCTGCCCTGTGGGAAGGTCTAACGTTTCTCCTTTCTCTCCTCCAGAGTTTACCTAATCTAACCCTAACCCTGCCCTGTGGGAAGGTCTAACTTATCTCCTCTCTCTCCTCCAGAGTTTACCTAATCTAACCCTAACCCTGCCCTGTGGGAAGGCTCTCTATTCCTACGAGGGGAAGGAACCTGGAGACCTGCCGTTTGCAAAAGGGGACATAATCATCCTGCGACGTAAAGTTGACGACAACTGGTACCATGGGGAGCTGAACAGTTGTCATGGTTTCCTGCCAGCTAGTTACATCGCGTTGTTACGGCCGCTGAGCCAAACTCCGCCCACAGGAAAGGCATTGTACGACTTTGAGGTCAAAGACAAAGATCAGGACAAAGACTGTCTGGCCTTCTTGAAGGTACACACACACACATGCACGCACACACAAACCTACACACACAAACACACGCTGACTCACTGTAATCCAATGTGTGTGTATCTATGAATACGTTTACATGGACACTGATCGAATTAAATGGAATTTTATTGGTCGCGTACACATATTTTGCAGATATTATTGCAGGTGCATCCAAATGCTAATGTTTCTAGCTCCAACAGTGCAGTAACACCTAACAAAACAAAACAATACACACAAAAATGAAGACATATCAGAATGAGTATTGTCCGAGTCCGGAATATAAATATATATACAAAAGTATATGGACACCCCTTCAAATTAATGGATTCAGCTATTTCAGCCAGACCCATTGCTGATGTAACAGTAAAGCTTCCATCCCTCTCCTCGCCCCTACCTGGGCTTGAACCAGGGACCCTCTGCACACATCAACAACTGCCTTCCAAGAAGCATCGTTACCCATCGCTCCACAAAAGCCCTGGCTCTTGCAGGGCAAGGGGAACAACTACTTCAAGGTCTCAGAGCGAGTGACGTCACCGATTGAAACGCTATTAGCGCGCACCCCGCTAACTAGCTAGTCATTTCACATCAGTTACACTAACAGGTGTACAAAATCGAGCACACAACCATGCAATCTCCATAGACAAACATTGGCAGTAGAATGGCCTTACTGAAGAGCTCAGTGACATTCAACGTGGCACCATCATAGGATGCCACCTTTCCAACAAATCAATTTGTCAAATTTCTGCCCTGCTAGAGCACCCCCGGTCAACTGTAAGTGCTGTTATTGTGAAGTGTAAAAGTCTAGGAGCAACAACGGCTCAGCCGAGAAGTGGTAGGCCACACAAGCTAACAGAACGGAACCGCCGAGTGCTGAAGCACGTAGTTCGGAAAAATCGTCTGTTCTCGGTTGCAACTCTCACTACCGAGTTCCAAACTGCCTCTGGAAGCAACGTCAGCACATCAACTGTTTGTCGGCAGCTTAATGAAATAGGTTTTCATGACTGAGCAGCCGCACACAAGCCTAAGATCACCATGCGCAATGCCAAGTGTCGGCTGGAGTGGTGTAAAGCTCGTCGCCATTGAACTCTTGAGCAGTGGAAACATGTTCTCTGGAGTGATGATTTACTCTTCAAATCAAATTGTATTAGTCACATGCGTCGAATACAACAGGTGCAGTAGACCTTACAGTGAAATGCTTACTTACGAGCCCCTAACCAATAATGCAGTTTAAAAAATACAAATAAGAATAAGAAATAAAAGTAACAAGTAGTTTAAGAGCAGCAGTAAAATAACAATAGCGAGACTATATACAGGGGGTACCAACAGGGGGTACCAGTACAGATTCAATGTGCGGGGGCAACGGTTAGCCGAGGTAATTGAGGAAAGATGAACATGTAGATAGGGTTATTAAAGTGACTATGCATAGATAATAACAGAGAGTAGCAGCGGCGTAAAAGAGGGGGGGCAATGCCAATAGTCTAGGTAGCCATTTAATAAGATGTTCAGGAGTCTTATGGCTTGGGGGTAGAAGCTGTTTAGAAGCCTCTTGGACCTAGACTTGGCGCTCTGGTACCGCTTGCCGTGCGGTAGCAGAGAGAACAGTCTATGACTAGGGTGGCTGGAGTCTTTGACAATTTTTAAGGCCTTCCTCTGACACCACCTGGTATAGAGGTCCTGGATGACAGGGAGCTTGGCCCCAGTGATGTACTGGGTCGTACGCACTACCCTCTGAAGTGCTTGCGGTCGGATGCCGAAAAGCTGCCATACCAGGCAGTGATGCAACCAGTCAAGATGCTCTCGATGGTGCAGCTGTAGAACCTTTTGAGGATCTGAGGACCCATGCCAAATCTTTTCAGTCACCTGAGGTAGAATAGGTTTTGTCATGCCCTCTTCACGACTGTCTTGGTGTGCTTGGACCATGTTCGTTTGTTGGTAATGTGGACACCAAGGAACTAGAAGCTCTCAACCTGCTCCACTACAGCCCCGTCGATGAGAAGGGAGGCGTGCTCAGTCCTCCTTTTCCTGTAGTCCACAATCATCTCCTTTCTCTTGATCACGTTGAGGGAGAGGTTGTTGTCCTGGCACCACACGGCCAGGTCTCTGACCTCCTCCCTATTGGCTGTCTCGTCGTTGTTGGTGATCAGGCCTACCACTGTTGTGTCATCGGCAAACTTAATGATGGTGTTGGAGTCGTGCCTGGCCGTGCAGTCATGAGTGAACAGGGAGTATAGGAGGGGACTGATCACGCACCCCTGAGGTGCCCCTGTGTTGAGGATCAGTGTTGCAGATGTGTTGTTACCTACCCTTACCACCTGGGGGCGGCCCATCAGGAAGTCTAGGATCCAGTTGCAAAGGGAGGTGTTTAGTCCCAGGGTCCTTAGCTTCACCATCTGGCAGTCCGACAGACGAATCTGGGTTTGGCGGATGCCAGGAGAGAACGCTACCTTACCCAATGCATAGTGCCAACTGTAACGTTTGGTGGAGGAGGAAGGGCTGTTTTTCATGGTTCGGGCTAGGCAGCATACAATGACATTCTAGACGATTCTGTGCTTCAAACTTTGTGGCAACCGTTTAGGGAAGGCCCCTTTCCTGTTTCAGCATGACAACGCCCCTGTGCACAAAGCGAGGTCCATACAGCAATGGATTGCCGAATATCGGTGTGGAAGAACTTGACTGGCCTGCACAGAGCCTCATTGAACACCTTTGGGATGAATTGGAACACCGACTGTGAGCCAGGCCTAATCGCCCAACATCAGTGACCGACCTCTCTAATGCTATTGTGGCTGAATGGAAGCAAGTCCCTGCAGCAATGTTCCAGCATCTAGTGGAAAGACTTCCCAAAAGAGTGGAGTGGAGGCTGTTATAGCAGCAAAGGGGAGACCAACTCCATATTAATGCCCATGAATCTGGAATGAGATGTTTGACGAGCAGGTGTCCATATACTTTTGGTCATGTAGTGTATCAATACACCGATGTAAACGGTGTAAAATATTAGTACATGTAAACAGCTTCATCAGAGTTCCATCAGTGTAGTTGATCTGTGCATGTGTCAGCACCAGCAGTACAAGCCTCCCTCTTGTGCACTAGTGAAGTGAGTTCGGAAAACTGAATGTATGTATCTTAGAAATCGTTTTCACATACAAACGTTATAGGTCCGATCTCAGAATCAAATAGACTTCCCAAAAATAACATGGTCGCTGTGGTAGAACGTTAATTTTTATGAGATTTCAGATGTGTCCATATAAACAGGATTATTCGGGAAATCGTTCTTCTTGTAAATATTTAAATTGAATTATTATATTCATCTGACTATTCACAGTAATGGTAATATTGTGTGCATGTAATCGTACTCTATGATACCCCACTGGATGTTTTGTGTTTATCTAAGCAGTCTACCTTCTCCTCTGTCTATCTTTCTACCTCTCTATCTGAATATAGTTTTTCTCCTCCAATGTGGGAGAGCGAGAGAGTAACCCCCCCTTCTCCAGCACAGTGTTTGTGATAAACAGTGATTTGTATTCCCTCTGCTCCTCTCCTCTTCAAAGCTCATCATTTGTTCATGCTGTTACACACTCTAGGTGAGGACACTGGCGAATGGAACATATCTCGTTCTCTCTCATTCTCTGTGTGTGTGTTCCTCAGCAGCACCTGGCCTCATACACTCTCTCAGGATGGGGCTAGGGAAAGAGGGCCAAGTCAGAACAGAGAGACACAGACATGCACTTCCTTTTCGCACACACAGAATCACAGCTGCAGTTCCCTAGCTAAATTACTAAATGGAAGGATAGGTTTAAATTCGAAGAGAGAATGAGAGGGAGACAGAGAGGGAGACGGAGAGGGAGACGGAGAGGGAGACGGAGAGGGAGACGGAGAGGGAGACGGAGAGGGAGACGGAGACGGAGACGGAGACGGAGAGGGAGACGGAGAGGGAGACGGAGAGGGAGACGGAGAGGGAGACGGAGAGGGAGACAGAGAGGGCGTGAATGAGTGAAGGAGAGCAGCATGTAAGCCTGCATGTAACAGGGCCAGTGGGTCAGATAATATATCTCTAGGAAAGAGAGAGAAACCTTATCCCTCTCTTACTGTTTCTCTCCCTCCCTCTCCTTCTTTCCCTCTGTGATGATGAGAAATGAGTAGAGACAGTGGTATCATTAGGTCAGGGGCAGAGGCAGAAAAAACGAGGGGGACAGGGTGAGTTAGAGAGGGAGAGGGGAGATAGTGTGGGAGAGAAGGAGAATAAGTGAGAGAAAGAGAGACTCACACATGGTGATTTTAATGCAGGGAAATCAGTTTTACCCCATTTTTTACCAGCATGTCACCACCAAAAAGAGGCAACAAAACTCTAGACCACCCGAGAGAGAGAGAGAGAGAGAGAGAGAGAGAGAGAGAGAGAGAGAGAGAGAGAGAGAGAGAGAGAGAGAGAGAGAGAGAGAGAGAGAGAGAGAGAGAGAGAGAGAGAGAGAGAGAGAGAGAGAGAGAGAGTAGAGAGAGAGAGAGAGATATGAATATAAGCTTAATTCCTGTTGTGTCCTTATAAACCATACTGTCTGTCCAATAGGATGAGGTTCTGACGGTGATCAGACGAGTGGATGACAACTGGGCAGAGGGCATGCTGGGAGATAAGATCGGGATCTTCCCCATCCTCTATGTAGAGGTAACAACAAACACACACACGGGGGGTCTTATTAGATAGGGATACATCAATAATTAAGAGTCTTCCATCACTTTGACTCGACAGGGGAGGCTATGTGTGCGTGCGTATGTGTGTTGTGAAGGGGGGAGGTTAGGGTTAGTAGGGGGGGACATAATGAGGGTGTCCCAGCTGGAGGCGAGTGGAGCGTTGGGGGAGGGAGGAAGGGGCTCTCTCCTCTCTCCTTGTCTCCTATGGTGGTGTAGCTGTGCGCAGTTAACCCTTCACATCTTTAACACAAGAAGAGCCTAGAGTGTCATGTGGACGATAAAACAAATTCACTTTTTTAATTACTCCTCCATTTTTAATGGCATGTCCCCCCCATCCTTGACTTTTCCTAAATAAGTCTTTATAACACACTGTCGTTGTTAGAATCTTAATATCACAAATTGAAGGAGGACATTTTTGAATGGTTTCCTTCTGCTGCCCCTCCTACTCCCGACAGTTGAAGGTGCCCTGCCCAGTTGATAATTACCCCCATTATTGCCTCGAAATAACATATATGAAATGTATTCATTAGACTGTTAGAATGTTGACGTCCAAACACACACAAATACACACACTGTATGGTACAGTGAGCACAGGGCTGCTGAGATGAAAGATGATCACAGAGAGAAAGAAAGTACAGGGTGAAGGATGGTTCTGCCTCAGAGAACAATGCACAGACACACACGCACGCACACACGCACGCACGCACGCACGCACGCACGCACGCACGCACGCACACACACACACACACACACACACACACACAAACAAACTCTCACACCTTTTCTGCTGAGGGAAAAGGTGAAGGCCCTTGTGAATAGTGTAAAGAGACAGTCACACATTCAGGTGTATTGTGTATACTGTGGGAACATACGCATGAGATGGGGAGAGGAATTCACTGTCTGTCTGTGTCTGAGTGTGTATTTGACCTTCATAGAGAAAGACTGTGTGCGTCTCCATCCGTCCCCTGAGAGTGATGCCGTCAGTGCAGGATCAATCTATCAGGCTCATTAGCATATGTTCTGATTAGCATATCTATTAATATGGAGATGGCGACGTCTCACTGTCTCACTGAGACAGATCCACTCTGTCCTGCTCTCTACAGTCTATACTCACACACTGAGACAGATCCACTCTGTCCTGCCCTCTACAGTCTATACTCACACGTTGAGACAGATCCACTCTGTCCTGCCCTCTACAGTCTATACTCACACGCCGAGACAGATCCACTCTGTCCTGCCCCCTACAGTCTATACTCAGACACTGAGACAGATCCACTCTGTCCTGCCCCCTACAGTCTATACTCACACACTGAGACAGATCCACTCTGTCCTGCCCCCTACAGTCTATACTCACATACTGAGACAGATCCACTCTGTCCTGCCCTCTACAGTCTATACTCACACGCCGAGACAGATCCACTCTGTCCTGCCCCCTACAGTCTATACTCAGACACTGAGACAGATCCACTCTGTCCTGCCCCCTACAGTCTATACTCACACACTGAGACAGATCCACTCTGTCCTGCCCCCTACAGTCTATACTCACATACTGAGTCAGATCCACTCTGTCCTGCCCCCTACAGTCTATACTCACACACTGAGACAGATCCACTCGGTCCTGCCTTCTACAGTCTATACTCACACAATGAGACAGATCCACTCTGTCCTGCCCTCTACTGTCTATACTCAGACACTGAGACAGATCCACTCTGTCCTGCCCTCTACAGTCTATACTCACACGCTGAGACAGATCCACTCTGTCCTGCCCTCTACAGTCTATACTCACACACTGAGACAGATCCACTCTGTCCTGCCCTCTACAGTCTATACTCACACGCTGAGACAGATCCACTCTGTCCTGCCCCCTACAGTCTATACTCACACACTGAGACAGATCCACTCTGTCCTGCCCTCTACAGTCTTTACTCACACACTGAGACAGATCCACTCTGTCCTGCCCTCTACAGTCTATACTCACACGCTGAGACAGATCCACTCTGTCCTGCCCCCTACAGTCTATACTCAGACACTGAGACAGATCCACTCTGTCCTGCCCTCTACAGTCTATACTCACACACTGAGACAGATCCACTCTGTCCTGCCCCCTACAGTCTATACTCACACACTGAGACAGATCCACTCTGTTCTGCCCTCTACAGTCTATACTCAGACACTGAGACAGATCCACTCTGTCCTGCCCGCTACAGTCTATACTCACACGTTGAGACAGATCCACTCTGTCCTGCCCTGTACAGTCTATACTCACACACTGAGACAGATCCACTCTGTCCTGCCCTCTACAGTCTATACTCACACTGAGACAGATCCACTCTGTTCTGCCCTCTACAGTCTATACTCAGACACTGAGACAGATCCACTCTGTCCTGCCCGCTACAGTCTATACTCACACGTTGAGACAGATCCACTCTGTCCTGCCCTGTACAGTCTATACTCACACACTGAGACAGATCCACTCTGTCCTGCCCTCTACAGTCTATACTCACACACTGAGACAGATCCACTCTGTCCTGCCCTCTACAGTCTATACTCACACGCTGAGACAGATCCACTCTGTCCTGCCCTCTACAGTCTATACTCACACGCTGAGACAGATCCACTCTGTCCTGCCCTGTACAGTCTATACTCACACACTGAGACAGATCCACTCTGTCCTGCCCTGTACAGTCTATACTCACACACTGAGACAGATCCACTCGGTCCTGCCTTCTACAGTCTATACTCACACAATGAGACAGATCCACTCTGTCCTGCCCTCTACAGTCTATACTCACACACTGAGACAGATCCACTCTGTCCAGCCCTCTACAGTCTATACTCACACACTGAGACAGATCCACTCGGTCCTGTCTTCTACAGTCTATACTCACACAATGAGACAGATCCACTCTGTCCTGCCCTGTACAGTCTATACTCACACACTGAGACAGATCCACTCTGTCCTGCCCTGTACAGTCTATACTCACACACTGAGACAGATCCACTCTGTCCTGCCCTGTACAGTCTATACTCACACACTGAGACAGATCCACTCTGTCCTGCCCTGTACAGTCTATACTCACACACTGAGACAGATCCACTCTGTCCTGCCCTGTACAGTCTATACTCACACACTGAGACAGATCCACTCTGTCCTGCCCTCTACAGTCTATACTCACACACTGAGACAGATCCACTCGGTCCTGCCTTCTACAGTCTATACTCACACACTGAGACAGATCCACTCTGTCCTGCCCTGTACAGTCTATACTCACACACTGAGACAGATCCACTCTGTCCTGCCCTCTACAGTCTATACTCACACACTGAGACAGATCCACTCTGTCCAGCTCTCTACAGTCTATACTCACACACTAACTATTCTCTCCAAGGAATCTTCTCCAACAAAGGAGAATGTTTTCAGCGGAGGTGATATTGATGTAGTGTAGCAGAAAGCGTCCCCTGAGGTCAACATGGTGACAATGTGTGTGTGGACTGAGAGGATCTGCTCTCTCTGTGTTGTGACTGTGACTGTGAGATTGAGCATCCGTCTGTGAGAGAGCGTGAGTAGTGTTGTTGCTGGGTAGATTCAGTGTGTGGGGGTTATCTGACTAGCAAGAACAGACTACAAGATCGACTGTCATCCTGTCAGATATGAGCTGCATTACAAACGTTGTTCTCTCCTCCTCCTCTTTCACTAAGTACATAGATTCTCCCCAGGGTGTGGGGTGTGTGTGATCTTTTTTGTCTGGTTTGAAGTTCTGCCAACAGGAGAAGGCGTGCTCTGAGAGCCAGCAGTGTGTAGTAAAGCAGTCTAAAGCAATTCAATTCAATGATTTGAATGATGATTTTCCTCTCCTCTCGTCTCCTTTCGTCTCCTCTCGTCTCCTATCCTCTCGTCTCCTTTCCTCTCATCTCCTCTCCACTTTAGCTAAATGAAACAGCCAAACAGTTGATGGAGATTGACAAGCCGACATCCAATCCCATCCCTGGCCCCAGCTTTGACCCGTCTCCCGGCCTCCCATTGGGTCCCTGCTCCCCTGGCCCCTCCCCTGACCCATCCTCTGCAGGAAGTGGCAATGGTGCCCTCCAGAGGCAAGAGGAGGAGAGAAGAGGAGGAGAGGGGAAGAAAAACGCTAAGAAGCGCCACTCGTTCACAGCTATGAGTGTGACGCAGCGGACAGCCCAGCTCAACAACAGACACAGCATGGAGATCTCCCACCCTGTCCTCATCAGCTCCTCTGACCCCAGGGCTGCTGCACGAATACAGGACTCTCCCCCTGGTCCCGCTCCCTCCTCAGTAGGAGTTCTGGTTCCTCCCAGAATGGCTTCAGTCACCTCAGAACTGCTGGCTCAAACCAAGGTCCAACTACCACTCAACATGTAAGTTTACTCATCACACAGGCATGGTTCACTAACTGGTAAATCTATAGGTAAATGAGTTGACTAGCAATGCTGTCTGTTTTCTCTGAGCTGCTGTCCTGTCTATAAGTTGAAACAGAAGCTGAGTGGAATATAAAGATTCTGTTGCATCTACTATCATATCTTCCTGGACGTGCGTGCACACACACAAACACACACTATCCAGAGCGGGTTGTCCCGCTAATGAGGTCGGACACTTCCATCTCCGACCGGCAACCTGCCCTGTTGCTATGAGAAAACGTCCCCTAGTTACCATAGTAACCCAGAGGCAGTGCATGGAGACCTGCTTACTCTCCCCTCCTATTATTCTTCAGACACACAGTACCAGTCAAAAGTTAGGACACACCTACTCATTCAAGAATTTGTCTTTATTTTTACTATTTTCTACATTGTAAAACTATGAAATGAACACATATGGAATCATGTAGTAACCAAAAAAGTGTAAAACAAATCAAAATATATTTTATTTTTGAGATTCTTCAAAGTAGCCACCCTTTGCGTTGATGACAGCTTTGCACACACTTGGCATTCTCTCAACCAACCATGAAATGTGTTTCCATGGTTGAGCAGCTGCACACAAGCCTATGATCACCATGCGCAATGCCAAGCGTCAGTGTAATGCCTGCCGGCATTGGACTCTGGAGCAGTGGAAACGCATTCTCTGAAGTGATGAATCACACTTCACCATCTGGCAGTCCGACGGATGAATCTGGGTTTGGCGGTTGCCAGGAGAACGCTACCTGCCCAAATGCATAATGCCAACTGTAAAGTGTGGTGGAGGAGAAATAATGGTCTGGGGCTGTTTTTCATGGTTTGGGCTAGGACCCTTAGTTCCAGTGAAGGGAAATCTTAACGCTACAGCATACAATGACAATCTAGATGATTCTGTGCTTCCAACTTTGTGGCAACAGTTTGGGCAAAGCCCTTTCCTGTTTCAGCATGACAATGCCCCCATGCACAAAGTGAGGTCCATACAAATCAAATCAAATCAAGTTTATTTTATATAGCCCTTCGTACATCAGCTAATATCTCGAAGTGCTGTACAGAAACCCAGCCTAAAACCCCAAACAGCAAGCAATGCAGGTGTAGAAGCACGGTGGCTAGGAAAAACTTCCTAGAAAGGCCAAAACCTAGGAAGAAACCTAGAGAGGAACCAGGCTATGAGGGGTGGCCAGTCCTCTTCTGGCTGTGCCGGGTGGAGATTATAACAGAACATGGCCAAGATGTTCAAAATGTTCATAAGTGACAAGCATGGTCAAATAATAATCAGGAATAAATGTCAGTTGGCTTTTCATAGCCATACAGAAGTGGTTTGTCAAGATCGGTGTGGAAGAACTTGACTGGCCTGCACAGAGCCCTGACCTCAACCCCATTGAACACCTTTGGGAGGAATTGGAACACCGACTGTGAGCCAGGCCTAATCGCCCAACATCAGTGCCCGACCTCACTAATGCTCTTGTGGCTGAATGGAAGCAAGTCCCCGCAGCAATGTTCCAACACTAGTGGAAAGCCTTCCCAGAAGAGTGGAGGCTGTTGTAGCAGCAAAGGGGGGGCCAACTCAATATTAATGGCCATGATTTTGGAATGAGATGTTTGACAAGCAGGTGTCCACATACTTTTGGTCATATAGTGTATATTCAGACATAAATTCAGACATGTACATTCAGATATCAAACATATATTCAGTCGTACCCTCCAACAGTATTTGGACAGTGAATCCCCCCCCAAAATATTGTTCTTTATTCCAGCAAATTGGATATGAGATCAAATAATGCACATGAGGCATGCACAGAATCTCACCTTTTATGTGGTTGTATTTTATTACATAGTTGTTTGTCCATATTAAAATAATACCAGTCATTTGTTCAGTCATATGATCCTAAATGACGTCTCTGTGTATTCCAGCTACCTGGCCCTGTATGCGTATAAGTCCCAGAAGGCAGATGAGTTGGAGCTGAGGAAAGGAGAGATGTACCGCGTCACAGAGAAGTGTCAGGACGGGTGGTTTAAAGGAACCTCTCTACGCACCGCTGCTTCAGGTGTCTTCCCTGGAAACTACGTCACACCCGTATCCAGGTGAGACACACACAGGCACGCACGCACACACACTCACACATTGTCTCACACAAATACTCTCTTTCTCCCTCTCACACACACCCTTTCAAACACATAACTCTGTTTGCGTGATAGGCGGACGATAAGCAGCATGTTGATGGTAGTATAATAGGGGATATCAATAGTATCTTGGTCACTATTCTAACAGGACTGGAACCATTGAATCTCTCTCCTCTCTTACTTGCTCTCCCCCTCTCCCAACCCCCCTCCCACTCGTGCTCTCTCTCTTTCTCGTTCTCTCTCTGCAGAGCTCCGTTTGCGGTGGGTGGTTCCCAGAGTTCCTGTCTCTCGGGGCAGGAGGTGGGAGGGGTGGGACAGGGGAGTAAGGCAGCCTCCCCCTCCTCCGCCGGCCCCTCTTCCTCTCGTCCCTCCCCTCCTCCCTCTTCCCCCCAGTCTGCCGCTGCTCAGCTGAAGAACTGCCTTCGCTTTGGACAACAAACAGTTAACCAGACCCGCTCTGCCATGCAACTGGGTGAGTACACAGAGATTATTCAGGTTCTAGATCTGTAATTTCCTACATTTGATCCAGCTCTTATATCTGGCCTCTCTCCTTCCTTCCCTCTCTCTGTCAGGGAGAACATGTGATGATATTTAAAGTTTCTCCTGGGAGCCTCTCTCTTTGTCTCTGGCTCACACACACACACACGCACACACACACACACACACACACACACACACACACACACACACACACACACACACACACACACACACACACACACACACACACACACACACACACACACACACACACACACACACACACACACCTGTCATCCTTTACAAAATAAAGTATGACCATAGGTAGGCTATGGTAGTTTGGTCACATGTGTTCCTCTCTATTGGCAGTCAGATGTCGTATTGGGGCGGCAGGTAGCCTTGCGGTTAGGGCGTTGGGGCAGTAACACAAAGGTCGCTGGTTTGAATACCTGAGCCGACAAGGTGAAAAATCGAAAGGCACTTAACCCTAATTTTCTCCAGGGGCGCCGTACTACTATGGCTAACCCTGCAAAATAACACATTTCACTGCACCTATCTGGTGTGACAATAAAATATATATATATAATATGATGACAGCACAAACAGGAAGCAGATGGTGTCTTGTAACAGTAAGATGACTACTGTGTGCTGTGTAATAGTATGTAACAGTGTGTAATAGTATGTAACAGTGTGTAATAGTATGTAACAGTGTGTAATAGTATGTAACAGTGTGTAATAGTATGTAACAGTGTGTAATGTGTATGTTCAGTCCACAGCCCGCCCTCCAGCAGCCCAGAGCGTCCCACAACCACCGTCTCTCCTCTCCGACCTCAGAGATCCTCCCCGTCGCGCTCCGCTGGCCAATCTGCTCGCCCAATGTCCATGGTGTCCCCTGGCCCTTCCCCCCTCTCCTCCCCTGCTTCGCGCCCTCTCTCCTGCCTCTCTTCGCCCCTCATCCCACTTTCCTCCCCTCTCTCCTGCCTCACCCCTCCCAACGCCAGTGCCGCCCTGCTCAACGGAGAATCAACCAATCCCTTCCAACCGTCCTCGCCTGGCCCCTCCCACAGCAACGCCCCAAAACCAGAGAAGGTGAGTCTCCTAGGGTGTCTCTCTTCATCTTGCTTCTCATCTCATCTCTCTCTCTCTCTCTCTCTCTCTCTCTCTCTCTCTCTCTCTCTCTCTCTCTCTCTCTCTCTCTCTCTCTCTCTCTCACCTCACCACTACCTCCCTTTATCTAAACTCACAGCAGAGTCTGGTTCCCACATCACACTGCCTTAAAATCCCTCAACATGATGACATAGTCAGGAGGATATAGTCAGGGAATATTAAAAGCATAGCTAGGGGAAGTGGTGTTGAGGGGAAGTGGCTTGCACCTGGACATGGTGCAGAATCCTCCAACGCCAGACAGACAGACAGACTATCAGTGTGACAGGGCTGTCTCTGTGTGTTGTTCTTCATCTTGATGGGTGTATTAAAGCTGGGTCCATGGTGACAGTGATGGATGGTAGAGTTGTCTGAGAGAGAGGAGCCTATCTGCTCTGGTGTTGACTGGCTTCACAGACATTAGATGGTGACAATAGGACAAATAGACTAGGGAAGGACCATGATAAACAGTCATTGACTACGAGCTGTGGATGGATTAATTATAGTATTTAGTCTCATAGCATTTAACCTCCTAGCTTTCCTAACCATTTTAATTCCCCACATGCATTGGCTTATTATGCTTTGGAGTTTGCTGTCTGATTAAGTTAGAGGTTTGTGGTGTGTGTGTGTGTGTGTGTGTGTGTGTGTGTGTGTGTGTGTGTGTGTGTGTGTGTGTGTGTGTGTGTGTGTGTGTGTGTGTGTGTGTGTGTGTGTGTGTGTGTGTGTGTGTGTGTGTGTGTGTTAGTGTGTGTGTGTTAGTGTGTGTGTGTGTGTGTGTGTGTGTGTGTGTGTGTGTGTGTGTGTGTGTGTGTGTGTGTGTGTGTGTGTGTGTGTGTGTGTGTGTGTGTGTGTGTGTGTGTTATGAAGCCTGCTGTGCTGTCAGACAGATGCTTCCATGCTGAGTATGCACTGATAATTG
Source organism: Salvelinus namaycush (assembly GCF_016432855.1). NCBI lineage: Eukaryota > Metazoa > Chordata > Actinopteri > Salmoniformes > Salmonidae > Salvelinus > Salvelinus namaycush. The sequence goes on along the minus strand of NC_052325.1, from coordinate 29,308,600 downwards.
GCTCTGACTCACATCTCAACCCCAAAGATGCACACAAACTCACAAACACACACACACACACACAGACTAAAGTTCCCCCTGACACGTCGAGACTAGACTATCTGCTGTATATGCGCTGCCCTCTGGTGGATGGTTAGAGAACTACACTCAGATCTCAAAAAGATACTGTACTGGCCAACTGGAGGTGTCATTGTTACATCAGGTAGATACTGCTGGTTAACTGTCTCTGAGACCAGGAGGGATACTGCCAGAAAAATTCAACTGTAAATCTGTAGAAGAGACTGCAAATGTTTTCATCCCCATTCTCTTCTCTGTCTTGTTATCTGTGTCCACAGAAGGAGAAGAAAGGAGGTCTGCTAAAGCTTCTCTCTGGAGCCGCGGCCAAGAAAAAGGCATCTCATTCTCCCCCGTCCTCCCCACCAACCCTCCCCCTGTCGGGTGCCGTCCTCCCACATCACACCCGCTCTGGCTCCTGTCCAATGGATGCCCAGGGGCGTGCCGGGTCTTGTCCAATCGAGAGTGAGATGGCGGGGGCAATGGGGTTAGAGCTGCTGAACAGGAAGTCAGGATCCCTCGATCTCAACTTCCCCCGGTCGCCCCCGATGACCCGCCCCGGGATCGCACTGCTAGCTCTCCGGCCTGAACCCAAACCACTGTCCAGAGAGAGGTAAACACACACCCTGTCCAGAGAGAGGTAAACACACACCCTGTCCAGAGAGAGGTATACACACACCCTGTCCAGAGAGAGGTATACACACACCCTGTCCAGAGAGAGGTAAACACACACCCTGTCCAGAGAGAGGTAAACACACACCCTGTCCAGAGAGAGGTAAACACACACCCTGTCCAGAGAGAGGTAAACACACACCCTGTCCAGAGAGAGGTAAACACACACCCTGTCCAGAGAGAGGTAAACACACACCCTGTCCAGAGAGAGGTAAACACACACCCTGTCCAGAGAGAGGTAAACACACACCCTGTCCAGAGAGAGGTATACACACACCCTGTCCAGAGAGAGGTAAACACACACCCTGTCCAGAGAGAGGTATACACACACCCTGTCCAGAGAGAGGTAAACACACACCCTGTCCAGAGAGAGGTATACACACACCCTGTCCAGAGAGAGGTAAACACACACCCTGTCCAGAAAGAGGTAAACACACACCCTGTCCAGAGAGAGGTAAACACACACCCTGTCCAGAGAGAGGTAAACACACACCCTGTCCAGAGAGAGGTAAACACACACCCTGTCCAGAGAGAGGTAAACACACACCCTGTCCAGAGAGAGGTATACACACACCCTGTCCAGAGAGAGGTAAACACACACCCTGTCCAGAGAGAGGTATACACACACCCTGTCCAGAGAGGTAAACACACACCCTGTCCAGAGAGAGGTAAACACACACCCTGTCCAGAGAGAGGTAAACACACACCCTGTCCAGAGAGAGGTATACACACACCCTGTCCAGAGAGAGGTAAACACACACCCTGTCCAGAGAGAGGTAAACACATACCCTGTCCAGAGAGAGGTAAACACACACTCTGTCCAGAGAGAGGTAAACACACACCCTGTCCAGAGAGAGGTAAACACACACCCTGTCCGGAGAGAGGTAAACACACACCCTGTCCAGAGAGAGGTAAACACACACCCTGTCCAGAGAGAGGTATACACACACCCTGTTCAGAGAGAGGTAAACACACACCCTGTCCAGAGAGAGGTAAACACACACCCTGTCCAGAGAGAGGTAAACACACACTATAACTACTCACATAGCCGCGGGAAGTAGGGGTTCTGACAAATCAGAATAAATAAATAAATATACTTTTTCACAAAAGCAGTGCACTGGGCCTTTACTAGTCCCGTATTAACAGACTGATATAGCCGTCTGTAGTGATGGCAAAACTGTTTCATTCTGCACCGCCTCTGTCCCCCCGTCAGCGGAAAAAAATGCAGCAACCCCAACCTACTTCCCGCGGCTATGGCTACACACTCTCATACACACACCCTCAAACATCCAACGAGATATGCTGTATGTTACGACTCTACGCCACTACAGCACCAGGAATAACTGAGCTTCTGATCATCATTCTTCTCCTATCCCCATCGGTGTGTGTCAGAGCTAATAGTGCCCTCTTTTTTCTCTGAGAGCAACCGCGTCACACAGATGCACGCACGCACACACACACACAAACACACACACACACACACTGACACACACTGACACTCACACACAAACATTAAAACACACAGTGCTCCGACCTCATGTTTCAAGCGCGTATAAATCTGTGTGAAGCATTTATATACAAGACTGCTGAATGATGATGACTTGAGCAGCAGCATATATCACCTCCGGTGTGTGTGTGTGTGTTTATGGTGTGCATGTGTTCGAATATGAGTTACAATGTTTCCCCACTGGTCAAAAACTGGTTGAATCAACGTTGTTTCCACGTCATTTCAACAAAAACCTTTATGTGATGACGTTGAATCAACGTGGAAAACTGATTTTCAAAAAGTCCTACATTTTCTTTTTTCCCACCCAACTTTCAAGGATGAGCATAAATTACAAATTACAATTTCTAAATACAACTACAAAATACTGCCCATCTCTGCCAACCTTTAACCTAAATCCAATGTCATGGTGAAATGTTTTGTTGATTTTTCATTGAATTCATATTAGTTGACAACTCAACCATATTGGTTGAGGTTGAACTGGCGTCTGTGCCCAGTGGGTCATTATCCGTAACCCTCCCTCCCCAGGTATCGTGTGGTGGTGCCCTACCCCCCTCAGAGTGAGGCGGAGATCGAGCTGAGACAGGGAGACGTGGTGTTTGTTCATAAGAAGAGAGAAGATGGCTGGTACAAAGGAACTCTGCAGAGGACCGGACGTACTGGGCTCTTCCCTGGCAGCTTCGTAGAGATCTTCTGAACAGGACCGCACACACACACACACACACACACACACACACACACACACACACACACACACACACACACACACACACACACACACACACACACACACACACACACACACATGCAGGGATGGGCAAAAATTACAAAATACAATTACAAAAGATCAATGTATCAAAATGAACTACAAGATACTTGTATTTTATAATAATTTGGGGGGCACCTATATGTGTACTATTACACACAAGTGTGTAATGGAAATGTTTTTGGGGGGCATATCCCAACTCCCCCGAAGTGACTTGCTGAAGGGCACAGCGACTGATTTTTTTCACCTTGTCGCCTCCGGTATTCAAACTAGCAACCTTTTGATCACTGGCCTAATGCTCTAACCTCGAGGCTACCTGCCGCCCCAAATGTATTTAATTGAAATACATGTATTTTGTATTTCATTGAAATACATGAATTTTGTATTTTAAATACATAAATACATTTGCAAACTCAGTGACGGCTACATAAACGTTTAATTTGCTATGACTGATGTTGTTTATCTACCTTAGTTGAATGTACTGACTGTAAGTCACTCTGGATAAGTGTCTGCTAAATGACCAAAATGCTGTATATACTGTATGTGAAAATGAACACACCAAAACGAACTGCAAAGCACACTAGGTATTATTATTGGCCTTGTTTCTAGATGAGATATATCTTAACCTAATTCTCTTAACCTGCTAAGTTAATTCTATTAAACCAAACGTTAAAACTATTAAACCAAAAAAGTACATTTTGACAAAAGCTGTATCCTTTCTGGACTAAACCTTGTTTCAGGGCGGAGCTCATTAGAATAATACTTGTCCATTATTACATACACGTTTATATTTAGTTCATTTAGCAGACGCTCTTATCACACCATAGTGCCATCAGACTTCTGATACCAATGCAGGGTGAAAGGGGGATGGTGAACCGCTATAAACAAATGGTATAGAAAAGTATTTTGTATTTTGAAAATACAAATTTCAGCTCTTGAAAGTATCTTATTACAAAATACTGTACATTGGAGCGTAGTCCAGCCCAGTGTAATACAATTTACAAAATACTCAGAACTAATTTAAATACATATTTCAAATACACGTAACAGAAATACTGCCCATCTCTGCACACACGGCTACCCCAGCTCCAACCAGCCTCATAGGAGCGGGGGCCTTTATCCACACAGGACAGCTATGGCAGGGGTCCTTCATCAACCTCATCAATGACTAGTGATGTTGACATCATCAGGAGGCGCCAGCAATTATTGAAGGCACAACGAGCGGCACACTGTATTTTTCTATTGCTTCAGTGTGTATTTGTTTTAAACATCAGTGTCCGTATGAATATGTGGTATGGCTAGAGACAGGCCGTACTGGTTACAGAAGCACCTAAAGACCCTGGCTAACCTGATACCTGTTCTTTCTGGTCGGGGTGTGTGTATGCATGTCTGTATGCATGTGTGTGTGTGTGCGTGCATGTGTGCGAGTAAGAGAGACCAGTAGTTGGTAATACCAGTCATGTGGAAACTCAACATTGGGAAAGAAAGCACATCAACAGTCCCAAATGGTCTTCATTTTAACATACCCCACTTTTGACAAGCTACTTCAAACCTCCTCTTTCATTGGTTAAGCACACAACGGTGGTCCTCTCTAATTGGCTAAGTACACAGTTCCTCTCTCATTTACTAAGCACACAACAACTGTACCCCAACAGAAGTAGGATCAACTGGTTTAGAAGAGTAAAGACGTCTACAGGTCAGGAAGACAGAGTGAAGCACAGAGTTGGGAAGGCCAGAACGAGTCGGTTACAACACATACAGATGGGATCAGGCTACATCCATACAGCACACTCAGTCTCAGCATGAAGCCTGTGTGTGTGTGTGTGTGTGTGTGTGTGTGTGTGTGTGTGTGTGTGTGTGTGTGTGTGTGTGTGTGTGTGTGTGTGTGTGTGTGTGTGTGTGTGTGTGTGTGTGTGTGTGTGTGTGTGTGTGAGAGAGATAGAGACCATCTGTCTCTGATTGGAGTAGCAGATGCAGGGGAGTCTGGGTAATCCCTGAGTTGGGTGACAGATAGATGAGAACACCCAGAGATTCAGATGAGATTAGAACCTTTCCATCAGGCCGCGACACACACAAACACACACACAGTCATTGATGTGAAAGGAGTGGATGGGTCCCAGTCTTTCCGCTCCTCCTCAGAGAGAGAGAGTGTATCAGTTAAACATGTTGATGTTGTTGCTGTGGATAAGCTCTTCGGTCCGGGCCAGAAACAACCCTTAGCTCCAGATGAGCCAGCTGTATCCCTAAACCCAAAAGGCCAGCCTGTTTGTCTGTTTCTACTGTCTGTCTGTGGAGCTAATGCACAAGTCCTCCATGTTGGAGATAGAGCACTTCCACATGACCCAGACACCACACAGTGTCCATCTTGTTATTCCTGCTCCCCAGTTCCCATGAATCAGTGTGTTCAGGTGGACTGTGTTTCTGGTTTGTCTGGACTGTCTGGTGTGAGTACTGTACCACTGACAAGAGTTTACAGACTTTACAAGGGGTTTGTTACGCATGGAATGCTGTCTAACTATGAGAGATGTTTTACATTACTGTAACAGAAAATAAGAGATATAAATAAATATATATATTGTGCAGATTATTTATATTTCGTGGGTGCCAGTCACCCTGCACTCGAGACCAGCGTTCTACCATGTGATCATTAAACATTGTCTCGTATTGATGACCTCGTGGTTTGGCTGGTTTTTCATGTCAAGTGCATTTTCCCAATAAATGCCTTTGTTTTAAACCAACCTGTGTCACCTCTGCCTGATGACAAACCCTTTATATAGCCATACTGCCTCCCACCTCCACTCCATCATTTCACTCTCTCTCCTCTTCTTTCCTCTCTTCGTCCCAGTGGAGGTGTGTGACAGCGAGGCTGTCATGAATAATCACCTTACATTTGCATTTAGAGTGAAGCTGAGGCCTGGCATGCCAACAAATACTTTATGTAGGTGGAGAGGTGTGTGTGACACTGTGTCTCATCACAGGGTAGAGAGACTCACGCCTGCCCATGTGTGTGTGTGTGTGTGTGTGTGTGTGTGTGTGTGTGTGTGTGTGTGTGTGTGTGTGTGTGTGTGTGTGTGTGTGTGTGTGTGTGTGTGTGTGTGTGTGTGTGTGTGTGTGTGTGTGTGTGTGTGTGTGTGTGTGTGTGTGAGGAAGACACTGTGCTGTAAGGTCACTGATCACCATTTTAGTCAACACTACTCTGATGCCAACAGCACTACAGCATGCCAGATTCTGTATTGGTGTGTTTCTCCTCAGGATACAGTGAAAGTCACCCCAACCCAGATTCCCCTCCTCCAACTCCACATGGACAACCCAGCCCACTACCCACTCCCCACGCACATGCTTCATCTACGCGGGTCAGCTGTTTGTTCACCCGCACATGCCGGCAATTGCTAATAACCCATTCGCAACAACATATGTGATAAAGTGAAAATGTGAAAAGTGAGGCCCGCACCCAACCCTAACCCGCAAATATAGAAACATGGTCTATAGGCTACAGTCAAAGACTGCAGAACGATTTTTTGACAGAGGGTGCAGGATTTTGTTTTCCCTGATTTAGATATGTTTCTGATTATAACTTCCGACATTTTGGTAGGCTATTTGTTAGTCAACTTGTCTATAATTAGATACATGTAACTTCTCTTTTGTCATTATATGTTGCACTAGAAGACTAAATAAACCCTTGCTCAACAGAATAATGTAATAGATCGATGGAAAGACTGCTTCAATCTAGTTGACATCGGTAAAGTTATCTGTCATCTTCCGCGGAGCATAGACGTTTAGGGACTGGGGAGAAAATACAAAGCAAAAAAAACAGAAACGATTTTCTGTGCTAAATGTCCAAATGACATCAATTTGACCGGTTGTATGGGAAAAGAAAGCTAAGAGAATGACCCGATGTGTTTCTGTTTCTGATTTCAGTTCGGCTTCGATGCATATTTTACGTGGTTGAAATACTATCAGCTTTTATGACGCTTTTATGATGAAGACAGCACCTCTACTGATTGTATCTAACTGAGCATTGCATTCTCTCAAAGAAATAAATCACATATCTCCACTCCTGTTCCAAAGTCCAAATTTTGCCTACATTTAGTGTATCATTTTACTGCAAGAATGTTTTAATTCTGCAGGAACTATTATTAAGGCCACAGCCCTATTCACACGGGATACATTTTTTCCCAAACTGCCCCCTGCAATTTCTTGATATATATCATATACAGTACCAGTCAAAAGTTTGGACACATCTACTCATTCAAGGTTGTTTTAGTTTTTTGTACTATTTTCTACATTGTAGAATAATAGTGAAGACAACAAAACTATGAAATAACACATATGGAATAATGTAGTAACCAAAGAAGTGTTAACTGTAACGGCGGCCTTCCTTCTCTTCACTAGAAGAGGGGTGAAACAGGGATCGGACCAACACGCAGCGTAGCCAGTGCTCAACATGTTTAATTAAACAAAAAACAGTGAACACTTACAACGAACAAAAAATAACAAAGTGTGGCAAACCGAAACAGTCCTATCTGGTGCAGAACACAAACACAGAGACAGGAAACAACCACCCACAATCCCCAACACAAAACAAGCCACCTATATATGATTCTCAATCAGGGACAACGATTGACAGCTGTCTCTGATTGAGAACCATATTAGGCTGAACACAGAAACAGACGAACTAGACACACAACATAGAATTCCCACCCCGCTCACGTCCTGACCAACACTAAACAAGCAAAACACATAAGAACTCTGGTCAGGACGTTACAGTACCCCCCCCCCCCCCCCCCCCCCCCCCCTGAGGTGCGGACTCCGAACGCACCCCTAAAACTCAAGGGGAGGGTCTGGGTGGGCATCTGTCCGCGGTGGCGGCTCCGGCGGTGGACGAGGACACCACTCCACCACTGTCTTTGTCCCCCTCCTTAGCGTCCTTTGAGTGGCGACCCTCGCCCACGACCTTGGCCTAAGAATCCTCCCCAAGGCCCCCACATGATTTAGGAGGTAGCTCAGGACAGAGAGGTAGCTCAGGACAGAGAGGTAGCTCAGGACAGAGAGGTAGCTCAGGACAGAGAGGCAGCTCCGGACTGAGTGGCAGCTCCGGACTGAGTGGCAGCTCCGGACTGAGTGGCAGCTCCGGACTGAGTGGCAGCTCATGACTGAGTGGCAGCTCATGACTGTAGGGCAGCTCATGACTGTAGGGCAGCTCATGACTGGAGGGCAGCTCATGACTGGAGGGCAGCTCATGACTGGAGGGCAGCTCATGACTGGAGGGCAGCTCATGACTGGAAGGCAGCTCATGACTGGAGGGCAGCTCATGACTGGAGGGCAGCTCATGACTGGAGGGCAGCTCATGACTGGCGGGCAGCTCATGACTGGAAGGCAGCTCATGACTGGAAGGCAGCTCATGACTGAAGGGCAGCTCATGACTGAAGGGCAGCTCATGACTGGAAGGCAGCTCATGACTGAAGGGCAGCTCATGACTGAAGGGCAGCTCATGACTGGCTGGCAGCTCATGACTGGCTGGCGGCTCTGGCGGCTCCTGACTGGCTGGCGGCTCTGGCGGCTCCTGATTGGCTGGCGGCTCTGGCGGCTCCTGACTGGCTGGCGGCTCTGGCGGCTCCTGACTGGCTGGCGGCTCTGGCGGCTCCTGACTGGCTGGCGGCTCTGGCAGCTCCTGACTGGCTGGCGGCTCTGGCGGCTGCTGACTGGCTGGCGGCTCTGGCGGCTCCTGACTGACGGGCGGCTCTAGCGGCTCCTGACTGACGGGCGGCTCTGACGGCTCGGGACAGACGGACGGCTCAGACGGAGCTGGGTAGACGGACGGCTCAGACGGCGCTGGGCAGACGGACGGCTCAGACGGCGCTGGGCAGACGGATGGCTCAGATGGCGCTGGGCAGACGGATGGCTCAGATGGCGCTGGGCAGACGGATGGCTCAGATGGCGCTGGGCAGACGGATGGCTCAGATGGCGCTGGGCAGACGAGCAGTGCAGGCAGCTCAGACGGCGCTGGGCAGACGAGCAGTGCAGGCGGCGTTGAGCAGACGAGCAGTGCAGGCGGCGTTGAGCAGACGGCCGACTCTGACCTGCTGAGGCGCACAGTAGGCCTGGTGCGTGGTGCCGGAACTGGTGGTACCGGACTGGAGACACGCACCTCAAGGCTAGTGCGGGGAGCAGGAACAGGGCACACTGAATTCTCAAAGCGCACTATAGGCCTGGTGCGTGGTGCCGGAACTGGTGGTACCGGACTGGAGACACGCACCTCAAGGCTAGTGCGGGGAGCAGGAACAGGGAACACTGGACTCTCGAAGCGCACTATAAGCCTGGTGCGTGGTACCGGAACTGGTGGTACCGGGCTGAGGGCACGCACCTCAGGGCGAGTGCGGGGAGAAGGAACAGTGCGTACAGGACTCTGGAGACGCACAGGAGGCTTGGTGCGTGGTGCCGGAACTGAAGGTACTGGCCTGGAGACACGCACCACAGGGAGAGTGCGTGGAGGAGGAACAGGGCTCTGGAGACGCACAGGAAGCCTAGTGCGTGGTGTAGGCACTGATGGTACTGGGCTGAGGCGGGAAGGTGGCGCCGGATATACCGGACCGTGCAGGCATACTGGCTCCCTTGAGCACCGAGCCTGCCCAACCTTACCTGGTTGAATGCTCCCCGTAGCCCGTCCAGTGCGGGGAGGTGGAATAACCCGCACTGGGCTGTGTTGGCGAACCGGGGACACCATGCGTAAGGTTGGTGCCATGTACACCGGCCCGAGGAGACGTACTGGAGGCCAGATATGTAGAGCCGGCTTCATGGCACTTGGCTCAATGCTCAATCTAGCCCGGCCAGTGCGGGGAGGTGGAATAACCCGCACCGGGCTATGCACACGTACAGGAGACACCGTGCGCTCTTCCGCATAACACGGTGTCTGCCCGTAAGCATGGGAAGTGGGCGCAGGTCTCCTACCTGACTTCGCCACACTATCCTTTAGCCCCCCCCCCCCCCCCCCCCAAGAAATTTTTGGGGTTTCTTCACGGGCTTCTTACCGCGTCGTCGTGCTAACCTCATTCGCCGGTATCCCTCTGCACATTGCTCCATCGAATCCCAGGCGGGCTCCGGCACTCTCCCTGGGTCAACCGACCACCTGTCTATTTCCTCCCAAGTGGTGTAACCCAGATCCGGCTCCTGCTGCCGAGCTAGCTCCTCGAAACGCCGCCTCTCTGCTTTTGCTGCCTCCAGCTCTGCTTTGGGGCGGCGATACTCCTCTGGCTCTGCCCAGGGTCCTTTTCCGTCCAGCTCGTCCTCCCATGTCCATTTCTCCTGGTCCCGCTGCTGCTGCTGCTGCCACTGCTGCCCGTTGCTACGCTGCTTGGTCCGAGATTGGTGGGTGGTTCTGTAACGGCGGCCTTCCCTCTCTTCACTAGAAGAGGGGGTGAAACAGGGATCGGACCAACACGCAGCGTAGCCAGTGCTCAACATGTTTAATTAAACAAAAAACAGTGAACACTTACAACGAACAAAATAACAAAATGTGGCAAACCGAAACAGTCCTATCTGGTGCAGAACACAAACACAGAGACAGGAAACAACCACCCACAATCCCCAACACAAAACAAGCCACCTATATATGATTCTCAATCAGGGACAACGATTGACAGCTGTCTCTGATTGAGAACCATATTCGGCTGAACACAGAAACAGACGAACTAGACACACAACATAGAATTCCCACCCAGCTCACGTCCTGACCAACACTAAACAAGCAAAACACATAAGAACTCTGGTCAGGACGTTACAGTTAACACCCTTTGCCTTGATGACAGCTTTGCACACTCTTGGCATTCTCTCAACCAACTTCATGAGGTTGTCACCTGGAATGCATTTCAATGAATAGGTGTGCCTTGTTAAAAGTTCATTTGTGGAATATCTTTCCTTCTTAATGAGTTTGAGCCAATCAGTTGTGTTGTGACAAGGTAGGGGTGGTATACAGAGGATAGCCCTATTTGGTAAAAGACCAAGCCCATATTATGGCAAGAACAGCTCAAATAAGCAAAGAGAAACTACAGTCCATCATTACTTTAAGACATGAAGGTCAGTCAATTCGGAAAATTTCTGAACTTTGAAAGTTTCTTCAAGTGCAGTCACAAAAACCATCAAGTGCTATGATGAAACTGGCTCTCATTAGGACCGCCACAGGAAAGGAAGACCCAGAGTTTCCTCTGCTGCAGAGGACAAGTTCATTAGAGTTACCAGCCTCTGAAATTGCAGCCCAAATAAATGCTTCACAAAGTTCAAGTAACAGACACATCTCAACATCAACTGTTCAAAGGAGACTGCGAGAATCAGGCCTTCATGGTCGAATTGCTCCAAAGAAACCACTACTGAAGGACACCAATAAGAAGAAGAGACTTGCTTGGGCCAAGAAACACAAGTAATGGACATTAGACCGGTGGAAATCTGTCCTTTGGTCTGATGAGTCCAAATTTGAGATTTTTGGTTCCAACCTCCGTGTCTTTGTGAGACGCAGAGTAGGTGAACGGATGATCTCCACATGTGTGGTTCCCACTGTGAAGCATGGAGGAGCAGGTGTGATGGCGTGGGGGTGCTTTGCTGGTGACACTGTCAGTTAAGTATTTAGAATTCAAGGCACACTTAACCAGCATGGCTACCACAGCATTCTGCAGCGATATGCCATCCCATCTGGTTTGCGCTTAGCGGGACTAAAAATTTTTTTTCAACAGAACAATGACCCAACACACCTCCAGGCTATGTAAGGGCTATTTGACCAAGAAGGAGAGTGATGGTGCTTTAATAATCAGATGACCTGGCCTCCACAATCACCCGACCTCAACCCAATTGAGATGGTTCTGGATGAGTTGGAAAGTAGAGTGAAGGAAAGCATCCAAGAAGTGCTCAGCATATGTGGGAACTCCTTCAACACTGTTGGAAAAGCATTCCAGGTGAAGCTGGTTGAGAGAATGCCAAGAGTGTGCAAAGCTGTCATCAAGACAAAGGGTGGCTAAATATATTTTTGGGTTACTACAGTTGTTAGTGGAATTTAATAATTCCTCTAATGTACTCATTAATTAAATTCAATCTGTCTATTTATAAGAATTTGTAAGATACTTATTAACATAAAATAGACAGGATACAGTCTTATTAAAATTAGATAATAGTGTTTATTCTCGGAGCACGCTGCCATTTGATCATAAACACAGGTTTATATACAAGATATGACGTCATAGGTTACAGAATAAATCTCATTGTCCTGACAAATAGAAAACAGGTTCAAAAGTTCATTCCAACTTCACAGCACACACACATGACACATAATATAATCAATTATCCTGAAGGCTCACTATAATTTATTACCACTTTAGCAGACAACTCAAGATAATGGAAGACCTAAAAAGTTACCCACAGCCTTATCTAAACACCTCAGGGCTAAGTTGGGTCAGTTCAACCATAGTTTAATGACCCTTTCTGCTTATTTTATGACCCACAACACAAATCTCTTTTCACCAGGCATGCAGAGTTCAATTAGTTATAGTTTTATCTAAAGCTAGAATTTGTTTTAACTATTTATTAACAAAATTCCTAACAATCCACCCTAAATAACAAAACAATTCATAGCTACATATCAAATATCATATAGAAACATAAATGTTATACAAGAATAAAACCAAACCAATATATGTATTTACACTCCATCAACATCAATAACTGTTCTAACTTACATCAGAATTATAACACTTCTATTAGGATTTTCGTTATAATCTTCATTAAAGAAACAGTCTATACATTGAAACATGTAACTGTCTAAATTCTCTAAACGTCAAATACAGTCTCGTCCAATCTCGGTTCCTCATAATTAAAAGATCCGGAGTCGTTTTCCACTAGATCCGGGCCCATACATTCATCCTTCCACTGGTCAGAGCTTAGAATTGGTCCGTACTTCATCATCTGTTTTGTCATCGATTTCTCCAGAATCCTGGAAATGAGAACTTTCACACACGGAATCAAACCACATCTGCACAAAACTAACACAGTCACACAGGTGAAGGTAGCCCATAACACAGTAATCATGACATTTTTCCATTTCCCAAACATACTGTTAAACCAATTAGTCAGAGAAGTATCCACCCCTGAGGTCACTGCCAACTCGTGAGCTAGGGTGGTTAAACCTGCCAAGGCCTTGGTCACTGATCCATCCAGAGCTGTGTCATTTGGGATAAACGTACAGCACATCGACCCGAATAACACACAAACCCCACCCTTTTCTGCCAATAACATATCTAACGCGATTCTATTCTATTCTGCCAAGCCATTCATTACATCTCTGGTATAATTGATCTAGTCCACATTCTTATTGAGAGTGGACCACTAGAAAATACTTGACTCTAATCCTGCTATGATCTAATTCCTCGCTTTGAATTGGATCTGGGTAAGGGTAAAGAGCATGCCTAACTGCACTAGTGCACAACTACCGTTCCAATTGGTAGGCAGGTTAGGTCACAGCTTCATACCTCCACACTCTAAACCTTTTCATCTGCCAGTCAGATCCCTCATTGTCTTCTCGGTTGTAACATACTCAGTCCTATTGCATGTACTGACTTCCCCTACTTCCCATCCGTGTGTTATGTAGCGATCCATAAAATCCTGTCACTGTGAAAGAGAAAATCTGGATGTAATCGGCACCTGGGCACACATATCACAGATCAATGCAACTGTCATAGTTCAGCTTCCTGCCCTCTTGAACCGCTTTATCATACAGGCCATTCCATGGGTGTAGCAATTCCATCAAATGGAAAGGAAATGGTTATGAACTGAGGTTTTGCTGAGGCATGCCTAGCATGCCTATTCTTTCGCCACAGATCTGGCTTTATATTGAAACAATTCTAACCATAGGTTAGAATCCCCATAACAGTTTCCACCTCAATCACTTCCTTAAAATCTTTCATCTGAACCATCCACATCGGCCCTTGGCTCTGGACAACTCTACGGTCAGTATCTGCTTTGTCTGGGGCTCTGCTTGTATTCTGGCTGACTATCATCTGCTCTAACTTCTCGTACTCGGAATGGCACTAGGTTGTCAACTGAAACCCTTACTTTCACTACTCTCCATCTTCCATACTGGGTATGTAGATTTATGTAGCCCTCTCTCATGATGTGAGCTATAACCTGTTTCCATGAACTACACAGGGACTTGCATAGATGTCTTCCACAATGGCTGCTCTTAGTCCTAACTGCTAAAGAGTCAGAGACCCCATTTGGTCTACATAGAACTCCACAGAGACATCCTTCCCAATCTCTACTCTAACTTCCTGTCAATCCAGATCAAGTGATCTCTTATGCTTGGTTAATACAAAAAAAATCCTCATTCTCTAACTAGCTACCCTCTTTGGCCTTCTCGGGGTTCATGGTGTATCAGGAACACTGCTCCCACAATTAAACAGCTCAGGATGGACCGCCCACCTATAAAGCCCCACCCTCTCCCAGAGAAAACATCATCAGCAAGAAGCCAGACACACTTTCACTTCTATGAACAAACACAGGGATGGAATGACGGGGAAAAGGAAATCTTCATCCGAGAGATGGCCCCCGGAATTCTGTTAATTCCAGTTCTCCTCTCGGACACTGTGCTTGTTCGACAGTGTCAATGTGTCTTACCCTCCCGCAGTGTGATATGAATCCGGGTAGCTCTTTCAGCTAGCTGTTACCAGGAGTCCATGGTATGGTCCCCTCAACAGGCCTCAGGGACTGGATTGAGTGACTTCACCTGTAATTCACCTGTAGTGCATAAAATCTTGGACATACAGGTTTGGTTAAACAAACAACCTTTTCATGTAATCAACAATACTTCTTTCTATTTCTATATCTGCTTGTTTAGCTAGATTTTTTTATTTATTAGTTTATCATCCAATAGGCCACATCCTATCCTAGACCACAACTTACCCATCCCCCCTTTGTTACCTGGCTCTGCCAGGTAACAACCTTGCCTCACCTAACCAATGACTTAGGTAAAATTAGTGTACATTATCCTTATGTCTGACATTATCATGAAGGAAGGCCCCTTTCATTCGCCGCATGTCCAATTCTCCCTTGGGCGTCCATTCATATCTATCCTTTTCCAATTCTCTGTCAAGTGACTTATCTACTTTAAAAGGTATCTGTGCTGCTTATATATGTTCTTAAATATATATATATTTATTGATTTAAACCGTATCCCTCTTCTCACCTATCTTATTTCACAGCCTACCTTGCTCATGTCCTGGTCCCCCCCTCTCCACTCTGCTCTCAAACCTTCAAGATCTCAACAGTGCGTGGCAGACCCCTCTGTATGCCTTTTTCTCATAATAGTCAATAACAACTATGTGTTCCATCCAAATATTAACTAAGTGTCTCACTGTTTTGGCTTTATCTAAAATCATGGATTTAAAAAACAACAACATGTCTTATAGTGTCAATCTCTAAAGTCCTTACATAACCTTAATCAACCTATCTCCATCCTATCAATAATCCTAAATCATCACATATGCCATATACCCCTGTCAATTTTAATACTATTTAAATAAAAATCTTCTAATGGCCAAAACAAATGGTAACCATATCAAATCCTTTCTTTACTAATAAGCTCTCTCCCCCAGGAGTCCACTGTTTTTTATTAAATAATAACATTGGTTAACCTTAAACTCAGTCTCATAAATAATTAATATATGTTTTACAGTGTGGATACCTTATCCACAGTAAATTACCACTCCTAAGAACTAAAACTTATTTCTTCTCATAAATAATTTTAATGCTTATGTATTTTCCTGCCCTATTGGCTTAAAATATTGTAACGGCGTTCCTCCTCCTCTTCATCCGAAGAGGAGGAGCAGGGATTAAACCAAAATGCAGCGTCTTGATATGACATGATTTATTTAAAGTAAAGACGAAAACACGAACTTCACTTGAAACTAAACAAAACAACAAACGGAGTAGACGAACCTGAACATAAGAACTTACATAACACGAAGAACTCACGAACAGGAAAATGACTACACAAAACGACGAACGAACGAAACAGTCCCGTATGGTGCAAACAAACACAGACACAGGAGACAACCACCCACAACAATCAATGTGAAAACACCTACCTTAATATGGCTCTCAATCAGAGGAAATGAAAACCACCTGCCTCTAATTGAGAGCCATATCAGGTCACCCTTTAACCAACATAGAAACACATAACATAGACTACCCACCCAAACTCACGCCCTGACCGTCAAACACATACAAAATAACAGAAAACCGGTCAGGAACGTGACAAATATCTCCTGTCCAAACCTCAATGTATCATATCTTCCCCCATTTATTATTGATGACAAAGGGGATTTTTCCTGTTGTAATACCAAATCAATAATAGTCAATTAATTTACCTCAAAACTAGTATCCCAAATGACCACAAATGCATTATCTTCACGGCCCTCCCCCGAAGCTGATCAGACTTCAAGAGACAGCCATGAAAAAGGTCAAAGGTTATACCACCCTTGTATAGTCATGTTCCTAGACATTTTAAAGAACCCTTTATCCATAAAATCAAAAAATTCACTTGTGTAATTAAAACTCAGAAAATAAAAACTCAGAAAACTCCATATGTGAGCATGCCCCTTTAAAATACCTTTGCACTAAAACAAAAAGTCCTAACAAATGTTTTATGTGTGTATATTTGCCCTTTCAATTTGGTCGTTTATGGCCTCAATCTCACTCCTCAATCTCAATCTCAATCTCTCCCCAAGATAATAGTCCCAGGAAACATCCAAGAGACAATAAAACTCCCACTCTCCCAGGAAAAACACAAAACGCCTAACTAGCATTCACTATGCTACATCGATTCAGAAACTCAAATGTGAACTATTAACCAAACCTAATGATAATTCCTCTTTACCTCAAATCATTAATCATAAGTTTTAAACAACGTCAATGTATATGTGTACTTAAGTGAACATGCCTTAGATGCAATTAACCTGATATTTATTATCTAAACGTATTACTTTTTTCCTCTGTCGCAAATGTCGTACATTTCTCAGTGTAAGAAATCAGTAATTTAATCCCAGGTATTTAATAAAAATGTAAACGTATTTTCCCATGGCTCCTTCAACTTACATATTTTAGATAACTTCCATCCGTCCCGGAAGAAGGAATCCTACTTAAACACACCAGAATACAATGTTTAATTAAGTTAAATCAACTCCTAAAATAAACAATAAACAGTAACCAAATAAACAAACCACTTTAATCAGCAAAAAACAAACTATACAAGAACTCACTACTATAATGGTTCAGATGACAAAATTACTCAGAGACTCATGTTTACATCTCAATAAAATAAATCACAGTCTGCATGTTCCTCAAAAAACAACAACTGATGCCCCTGTTACAGATGTCTATGTATCAGAGGAAAAGCTCAAATAACCAAATTCAACCTAGCTAATTTCCCAAAACATATGCAATTGTTTTTTACTATAGAGGTTGCTTTTCAACATTAATACCCCGACATTGTTCCACATAATGGAAACGGATTATAATGTTAGACTACATGAACTTTCCTGCTCAAATTAACTGGTGTTACTTAAACAATCAAACCAGGAATCAATAACCATCAGAACCCATTATCACTATGTTTTACGATTCAGACATTCAGATCTCCCCTTCTCACAGCCAAATATAGTCCAATAAACGCCATAAATCAATGATGCCCACCCAGCGAATCTGTTGCTAGTTTTTAGCATCTTTCCTAACTACCCTGACGATTTACAGCTACTTTTTTAAATGTATTTGGAAATGACTATCAACTTCTGAAAAGTGACTCAAAACAATAATGCATGCATTTTCCTTCTAAATGACACAAACACTTTTCTCTGCCACACCCCAGTCACAACATCATTGCCGTGGCGACAAAAGTGCCTCGTGAGTGATGTCATCAACAGGCGCTCAACCGAGACCCAAGCCGCAACGACTTTCAATGAATTGTAAATAATTGTTGGCTGTCTGCAGCAACAGTAGTACGGGTTCGATAAACCAAACCTAATTTATCACATCTGTTGAATCAGAACTTACAACATCTCTCAATCAAAATTGTACTGCCAGAAGTACAGAAAAGAGTGGGAGTCTGTCCCTAAACTACTTTCAAATTAATTTGAGTAACGTAAATGTGTATTCAACGTAACGACGCAGTTTTGCGTTATCACCATACAATTAATTCTCTCTTCATTATTATTTTAGAATTCATTAGAAGTTACTAACTATCTCTTGATTCAGCATTTTAATTACGACCATATTCCCAATACATTATTCAAACATATAATTTAGGCAACAGACATCGTCTTGCATCGAAATTCTTTTTGTTATTTTATTTATTTATATTTTGATCAATCAGTCACTCAATTTAACCTAAACAATCCATTAAAATAGTTCAATTTATATCTTATACAAACACTAGCAACTATAACTTTCTAGGCAAAACATACAAATAGTTTAATTACAATCAAAAACTCTGATTTTAGTCAAAGCATTTACCAGGAACTGAACCCCGACCTTCTGCGTTGCAGTCGAGAATTTTACCACCGAACCACGAATGCTATTTGGGAAACCAAGACTCTCCGCAAATAAACCTATCTTACAATTGTCTGTATTCATAGAATCAAGACACGCAACTATCGGCAATTCTCAGGAAAATAGCCCTAGTTTAAAGATACAAGCATTGTAGGATTTCTCATTAATCTCGCTTTCGTCATTACTGACTCTCTCTTTTTTCACCCGATTGTCGCGCCTGACCTTTCCCTTAGTTAAATTACAATCTCGGTGATTGTGTCCAATCCTGTCACAATGTTTGCAGGGAGTGTTACACTCCCGGGCGAAATGTCCAGTTTTACAATTAAAACATTTTCTATTTTTCTTTTGACTCACCCTATCCGCTTTTCTCGACTTTTTTCCTTTCTCTACCTCTATTATCCCTTCCTCGGCTCCAGCAGGCTTCACATATATGGGTGGTGATATTGCGGGTAGCTCCTGCAGCCGTATTCTCACAACCACTATTTCATCAACAGGATTACCTCTGTATTCTTGGTATCCTAGCGAAGGATATAGTTTGTTACCCTCACCCCCACCCATTCGGCTAACTTTTTCATCTGTGGGAGCGGAGTGCAGCGTATCTTGGCTCTCTTTCGATTTCTTTCTGTTACTACCCTCTACTCTTTTCCTAGCTTCCGAAAGCCAGACTCTAGCTGTGTATAACCCCTGTTTATTCTGCTTCTTCTCATCCTCACCACACTCCTTATGGATCTGTTTGATAAGCAATTCTAGTTTTTCAACATTCAGCCTACCATCAAATCCATAATGCTTACTCCAGTTTGGACAGAATTCTAAATTCCTCTTATCTTTCAGTTCCATAAAATGCTGGTCTCCCGTTAATACCGGGACCTCCTTGGAGGATTTACTACCCATGTTTGATAAATCCTTGCCTTTACTAGTAGTTATGGTATTTATCACCTATCTATGTCTTTCTATTTATTTATTTATTTCTCTATGTGTGTGTTACCACTTCCTACCGCTCTCACAATCTAGGTGAATATATTTCTATGTTATGTGCGTTTTACCGTTACCTAGTTATAATCTATGTGTATGAATTTATATGATTCTCTTCCCTGGAAACTTTATCTATAGCGTTGTTATTGATCGGACATTAGATCTCACTTTAAACTATCAGTTATTACCCAGGGGACACACTTCCCTGGTCAAACTCTGGTTGTATTTATCCAATTTCACTTCGCTATATTAAGTTTCCCTCCCACTCTTTTGGATATTAATTTCTTTCAGTATTAATAAATTCAGTTATTCCGTTCGCCTAGGATTACCCTGCCTTCTCACCAAACCGAATTTATCCTCACCTGTTTTAATATATCTATCCGCTATTTTTCATAGTCAGACTACGTCCCATATACAGATAAACACTTAGGTTAAAACTTTATTTAGGTATGTCTTTTGAATTAATGGCTGTCCTATTTGTACAAAACGACCGTCCTAACAACACTTACTATATCCCACCCTTAATGATCCTCACAGCTTGCAAGGCTCGGATTATTCAAGTTCATTATTTTTTTTACGGTAATGCACCTACCAAGGTCTTTTCGGACCTTTTCATCCATCCATCTTGTATTTCGGTCATACAAGTAACCCACAATCTGTTTGGAATATCCGAAGCTACTATTATTGATAAATGCTAAACACGTTTAGAATTTAAAATCAAAGATAACTTACATCATACCCCCCACATTCGAGAATAAAGACTATTTACCTTCGTCTTGCAGACTGGGAAAAGCAATGCCGGTTTGATTCCGTCACCGTCTCTGTCGACCTCAGATATATATATACCGGCCTGTTTTTTAACCTCAATTCAGAGGCCAGGACTTTAAATAACGGGTCTTGACCCGCCCGTGCACGGTTTTCGGCTAATATCTTCGGATGACAGAGGCAAAGTTTGGAAATCCACTCGAAGGACCAATTGTTAGTGGAATTTAATAATTCCTCTAATGTACTCGTTAATTAAATTCAATCTGTCTATTTATAAGAATTTGTAAGATACTTATTAACATAAAATAGACAGGATACAGTCTTATTAAAATTAGATAATAGTGTTTATTCTCGGAGCACGCTGCCATTTGATCATAAACACAGGTTTATATACAAGATATGACGTCATAGGTTACAGAATAAATCTCATTGTCCTGACAAATAGAAAACAGGTTCAAAAGTTCATTCCAACTTCACAGCACACACACATGACACATAATATAATCAATTATCCTGAAGGCTCACTATAATTTATTACCACTTTAGCAGACAACTCAAGATAATGGAAGACCTAAAAAGTTACCCACAGCCTTATCTAAACACCTCAGGGCTAAGTTGGGTCAGTTCAACCATAGTTTAACGACCCTTTCTGCTTATTTTATGACCCACAACACAAATCTCTTTTCACCAGGCATGCAGAGTTCAATTAGTTATAGTTTTATCTAAAGCTAGAATTTGTTTTAACTATTTATTAACAAAATTCCTAACAACAGTACATGGTTCCATGTGTTATTTCATAGTTTATGTTTTCACTATTATTCTAAAATGTAGAAAATAGTAAAAAATAAAATAGGTGTGTCCAAAACTTTGACTCGTACTGTAAATATACAGTGCATTCGGAAAGTATTCGGACCCCTTGACTTTTTTCACATTTTGTTACATTACAGACTTATTCTAAAATGTATTAAATAATGTTTTCCTCTCATCAACCTACACACAATATGCCATAATGACAAAGCAAAAATAGGTTTGTATACATTTTTGTAAATGTGTTAAAAATAAAAAACTGAAACATTTACATAAGTATTCAGACCCTTTACTCAGTACTTTGTTGAAGCACTTTTGGCAGCAATTACAGCCTCGAGTCTTATTGGGTATGAAGATACAAGCTTGGCACACCTGTATTTGGGGAGTTTCTCTCATTCTTCTCTGCAGATCCTCTCAAACTCTGTCAGATTGGATGGGGAGCATCGCTGCACAGCTATTTTCAGGTCTCTCCAGAGATGTTCGATCGGGTTGAAGTCCAGGCTCTGGCTGGGCCACTCAAGGACATTTAGAGACTTGTCCCGAAGCCACTCCTGTGTTGTCTTGGTTGTGTGCTTAGGGTCGTTGCCCTGTTGGAAGGTGAACCTTCGTCTCTGTCTGAGGTGCTGAGCGCTGTGGAGCAGGTTTTCGTCAAGGATCTCTGTACTTTGCTCCATTCATCTTTCCCTCGATCCTGACTAGTCTCCCAGTCCCTGTCACTGAAAAACATCCCACAGCATGATGCTGCCGCCAACATGCTTGCGAACTGCAGCCCCCACTCCAAACGATTCGTTCTCGAGCTCGTTGAAGAGAGGCTGAAAAACATTTGATGGTCGGACTCGGAGCATGTATCTTGAGCCACTGAGCCGGATGCTCGTCGTGTATTAATCCTGCTGTAGGACTCATTGCGGCCAGCACGAACACTGGTCAAATGAACGACTAAAATGAACAAATCCCTCAGAAAAATGAATTACGACTCGAGTCAGTAAAAAGAGTCGTTCAAAAGAATGATTATTTTGCAACTGCACATCGCTACAGGCAACACAGCTGGCTGACAGGAGAAGGTGAAGTGCATAGAGCTTCATGAAGGGAACACTGCAGACAATAGATAATCTCAGTACGGCAGAAAACACCTTTTATAGTCTACAGACACATCACCTGAAAAATAGTTGTAAGGAAAAACAATCTTGATAAGATGATAAGAAGTTGATGAAAATAACTTGTTTTCTTTTGTTTTGTTTTTATTCTGAGTGTTCCATTGAGAGGAGTTTCACAAAGAGCCACTGTTACACCTCATTTCGCCATGGAACGTCCTGTAGTCTAACACGACTGATGTTCAAACACAAGTGCACAATGTCATGTTTACATCTCTTCCAGAACTGGGAAGAACTAAATCACCATTGTATAAATTATAGAATGAGGATAAGAAATAATTTTTGAGGAAGAAATATATTATAGTGCAGGTCAGTTTCTCTTGGCAATTACTTAGCGCCCTCTAGTGTCTCAGTACCACACTGCAGCCACAGATATCAACAATGCCCAAGACACAGCAGAGAAAACAAACAGATGGAGGCAGATCTAATCATGAAAAATACAACTTTTGTTTAGATATTAAAATCGTTTATCGTCCATAGTTTCAGTGATCAATAAAAAATATCTACCAAGGTTCTAAGTTCCTCTCTGTATAAGTTCTAACAGAGAGGAACTGAGTTTATTCAGATTCCTGATAGATTTTCTGATTAACCTTTCAACTATGTCAACAGTCAGCCGCAATCAAACAAACAAGGCCTACTGGTCAATAATTAGTTGACTTATACATTTGACTCTGATATTCACACAAATAAAATGTAATTTTATGGAACATTTAGGATTTTTGCCATGTAGACTTAGGCTGCACTTCATGTATGCATTGTGAACTGCAGCGTTTTGTTTTGCACGTAGATAACGTTGTGCTTACAAAAATTATTGGCGACCAGGATTGCTGATCCCGCACCTGTCATCCCCACCATCTTTCTGCCTCCTCCGGGCCCGTTTCTACCTCAACCAGGCAATCCTGTCATTCCCTGGGAGCAATGGAAAGGCTAGTTTGAAATGTACCTTCTAGCCATAGGACTGGATACCGTTGCCGGCACCAGGAAACGTGCTATCCTCCTACACTGCCTCAGAGAGGAAGGGCGCCGCAATTTCAGCACTTTGAATCCTGCAGTCTCATACGAAAAAACAATAGCAGCTAAACATTTTTGAAATCTCTAAATGTTCTACTGAGACTGCTTCTGTTCAAACAAAGACATCAGTGAATTAGTGAGTCAGATAGACAGTTTGTTGCTGATTTGAAAGCTTTGGCACAGATGTGTCATTTTTTGACGCAATACAAGGGAACTGATAAAAGATCAGCGGATTGAAAAAACATCCAACACCCAGGTACAAGAAAGACTGAGTTCTTAGTGTCAGCCATAGACTTTGTGGGGTCCGGGTGTCATCCAATGGCATCTCTCCACTGCAGTCGATTGTGTATTCTATCCTCAAAGTGCCCGCCCACACATTAGCTTCACAGTTGGCATCATTCCTAGGTATGACCACCTACTTCATGCGGTTTCTACCAAAATACTCCTGGATCACATTACCGCTGCAACAGCTTCTTAAGCAGGACGCTCCTTGGAACTGTACTCCGGCCTGTCAGGCTGTGAGCAAGGAGCTAAAACATCTGCTCACCACGTGTCCGACCCTGGCTCATTTCCACTTGAACTGCCCCACACTGGTGACTTGCGACGCCTCAGCAGTGGCAGGGTGAAGGAGTGACCTTTATGGTCACTCCTTCACCCTCAGAACAGACCATCAAGCCCTGACAGCCCTGATGTCCACCACTGGCAGGGGACACAGGCCCCTCTGTCTCCCCTAGGCGGTCAGATTGCCTACAACAATTTCCAAATACAGTTCACTCCAGGAAAATACAATGTTGTAGTAGAGTTCCTGTCCCGCCCCATCTACTCAGATGGTGACAGATGGTGAAGAGGAGTTGGTGCATCTCGTCTACTCTCCTCTATAAAACACGGTGTCTCTGCAGGAACTGGAGGACACGTCGACTGCAGAACCATAATTTAACACACTCATTGAGTACATCAAGAACAGATGGCCTTCCTGTGTCCCATCAGAACTGGAGTCATTCTCACGGATGAAAAACAAACTATCATGCTGGGGTGATGCCTGCATCGCACACGGCCACTGTGCAGTGATCCCTTCGGCCCTCAGGGGTTGTGTAAGGGCGATGATGCACGAAGGTCATCTCTGCATCGTCAAACTGAAACAGAGGTGTCGTGACATGGTGGGGTGGCCTGGCATAGATTGTGGCCTTGAAGAGCTTGTCAGGTCCTGCACGTCATGTCACATCAGTGGGAAGACTGGCCCACCTGCCCCTCCCCCTCTACATCCTCTGGACTGACCAGCTAGGCCTTGTGGGGACCTAAAGTTTGATGTCTGTGGGGAGGGACAGGTTCCTCGTGGTGCTGTATGATCCTCACTCGAAATGGCCCGAAGTCACAGCAATGGGCACAGTCACAGCGGAGACCATAGTCAATTTTATTGATCAGCTCTTTGCTCCCTGGGACCTGCCTCAGGCCATTACCAGAGACAATGACCCCGGTTCCTGTCGAAACACTTCACCTCATCTCGCAGCCAAAAGTGTCACCCACAGCCATACTGCTTTCTATCACCCGCAGGTGAATGGGAGGTGGAAAGATGTAATCAATCCCTAAAAAATGGACTGTGCGTGCACAGCCAAAGGGTGCTCTCTGGGTACTGCAGTCTCCCAGACCCTTTTTCACTAATGCGCAGCTTGTCATTCCACTATGGGAGCCTCCCCCGCCTCACTCATGTTGGGGTGCGAGCTTGTGCTGCCCCTTACCAGACTTCACCCACCAAGGGCACTGCTACCTCGCTCAGCAGTTGGGTCTTTAATGAGGAAGCCTCAGCACGACATGAAGCAGAGGTTCGACAAGAAGCATAAAGCTCAGCCACCAATCACTGAGATGTCTGACTGGGCCAGGGCACGTTGTCCTCATCGAGCCAAGAAACTGAGCACGTTCTGGTGCTCTCCAAGTCAGGTCAGTCGTCAACTGGGCTCAGTGATATTTCAACTGTCAGATGGACCTCGTTGGCACACCAGCTGTCTAAGCAGGGTTCGTGTTCCCGTGAACACACCGAACGTGGCCACTGCTCCCAGACCTGTCAGGGCTCGTGCACGTCCTGGGCATTTTCAGGCCTTTGATACTACCTTTCATAAATTGGCTTTTGGGCAGGGCGGGGGGGTGTTATGTTCGTTATTTAGCTCCTGTGAGTTTGTTGTGTGGGTCTTTTGACTCACTGTATTGTTATCCTGAAGGGCCACCGTACTTTAGTGATAGCAAATAAACGTTATTGTTGATTAAGAAAAAAGTATCGTTCTTCCAACACAACAATTGGTATTATCCAAATCAAAACCTGCCACTGCTGCCATTATGGTTTTGTCAGGGACTGAACCTCTGTTCATTTCAAATGGACCTCCAAAATGGCCACTGTGATCAATTTCAGACCCAACCGCTTCTTAGAGCATGTCAGAGAAGTCCCTTATTTTCTTTTTGTAGAATATTCCTTTTTCCATGGCCTATAAATTAATATATATATTTAGAAAAAGTATAGAAATAAACATTTCTTTGAATGTTTTAATTTTCCTACTGACCAGAAGTGACTCTTTAAAGGAGAGAATCAGAGAGCAGGAATGAGGATGATGTCATTGGTTTTTAAATCGTTATTATCGTGTTAGTCATTTCCACTATTCTAAACGGCGACTGAGTCCACAGAACAAGCCGTGCTGCAGTTCCTAACAGAGAGAAGGGGTGGTCAAACATAGACCTGATTGATAATTTTGAATCAATGTGAAAAATTGTTCCGTCAAAGAAAACACTATACAATGAAAGGTTAAACTGCTTTCGTGAAGCTGGAGGATGAAGTGAAATTTGTGTTTGAAGGAGAGCAGCACAATCTCAGTGATGCGCACAGATCCTGACGACGATGAGGGAGAGTGTAAAGGCAACGGGGGGTGTTGTGGGGATAGCGCAGCACTATCTGAACCGGGAGAATGAGATGGGAGCAGCGGTGTCAGCCGAGATGACAACAGAAATTCTAGGGATAAATGTGATTCACCTGAAAAAGACTCAAATGCACCTGATACCCGATCTAGGCTTGATAATGACATGGAATCAAATGGGAATCATCATGGTCCTCACTAAAGACACAATTAGTGATGATACCTTTTCTGGTGGAACGGTGAAGCTGAGAGACAGGAGGAGGATATAGTCAGCTCCAGCAATAGAGACAGGCTCTGGTGTGTTAGCTGGCCAGGTGCAGATGAGGGGAAGTAGAAGGACCTTCCGGGGCTCCCAGAGGGCTCTTCTGTCCAGCTCTCTGACAGAGGATGCCAGGTGGGAGGGGCTAGACGGAGATGGGAACACCCCCAAGAGTAGCTGAAGGAACTTCATAGAGCTGATGATGAGCAGCTCCCCACAGGTAGGCTACACACACAAACATACACACTCACACACACATATTAAATCACACACCGTTCTTTTGTGTTTTAGTTTTTTTGTACAGATTTTCCACACTGGCTCTGGTCTCAAGTTGTTTAAGCTGCCATTTCCGAGATGTAGCCTACTAATTGTTCCTTTCCGTCTTTGTCTGTCTCCAGGTACGTCAGTCTTTGTTCAACCGCGGCTCTTGTCTCAGAGACTGTCAGGAGCAAAGGTGACTCCGCCGCCCTGCTGTCGTCTGCAAACAGGGACTGTGTCTCGGTGGCATGGAACCCCGGGAGCACGAGTGGATACTGTGTGCTTCGGACTGCAAGTGGGTTTTCGTTTCCACTGCTAATCCTAATTCTTTTTTTTTTTGGTATGGGCGTTTCTTGATATCAAGTTTCTTGATACCATTTCTTTTAAGTGCATATTTTTATTGATGAAGAAAGCTGCAGTCAGACTTCGATAATGTCGGTAAGTTCTTACACATAAGCAACATCTATATCTTTGTTACTTCTCAACGGGTTCAATTAGAGACGTTACCTACCCAATTTGTAATTTTTTTGAAGGCAACATAATCGGATAGCTACAGATAAGTGGAAAGCTGTTATGTTAGAATATAGCTAGTTAGCTAATGTTAATTGATATTGACATTAACAACGTTTCCAAAGAGTCACAAGCATTCAAGCTAGCATAACAAATACCACACAAGGCTGTAGTAGTTGCCTGCTCGTCAGTCAGCTGACTGAGGTACGCTAGAACTTTTAAACTAGTTTCAACTTGAGTTAATTAGATGAAGTTGTACACTGGTATCAGCGTTGTGTGCCGACTGTATTTTGTATTCACTACAAGTTAAACTTATGGAATACTAAGGAATTTGTTGCATGCATAATTCTGACAGTGCTTTGATATGTGCGTATAGTGATACTGTTTACAACCCTCACTCGGGAAGCATGTTATGGTACTAAAGTCGGGCACAGATCCTGAAGCTGTGCACAATTCCCGAAACACAGGACTGTACAGCTGCAACTTTTGTGTGAAGAAATCATCAGCAGACTATGCAACTATTGTGACTCATTTACAGATTCCCAATAAAACAGTGGTGAGATATGGAAGTACTTTACATAATATGATGATGATGTGTAAGCCTGAAACTATTTTACTGCATTTATTTAAAGGGACAATATGGGATTGGTACTAAAAATTTGTGGACTGTACAATTATTGATATATAGACATTGATTCTTGAAGACTGTAACTTATAAATGTTTTATTACCTCATCAACTGTCTTAACCCTTGTGTTGTCTTAAGGGTCAAAAATGACCCGCCACTATGTTTAACAGCAGAGAAAACCCCCTAAATGATATTTTTTCCAACTTCAAATTTAATGACTTTTCCTAGAGTGACCCCAACATTATAAAAAGTGAAACATCGCCTTTGTTCATATTTCCATGAAAGCTGTACACCACCAGGGTACAAAGATTGTCTTAGGGTCATCTTTGACCCGGCAGTTATAAAATAATTTACACACCACAATAACTACAAAGACACACACACACACACAATGAGAAATTGAGATTGTTTGCTACTGATTGAACTCAGCCAGCAGCTCCTGAAGAGGAGGATCACCATTACATTTACATTTAAGTCATTTAGCAGACGCTCTTATCCAGAGCATCCTTCCACCATGGTTGGAACAGTTAGAAAGAACAAGTCTGAGCTCGCCCCTGCACTCCTCGCAACAAGGGGGAGACAGGCCTTCTAATCAAAGTTTGCCTTCACCACCACCACCACTCTAGTTTCTTACCTCCCAAAGAGGAACAAGAATGTGGTCCTCCTGAGCACACTGCACAAAACGGCTGAGATCAGTGATCATGAGAACAGGAAGCCAGCCATCATCACGGACTACAACCACAATAAAGGAGGCGTGAACAACCTGGACAAGGTGATTGGCACTTATAGCTGCAGAAGGATGACTGCCCGCTGGCCCCTGGTCATCTTCCATAACATCATTGATGTGTCCTCATACAATGCCTTCGTAATATGGAACAAGATCAACCCTATCTGGATGCCTGATAAGCGAGAACAAGAGGAGGGTGTTCCTGGAGCAGCTGTGAAAGGCACTTGTAACCCCATACTGTAACGCCTGTCGTCAGAATGAGACCAAAGCGCAGTGTGGAAAGTGTTCATGATTAAATGTTCAAAAACACTCAAACAAAATGACAACAGGTGAAAACAAAAGCGCACAGTTCTGTAAGGCAAAAACACTAAACAGAAAACAACATCCCACAAAACCCAAACGGAAAATGACAACTTATATATGATCCCCAATCAGAGACAACGATAGACAGCTGCCTCTGATTGGGAACCACACTAACATATAAATAAGGAAACTAGATTGCCCACCCTAGTCACACCCTGACCTAACCAAAATAGAGAATAAAAACCTCTCTATGGCCAGGGCGTAACAGTACCCCCCCCCCCCCCCAAAGGTGCGGACTCCGGCCGCAAAACCTGACTCTAAAGGGGAGGGTCCGGGTGGGCATCCATTCACGGCGGCGGCTCCGGTGCGGGACATAGACCTCCCTCCGCTTTGGTGGCGGCCCTGGTGCATGGACCTTCACTGGAGGAACCGGGCCGCAGATCATCGCCGGAGGCTCCGGACTGGGGACCGTCGCTGGAGGCTCCGGACAGGGGACCGTCGCTGGAGGCTCCGGACCACTGATCGACTCTGGAGGCTTCGGGCCATGGATCATCACTTGAGGCTTCGTGCCATGGATCATCACTGGAGGCTTCGTGCCATGGATCATCACTGGAGGCTTCGGGCCATGGATCATCACTGGAGGAGCTGCAAAGCTCCACAGCGGAGATTGGAGTATCTGTCCATAGGACAACTTTATGCCGTACATTCCACAGAGCTGGGCTTTACGGAAGAGTGGCCAGAAAAAATCCATTGCTTAAAGAATAAAATAAGCAAACACATTTCGTGTTCGCCAAAAGGTATGTGGGAGACTCCCTAAACATATGGAACTCTGGTCAGTACTCTGGTCAGATGAGACAAAAATGTTGCTTTTGGCCATCAAGGAAAACACTATGTCTGGCACAAACCCAACACCTCTCATCACCCCAAGAACACTATCCCCACAGTGAAGCATGGTGGCAGCACCATGCTGTGGGGATGTTTTTCATCGGCAGGGACTGGGAAACTGGTCAGAATTGAAGGAATGTTGGATGGTGCTAAATACAGGGAAATTCTTGAGGGAAACCTGTTTCAGTCTACCAGAGATTTGAGACTGGGATGGAGGTTCATCTTCCAGCAGGACAATGACCCTAAGCATACTGCTAAAGCAACACTCAAGTGGTTTAAGGGGAAACATTGAAATGTCTTGGAATGGTCTAGTCAAAGCCCAGACCTCAATCCAATTGAGAATCTGTGGTATGACTTATTTCTTATTTCATATTTCTGTACACCAGTGGAACCCATCCAACTTGAAGGAGCTGGAGCAGTTTTGCCTTGAAAAATGGGCAAAAATCCCAGTGGCTAGATGTGCCATGCTTATAGAGACATACCTTACGAGACTTGCAGCTGTAATTTCTGTAAAAGGTGGCTCTACAAAGTATTGACTTTGGGGGGGTGAATAGTTATGCACGCTCAAGTTTTCAGTTTTTTTGGTCTTATTTCTTGTTTGTTTCACAATTTTTTTATTTTGCATCTTCAAAGTGGTAGGCATGTTATGTAAATCAAATGATACAAACACCCCAAAAATCTATTTGAATTTTAGGTTGTAAGGCAACAAAATAGGAAAAATGCCAAGGGGGTGTGAATACTTTCGCAAGCCACTGTATATGTCACTCCCTTTGGTTTCTTCCCCAGTCGTCATCGTTTCTGTTTCTGTTCCATGTCGGTGCACTGTTTGTGTTTCTTGTTTTGTTCATTTATTAACTAAATGTATTCACTCCCTGAACCTGCTTCCCGACTCTCAGCGTACATCGTTACAAGCAGAAATGTGCAGAAAGTAGTTTTGAATGCATTTTTTTTAAGGGAAACAATAACAGTCTTGAACTTTTTGGGGGAACTCAAATACAAAATACTAGTCTTCTCCCATTTAAAAAAAAAAACATTGTCCCCACCCACAAGGTGTATAAACAACAACAATAAATAAGAATAAAATAAGATAATAGATACAAAACAAAAACGTGAAGAACATAAATCAATCAAATCTAATTTGCACATGTAGGACAATATGCAAGTGTGTGTGCATGGACTTTGCAGATGTATTTCTTACATGTGCAGCACATAGTATTTGTTTTACAGTCCTTTGGGGGGCAGAATTGGCATCTCCTCCTCTTGCCTGCCCCAGCTGCAGCCTCAGGTGGATCAGGACAAATTCAGCCCCCTAAACAGCCTTCACAAGCGCTGCAGAGGCTGCTGTGCGGTGGAGACGCTCCCTTCTTTGAATGTATGTGTCATGCCCTGGCCATAGAGAGGTTTTTATTCTCTATTTTGGTTAGGTCAGGGTGTGACTAGGGTGGGCATTCTAGTTTCCTTATTTCTATGTTAGTGTGGTTCCCAATCAGAGGCAGCTGTCTATCGTTGTCTCTGATTAGGGATCATATATAAGTTGTCATTTTCCGTTTGGGTTTTGTGGGATGCTGTTTTCTGTTTAGTGTTTTTGCCTTACAGAACTGTGCGCATTCGTTTTCACCTGTTGTCATTTTGTTTGAGTGTTTTTTGAACATTAAATCATGAACACTTTCCACGCTGCGCTTTGGTCTCCTTCCGACGACAGGTGTTACAGAACATCCCACCACCAAAGGACCAAGCAGCGTGGCCAGGAGGAGCAGGGATCCTGGGCCCGGGAGAAAATTGAGTGGAGAACATCCTGGACCTGGGAGGACGTAATGGCAGGGGACAAGACCCTGCCATGGAAGCAGGCAGAGGTAGCGAGAGAGGAACGGCGACGCTAAGAGGAGTTGAGACAACAACGGAAGCCCGAGAGGCAGCTCCCCTATAAAATGGGGGGGACACACGGGGAGATTGGCGGAGTCAGGGTTTAGACCTGAGCCAACTCCCCGTGCTTACTGTGGGGAGCGTGTGACCGGTCAGGCACCGTGTTATGCTTTGATGCGCACGGTGTCTCCAGTGCTCATTCATAGCCCGGTGCGCTCTGTTCCAGCTTCCCGCAGTTGCCGTGCTAGGGTGGGCATTCAGCCAGGATGGATTGTGCCGGCTCAGCGCTCCTGGTCTCCGGTGCGTCTCTTCGGCCCAGGATATCCTGCGCTAGCTCTACGCACGGTATCCCCAGTTCGCCAGCACAACCCAGTGCGGCCTGTTCCAGCTCCCAGCACTTGCCGGGCTACAGGGGGTATTCAGCCAGGATGCGTTGTGCCAGCTCTACGCTACAGACCTCCAGTGCGCATCCACGGCCCAGCATATCCTGCGCCGGCTCTATGCACTATGCCTCCAGTGCGCCTTCATAGCCCAGTGCGTCCTGTGCCAGCTCTCCACACTCACCGAGCTAAAGTGGGTATCCAGCCAGGACGCGTTGTGGTCCACGCTTCCTGTACGTATCCTCAGTCCGGTGAGACCTGTTCCGGCTCCACGTACGAAGCTTCCAGTGATGATCCATGGCCCGAAGCCTCCAGTGATGATCCATGGCCCGAAGCCTCCAGTGATGATCCATGGCACGAAGCCTCCAGTGATGATCCATGGCACGAAGCCTCCAGTGATGATCCATGGCCCGAAGCCTCCAGTGATGATCCATGGCACGAAGCCTCCAGTGATGATCCATGGCACGAAGCCTCAAGTGATGATCCATGGCACGAAGCCTCCAGTGATGATCTATGGCACGAAGCCTCCAGTTTGATGCCATTCCATTCGCTCCTTTCCAGACATTATTATGAGCTGTCCTCCCCTCAGCAGCCTCCACTGGATGTCACTATTATTTATTCACAAAATGTACTGTATAGCGCAGGGGTCTCAAACAGGTCGATCGGGGGCTACCACTAGCTCGCAGCCCACCTATGAGTAGCTCGCCAAACAATTCTAAAAGTACATGCAATTTCCCGTGTTCCACCGCAAACTGCCATTAAGAAATCTCAAAAACACTGCAGGCTCCCAGCTGCTATCTAATCAACACACAATGGACATTATCCCACCCCTGGTTAGACACTATTGGCTTAAAAAGCAACCTATGACAATACTTTACTTTCCCCAAAACCTTCTCAATTAAATGTTATCCGCAAAGTAGGCTTACCTGGCAGAAGTACAGTACCAGTCAAAAGTTTATACACACCTACTCATTCAAGGGTTTTTCTTAATTTTTGTGGAATAATAGACATCAAAACTATGAAATAACACATAGAATCATGTAGTAACCAAAAAAGTGTTCAACAAATCATAATATATTTTATATTTGAGATTCTTCGAAGTAGCCACCCTTTGCCTTGATGACAGCTTTGCACACTCTTGGCATTCTCTCAACCAGCTTCACCTGGAATGCTTTTCCAACAGTCTTGAAAGAGTTCCCACATATGCTGAGCACTTGTTGGCTGCTTTTCCTTCACTCTGCGGTCCAACTCATCCCAAACCATCTCAATTGGGTTAAGGTTGGGTGATTGTAGAGGCCAGGTCATCTGATGCAGCACTCCATCACTCTCCTTCTGTGTCAAATCGCCCTTACAGAGCCCGGAAGTGTGTTGGGTCATTGTCCTGTTGAAAAACAAATGATAGTCCCACTAAGCTCAAACCAGATGGATGGTGTGTCACTGTAGAATGGTGTGGAAGCCATGCTGGTTAAATGTGCCTTGAATTC
This sequence comes from Salvelinus namaycush, assembly GCF_016432855.1. Taxonomy (NCBI): domain Eukaryota; kingdom Metazoa; phylum Chordata; class Actinopteri; order Salmoniformes; family Salmonidae; genus Salvelinus; species Salvelinus namaycush. The sequence goes on along the minus strand of NC_052325.1, from coordinate 29,275,126 downwards.
TAAATAAATCACAGACAGTGTCACCAGCAAAGCACCCCCACGCCATCACACCTCCTCCTCCATGCTTCATGGTGGGAACCACACATGCGGAGATCATCCATTCACCTACTCTGCGTCTCACAAAGACACGGAGGTTGGAACCAAAATTCTCAAATTTGGACTCATCAGACCGAATTACAGATTTCCACCGGTCTAATGTCTATTGCTCGTGTTTCTTGGCCCAAGCAAGTCTCTTCTTTTAATTGGTGTCCTTTTTATAGTGGTTTCTTTGCAGCAAATTGGCCATTGTGGGTCGGAAAGGGTAGCCTAGTGGTTAGAGTGTTGGACTAATAACCGAAAGGTTGCAAGTTCAAATCCCTGAGCTGGCAAGGTCCAAATCTGTCGTTCCGCACCTGAACAATCGTATTAACCCACTGTTCCTAGGCCATCATTGAAAATATTACTTTTTTCTTAACTGACTTGCTTAGTTTTAAAAAATGAAGGCCTTATTCATGCAGTCTCCCCTAAACAGTTGATGTTTCTGTCCCTGAAGCATTTATTTGGGCTGCAATTTCTTAGGTGAACTTATCTTCTGTAGCAGAGGTAACTCTGGGTCTTCCTTTCCTGTGGTGGTCCTCATGAGAGCCAGTTTTATTATAGCTCTTGATGGTTTTTGTGACTGTACTTGAAGAAACTGTAAAAGTTCTTGAAATCTTCCAAATTGACTGACCGTCATGTCTTAAAGTAATGATGGACTGTCGATTCTCTTTGCTTATTTGAGCTGTTCTTGCCATAATATGGACTTGGTCTTTTACCAAATAGGGCTATCTTCTATATACCACCCCTACCTTGTCACAACACTTCTGATTGGCTCAAACACATTAAGAAGGAAAGATATTCCACAAATGAACTTTTAACAAGGCACACCTGTTAATTGAAATGCTATCTCTATGACTACCTCATGAAGCTGGTTGAGAGAATGCCAAGAGTGTGCAAAGCTGTCATCAAGGCAAAGGGTGGCTACTTTGAAGAATCTCAAATATAAATATATTTTAATTTGTTTAACACTTTTTTTGGTTACTACATGATTCCATGTGTGTTATTTCATAGTTTTGATGTCTTCACTATTATTCTACAATGTAGAAAATAGTAAAAATAAAGAAAAACCCTGGAATGAGTAGATGTGTCTAAACTTTTGACTGGTAATGTCTATCATTTGGGGGCGGTCTAAGGCGCAGTGGACTAAGACACTGCATCTCAGTGCTAGAGGCATCACTACAGACACCTTGGTTGGCATCCAGGCTGTATCAGAACCGGCCGTGATTGGGAGTTCTATAGGGCGGCGCACAAATTGGCCCAGCGTTGTCCGGGTTTGGCCGGAGTAGGCCGTCATTGTGAATAAGAGTTTCTGACTTGCCTAGTTAAATAAAGGTTAACTTAAAAACTAAAAACTAAAAATAGACCTTGCTTAAACTGTATCAAGAAATAATCTTATTTGTATGCCTATCAATTAACAAATGTACAATGTTTAAAGCACATTTTTACAAGTCTGTCACTGATGACAGCTCCAATAAGCCCCTTATTGTGAATGACATGTAAATGAGAAGCTTGTAGAAATATGACTCTCCGACCATTTCGGATCAAGTTGGCTTTTAGGCCGACTGACTCAAATTAACAAATTGATTAGTTATTTTTTATTTTTTAACCTTTTTTTAACCAGGTAGGCCAGTTGAGAACATGTTCTCATTTACAACTGCGACCTGGCCAAGATAAAGGAAAGCAGTGCGATACAAACAACAACAAAGAGTTACACATGGAATAAACAAACGTACAGTCAATAACACAATAGAAAAAATATATATACAGTGTGTGCAAATGAGGTAAGATTAAGGAAGTAAGGAAATAAATAGGCCCTAGTGGCGAAATAATTACAATTTAGCAATTAAACACTGGAATGATGGATGTACAGTAGATGAATGTGCAAGTAGAGATACTGGGGTGCAAGTAGAGATACTGGGGTGCAAAGGAGGAAAAAAACAATATGGGGATGAGGTAGGTGAATGGGCTATTTACAGATGGGCTATGTACAGGTGCAATGGTCTGTGAGCTGCTCTGACAGCTGATGCTTAAAGTTAGTGAGGGAGATATGAGGCTCCAGCTTCAGTGATTTTTGAAATTCGTTCCAGTCATTGGCAATAGAGAACTGGAAGGAAAGGCGGCCAAATGAGGAATAGGCTTTGGGGGTGACCAGTGAAATATACCTGCTGGAGCGCGTGCTATGGGTGGGTGCTGCTAGGGTGACCAGTGACCTAAGATAAGGCGGGGCTTTACCTAGCAAAGACTTATAGATGACCTGGAACCAGTGGGTTTGGCGACGAATATGAAGCGAGGGCCAGCCAACGAGAGCATACAGGTCGCAGTGGTGGGTAATATATGGGGCTTTGGTGACAAAACGGATGGCACTGTGATAGACTGCATCCTATTTGCTGAGTAGAGTGTTGGAGGCTATTTTGTAATTGACATCGCCGAAGTCAAGGATCGGTAGGATAGTCCGTTTTACTAGGGTATGTTTGGCAGTATGAGTGAAGGATGCTTTGTTGCGAAATAGGAAGCCGATTCTAGATTTCATTTTGAATGGGAGATGCTTAATGTGAGTCTGGAAGGAGAGTTTACAGTCTAACCAGACACCTAGGTATTTGTAATTGTCCATATATTCTAAGTCAGAACCGTCCAGAGTAGAGGTCGACCGATTATGATTTTTCAACGCCGATACCATACCGATTATTGGAGGACAAAAAAAGCCGATACCGATTAATCGGACGATAAAAAAATAAAAATGCATTTATATATATATATATATATATATATCATACACACACATTTTGTAATAATGACAATTGCAACAATACTGAATGAATCAAATCAAATCAAATGTATTTATATAGCCCTTCGTACATCAGCTGATATCTCAAAGTGCTGTACAGAAACCCAGCCTAAAACCCCAAACAGCAAGCAATGCAGGTGTAGAAGCACGGTGGCTAGGAAAAACTCCCTAGAAAGGCTAAAACCTAGGAAGAAACCTAGAGAGGAACCAGGCTATGAGGGGTGGCCAGTCCTCTTCTGGCTGTGCCGGGTGGAGATTATAACAGAACATGGCCAAGATGTTCAAATGTTCATAAATGACCAGCATGGTCAAATAATAATAATCACAGTAGTTGTCGAGGATGCAGCACCTCAGGAGTAAATGTCAGTTTGCTTTTCATAGCCGATCATTAAGAGTATCTCTACCGCTCCTGCGGTCTCTAGAGAGTTGAAAACAGCAGGTCTGGGACAGGTAGCACGTCCGGTGAACAGGTCAGGGTTCCATAGCCGCAGGCAGAACAGTTGAAACTGGAGCAGCAGCACGGCCAGGTGGACTGGGGACAGCAAGGAGTCATCATGTCAGGTCGTCCTGAGGCATGGTCCTAGGGCTCAGGTCCTCCGAGAGAGAGAAAGAAAGAGAGAAAGAGAGAATTAGCGAGAGCATACTTAAATTCACACAGGACACCGGATAAGACAGGAGAAGTACTCCAGATATAACAAACTGACCCTAGCCCCCCTACACATAAACTAATGCCTCATAAATACTAGAGGCTGAGACAGGAGGGGTCAGGAGACATTGTGGCCCCATCCGACAATGTCCCGGACAGGGCCCCGGACAGGGCCAAACAGGAAGGATATAACCCCACCCACTTTGCCAAGGCACAGCCCCCACACCACTAGAGGGATATCTTCAACCACCAATTTACCATCCTGAGACAAGGCCGAGTATAGCCCACAAAGATCTCCGCCACGGCACAACCCAAGGGGGGACGCCAACCCAGACAGGAAGATCACGTCAGTGACTCAACCCACTCAAGTGACGCATGAACAATGAACACTTTTATTTTAACTTAATATAATACATAAATAAAATCAATTTAGTCTCAAATAACATGAGAACGTATGTTAAAACGAACCACCAGCTTTCATGGGTCTTCAATATTCCCAGTTAAGAAGTTTTAGGTTATAGTGCAGAAAGCAGAGCTTGTCTGCATGGTCCCCTGTCAGTCTGCTCCTCCGCGAAACACAGACCTTATTTGAAGTAGATCAAGACATTCTCTATGGAAGACATGAACGGTAAAATAACCGTAGTATATTCACTGTCTAGGCACACTAGGTAAGACCTGGGTGGACCACCCCCTGTATTTTGGTTAGCGCACAAGATGGTGCTAAGTTAGGTAAGTAGTGGGTAGGCAGGTAAGGTAGGAGAGGGGGCTTTGATATTTACTTTCTTTGCTTTGGTCCCGTCCAGCCCCTTTTCCCCATATTACCGTGTGAAGGAATAAATTCCTAGTAAGCGGTACATTCTCTGCCTTTTGTCATCCTTATTCGCACCTACAGTCCCATACCTCTTTCACTTCACAGGGAGTTGAGTTGTAGCAGGGTGTTGCGTTCCCTCTTCTTAGAGGCGTGCGTAACATATGGTCGGTGATCTGTTTGTTAACTTGTTCATTTTGACTGAAAGACTCAAAAAGATCAGCTTCAGTAAGAGCCAATTTATGCATTATCCGAAAATGTGGTCGGAGGCGCCGTATTGATGGTGTGATGCACGTGTGGGGCCTCCAGAGGCACGCAGAGGCCATATTGTGCTCCATACCACATCATTGTGCAGTGTGTGCACCTCTCAAAATGTGAAATAATGTGGAGGTATAGCTCCACATTGACATGATTGGTTTACGTTAGGTGAGGAAGGGAGGTCCTGTATAAACAGAAACTCACTTCTTTGACAACTTCTTTCACAACTGTTCTGTTTGGCGAAGCACAAGAGGTATGAATGTCCTGACTTCTGCAGAGGCCATATCACCATTAATGCTGCATGCCAATGCGGATGTTGGATTGACCATTCAGCACCTTTAAAAAGAGTGGAACTTCCCATCACTACTGGATTGGAGTGTGGACCTCAACTTTCAATCACCCACTTGGGTATATACTCATAAAAACCAATGAATAGATGGGACCAGCATGTCAAGAGTGCCTGGCTACACAGACAGCTGTTGACGCGCGAGCAGTTTGGATGAAACGATTGAATAACATCTATGTGTACATTTATTTTGCAATGCTCTCGCGCACACAATGTAGCCGATTTGGTCAGCATGTTATTACTAGATCTGCTCTATGAGGTACAGATTGCGCTAATGTAAAACGCTAATAGTAATTAACGTAAATAAAATATAACAGTCATGGGAACCTGGGACCTGACAAACCATAGAAATATATCCAATAAGAGTCGGAGGACATAGGGATACACTAGCTAGAACCTTCTCAACGTGAATCTGGTAGGACAAAAAAGCATGTCCAATTGTATCGTTTCCCCCATGTTGTTCATCAGGTTCTACTGTAGCTGACAGGGTGACATGTTGTGTGGACTAACGACATAAAGCATGATCAAAGCTACCCTAATTTTGAGAAACATTGAGAAATAGTTTGGTAGATTGTTTTTGTGAAATTAACCAGTGATCTACCATGGATAAGCAGCTAGTAAACTATATAATATTGGCAAATACACTTTTCCCATGGGCTGCCCACACGCACCTCACATCCCTACATCAGTTGTAGGTATCCATTCGCAGAAATCTTAGAAAGGCAACAGGAAAAGAGTATTTGCCAATTTGATATTTTTCTAAATGTGATGGTGGGAAATGTTGATGCTCTCTGATACAAGACAATTGAGATAATTTGCAAAGATGTTATTATGTTACATAGAGGTATTTTGTTAGTAAAACAGTCTGCGCAAATGCGCTTCGGGAATCGTCGCAAGGTGGCGGTAAAGTTTTTTTTCTACAGTTAAAAAAAACCTTTGGATGTTTACGGTAAGTTCAAAGTTCTCTCAACTCGGAAGTGTCCTCGAGTAGCTACATTTGTTGTGCAGAAAACTACAGTTAATTGACGCTTTGTGGACATATTCTAATTTTAACACATACAAACAACAAAAATTACATATATTTAGCAGCTGGTGAAGCAGGTTGGTGTATTTACATCATTAACTGTCAATGATTTCAGTGTTTTTTTCCAGTATAAAAGTGCTGCGGCCGCATTGGTTACCATTAGCCGGCTAACAGTTAGCTGCTATGTTAGCCAGCTAACGTCGTTACCTATGTGAAACCATTCGGTCGTAGCAGCTATTCGGCTAGCTAGATATATTCTGTTTTTAATTGTATTGCTTAGGTACATATCGGATATTTAGATGATGTTAGTTTGCTAGTAAAAATTCACAGTGATGTCCTTTATAGTGACTCGATAAAAGATGTCATGAAGCAAGATGGCTAACGTTACTGATTCATTAGAAAAAATATAGTAGCTAGCTTGTAACTAACAAGAAATCCATTCATTGGCAATTTATGCTACATTAATTATAGCTAGCTGTCCGGCTGGCCAACCAGATTTACAGCAATAGTACTGTATGACTCGCCCGCCCCCCTCTTACACTCTCCCCTCCCTCTGTAGTCAGGTCATGATGACCACCCTCGTCCATGACACCACTGAGGCGGTGTGTCTGTGTCAGGAGTACAACCTGTTCCTGAAACCCATCGCCAAGATGACGGTGAGTGACACATACAGTGTCACATACACCATTTGGCTGGAAACAGGACATTGAATTCTACGTTGGGCAGGAATGAGCATTTGAATCAGAAAAGTTAACTGTCACAACCTCTACAAGCCAGGATGTTGAATATAATGTAGTGCATTCAGATTTCTATCATCTAAAGCTGGGGAAAAAGATAAAATGCACAGATGCATGCACACTTGCCGAGCTCATGCACGTGTTTACATGGTTCTGTGCATGCTTCAGGTGATAGGAATCTGAATGCGCTACCAGCGCTTTGAGAAGTTGATGTAATTATACTTTCCTGTTGATATATTGTCTCACATTCCTACCGCCAAAAGGAACAACCACACAGACAACCAGTAAAGCCGCACAGACAACGCAAAAATGTAATTTTATTCAACATTCTGGCTTGTAGAGGTTGAGAGGAAACATTCCTGATACAGATGCTCATTTCTGATCTGACGTACAATTCAATGTTATTCAACATAGTGTTTCCAGGCAAATACACCATACACCTGTACCTGAAGTAATGAGCATCTCCAACGCAATGCATTTAACATCCAGATGAGCATGTATTACAGTAAAATGTATTCTATGATTTCTCTTCCAGTTGAGTGTGGCACTGCCCCAGCTGAAGCTGCCTGGGAAGAGCATCTCTAACTGGGAGGTGATGGAGAGGGTGAAGGCCATGGTGGCTCCTGAACAGTTCTCTGCCCTCAGGTTGGCATGTGCCCTGTCCATAGGAACATATTCATACTGTTATAGCCATAGGTCATGTGTGTTTGCTTGTAGCTTAGCTATAAAAAACACAATCTAATAACAGTAAAACCATGACAATACTGATAATATGGCCAATGGTTTGCATCGTATCAGTATTTTCTGATATGGATACATGTATTGAATGAAGCTGTAATCATCAAGCAATATGTCTCACCGCTGTCTCTCCCCAGGATCTCTAAGAGCACCATGGACTTTATCCGCTTCGAGGGCGAGGTGGAAAACAGAGGGGTGGTGAAGATCCTACTGGCCAAACTGGATGGCAAGAGCATCAAACTCAGCGGCTTCACTGACATACTCAAGGTAACGGAACTGTTATGTAGGGGTCAAAATGTGTCAGGTAAAGTGTGAACAAAAAATCTGTATTTTTGGTGATAGAGTACCTTCCCCAAGTTCTTGTAAAACATAACTTTTTTTACCCTAATCAACCGGACTGATAAATTAACAGGGAATAATACATCATGTAGTTATAACTGATAATAATTTTTCCCTGGTCTGTGGGGTGTCCAGGTGCGTGCAGTGGAGAATAAGATGGACTTCCCGACACGTTATGACTGGGACTCGTTCTTCCGTGACGCCAAGGACATGAACGATACGGTTCCAGGGGAGAGGCCAGACACCATCCGCTTGGAGGGCCTGCCCTGCCGCTGGTTTACCCTGCCTGACGGTCCCCCTGATCGGCCCTCCGAGATGGCCCTGCAGACCATCTTCCGGGTAGGAAAGAACTCATTATATACACTACCAGTCAAAAGTTTGACACACCTACTTATTTAAGGGTTTTTCTTTATTTTTTTTACTATTTTCTACATTGTAGAATAATAGTGAAGACATCACAACTATGAAATAACACATATGGAATCATGTAGTAACCAAAAAAGTGTTAGACAAATCAAAATATATTTTATATTTGAGATTCTTCAAAGTAGCCACCCTTTTCCTTGATGACAGATTTGTACACTTTGCATTCTCTCAACCAGCTTCATGAGGTAGTCTTGGAATGCATTTCAATTAACAGGTGTGCCTTGTTAAAAGTTCATTTGTGGAATTTTTTTCCTTAATGCGTTTGAGTCAATCAGTTGTGTTGTGACAAGGTAGGGGTGGTATACAGAAGATTGCCCTATTTGGTAAAAGACCAAGTCCATTTTATTGCAAGAACAGATCAAATAAGTCCATTACTTTAAGACATGAAGGTCAGTCAATCCGGAAAATTTCAAAAACTTTGAACGTTTCTTCAAGTGCAGTCGCAAAAACCATCAAGCCCTATGATGGCTGTCATGAGGATCGCCACAGGAAAGGAAAACCCGGAGTTACCTCTGCTGCAGAGGATAAGTTCATTAGAGTTAACTGCAGCTCAGAAATTGCAGCCCAAATAAATGCTTCACGGAGTTCAAGTAACAGACACATCTCAACATCAACTGTTCAGAGGAGACTGCGTGAATCAGGCCTTCATGGTCGAATTGCTGCAAAGAACACACTACTGAAGGACACCAATAAGAATAGACTTGCTTGGGGCAAGAAACACGAGCAATGGACATTAGACCGGTGGAAATCTGTACTTTACTCTGATGAGTCTAAATTTAAAAAAAATGGTTCCAAACGCCGTGTCTTTCAGGGATGCAAACTAGTCACCTTTCGGTGAAATTTGGCATTTTGAATCCAAAATAGGTGATCTACGTGATTCGTGTTGATCCGATGAGAGATTTTTTTGGGGGGGAGGGGGAGCAATACTGGGTGTATCCAAGGCTCAGCCAATTGTTTACCTACTAGAATGCAGTGCAGCACGCGACTGAAGAAAGAAGAGATAACCAACTTACTAGTTACAGCATCAGTGCGCCCTCTGGAAAGACAGCTTGACAGTTACAGCAGCGCGTCCCCTGAACAATAACGAAGAGGTAACGTTTGGTGAGAAGCCTGACCACGGAGACGGGGGTGAGAAGGTGACGAAGCGTACTTCATGAGCTGTAACTGAAAAACTACTGGTATTTTGAAAGTTTGAGGTGAGGGAGAAAGTGTGGTGGAACAAGTATTAGCATTGTTAAGTATCTTGTTAGCTGGATCGAATTCTTCGTTAGCTTGCCAGAGAAATGTTGAGCAGCATTAGCCAAGTTATATGATCAAATAATTGAGTTTACGGTGTTAAAATTAGCTTGCTAATAAAGGCAGACAGCTAACATTAGCTAGCTAACATAACATCAGATGAGGTAACATTAGTAACCTAACCAATTCCCTATAGTATTAACTGGTATATGACTCCTTGCCGTTCCTCAAGTGAAAACGCATTAGTTGCTTACTGGACCCTGGCAATCTGTGTGAAATGTTCACTAGCTAACGAACTAACAACTATCTGTTAACTAATGTTTTCCATCTACAGTATGTGGTTAATTTTCAGAATGAGAGAATTAGGTCTAAATGAGGCGTTGCTTGTGAGAAGTGATTCCGGGATCAAGTGTAGATGGAGCTGGGCCTGGCTTAAGCTGGATGCCACTATAGAGGTGAAAGGAACACCACACACTTTCCATCTTTCTCACTTTCGCTGGCACATTGTAGAACAGATGTCCACAGGCAGAAAGTATACAATGTAATAATGTGCAGTGTAGGCCAAATATATTGTTTTTGTTGTGTTGAACTTGACAGTAACACGTGTGTATTTTTGCACACATGTAGCCTTGTGCACTTGATCGATATCTATAGTGGCCACTATAATAGAGCAAAAATAGAATGCTTGCTTGTTTCATTCTATTTCTACTTTAAGATGTGTTTTTCCCAAGTGCAGTGTTTATGTGTGTGTGGTCACAAGCGTTCTATTATAAAGGCTGTCATGGTCACAAGCGTTCTATTATAAAGGCTCTCATGGCTAACTGCAATATTAGTGTATTGTTTTTTTTCTCAAGGCTTGAGTTTCATTTGCAGTAAAGTCTAGGCAACAGAACATTGGATTGCCTTCTTAACATTTTTTAGCTGTGAGTTAGGTTCACATTAACTACTTATTTTACACCCAAACTGATAATGTAGATCATATTCTTTGTTGTTTAATTTGTTAACCTGCATTTCCCCTTAGCAGCGCTTTAATTTCATATTTTTTTTGCATGTTTCAGTGCAACAAAAAACCTGTCACCTTTTTGGGCCCTCACCAGTTTGCATCCCTGATCTTTGTGAGACGCAGAGTAGGTGAACGGGTGATCTCCGCATGTGTGGTTCCCACATGAAGCATGGAGGAGGAGGTGTGATTGTGTGGTGGTGCTTTGCTGTTGACACTTTTGACACTTTTTTATTTTGAATTCAAGGCACACTTAACCAGCATGGCTACCACAGCATTCTGCAGTGATATGCCATCTCATCTGGTTTGCACTTAGTGGGACTATCATTTGTTTTTCAACAGGACAATTACCCAACACACCTCCAGGCTATGTAAGGGCTATTTGACCAAGAAGGAGAGTGATGGAGTGCTGCATCAGATGACCTGGCCTCCACAATCACACTACCTCAACCCAATTGAGATGGTTTGGGATGAGTTGGACTGCAGAGTGAAGGAAAAGCAGCCAAGAAGTGCTCAGCATATGTGGGAACTCCTTCAAGACTTGGAAAAGCATTGAGAGAATGCCAAGAGTGTGCAAATCTGTAGTCAAGGCAAAGGGTGGCTACTTTGAAGAATTTTAAATATATTTTGATTTGTTTAACACTTTAGGTTACTACATGATTCCATATGTGTTATTTCATAGTTTTGATGTCTTCACTATTATTCTACAATGTAGAAAATAGTAAAATAAAGAAAAATCCTTGAATGAGTAGTTGTGTCCAAACTATTGACTGGTACTGTACCTAACAATCAATCACTCAATCCGTCATCGATCAATCAAATCCCCTTATACACACATCCTAATTAGGGCTGGGACGATACCAGTATCACAATATTCTTTCCATGGCTAAAATGAAAACACAAAGCAGACTTAACTTGTGGTCCTTTAAAAACCTGCTGTATGTAAAATATTGTGTTCTATTGCTTGGAATATAAATAAATGTGACTCTGGATGACAACATGATGTTTGTTTCCAACATAAGAAGTGAAATCCACTTTGTTTTGTTTCCTTGCCACGATACTAATGAGTATTGCTATACTGGTATTGTCCCAGCCCTACACCTAACCTTATCACTCCTCCCAGGGCTTTGGTCAGGTGCGTCATGTAGACATCCCTATGTTGGACCCGTACAGAGAGGATACTCTTGATAAGAACTTCAACACCTTCACCTTCGGCGGCCATCTTAACTTTGAGGCGTACGTCCAGTACCAGGAGTACGATGGCTTCGCCAAGGCCATGGACACACTGAGAGGCATGAAGCTCATGTACAAAGGAGAGGACGGCAAGGCTGTGGCCTGCAACATCAAGGTACTGAACTACACACACTATCCACACTACAGACACACAAACATATACACACACTAAGAGGGATGAACCACGTATAGAAGGGAGAGGAGGGTATCCACACTTTTAGATCTGGGTGAAGGTTGAGGGGATTGTCCTGCTGTGTCAGCACTAGAACCGCCATAGGCCAACGACCACTGATGTTTGATTTTGTAAAAGAACCCCCCCCCCCAAAAAGAATGCAACGACCCTCCCTGACTTTTCCTTAAAGTTTGTATTTTACATTGCTCATTGGTCAGAATTTTGAAATCACAAAGTGTTTCAAGCCTTTTTTCTGTTTTCTTCACACCTATTCCCATTTTAACCAGCTAAGACAATCCGCTGTAGGTTGTTGGTACGCAGCCAGGGGCTAATCTGTCTCTCGCTCCTCACTGAATGACAAATGGATGAATGGCCGATAATTGTGCACATTATTTCCCAATTTCATTTTAATTAGGCCTAACTAAATTAAGGAGGGTGAAGAGGTTGATTCAATTAAAAAATATAATAGTGTAAGGATTAGTGTTTATGAGCCTATTTGCCAACGTTGGCGCTCAATTTTATAGCTAATTATTTGACTGCACGCCTTGTAGGTTGATATCATTGTCTTTTACTTTTTACTTTGAAAAATAATCTGTTACAGGACTGTTTTATTTACAATAACTATTACTAATAAAATGTATTGTAAGGGAAATGAAACCATGCTATGTGTTGCAGTAGGCCTTTAGAATAATGCTAAACATATCCTTGACTCAATCCGAGTTAATGAGCGAGGGGAAACAAACGATGCCAGTCAGCCTGCGCAGCCGGCCCATTTGAAACTACCCAAACTACACCCAAACTACACCTAAATTTATACCCAAACTAATTTCACACATAATAAGAGTTAGCCTAAAGACAAGATTAAATTGACAATGGTTTGATGAGTGACAATATTATCAGTTGTCAAATTGTACATGAGAGATGAGTGTTTTAGATTTCTATATAGTATCAGTGTCTGTGACACTTACACTACCGGTCAAAAGTTTTAGAACACCTACTCATTCAAGGGTTTTTCATTATTTCTACTATTTTCTACATTGTAGAATAATAGTGAAGACATCAAAACTATGAAAAACACATGAAATCATGTATTAACTAGGGATGCACAATATATTGGTGAACATATCGGAATCGGCCGATATTAGCTAAAAATGCCAACATCGGTATCGGCCCGATGTCTAGTTTAACGCCGACGTGAAAACCCGATGTCAAAGCTTACGTGCATACCTATATAATGTAGGTACATGACGTAATGACACCACGTAAAATGTTGCCTTACACTTGCAACACAGCATTCCTAACCTAGCCCACAATGTCTGCTGTGTGGATCGAGCAGTCAACAAGTCGAGCAGTGATTTGAAAGAGTAAGGAAATTTCAGCAAGACAACTCAAAGGCGAAATCCATTAACGGCAAGATAATGGGATTCATTGTCCTTGACAATCAACCATTCTCTGTCGTGGGTGATATTGGCTTTCGTGACTGGTCGAGCACCGGTACACACTAACCATACCATGTGCGCTATTGTTCAGATTTTGCCCTACCGGAGTTACACTGTAATTGCGTCACTGCTATTAGCTTCACGACATCCTTATGGAACGCCGTTTGGGTCTTTGCATGTCAAAGATACACGTCAAATAACACTTTTTTATTATTATTTTTTTTTTTCTCCCCTTTTCTCCCCAATTTTCGTGGTATCCAATCGCTAGTAATTACTATCTTGTCTCATCGCTACAACTCCTGTACGGGCTCGGGAGAGACGAAGGTCGAAAGCCACGCGTCCTCCGAAGCACAACCCAACCAAGCCGCACTGCTTCTTAACACAGCGCGCCTCCAACCCGGAAGCCAGCTGCACCAATGTGTCGGAGGAAACACCGTGCACCTGGCCCCCTTGGTTAGCGCGCACTGCGCCCGGCCCGCCACAGGAGTTGCTGGAGCGCGATGAGACAAGGATATCCCTACCGACCAAACCCTCCCTAACCCGGGCGAGCCAAACCCAGATGACGCTGGGCCAGTTGTGCACCGCCCTATGGGACTCCCAATCACGGCCAGATGTGATACAGCCTGGATTCGAACCAGGGACTATAGTGACGCCTCTTGCACTGAGATGCAGTGCCTTAGACCGCTTCGTCCATGTGTGTGTCTGTGTGTTAACTATTTAACTGTACTAGAATGCTTAAAAGGCCTCTAAACATTTGGAATATCGGTTATCGGTATCGGGGTTTTTTTGTCAAGGAAAATATTGGATATCGGTATCGGCCAAAAATGTCATACCGGTGCATCACTAGAAGTAACCAAAAAAGTTTTAAACAAATCAAAATATTTTATATTTGAGATTCTTCAACTTGCCACCCTTTGCCTTGATGACAGCTTTGCACACAATCTTTGCATTCTTTCAACCAGCTTCATGAGGTTGTCACTTGGAATGTATTTCAATTAACAGGTGTGCCTTGTTAATTTGTGGAATTTATTTTCTTCTTAATGCGTTTGAGCCAGTCAGTTGTGTTGTGACAAGGTAGGGGTGGTATACAGAAGATAGCCCTATTTGGTAAAATATACTTTTTTTTCTATTGTGTTATTGACTATGTTTGTTTATCCCATGTGTTGTTGTTTGTGTCGCACTGCTTTGCTTTATCTTGGCCAGATCGCAGTTGTTAATGATAACTTATTCTTAACTTCTTATGGCTGCATCCCGCTACCGGGATCGATATGACTGCAGCCAGATAAAGTGCAGGGCGCCAAATTCAAAAACCAGAAATCTCATAATTTAAAAATTAAAATAAAAATTCCTCAAACATACATGTGTCTTATATCATTTTAAAGGTATTCTTGTTGTTAATCCCACCAAAGTGTCCGATTTCAAATATGCTTTTCAGCGAAAGCACTACAAACGATTATGTTAGGTCACCATCAAACCAAAATATGCACAGCCATTTTTCCAGCGAAAGATAGCAGTTAGAAAAAGCAGAAATAGAAATAAAATGAATCACTAACCTTTGATTATCTTCATCAGATGACACTCATAGGACTTCATGTTACACAATACATGCATGTTTTGTTTGATAAAGTTCATATTTATAACAAAAAAATATGAGTTTACATTGGCGCGTTAGATTCACTAGTTCCAAAAACATCCAGTGATGGTGCATAGCCACATCGTTTCAACAGAAATACTCATCATAAATGTAGATGATAATACAAGTTATACACATGGAATTATAGATATACCTCTCCTTAATTCAACCGCTGTGTCAGATTTCCCAAAAACTTTACGGAAAAAGCAAATCATGCAATAATCTGAGACGGAGCTCAGAACAATAGCCAAATTAGCCGCCATGTTGGACTCAACAGAAACCCAAAAATACATGATAAATGTTTCCTTACCTTTGATGAACTTCATCAGAATGCAGTCCTAGGAATCCCAGGTCCACAATAAATGCTTGATTTGTTCGATAATGTCCGTTATTTATGTCCAATTAGCTACTTTGGTTCGCGCCTTCGGTAAACAATTCCAAAGTCAGAAAGCGCCTCCACTATAACGTGACGAAATGTCCAAAAGTTCCGTAACAGTCAGTAGAAACATGTCAAACGATGTACTGAATCAATCTTTAGAATGTTGTTAACATCTTGAATAACGTTCCAACCGGAAAATTAAAGTGACTTCAGAAGAGCGATGGAACGGACGTCCTACTCATGTGAAGGCGCATGGTGAATGCGTGATCAGCCCGTGGAAGTGATTACTCATTCCTGTCTCCTTCGGCCCCCCTTCACATTAGAGTCATCAGACAAAGTTCTGTTGACTGTTGACATCTAGTGGAAGCCGTAGGAAGTGAAAACTCATCTATATCTCGCTGTCATTTCAATTGAGAGCATGGTTGAAAATCTGACACCTCAGAAACAATTCAAACAGGAAGTGGAACTTCTCAGGTTTTTGCCTGCCATATGAGTTCTGTTATACTCACAGATATAATTCAAACAGTTTTAGAAACTTCAGAGTGTTTTCTGTCCAATATGAATAATAATATGCATATATTAGCAACTGGGACTAAGGAGTAGGCCGTTTAATATGGGCACCTCTGTGCACCTTTCATCCAAGCTACTCAATACTGCCCCTGCAGCAATAAGAAGTTAACTAGCCTACCTGGTTAAATAAAGGTGAAATATATTTTTTTTAAAGACCAAGTCCATATTATGGCAAGGACAGCTCAAATAAGCAAAGAGAAACGACGGTCCATCATTACTTTAAGACATGAAGGTCAGTCAATACGGAACATTTCAAGAACTTTGAAAGTTTCTTCAAGTGCAGTCGCAAAAACCATCATGCGCTATGATGAAACTGGCTCTCATGAGGACCGCCACAGGAAAGTTAGACCCAGAGTTACCCCTGCTCTAGAGGATAAGTTCATTACAGAGTTCAAGTAACAGACACATCTCAACATCAACTGTTCAGCGCAGACTGCGTGAATCTGGCCTTCATTGTCGAATTGCTGCAAAGAAACACCAAGGACACCAATAAGAAGAAGAGACATACTTGGGCCAAGAAACACAAGCAATGGATATTAGACCGGTGGAAATATGTCCTTTGGTCTGGAGTCCAAATTTGAGATTTTTGGTTCCAACTGCCGTGGCTTTGTAAGACGCAGTGTGGGTGAACGGATGATCTCCGCATGTGAATTTCCCACCGTAAAGCTTGGAGAAGGAGGTGTTATGGTATGGGGGTGCATCTGGTTTGCGCTTAGTGGGACTATCATTTGTTTTTCAACACGACAATGACCCAACACACCTCCAGGCTGTGTAAGGCTATTTGACCAAGAAGGAGAGCAACGGAGTGCTGCATCAGATGATCTGGCCTCCACAATCCCCCCGAATTCAACCAAATTGAGATGGTTTGGGATGACTCGGACCACAGAGTGAAGGAAAAGCAGCCAACAAATGCTCAGCATATGTGGGAACTCCTTCAAGACTTGGAAAAGCATTCCAGGTGAAGCTGGTTGAGAGAAAGCTGTCAGGGCAAAGGGTGGCTATTTGAAGAATCTCAAATATAATATATATTGATTTTGTTTAATACTTTTTTGGTTACTACATGATTCCAGGTGTTATTTCATAGTTTTGACGTCCTCACTATTATTCTACAATGTAGAAAATAGTAAAAATAAAGAAACACCCTTGAATGAGTAGGTGTGTCCAAACTGTTGACTGGTATTGTACCTTTGTAAAATAACTCAAAGTTCGAGTGGTGCAGCTCTATTTCCAAATATCATTTTTTCTAAGAATGTCCACGCTGTTCATGCGTTCAGCACATAACCACTCGCACGCTGTCCATGCGTTCAGCACATAACCACTCACACGCTGTTCATGCGTTCAGCACATAACCACTCGCACGCTGTCCATGCGTTCAGCACATAACCACTCACACGCTGTCCATGCGTTCAGCACATAACCACTCACACGCTGTCCATGCGTTCAGCACATAACCACTCACACGCTGTCCATGCGTTCAGCACATAACCACTCACACGCTGTCCATGCGTTCAGCACATAACCACTCGCACGCTGTCCATGCGTTCAGCACATGACCACTCACACGCTGTCCATGCGTTCAGCACATGACCACTCACACGCTGTCCATACGTTCAGCACATGACCACTCACACGCTGTCCATGCGTTCAGCACATGACCACTCGCACGCTGTCCATGCGTTCAGCACATGACCACTCGCACGCTGTCCATGCGTTCAGCACATGACCACTCGCACGCTGTCCATGCGTTCAGCACATGACCACTCGCACGCTGTCCATGCGTTCAGCACATGACCACTCGCACGCTGTCCATGCGTTCAGCACATGACCACTCACATAGCAGCTTTGCTCAGGCTACTAAGCAAAGACTAGTAACATAATACACTTAAAATATGCTATTTAGTTTTTTTAAATACATTACATTATACATACATTTTCTTATTTTCACAATGTTTCTTTAGACCTGCCAAAATGAAGTTACAGTGGATTCATTTGTGATGGATTTAACTCTTGAACTTGTGGTTTTTAGTTTGTACTTTTAGCCTAGAGTAACAAACTAGTTAAAATGCTATTAGGTTCTCTGAAGTAATTGTTTTTTAGTATACTATACTAAGACCTCCATAAACACAACCAAATTCTTCTTCTTCTGATAGCATATATGAAATGTATTTATTAGACTGTTAGAATGTTGATGCACCATTGGCTGGAAGGGGGGGTCCATCGAGGCCAAGTGTATGCTAATGGGGGTTAGTCAGTAGAGAAGGGCTTGTGTAGGACAGCAGGTTTAAGGTCTTTTGGTGAAATGAAAGTCAGGCCATTATAATTCCAAGGATCACTGGACCAAACCGGGAGGCCTGGTCCCTAATCCAGAACTAAACTGTTCTTCCTTAATGAAGAGAGAGATGGAGAAATTAGGAGAGAGAGCTGTCTCTAATCCACATGGGTCACAGCTTCTCAGGCCAAAATAAGAGAAAGAGGGGAGGGGATGAGGAGAGAGAGAGAGGGTGGAAGGAGGAGAGTGGCAGGGGAGTAGCACGTCCTGTCTGTCAGGTGACCTTTGACACGAATAAACACCCGAGTGTCACTAGTGGACCCTGCAGTCCTACACCAACTCACTCGGCTAACTGTTTGCCTGCCTGTCTGTCAGGTGACCTTTGACACCAGTAAGCACCTGAGTGACGTGGCTCTGAAGAGACGGCAGCAGGAACGACTGAGAATACTGGAGTTGGAGAGACAGAGGGAGGAGCTGAAACGCAAGGAGAAGGAGGAAGAGGAGAGACAGAAGGAGGAGGAGAGGTATGCAGAGAAAAGAGATGAGGTCATATGCCTGGTCTGAAAACATTGTCCCCTGTCTTTGCCTCTTTAGTGGTCTGTAGTTCTGAGGCGACCGGATAGGTGTAAGGAACATTGTGATTGCTCCACCTCGTCTTCCAATGAGTGTAAGCGTCCACTTTATTGCTGTCACCCATCCAGTCCTTCAGATCTGCAAACCAAAGGTGGTAGGAACTAAGCTACTAGGGCCCATATTGATAGACAGTAGCAGAGCTATGTATTAGACTAGTGAATGATCTGTGGTTGTTGTGGTTGTAGGAAACAGAAGGAGGCGGAGGAGGAGGAAAAGGAACGGAGGAGGGAGGAGAGGATACGGAAACGAGAGCAGAAGCTGAGAGACCGGGAGGAGAGGAGAAACCTAAAGAAGGTGAAGAGGAGACAGGAGGAGGAGCAGAAGAAGTTGCAGATGAAGATTGCGACGGAGGAGAGAAGGCTGTTGTTGGCTCAGAGGAACTTGGAGTCTATACGCCTTATCGCTGAACTACTGGGCAGGGCCAAGGTACACACACACACTTGATGCATGGTGTCATTTAATGCACCAGTACTTACACCTATACCAATGCACATTTAATACAGACACATGCCGATAGGACCTACATTACAATCTGTGTCTTTCTCATTCTCTCCCCTCCCTAGGCTCTGAAACAGCAACAGCAGGAGAAGGAGAGAGTGGAGAGAGAGGAGCGAGAGAAAGAGGAGTTAGCCCGGCTGGAGCAGCTTGAGGCCTGCAGGCGGGAGCAGGAGGCGGAGTTGAGACGTGTGGAGTTAGAGAAAGGGCGTGCCTTGGATCTGCAGCGCAGAGAGAGGGAGCTGAGGGAGAGACTGGTTGGTAACCTGCTGAAGAAGGCTGGAGGAGAGGGAGAAAACCAGACCTCCACCCAGCCCTCAGCCCTGACCATGCACAAGGGAGTCAGCTCCGACCTGAGTAAGACAGGCAGGGCCCTGGGGGTGAACGGGGTGAGACCGAGGGGAGAGGAGAGACCCAGAGCTATGGTACGATCACACGTCACTGAGAAACAGATAGAGGAGAGGCGAGGAGGCATGGAGGAGAGGCGAGGAGGCATGGAGGAGAGGAGAGGTAATGAATGTAGAAGCAGAGAGGCGAGGGAGAAACCTAGAGAAAGGGAGAGGAGTCGGTCCCATAGCCAGTGTAGGAGGAGGTACAGCCGGAGACGAAGAAGCTCCAGCAGAAAGAGGAGTGATAGTCGAAGGAGGAGGAGAAGTCATAGTTCTAAGAGGAGAAGCGAAAGCAGACGGAGAAGTCGCATTTCTAAGAGGAGAAGCGATAGCAGACGGAGGAGTGGTAGTCGTAGCCACAGGAGAGACAGTCACCATGGACGGGGCCGCAGCAGCAGGAGCACCAGCCATGATTGGAGCAGAAGCTCTAGTGAGAGGAGCCACAGCAGAGGCAGGAGGGGCCAAAGACATAGTCGACATAAAGACAGCAGGAGCAGATCTAGTAGCAGCAGCTCTAGGAGTAGAGAGAAGAGGAGGGAGAAGGACAGGAGTACAGAGAGGAGTAGAGACAGGGACTCCAGGAAGCGTAGTAGGAGTCGTTCTCATTCCAGACGACACTAAACGCAGCCAGAGGAGACAGAAGAGGACCCTATGCCTGGGTCTAGTTTAAGTGATGCATGGTCAGGCATTCTAGTATGCTACTGTCTCTGGGCCATAGCTTCTTACACACACACCTCTTTCTCTCGCTCTCTCTCTCTCCCCCCAATGCTCTTTGTTCATCTCTAGTTGGTTTATTTACTGAATTTAAAAAATGCTATACTGCTATTATGTTCTGTTTGACACATGTAGATTCCATATGTACTGTAGATTGATCACGTGGTTAGTATGTGTCTCCTGTGTAGAAAGACATAGAGGAAGGACACAGAAAAAATACTTGATCTTTCTGGGTCACAGTGAATGGCCTGGTTTGTGTTTCAGAAGAACAGCTTTAGTTGGATTCTGGGAATTGTAGTTAAGGATTAGTGCTTCAGCAGGATGCAGGGATCTGTAGTCCTATGGGAAAATGTCACAAGGTCTAGAACAGTAGATCGACAGCTGTAGTTTAAGTCAAGCTTTTTACTCTAGGATAAAGTAGGGGGGTATTAAACAACTGACCGACGTTGGTTCAATTACTTGAATTCTATTTAGTTTGTGCCGTTTTTCTAGAGAGAAATCGAATCACTCACTAGAGAAATCGAAGCCAAAGACTTACAGGCTGAAGATGACCAGATGTCATGTTTCTGAGTTCCGCGTTTGACCACCAGACGAGACCGTAGTTTTAGTTCTAACCTGGTTAAATGATAATGTCACTATGGCTCCTCCTCCCTCGGAACTAGAAGCACAAGCATTTCGCTACACTCGCAATAACATCTGCTAACAAATAAAATGTTATTTGATAATGTCACTATAACATAAAGTGGTTCATAAACATAAAGTGTATGATTTAACCTGTCTAGGACTGCGGTTCCGCTATACAAATCAACAGAAATCTCATAAATCAAATTTCTCAAACATACAAGTATTAGGCACCATTTTAAAGATAACATTCTCGTTAATCCAGCCACAGTGTGTGATTTCAAAAATGCTTTACAGCGAAAGCTCCACAAACGATTGTTAGGTCACCACCAACTCACAGGAAAAACCCAGCCTTTTTTCCCGCCAAAGAGAGGAGTCGCAAAAAGCACAAATAGAGATACAATTAATCACTAACTGATCTTCATCAGATGACACTCATAGGACTTAATGTTACACAATACATGTATATTTTGTTCGGTAAAGTTCATATTTATATCCAAAAATCTTATTTTACATTGGCGTGTTACGTTCAGTAGTTCTAAAACATGCAGTGATATTGCAGAGAGCCACATGAATTCACAGAAATACTCATAATAAATGTTGATGAAAATGCAAGTGTTATGCATGGAACTTTAGATAAACTTCTCCTTAATGCAACCGCTGTGTCAGATTTTTTTTTAACTTTACGGAAAAAGCATAATCTGAGAACGGCGCTAAGAGCCCAAACCAGAAATTTCCGCCATGTTGCGTAGTCAACATTATTCATAAATAGCATAAATATTCACTTACCTTTGATGATCTTCATCAGAATGCACTCCCAGGAATCCCAGTTCCACAATAAATGCTTGTTTTGTTCGATAATGTCCATTTATGTCCAATAGCTTCTTTTTTTAGGGCGTTTGGTAAACAAATCCAAAAGCGCGATCTGGTCCAGTCGGACGAAACGTTCAAAAAGTTATATTACAGGTCGAAGAAACTTGTCAAACAAAGTATAGAATCAATCTTTAGTATGTTTTTATCATAAATGTTCTATAATGTTCCAACCGGAGAATTACATTGTCTGTAGAAAAGCAATGGAACGAGAGCTACCTCTCATGTGAACCCGCCTGACCGAGAACGAGGCTGCTGGCAGACCCCTTAGTCAAAAAGCTCCCATCCGGCCCCCCTTCACACGAGAAGCCTGAAACAAAGTTCAAAAGACGGTTGACATCTAGTGGAAGCCTTAGGAAGTGCAAAGTAACCCATATCCCACTGTGTATTCGATAGGGGTGAGTTCAAAAACTACAAACCTCAGATTTCCCACTTCCTGTTTGGATTTTTTCTCAGGTTTTTGCCTGCCATATGAGTTCTGTTATACTCACAGACATCATTCAAACAGTTTTAGAAACTTCAGAGTGTTTTCTATCCAATACTAATAATAATATGCATATATTAGCATCTGGGACTGAGTAGGAGGCAATTCACTCTGGGCACGCTATTCATCCAAAAGTAAAAATGCTGCCCCCTATCCCAAACAAGTTAAAGTTCAGTGTCAGCCGTGTTCTGGTGACTCAGTGTTTAACAGCACCCACCCCAGACGGAAGCCTAGTTTCACCATGTTCATTATTTTAATCGTGTCCCTGCTAAAGTTCTGTGGATAAGAACATTTTAAGTTGCCTTATTGATGAAAGTATGTAAAACAGAGCAGAGTGGTGTGGTGTGAGTGGGTAACGTTGTATATAGGTTATATAAAGGTCAGGGTGTCAGGAAGCTCATCAGTCTGTACTGTATATTCTCATGTTTCTCTGCTCTGATGGGCGGCAGCATGTCTTCAACACACTTGTCATTTTATTTGTTGTAATAAAGAAAGTACAAAAAAGTTGTGATTTATTTCAGATGTATATTCTGACTGAATGTGTGGATAGCCTACTAACCTAATACCTACTAGGGATGGACATCAATGCTCGATCTTTAACCAGAGATTTAAACAAATATATATTCTACATTGTTTAAACTATTTGGTGGAATGTGCTTTGTGGCTGCCCGAACGGGCAACTTACATTTTGTCTTGGAGACGATGTTAATTTGCTTTGACTCTAGTGTTGTATTTGTGGGGCAAAACAAAAATAAACAAAGCCAAGCATCACACAGTTCTTCTCCCTAAATTCCCTTTCCCCTCGGTCTTATTCACTCAGTTGTATTCCGTCAGCTCCCTACACACAAGCTCCCTGTTAGGCCTACAGAAATAAATGCCTATAAAAGTATCTGATTGGATACACAAGCTACATTCCTTGCCAAATGACGACAGCTTTATCACAAATTCTAAATGGACTGGGTGATTGAAGTAGGAAAATGTGTTCCAACAACAAGCTGCAGTTTTGGAATAATTGCAACCTGTCTATTTTCTGCTTAGGCTACTTTTCAAACTGCTAGTGCCATTTAGAATTGGTTTGCCAGGGATGGTGTCACACTTTTCCCCCATTCCTAGCAAACACAGCTGATGAAAGTAATTGCATTCTAAACTGAAGATCATGTGTGTAACAAAGAAGTACATGTCTGATCAAATGACAAAACATTGTACATATTAGTTGATTATTGGAGTCCGGTGTGTTAGCTGGGGCAAAAGTGTGATGCCAATCAGGCCCCCGAGGACTGGAGTTGCCCATCCCTGGCCTAGGCTCCTCAAATTCAACTCTGGACCTCAAAGCCAGTGCCACTGTGTTTTTTCATTGTTCCCCTCTAATCAGGCACTGATTTAGATCTGGGACACCAGGTGGGAGTAATTAATTATCAGGTAGAACAGAACCAGAAGACTCCGGATCTCGTAGGCTAAGAGTTGAATACCTAAGCTATAACCCCCCCCCCCTAAACATTGACAGGTTCCACACTGAAAATACGCAAGAACATTAGTTTGATAAAGACAAAGAGCATATTCATCAGAATAATTAAGCATAGTCCTCACCAAACAGATGTCCTGGCTGTGATGCATCACCATGCACTGTTCAATGTGGAGTTGTTCATCCACTCAGAACATAAAAAATAAGATGGCAGAATAATCTAGATCAAACCTCTGTATAGCGAAAAGATAGATTTTGATTTGTAACCCAGAAAAAAGTGTTAACTCGCAAAATTGAGCCCTGTTTTCAAATGATTATACTTTGAAAATAACTGTTGCAGACTATGCACATCACTATTCTGTTCTATTTTATTCTGCTATATTACATCTTTTACTATAAAATAGGTGTCTGGACTAATGGTTTGGGTAATAAAAGCGTGTTGTCTGTTAATTAACAAATAAAAGGCTATGTCATTGCACAGCTAAAGGCTTCTTCAAGCAAGCGCCACTGCTGAGGTTACTGCCTTTCTGAAGATTGTGTTCCATGATATAATATAACCAGTTGATATTACTTGCTTGCTTTTTATTGACTGACTCGACAAAACATTAGGAACAACTGCTCTTTCCACGACAGACTGACCAGGTGAAAGCTATGATACCTTACTGATGTCACCTTCAATCAATGCTTTTTAAGCCTTGAGACAATTGAGACTTGGATTGTGTATGTGTGCAATTCAGAGGGTGAATGGGCAAGACAAAATATGTAAGTGCCTTTGAATGGGGTATGGTAGTAGGTGCCAGGTGCACTGTTTTGAGTGTGTCAAGAACTGCAACTCTGCTGGATTTTTAACACTCAGCAGTTTCCCGTGTGTATCAAGCATGGTCCACCACCCTAAAGACATCCAGCCAACTTGGCACAACTGTGGGAATCATTGGAGTCAGCATGGGCCAGCATCCTTGTGGAATGCTTTCGACAACTTGTAGAGTCCATGCTCCGATGAATTGAGCCTGTTCTGAGGGCAAAAGGGGGTGGAACTCAATATTAGGAAGGTGTTCCTAATGTTTTGTACACAGTGTATATGGGGCATTTTTAAGAATTAAGAGTTATCTGTAATGGTTATGATTAATTAGGCATTGTTGAACACTGTTGGCATAGGCCTATAGATACATGTGAATATTTTGTTTTAATCCAGTGCAGGCCTACTTGAGTACTCTGAAATAAATAATGGGAGAACTCTGAACAGTAAAAAAATGCCCATCCCTAATACCTAGTAGCCTACTACATCATTCCTTCTAAACATACATTTAATTATTCCTACTCATTTGGTGTTTCATTACAGAATGAGATGAGGTTTTGTGTGTAGTTATAGTAGCGTGGTAAGTATTGTTAGTGTTCAAGTAGGCCCCAGTATATTGCTAGTCTGAAACAGGAGGTGAGAGTGTGTTGTGTATGTGTGTGTAGTTATTAGAGTGTGTGTAAGTGGTGTGGTAAACAAGGCCCCAGTGTATTGAGGTATGAGCCCCTGACTATAAACTGTAATCTGATTATACCATTCTGCTTTGACTGGATCTGCAATCTAACACACACACAAACACAAGACCTATGGGTTGTCTGATTAAACCCTGCTGCTCTCACTGAGACTGAGACAGCAGTGGTCGTTAACATTTACTCCCTCAGTCGGCTGTACTTCCACACATTTACGAGAGCTCTCGGCTGTTCCACTAGCAGTAGTAGCAGTACCAGGATTGACTTGGGATCAACTCATACAGGACACACTCCTAAAGGACTCATACAGGATCTCTTGACAACAGGAGGCCACACATTAACACTGACAGTCTCATACAGCGACAGACACAAACGTATGTTAGTCAACCAGCGGTGTCGAGTGAGGCTACGGCTGAGGGACCGGGGAAGAGTTTTTCAATGGAGCTGGCGGCTGGTACTACTAATGCTGCTGCAGCTGCTGCCTACACGCAGAAGATTCTGGACTATGTGGAAGGTTTCCTGGTCTCCAAGGTAACACACATAGATACACCCACATAGGATTCAAGTCCCATTCTTGGGCACTGTTTGATGGTTGTGTGTTTTACCTTGTCCTCTCTCCCCCAGACCCTGTTTACAGTGTGTGAGATGGGTTTATTTGACCTGCTGGCCTCGTCACGGCGCCCCCTGTCTCTAGAGGAGGTAGTGCAGGTAATCAGGGCCAGCCTAAGCGGTACTGAGAAGCTTTATCTGACCCGGTCCATCCACTACAGCTCCAAGACCATCTACCTCTGCTGGCACTACCTGATTGATGCTGTGAGGTGAGTCCTCTCACCCGAGTTGTGTTCACCAAGGAGAACATGTTTGGACAAGTATTGAAAGAGGTATCTGAACTTGTCCTGTATGATTAAAAAAAGAGATGTGATTGTTTATTCAGATTCTAACTGTATGCGTGATTGTTTCTCCCCAGGGAAGGCAGTAACCAGTATGAGAAGGCATTTGGTGTCAAGTTTGATGATTTGTTTGAAACCATGTACAGGTGAGATGCACACACACACACACATACAGCTCTTCATCTCTACCCCTTCCCCCTCTCTCCATCTTCTCCTTCTCCTCCACTCTCTCTCTCTCTCCCTCTCCGCTTTCCTGCCTGGTGAAAAAGCGTCAGTGAAGTGAGAAAAGATTAGGAAAGTGAGAAGTTGTAGAATGGCCTTGAGCTTCACAGTCAATCTAATGATAATAATTAACTTGTTATGGTTCAGTGATTTTCTAGTCTAGGATTAGAAGTTAAAGGATTTATTTCAGAACCAGGCACTTTGTCTTCCTTATTTGCTCTCTCTCTCTGCCTGGTGTCTGTCAGTTGTCGTTGGCTGTGTGATAGGTGGGGAAGGAGGACATAAAGGAGGGAGAGGAGGAAGGAGGAGGAATCAGAGTTGTGAAATCATTCACAACTATCTAGTACTGTATGTGTGGAGAGGTTTGTGTGTGTGTAAGCATGCCTGTGTGTGTTTGTTTGTTTTGGGGGTAGGATTGACTCTGGGGGGAGACAGCTGATTGAAGCTCTGCCTTCAGCATGTGTTTTAAAAATGTGTCTGCATGCACATATACGTGTGTTTGTGTGCGTGCACGTGTGTCTCTGTCCATGTGTGTGTGTGTGTGTGTGTGTGTGTAGGTCTGAGGAGGAAAGGGTGCAGTTTATGCAGCTGATGCCCTCCATCTGGAACATCTGTGGTCGAGACGTAGTGACTGCCTTCGACCTCTCACCTTTCAGAACCATCTACTGTACAACCTCAGGGGTGAGGACCTGTGTGTGTGCGTATGCAGAGGCGTCATGCCCCCTCAGATTTTTCCAGTAAAAAAAAAAGTTTATATTTGTTGTTGAAGTTTCTCTTTAATACTACTAGCCACATAACACATTTATGAAGTTGGCTTTAGCTATCCCAAATAGGTTCCCAACCTCATAATTAGCTACGAAGAATACATCAATCAAGTTAGAGTAGCTGGCTTGTCGAACTATTTTAGATGGCATGCCTGCTGGCAAGGTTGGTAGACTTTAGAAAAGCAAGCAATAACTAAATGTACTGAATAAGACTGAAATTCCTTTAAATATTTTACCCAGATTTGAGCAGAGATGCAGAGAAGCATATTTAGTTTGTTTAAAAAAAGAACCACCATTCAGGAGGATACAGACAGCTCAAGAGGAATGCTTAGATATCCAGAAAAATAAACACATTAAGGATAATGATTGTGGCTTTAGATTCCAGGAAAAAGCTGTTTCAGGTGTTTGAGAAATGCAGAATTATCCAACTTCCCAACAAGAAACCTAGCCCCTCTCCGGACCAACCCCCAGCCATCCTCACGTACATTGTACCCCCTGTAAAGGGTTGCGTCAATCAAATCTGGTATCAGGATAAAATGTGATTCAGAGTCACCGAATATACTTTAAGTATTTTTATTTAACACAAGCGATAAATGGTAAATGCAATTTTCGTATATACGGGTTCACTGTATCACCACGCAGGGTAAAGCAGAGAACTGACTAGAATAGTACAGACATCTTCTTTTATACTGGAACAGAGGTAGTTCCAACTTCAGAGTTGGCCTGTAGTAGAGGCTCAGCGTGGTTTAAACTTGCTAGCCTATCGGTGGTGCCCAGGCTGGTCCCAGCCCCACAGCACTCAGGATTCAGATGTCCGGAAATGTTGTTGTGAAGATTGGGGTGAGTTGTCGGTGGCTACACATTCCTCAGTTCCTGTTTTCTTGTTATTCAGCATTTTTCCATCTTGTCTCAACCTTGTGGTTTGCACAGTCGACACCCTAGATTAGCAACAGCTTTACTGCAGTCCCGCTATGTTTGTGCAACACTATAATAGCTGGGTTAGCAACACACTATGTTTGTGATTAACATGTCCTATTTATATAAGGCATACATTTTTGTTAAAAGGAGAACAAAACCATCCTTCACACCCCTCTGATTTTTGGAGTGCATGACGCCCCTGTGTGTGTTTGTGCATGTGTATGTAAAGGGGACAATCTTAACATGATATTGTTGGAAAATAACTCAGGGGGTAGCTGTGCAGCTGTACGAGCTGAGGCTGAGAGGAGTTGGGCTCTGACACACACACACACATTGTGGAAAGAGAGGAAGAGGCTAGGGAGATAAAAAGTTCTGTGTGTTGTGTTTCCCTTTCATTCTTTTTTGTTATTTTCGCTTCTTTGATTCCTTTTCTCCCCTGTCCTGCTGTATTGAACTATTTGTGTGTGTGTGTGTGTGTGTGTGTGTGTGTGTGTGTGTGTGAGTGTGTGTGTGTATGTGTGTGTATGTATGTGTATGTGTATGTATGTGTGTGTGTGTCTATGATGTGAGAGTGGGTGTGTTCAGAATACAGATTCCACTAAACAATCTTCTAAACCTCACCCAGCCTCAGGGCTAGACAGTCTCCCAGACAGGCCAGGTTTCTGCTGCTTACTGATCTCTATGTGTCTCTGTAGACACTGTTTGGGTGTAAACCCCACATAGAGATCACACATCACAAACACACACCAGGGCTGGGCGGGCTCTCCTGGGACTCAGCACCTCATTGGTAATTTGTGGATTATTGGTCCACCTAATAAGTCCTGCCCCCAGGTCTAACGTAATGTCCATTAGTCAGTAAAAGTGTACAAGTTACCATGACCACACGATCACCTGGTTTACCCTCTCCGGTACCTAGGCCATTTATTCATGTGATTATAATACTCTGATCCTATATTATACATCACTGCATCTATCTCTCTCTTTAGGTTGTAGTGGAGCCCTAGCCAAGAAATATGTGTTGACGTACCCAGAATGCACAGTGACGATCTTTGACATCCAGAGAACACTTTGTTACCGTCGACAACCAGACGATCAGCTTCCATTAAGTTCCACAAAGAGAGACAGCCAATCAATGACCTCAGACAAAGCGGTGGGAGGAGCCCGTAACAAGTTCTATCCTAAGTTATCTTTGTCATTGACTGACAGCATTGTATGTGTAGTGGACTTTTTCAAAGACGAGTTGCTAGATGCTGACCTCTACATTCTGTCGAGAATCCTTCATGACTGGATGGACACACGCTGCATAGAACTACTGAGAAGTCTACAGGGCCTGCAAACCAAGTATACACACCCTCCTCCATCCCCCTCTCTCTCCTTCAGTCATTCTCTCTGGTGAGAAAGATCAGATGCGACTTGACTCTCCTTACTCTTCCGCACCCCCCTTCTTCGCCTTGGGTGACTATGCCAACAAAAGCATCCTGTCAGACAAGCCCACAAGCACAAATACATACATACACACGCACACGTACACGCACGCACACAATCTCTGGCCTTTGAGAGCTCTGCTGTAGCCAGAAGCTTGCTACATAACACAAACACACTCACACACTTGCAAGTACATAACACACACACACATATTCTGCATAACAATGAAGATATTGTTTAACCTTCAGCTCAACCTTCTGCTAGAAACAAACAGCAAGCAGCAGTCTGGGTATGACAACTGTCATGACTGACCACGAGAATCCAAAAAGGTCAGATCAGGTTTGCAATTAATAATTTCAATCAGACCCCCTCTTAACCATAGAGGGGGAAGGAAAGAACTAGTGGGGATTAACAACTCACGTCCTGTTGTAAATCAAGGGAGAAGATCCAGGCTCTCCCTCTCCAAATTCACCAAAGGAATGTGCTTTGTCTCAACAGACCTTTTTCCTGCTGAAACTAACACATTCAAAAGCAAATACTGGAACAATATTTCTAACGTAGAACGTGGGGAATGGTCAGAGGTGATCTATAGAACACTAATGTCATTTTGTTTGTTATTTTGTGATGTCATTAAAAATGTTATAAAGGAAATACTGTAACTTGGAAAGTATACACACTACATATATGAAGTTTCCATACTATGTGCTGTGCATGTAATATGAAAAATGATTAAAGTGTTTTTGTTAAGAGAGGGATGTGATTTGAAAAGTTATGAGATAATTGTTTCCATAACTTTGCGCAGTGAGTAATCACCGCCCCGGAGTGAGGTCAAGGAGCGTCCCAGGCTGCCGGAACTGCCCCTTTCGAGCAAATGGTATAAAGGATGGGTTAAGAAGTGAACATATTAGACCAGAAAAGCGCAGTGCTGCAGCTGCGCATTTAAAATGGTTTGAACTTTGAATCTCAACACGAGGTGGAGACGATAAACTTCCATGCCGGACAATCACTGGTACGGCTGATCAGCTGTCCTAAGTAAAGTATCTTCGAAAGCTAATTGAAGTAGGACCATCCTGTTACTCTGCTCAAACCATCGTATTACGCTACTCTCATCACCCCACTGGGGTACCATCGATACGGCTGTCTATCCTATCATCAAATAAGTATTTTCAAGAGTGAATGGAAGGAAAATCCACTCTGTAGTTCTGTTCAGGACTACACGACAAGTCACCGGTGCCGGTACAGAGTCAATGTGTGGGGGCACCGGTTAGTTGAGGTAGTACATACAGTTGAAGTCGGAAGTTTACATACACTTATGTTGGAGTCATTAAAACTAGTTTTTCAACCACTCCACAAATTTCTTGTTAACAAACTATAGTTTTGGCAAGTCGGTTAGGATATCTACTTTGTGCATGACACAAGTAATTTTTCCAACAATTGTTTACAGACCGATTATTTCATTTATAATTCACAGTATCACAATTCCAGTCGGTCAGAAGTTTACATATACTAAGTTGACTGTGCCTTTAAACAGCTTGGAAAATTCCAGTAAATTATGGCATGGCTTCAGAAGCTTCTGATAGGCTAATTGACATCATTAGAGTCAATTGGAGGTGTACCTGTGGATGTATTTCAGGCCTACCTTCAAACTCAGTGTCTCTGCTTGACATCATGGGAAAATCAAAAGAAATCAGCCAAGACCTCAGAAGAAAAATTGTAGACCTCCACAAGTCTGGTTCATCCTTGGGAGCAATTTCCAAATGCCTGAAGGTACCACGTTCATCTGTACAAACAATAGTATGCAAGTATAAACACTATGGGACCACGCAGCCATCATACCGCTCAGGAAGGAGA
The DNA here is from genome assembly GCF_016432855.1 of Salvelinus namaycush. Lineage (NCBI taxonomy): Eukaryota > Metazoa > Chordata > Actinopteri > Salmoniformes > Salmonidae > Salvelinus > Salvelinus namaycush. The sequence goes on along the minus strand of NC_052325.1, from coordinate 29,243,787 downwards.
CGCGTTCTGTTTCCTAGAGATGAACGTACTTTGGTGCGAAAAGTGAAAATCAATCCCAGAACAACAGCAAAGGATCCTGTGAAGATGCTGGAGGAAACAGGTACAAAAGTATCTATATCCACAGTAAAACGAGTCCTATATCGACATAACTTGAAAGGCCGCTCAGCAAGAAGCCACTGCTCCAAAACCACCATAAAAAGGCCCGACTACGGTTTGCTACTGCACATGGGGACAAAGATCGTACTTTTTGGAGAAATGTCCTCTGGTCTGATGAAACAAATATAGAACTGTTTGGCTATAATGACCATCGTTATGTTTGGAGGAAAAAGGGAGAGGCTTGCAAGCCGAAGAACACCATCCCAACCGTGAAGCACGGGGGTGGCAGCATCATGTTGTGGTGGTGCTTTTCTGCATGAGGGACTGGTGCACTTCACAAAATAGATGGCATCATGAGGTACGAAAATTATGTGGATATATTGAAGCAATATCTCAAGACATCAGTCAGGAAGTTAAAGCTTGGTCGCAAATGGGTTTTCCAAGTGGACAATGACCCCAAGCATACTTCCAACGTTGTGGAAAAATGGCTTAAGGACAACAAAGTCAAGGTATTGGAGTGGCCCTGACCTCAATCCCATAGCAAATTGGTGGGCGGAACTAGGAAGGAGGCCTACAAACCTGACTCAGTTACACCTGCTCTGTCAGGAGGAATGAGACAAAATTCACCCAACATATTGTGGGAAGCTTGTGGAATGCTACCCGAAGCGTTTGACCCATGTTTAACAATTTAAAGGCAATTGAGTGTATGTAAACTTCTGACCCACTGCGAATGTGATGAAATAAATAAAATAAATCATTATCTCCACTATTATTCTGACATTTCACATTCTTAAAATAAAGTGATGATCCTAACTGACCTAAGACAGGGAATTCTTACTAGGATTAAATGTCAGGAATTGTGAAAAACTGAGTTTAAATGTATTTGGCTAAGGTGTATGTAAAACTTCCGACTTCAACTATACATGTAGGTAGAGTTAATTAAAGTCACTATGCACAGATGACAACAGAGAGTGACAGTGGTGTGGGGAGGGGGGGGGGGGGGCAATGCAAATAGTCTTGGTAGCCATTTGACTAGATGTTCAAGAGTCTTATGGCTTTGGGATGGAAGCTGTTTAGAAGCCTCTTGGACCTAGACTGTAGTGCCTTGCGGTCGGAGGCCGCGCAGTTGCCATACCAGGCAGTGATGCAACCAGTCAGGATGCTCTCGATGGTGAAGCTGTAGAACCTTTTGAGGATCTGAGGACCCATGCCAAATCTTTTCAGTCTCCTTAGGGGGAATAGGTTTTGTCGTGCCCGCTTCACGACTGTCATGGTGTGCTTGGACCATGTTATGATGAGAAAGGGGGCGTGCTCAGTCCTCTTTTTCCTGTCGTCCACAGTCATCTCCTTTGTCTTGATCACGTTGAGGGAGAGGTTGTTGTCCTGGGACCTCACGGCCAGGTCTCTGACCTCCTCCCTATAGGCTGTCTCCCTATAGGCTGTCTCCTCCCTATATGCTGACACTGTTGTGTCATCGGCAAATTTAACAGATGACAGATGAGGTGAACTCCTCAATGCCATTGGAGTAATCCTGGAACATATTCCAGTCTGTGCTAGCAAAACAGTCCTGTAGCTTAGCATCTGCTTCATCTGACCACTTTTTTATTGATCTAGTCACTGGTGCTTCCTACTTACATTTTTTCTTGTAAGCAGGAATCAGGAGAATAGGATTATGGTCGGATTTGCCAAATGGAGGGCGAGGGAGACCTTTGTAAGCGTCTCTCTGTGTGGAGTACAGGTGGTCCAGAGTTATTTTCCCTCTGGTTGTACATTTAACATGCTGATAGAAATTTGGTATAACTGATTTAAGTTTCCCTGTATTAAAGTCCCCGGCTACTAGGAGCGCCGCCTCTAGGTGAGCGTTTTCTTGTTCGCTTATGGCGGAATACAGCTCATTCAATGCTATCTTAGTGCCAGCCTCTGACTGTGGTGGTATGTAAAACAGATACAAAGAATACAGATGAAATCTGTAGTCTACAGCTTATCATGAGATACTCTACCTCAGGCGAGCAATAGCTTGAGAATTCCTTAGGTATTGTCTTAATCGGGTAACAATGAAACATAGTTAATTATACAAAAAACAGTCTTCAGATTAATGTTAAAGTCAAGTCACGACACAACGGAGGAAGAAACACATTCACGGACATCATATCATGTCTAGTCCATCCTAGCCCAGAGCCAAAGAACGCAATCACTCACTCATTATTAATTGACTGTATGTGTGAGTGCCTGTGTTTGTATGTGTGTGTGTGCATGCCTGTGTGCGTGCGTGTAGGAGGTGGTGTGTTGGTTGTCGAGGCGTTGCTGTGTGAAGACGGGTCAGGGCCTCTGACAGCCCAGTGACGGAAAAGAGCAGATGTACACTGCCAAAGATATTTATAACTTAACCAAGATAGACCACAGCCTTTCGTTTGAAACTGGAACAAGTCAGTCATAGTGGGCAGAACAAGCAAGGAGGTGGGCAGAACCAAACACGAGCTAGTGAGATCCTATTGGCGCATTCTAGCATACATGTGCATATTTCCATCAGGGAACGCCTACTCTGTGAAGTGTGCGTGTGCAATAACTCAATTTGCCTTTGCACTCCTTCTAAACAACGTATTTATTTTTTTACTTTGGCCAAGTGTAAAGTCTACAAAACATATTCCACTCTGTTCGTAACAGATTCTATTTTTGGGAACAGAAAACTGTATTGCGATAAAATGTTTAATCAATGAGAACATTTGTAGAATCCTGGCCAAAATCAATCTTCTATCTTCTCCCACTGCCAGCCACTGGGCTTCCTCTAACTACCATATTTGGTAGTGAGTGGAAACGCCAAGCGGATGCTTCACATTTATACATCCTGCAAAATATCTGTCTCATTGTGACATTGCCCTGCTGACAGCCGTAGGGTTTAACAACGTACATGTGTAGAGGACAGGCCAGATGTATTGATGCTGTCCTGGGTTGCAAGTAGAGTAGTCTATCTACTGTTGATGTAGACTTGTCCCATCTCTGTAGAGATGTCCCATCTCTGTAGACCTGTCCCATCTCGGTAGACCTGTCCCATCTCTGTAGCTTGTGTAGTAAACCTGTCATCTTTGTAAACCTTTGTTCTTCTGATGTTTGTATTATAGAATATTTACCCATTAGAACTGTAATGGAATGTGCTACAGCTTCTCTGTTTCTGATTGGTTCTCTGGAGAGGTAAAGTGAGGGAGTAAATGAAGTAGAGGGAGGGTCAGACATTCAAGGACGTTCATCCTCTTGTCTTTCCCTCCTCTTCACCAAACTAATCTGGCCTCAGGCTGGGTCACACCACACTAACACGTAACATGTCCCTGTTCTTTAGTAGGGGCCTTTGCAGGACGCTGCTGTAAGACAACAGTCCCAAGGGATTTTGGGCATACACCCACTAAATCATCTGTATGTGAGTCTTGGTTATTCTTGGCAAAAGTTTACTTTTTCTAGAGGTTATAGCAAGGTTTTACTCCTGTATATTTTAGCATGGAAACCACATTTTGCTGGAGGCGTATTCATAAAAGATGAAACAAGTCTCTCATAGCTCTGCATGGTCGGCCCTGGTCAAACAAGGCCTTGTTAGATTAAAAGTATTTAGGTGATAGTATGACATACTCTTCCTTGCAGGTGAGAGCAAAGATAGTTGAGATTTGATTTCAGCAGAGGAAAGAGGAGATAAAGGAGGAGAGAGGAGGAAAGGGGGAGATAAGAGAGGAGATGAAAGGAGGAGAGAGGAGGAAAGGAGGAGATAAGAGAGCAGATGAGACTCACAGCTCAGAGTTATTTTCATTGTAACTGTCTTGCACAGACACACACTTCTCACAATTCAAGAAAACCCATTCTCAGCTGTAAGCCTGCTTTTGTTCCCTATAAACATTCCATAATTAACGCTGAAGTCTCAGTGACAGCAGTATTGAGCTGAGGACAAAGCCTGTCTGCCCAATAGGATATATATATATATATATATATATATATATATATATATATATATATATATATATATATATATATATATATATATGTTACGTTCCCCAGTTTCTGTGTTGTATTTGAGTGTGTGTGTTTCAGGAGATAGATTCCTGAAAACTCCCCAAGCAGCTGATTGGTCGACCCCAGGCTAATTGATGATTGGAGAGCTGACTCCGCCCCCTCGTCAAGAAGCAGCTGACTCTAATCACCATTGCCACCAGAAGATATAAAAGCCAGTGTTCTGTTCAGAAGGAGAGAGAAATGATTGGAGGTTAGAGGGAGATTGAATATTTTGGAGAAAAGATTAGAGGGAGATTGAATGTTTTGGAGAAATCATTAGAAAGAGTTTTGTGTTTGTTGCTTTGTCAAAGCTTCTTTAGTGGCCTGAGTTAGTTTACTCAGTTTTGTTGTAAAGTGTTTGTGAAATTGTTAATAATTATTCTGTTTCATTTGTTCCCAGGGGGGAAGGCACTTAGGGAGTGCTTAGGCAAGAGGCCCGAGGGCATACATATACCCGTAGTATATTCAATGTTAGGCACACTAGGTAAGACCTGGGCGGACCACCCCCTGTATTTTGGTTAGGGCACCAGGTGGTGCTAAGTTAGGTAAGTTAAGTGGGTAGGCAGGTTAGATAGGAGAGGGGGAGCTTTGATATTTACTTTCTTTCCTTTGGTTCCGTCCAGCCCCTTTTCCCCATATTACCGTGTAGGAAATAAATCCTAGTAACGGTAAATTCTGACTTTTGTCATCCTTATTCGCACCTACAGTCCATACCGCTTTCACTTCACGGGGAGTTGAGTTGTAGCAGGGTGTTGCGTTCCCTCTTCTCAGAGGTGTGTGTAACAATATATATATATACACACACACACACACACTTCTTTGAGTAGCTGGCTAGGTAGTGAGGTGGAGCTGGGGTGCCTGCAGTAGACTGGTGTGGGTAGGGTTAGTGCTGTGTGGTTGGAAGGGTCAAGCTGTGTAATAATGCTACAATGACACTGATGTTTGACTGTATGTGTTTCAAAGGGCTTATCTGGGTCTAAGCATGTTGTGTGTCTGTCCACTTGTATGTAGCTGTTTGTCTCTGAGGACCATCTCAACCCTTATAATCACTTATCCCTCACTTTCTCTCTCCACCTCCCTCTCTCACCGAGCCGTAACCTTCATGAGCAGTGAAGTTCATAATAATTATTGTAAACCTAGACAGAGAGACAGGTACTGAGCATTGAGGCAGTGAGACAGTGATGTTTATAATGCAACGAGTCAGTGAGATGGGTACTGAGTGGTAAGACAGTGATGTTTCTAACGTTTAAGGTTAAATGGATGCGGTTGCCGTGGGTGATTGCTGCCAGGGGAAGCTGGCCTTTAACAGCCAACCACAGTTCAACTCATTAGCATATTTCCCATGATTGTTTTTGTTACAGTGGAAATGCCACGGTCCTAGGTTTATCTCTCACAGCATCAGACCAGATGCATGCACGCACGCACACACATACAGAAAACATTGATCAGTTCTGCCACTGTTGATTAAGATCAAGTCTGGCTAAAGTCAGCTATTTGCAGTCATGTCTGTCAGAGGAGAATGCTTGGTACTCATTATATTTGGATAATTAGCCAGCTCCTCTCTCATTAACTGTACACGGCAACATAATGAGTTGCAGTGAGGTTGGCAAACATTACTACTGTCTGTTTGTCTGACTGGCTATGTCTGTGTGACATTTCTACTGTTTGTCTGACTGGCTATCTCTGTGTGACATTTCGTCTGTCTGACTGGCTATCTTTGTGTGACATTTCTACTGTCTGTCTGACTGGCTATCTTTGTGTGACATTTCTACTGTCTGTCTGACTGGCTATCTTTGTGTGACATTTCTACTGTCTGTCTGACTGGCTATCTTTGTGTGACATTTCTACTGTCTGTCTGACTGGCTATCTCTGTGTGACATTTCTATTGTCTGTCTGACTGGCTATCTCTGTGTGTGGTATTACTATTGTCTGTCTGACTGGCTATCTCTGTGTGTGGTATTGCTATTGTCTGTCTGACTGGCTATCTCAGTGTGTGGCATTACTGCAAACCTCAGAATTTCTGATAACTGATAATGATAACTGATGATAACTGTCATTATAAATGCATAGATACATTTTATAAATAGATCTTCCTCACATTTTAGGAACCGACTGTTAAATGTAGTATATTAAATGTAGTATAAATACTCAGAAATAAGTCCCCAGAGCTGCAGGAGCGACTGCAAATGAGAGGAGCAGAGAGAGAGACAGACAGAGTTCAAACGCCTGCTAGATTCTCTTCCTCCAAGTTGTCACTGATTCATCCTAACAAGTTTCAAAGTTCAGGTTATTTAAATATATAAAGTTTGTGTTTCGATAATATAAATGTCTAATAGATTCAGTATTCGTCTCTCCTGTCACCATCAGCTCTGAGCTATACAGCCTCTGAAGACTGCAGCTATCTTCACACACTGACTCTATAACTCTGCTACAAATTAGCATAAAAAAATACTATCCTTATGCCTTATGACTCATACAACTATGACGTGTTTTAAGCGACAGGCACATGCACATATGCGCTCATGCCTCTTTCATATGCTAGTCAGAACTAGGAAACTAAAACATTTCTGACTTGCTGATTTGTGAAATGCGGCACGTGTATATCTACAACCAGTTAGCTAGTCGGAAATGTCAGAGTTTCCTAGTTCCAACTAGCACGTGAACGCGGCATTAGGCATGCATGTACACACACTCACACACACATTACATCCGTCACATAATCACATTACACAGTAAATCACTGGGGCTGAGCCAGCTGCCATCCAGGACCTCTATACCAGTCAGTAGAAAGGCTTCTTTAGTGTTCTAAGATTTCATAACTGTGACCTTAACAACCGTTCCAGAGGTGCATGTTCATTAATTGTTTATGGTCCATTGAACAAGCATGGGAAACAGTGTTTAAACCCTTTACAATGAAGATCTGTGTAGTTATTTGGATTTTTACAAATTATCTTTAAAAGACAAGGTCCTGAAAAAGGGCCGTTTATTTTTTTGCTGAGTTTATATATGAAGTTAACAGAAATAATTGTGGGTGACTGTGTATTATGTACAGTACCAGTGAAGTTTGGACACACCTACTCATTCAAGGGTCTTTATGTTTTACTATTTTCTACATTGTAGAATAATAGTGAAGACATCACAACTCTGAAATTACACATGAAATCATGCAGTAACCAAAAAAGTATTAAACTAATCTAAATATGCTTTATATTTGAGATTCTTCAAATAGCCACCCTTGCCTTGATGACAGCTTTACGCACACTTGGCATTCTCTCAACCAGCTTCACCTGGAATGCTTTTCCAACAGTCTTGAAGGAGTTCCCACATATGCTGAGCACTTGTTGGCTGCTTTTCCTTCACTCTGCGGTCCAACTCATCCCAAACTATCTCAGTTGGGTTGAGATTGGGGGATTGTGGGGGCCAGGTATCTGATACAGCACTCCATCACTCTCCTTCTTGGTCAAATAGCCCATACACAGTGTGTTGGGTCATTGTCCTGTTGAAAAACAAATGAATGTCCCACTAAGCGCAAACCAGATGGGATGGCGTAGCGCTGCAGAATGCTGTGGTAGCCATGCTGTCACGATCGTCTTGATAAGAGAGAGAGGACCAAGGCGCGGCGCGTGAAAAATACATCTTCTTTTAATGAAGGAAAAAACAAACACTTACAAAATGAACAAAACAAACGATCGTGAAGCTAAACCTGAACTAAGTGCACACATGCAACATAGAACATAGACAATTACCCACAAAACCCAAATGCCTATGGCTGCCTTAAATATGGCTCTCAATCAGAGACAAATAAACCACAGCTGCCTCTAATTGAGAACCAATCTAGGCAGCCGATGTCTTTTGGGTGGTGGACTATTATTGATACACAAGGGGAACTGTTGAGCCTGAAAAACCCAGCAGTGTTGCAGTTCTTCTTCTTATTATTTTTATTTTATTTTAATATTTTTATTTTTATTTTTTTTTATTCCCTTTTCTCCCCAATTTTCGTGGTATCCAATCGCTAGTAATTACTATCTTGTCTCATCGCTACAACTCCCGTACGGGCTCGGGAGAGACGAAGGTCGAAAGCCATGCGTCCTCCGAAGCACAACCCAACCAAGCCGCACTGCTTCTTTAACACAGCGCGCCTCCAACCCGGAAGCCAGCCGCACCAATGTGTCGGAGGAAACACCGTGCACCTGGCCCCCTTGGTTAGCGCGCACTGCGCCCGGCCCGCCACAGGAGTCGCTGGAGCGCGATGAGACAAGGATATCCCTACCGGCCAAACCCACCCTAACTCGGACGACGCTAGCCCAATTGTGCGTCGCCCCACGGACCTCCCGGTCGCGGCCGGCTGCGACAGAGCCTGGGCGCGAACCCAGAGACTCTGGTGGCGCAGTTAGCACTGCGATGCAGTGCCCTAGACCACTGCGCCACCCGGGAGGCGTTCTTCTTATTTTTTATATATATATTTTTCCCCCCAATTTCGATCTTATCCACGCTGCAACTCCCCAGCGGGCTCAGAAGGCGAAGGTCGAGTCATGTGTCCTCCGAAACATGACCCGCCAAACCACGTTTCTTAACACACGCCCGGTTAACCCAGAAGCCAGCCTCTCCAATGTGTCGGAGGAAACGCCATTCAACTGAAAATTGAGGTCAGCCTGCAGGCACCCCGGCCCGCCACAAGGAGTCTCTAGAGCGCGATGATCAAAGTAAAGCCCCCTTGGGCAAATCCTGCTCTAACCCGGACGACGCTGGGCCAATTGTGTGCCGCCCTATGGGACTCCCGATCACGTACGGTTGTGATACAGCCCTAGCGTTGCAGCTCTTGACACAAACTGGTGCGCCTGGCAACTTCTACCATACCCCGTTCAAAGTCACTTAAATCTTTTATCTTGCCCATTCACCCTCTGAATGGCACTCACACAATCCATGTCTCAATTGTCTCAAGGCTTAAAAATCCTTCTTTAACCTGTCTCCTCCCCTTCATCTACACTGATTGAAGTGAATTTAACAAGTGACATCCATAAGGGATCATAGCTTTCACCTGGATTCACCTGGTCAGTCTGTCATGGAATGAGCAGGTGTTCCTAATGTTCTGTATACTCAGTGTAAATGCATAGAGACATTTCATGTATTGATCTTGCTCACATTTTAGGAACTGACTGTAGACTACATTAAATGTTGTATAATCACTCAGAAATGAGTCCCCAGAGCTGCAGTATTGGCTGCAAAATGAGAGGAGCAGAGAGGGAGAAAGAGAGAGAGAGAGAGAGTTCAAATGGCTGCAAGCTGTCAGTGACTCATCCTAACAAGTTATAATGAAATGGTGAAAAAATCTCAAGTTTCAGAGTTTTTATTATTTATATGTGTAAAGTTTGTGTTTTGATAATATAAATGTCTAATCGATTCATTATTCGTCTCTCCTGTCACCATCAGCTCTGAGCTATACAGCCTCTGAAGACTGCAGTGATCTTCACACACTGCCTTTCTCTCTGTAATCACACACACACACACAATGCTGCTTTTCTCTGTAATCACACACACAACTCTGCTTTTCTTTCTCTCTGTAATCACACACACACACACACACACACACACACACACACACACACACACACACACACACACACACACACACACACACACACACACACACACACACACACACACACACACACACACACACACACACACACAATGCTGCTTTTCTCTCTGTAATCATACGCACAAAATGATGCTTTTCTGTCTATATAATTTGCGGCAAATCAGCATGTTCAAAATGTTATCCTTATGCCTTATGATTTATACAACACACACACACACACATACATACGCACACACATACGCACACGCAAGCATGCATGGACAGACGCACGCACACACAGACACATACTACACACACTGGCCTTATACACACCTCCAGTGTCAGAATAAGATATTAGTAGCTTATTCCCATGCAGCAGCAGGAAAGCCCATCTGATAGGTGTCTGAGGCTTTACCATAATGATTGGTTCAGTCTCTGCTACACACAGGAAACACCTGCTGGAACACACAGAATACCAACCAGGACTTTCTGGAGACTGTATTACTGAGTTAAAGCCTAGGCACTCAGGGAGATAAGGCAAGTCTTCAGGTCTCAGGCAAGGTTCCTATGACATACATAGTTGTGGGTGACTGAGTGACTGTGTATTATGTATGTATGAGGTAAATAACAATCTATGAGTACTCAGTCTTGTTGGCAATGAGGCAGGAAAAATGCTTCCCTACTGTCCTCTCCTCTCATCCTGTCCTTGTTAAAACATACAGCTTGTTTAGTCACTCATGCTAACAGATTAGTCATTCCAGCCTCTAGTCCAGCCAGAATCATAGTAAACACACTTTTATTTCCAGCCTGATACACACACACACACACACACACACACACACAGTCCTGCCCACCTTCCCTTCTCTCAAGCCTCTGTTCAACCATTCCTTCCCCAGGGTCTGTCTGCTGGATCTGACTCATTATGGCACTACAGGGGGCTGGACACACACTGCTCTCACATCCATCAAGGTGGCAGCCTGTTACCAGCAGGCTGGAAAGAGCTGAGGCCCGTGGCATAAACAGCCTGTTTTAATCTGGACTCCTGTGTGTGTGTATGAGTGTGTGTGTGTATCTGTGTCAGACAGCAGGAGAAACACTGATCCACAGTGACAGCAGAGGGACAGTAGAGCCAGATATAATGCAGGACTGTCATTATGACACAGATTCTGTCTGTTTAAACCATCTATAGCTTTATAGAATGACACTCATCTGCATGCATGCCTGTGTTTGATACATGTATCTGTCTTTAGTGACAGGATGCAGTCTAGAGAGAAATAAGCCTGTTGGATGAGAAAGAGATGATTCACTCAGTATTACAGCAGATATAGCAGACGTGTATAGTGACTTGCCAGGAAGAGCACGGAGTAATGGAGGCTTCTGTTTCTTTTAACTGTAGACTTACACCACTTGAAAGTGGGAAATAACAGTAGCAATCTGTAACCCAATCTGTTAATTGGCAGCCATATTGGACTGGCAGCCATCTTGGAAAGGCGCTAAAGTAAAGAAACTAGCTAATATCAACGGCAGTCAGAGATTCAGCACCACGGACAACGGCAATCAGAGATGCAGCACCATGGACAACGGCTATCAGAGATTCAGCGCCACGGACAGCGGCAATCAGAGATTCGGATCCACGGACAGTGGCAATCAGAGATTCAGCTCCACACACACCGGTAATCAGAATCCTGTGATCTGACCTTTCAGAACCACAAGACAGCGACCATCAGCTGCAGTCATCCCTGAATCAATTATATAGGCTACAGGAAAACATAGTAAGCAGCTAGAAACCTGAAGGGCAAGACTCCCCACAAACTCTGTTTGCATAGACTGTTCACAAACAAACAATTTCCGAGATAGAAACATTTGATAAATCTGGTGTGGGTGTGTATGTTGGCCTTTAGCAGTGGAACATGCTGCATGAATGTGTGTGTGTCAGTGTGCGTGTCAGTGTCAGTGTGTGCACACGTGCATGTGTGTTAATGGAGGACTCTCATATATGACCCTCATCCCCCCACTCGTCTACAGACCCATTACATGTCTCTGACTCCACACCTCTGTCTCTCTTCCCCCCTCTCTCAGGAGGAGTGCCTCTCCATTAGATCTGAAATGGAGAGTCTTGACACTGTTGTGGATGAAACAAAGGAGGCAGGGGAGGTGTGTTGGTATTGGTGTGTGTATTTGTGCCTGTGTAGGGAGGATGGTTTTGCTCACTGATGTGTTTTAGAGGCTGTGCAGGTATTTCCCTCTGCCAGCAGTCTGAATATAGATAGCTAGATGTATAAGTCTTTACTCTGTAGAAGTGAAGAGGTGGGGAGGGATAAAGTCAGACTTTCTTCTGGTCTTAACTGTGATCTCACAGAGATGGAGATTCTCAGCCTTTAGATATCTGTCACGTCAGCTCCTCCTCAGCCATTTCTCTAGTGCTTTTCTCATGGTAGCACTCTTATACAGGTGTGTGTGTGTGTGTGTGTGTGTGTGTGTGTGTGTGTGTGTGTGTGTGTGTGTGTGTGTGTGTGTGTGTGTGTGTGTGTGTGTGTGTGTGTGTGTGTGTGTGTGTGTGTGTGTGTGTGTGTGTGTGTGTGTGTGTGTGCGCTCATCATTGATAGAGATTGTTAAAAGCTCAGATCAGAAGGAGTCATTTCAGCAGATCTTAAAGACGTGCTAAAGCCCAGTTGACACCTGGCACACACGAGTACACACACAGGATAGAGAGAATGTCGGGATGAGTACTTGAAAGAGAGTATGGAAGGAATTTAGGGAGAAGAAGGTGGAGGAGAGGATGGAGTATGACACAGCAGGAATGAGTGGGCAGAGGGAAACCATATGCTCTGGGAGCTGTGTGTGTGTGTGTGTGTGTGTGTGTGTGTGTGTGTGTGTGTGTGTGTGTGTGTGTGTGTGTGTGTGTGTGTGTGTGTGTGTGTGTGTGTGTGTGTGTGTGTGTGTGTGTGTGTGTGTGTGTGTGTGTGTGTGTGTGTGTGTGTGTGTGTGTGTGTGTGTCTGAGAGAGAGAGAGAGAGAGCCTTATAAATAAGACAAATGATCTGTCTTCCAATACCAAGGCGGAATAGCGATAACATACCTCCACACACACTGTGTGACCTGAAATTACCATCTGAAATGTAAGCTGTGATTGTTAGTATTTCTAGGAGAGGATCCGGCCTCTGCTGGGACATAAATACATTAAGATGAATCAGCGAATGAAACGATCAGTTACTGAATGAATCATTCTAGATGTGACTTCCTGCTGTGTTGCTGTTCCTCCACACTCATATGCTTTCTTCTTTTGTTATTCTCCTCTTCCGTTTTATTCTGCCCTTGTGGAACATATTTGTTGTTGTCTAATTGGAACATTTGGAGGAGGCAGCTCAAATAGGAGAGAGATGACTCATAGCAGGAGGGAACAGGATTGTGTGTATGTGTGTGTGCATGCTCATGTCACTGATGTCCTCTACGACTTTCAGCTTCTTCCCTCCTCTGGTGCCGACACACACACCAGCAGTCTAGAGATTCTGAATTAGGCATTTGGTATTGTTGATGGCAGAGGGGAGATGGTCGTTAATTACAGAGGGGAAAGGTAATGACTGTGTGTCTGAGGGCAGGGTAATGGCTGCTGCCAATACTCTGGTATGAGAGCAACACAGGACTCAGGAGACTAACTATGATGAATAGCTAACTAACATCTCTCAATATGCTAGTGTGTGTATACAGTGCCTTCGGAAAGTATTCAGACCCCTTGACTTTTTCCACATTTTGGTACTTTACAGTCTTATTCTAAAATGGATTAAATAAAAATAAATCCTCATCAATCTACACACAATACCCAATAATGACAAAGTGAAAACAGGTTTGTATTCATTTTTGCAAATGTATTAAAAATAAAAAACAAAAATACCTTATTTATTCAGACTCTTTGCTATGAGACCCAAAATTGAGCTCAGGTGCATCCTGAGGTGCATCCTACATCCTGAGGTGCATCCTACATCCTCAGGTGAATCCTACGTTGATCCTCCTTGAGATGTTTCTACAACTTGATTGGAGTCCACCTGTGGTAAATTAAATTGATTGGACATGATTTGGAAAGGCACACACTTGTCTACGTAAGGTCCCACAGTTGACAGTTTATGTCAGAGTAAAAACCAAACAAGATTCTCTGGTCTGATGAAACCAAGATTGAACTATTTTGGCCTGAATGCCAAGCGTCATGTCTGGAGGAAACCTGGCACCATCCATACGGTGAAGTATGGTGGTGGCAGCATCATGCTGTGGGGATGTTTTTCAGTGGCAGGGACTGGGAGACTAGTCAGGATCGAGGCAAAGATGAATGGAGCAAAGTACAGAGAGATCCTTGATGAGAACCTGCTCCAGAGTGCTCAGGACCTCAGACTGGGGCAAAGGTTCACCTTCCAACAGGACAACGACCCAAAGCACACAGCCAAGACAACACAGGAGAGGCTTCGGGACAAGTCTCTGAATGTCCTTGAGTGGCCCAGCCAGAGCCCGGACTTGAACCTGATCTAACATCTGTTGAGAGACCTGAAAATAGCTGTGCAGCAACGCTCCCCATCCACCCTGACAGAGCTTGAGAGGATCTGCAGAGAAGAATGGGAGAAACTCCCCAAATACAGGTGTGCCTCAATGCTGTAATCGCTACCAAATGTGCTTCAACAAAGTAGTAAGTAAAGGGTCTGAATACTTATGTAAATGTGATATTTCAGTTTTTAATTTATTTATAAATTATTTATAAAATCTGTTTTTGCTTTGTCATTATGGGATATTGTGTGTAGATTGATGAGGGGAAAAAACATTTAATCAATTTTAGAATAAGGCTGTAACGTAACAAAATGTGGAAAAACTCTCAGTAGGGTCCTAGGAGGGTGTGTGTGGTGCAGTTGAAGGATCCAGAGTTCAGACGCTCTGTCGCTGAAGCGTTACAGAAATGTAAAAATCATTTCCAATTGAGCCGACCTACAAATGGATCTTAATTTGATCACTCTTTTGTGGCTGAGAATTTTCCTGCACATCAGGAAATGCAAACTTGTTGTTTGTTCAAGGTTTAAAAAGGCTTCCAAAATTTTTAATTTGCACTTTAGTATGTCAGAATTGATTTGCCCTAACGAAAAATGTATCAACCACTACAGAAAATGCCCATTAATTATAATCCACATAATCATTCACATTTCCTGGTGCTGCAGGATTCTTTTCCTGCTGTCGCAAACTGTCTCACATTAAGAACCCCACTAATCTACCGACGTAAACGCACGAGGTGGCTAAAAACAGACCTCCATCCTATGCTAGCTTGCTACCGATGGCCCGGCTAGCTGTCTGAATCGCCATTACCCCAACCAACCTCACTACTAACTGGACCCTTATGATCACTCGACTAAGCATGCCTCTCCTCTCTAGGGTACGTGAGACGTTAGCGTCCCACCTCTTCAACAGCCAGTGAAACTGCTGGGCGCCAAATTCAAATACAGAAATAGTCATTATAAAAATTCAGAAAACAAAACATATTTTACATAGGTTTAAAGATTAACTTCTTGTGAATCCAACCACGGTGTCAGATTTTAAAAATGCTTTACGGCGAAAGCATACCGTATGATTATTTGAGAACATAGCCCAGCAGACAAATCTTTACAAACAGTAACCAGCCAAGTAGAAGAGTAACACAAGTCAGAAATAGAGATACAATTAATCCCTTACCTTTGATTATCTTCATATGGTTGCACTCAGCAGACATTCATTTACTCAATAAATGTTCCTTTTGTTCGATAAAGTCTCTTTATATCCAAAAACCTCAGTTTTGTTTGCGCGTTTTCTTCAGTAATCCACAGGCTCAAACGCAGTCAAAACAGGCAGACAAAAAATCCAAATTGTATCCGTAAAGTTCATAGAAACATGTCAAACGATGTTTATATTCAATCCTCAGGTTGTTTTTAGCCTAAATAATCGATAATATTTCAACCGGACAATAACGTCGTCAATATAAAAGGTAAACAAGAAAGGCACTCTCTCGGTCGTGCGCATGAAAAAGCTCTGTGACACTTTAGGGTCCACTCATTCAGACCGCTCTTCATTCCTCATTTTTCAGAATACAAGCCTGAAACAATTTCTAAAGACTGTTGACATCTAGTGGAAGGCATAGGAACTGCAATTTGAGTCCTAAGTCAATGGATACTGTAGTGGCATTGAATAGAAAACTACAAAACCAACAAAAAAAACTACTTCCCGAATGGATTTTTCTCAGGTTTTCGCCTGCCAATTCAATTCTGTTTTACTCACAGACACTATTTTAACAGTTTTGGAAACTTTAGAGTGTTTTCTATCCAAATCCACCAGTTACATGCATATCATATCTTCTGGGCCTGAGAAGCAGGCAGTTTAATTTGGGCATGCTTTTCATCCAAAATTCCGAATGCTGCCCCCTACCCTAGAGAAGGGGATAGGTAGCGTCCCACCTCGACAACAGCCAGTGAAATTGCAGAGCGCCAAATTCAAAAACAGAAATACTCATAATAAAAATTTCTAAAACATACAAGTGTTATACATCGGCTTAAAGATAAACTTCTTGTTAATCCAACCACAGTGTCAGATTTCAAAAATACTTTACGGCGAAAGCATACCATGCGATTATCTGAGGACAGCGCCCAGCAGACAAATCATTACAAACAGTAACCAGCCAAGTAGAGGAGTAACAAAAGTCAGAAATAGCGATAAAATTAATCACTTACCTTTGATCTTCATATGGTTGCACTCACAAGACTCCCAGTTACCCAATAAATGTTTGTTTTGTTCGATAAAGTCCCTCTTTATATCCAAAAACCTCAGTAATACACTGTCTCAAACAGCTTTCGGTGAAATTGCAGAGCGTGAAACTCAACAAAACAGAAATTCTCATAATAAACATACATAAAAGATACAAGTGTTATCCATCAGCTTAACACCCCAGCCATCCTACAATCTAAGCTTGATGCCCTCAATCTCACACAAATTATCAATGAACCTACCAGGTACCACCCCAAAGCCGTAAACACGGGCACCCTCATAGATATCATCCAAACCAACTTCCCCTCTAAATACACCTCTGCTGTTTTAAACCAAGATCTCAGCGATCACTGCCTCATTGCCTGCATCCGTAATGGGTCAGCGGTCAAACGACCTCCACTCATCACTGTCAAACGCTCCCTGAAACACTTCAGCGAGCAGGCCTTTCTAATCGACCTGGCCGGGGAATCCTGGAAGGATATTGACCTCATCCCGTCAGTAGAGGATGCCTGGTTATTTTTTTAAATGCCTTCCTCACCATCTTAAATAAGCATGCCCCATTCAAGAAATGTAGAACCAGGAACAGATATAGCCCTTGGTTCTCTCCAGACCTGACTGCCCTTAACCAACACAAAAACATCCTATGGCGTTCTGCATTAGCATCGAACAGCCCCCGTGATATGCAACTTTTCAGGGAAGCTAGAAACCAATATACACAGGCAGTTAGAAAAGCCAAGGCTAGCTTTTTCAAGCAGAAATTTGCTTCCTGCAACACAAACTCAAAAAAGTTCTGGGACACTGTAAAGTCCATGGAGAATAAGAACACCTCCTCCCAGCTGCCCACTGCACTGAGGATAGGAAACACTGTCACCACCGATAAATCCACTATAATTGAGACTTTCAATAAGCATTTTTCTACAGCTGGCCATGTTTTCCACCTGGCTACCCCTACCCCGGTCAACAGCACTGCATCCCCCACAGCAACTCGCCCAAGCCTTCCCCATTTCTCCTTCTCCCAAATCCAGTCAGCTGATGTGCTGAAAGAGCTGCAAAATCTGGACCCCTACAAATTAGCCGGGCTAGACAATCTGGACCCGTTCTTTCTAAAATTATCTGCCGAAATTGTTGCAACCCCTATTACTAGCCTGTTCAACCTCTCTTTCGTGTCGTCTGAGATTCCCAAAGATTGGAAAGCAGCTGCGGTCATCCCCATCTTCAAAGGGGGGGACACTCTTGACCCAAACTGCTACAGACCTATATCTATCCTACCCTGCCTTTCTAAGGTCTTCGAAAGCCAAGTCATCAAACAGATTACCGGCCATTTCGAATCCCACCATAACTTCTCCGCTATGCAATCTGGTTTCAGAGCTGGTTATGGGTGTACCTCAGCCATGCTCAAGGTCCGAAATGATATCTTAACCGCCATCGATAAGAAAGAATACTGTGCAGCCGTATTCATTGACCTGGTCAAGGCTTTCGACTCTGTCAATCACCACATCCTCATCGGCAGACTCGATAGCCTTGGTTTCTCAAATGATTGCCTCGCCTGGTTCACCAACTACTTCTCTAATAGAGTTCAGTGTGTCAAATCGGAGGGCCTGTTGTCCGGGCCTCTGGCAGTCTCTATGGGGGTGCCACAGGGTTTAATTCTTGGACCGACTCTTTTCTCTGTATACATCAATGATGTCGCTCTTGCTGCTGGTGAGTCTCTGATCCACCTCTACGCAGACGACACCATTCTGTATACTTCTGGCCCTTCTTTGGGCACTTTGTTAACAACCCTCCAGACGAGCTTCAATGCCATACAACTCTCCTTCTGTGGCCTCCAATTGCTCTTAAATACAAGTAAAACTAAATGCATGCTCTTCAACCGATCGCTGCTGCACCTGCCCGCCCGTCCAACATCACTACTCTGGACGGTTCTGACTTAGAATATGTGGACAACTACAAATACCTAGGTGTCTGGTTAGACTGTAAACTGTCCTTCCAGACTCACATCAAACATCTCCAATCCAAAGTTAAATCTAGAATTGGCTTCCTATTTCACAACAAAGCATCGTTCACTCATGCTGCCAAACATACCCTTGTAAAACTGACCATCCTACCGATCCTCGACTTCGGCGATGTCATTTACAAAATAGCCTCCAATACCCTACTTAATAAATTGGATGCAGTCTATCACAGTGCCATCCGTTTAATAACCAAAGCCCCATATACTACCCACCACTGCAACCTGTACGCTCTCGTTGGCTGGCCCTCGCTTCATACTCGTCGCCAAACCCACTGGCTCCAGGTCATCTACAAGACCCTGCTAGGTAAAGTCCCCCCTTATCTCACCTCGCTGGTCACCATAGCAGCACCCACCTGTAGCACGCGCTCCAGCAGGTATATCTCTCTGGTCACCCCCAAAACCAATTCTTCCTTTGGCCGCCTCTCCTTCCAGTTCTCTGCTGCCAAAGACTGGAACGAACTACAAAAATCTCTGAAACTGAAAACACTTATCTCCCTCACTAGCTTTAAGCACCAGCTGTCAGAGCAGCTCACAGATTACTGCACCTGTACATAGCCCATCTATAATTTAGCCCAAACAACTACCTCTCCCCCTACTGTATTTATTTATTTATTTATTTTGCTCCTTTGCACCCCATTATTTCTATCTCTACTTTGCACATTCCTCCACTGCAAATCTACCATTCCAGGGTTTTTACTTGCTATATTGTATTTACTTCGCCACCATGGCCTTTTTTTTTGCCTTTATCTCCCTTATCTCACCTCATTTGCTCACATTGTATATAGACTTATTTTTCTACTGTATTATTGACTGTATGTTTGTTTTACTCCATGTGTAACTCTGTGTTCTTGTACGTGTCGAACTGCTTTGCTTTATCTTGGCCAGGTCGCAATTGTAAATGAGAACTTGTTCTCAACTTGCCTACCTGCTTAAAAAAAGGTGAAATATAATTAAAAAAATTAAAAGATCCTACAGCTGTATACAGCATTTACCATGAAGGCAGTCTCCGCTAATGCGGGAACATTGACTTAACTTTAAATTTCAATCACGCTGTAACGTTGAACTTCCTCAATACGGATTGAATAGATGTCCCTCATGGTGAACATTAGACATTCTTGCGCGCACACACACACACACACACACACACACACACACACACACACACACACACACACACACACACACACACACACACACACACACACACACACACACACACACACACACACACACACACACACACACACACACACACACACACACAGCAGTAAAGAGCAGGCTCAACAGTGGAGTGGCACAATGAAATGTTTATTGAGGTTTTGGGTGGTAGAAAAGGAGGAGAACATCACAACCACATAAAAATACTCTTCATATTGACAAACACTGACCTCCATATTCACACTAACCATAATCTCCATATGACACAGTCTTCATAGTGAACAGAAGTCTTTCTCCTGCAGGTATAAGGGCTAGATGTCTTCATATTGCTCAAACAGCAGACCACCCCCATTTATCAAAGGTTTTTTACATAAATATGACAATAACAAGACAAGACAGTTCAGTTTTACTACAGCTAAATTACATGAAAATTCAGTCGAATTCTACATTTGAGGGAGTTCAGGCACAGCAAAGCAAGAGATACATTTTCAACCAAAATATATTTTGCACATTTTAAATCAATATGATCTATATCTTGTCTATTCTCCTGTAGCCCCCTCTGTATGTCGACAGTCTGGAATTGAATCAAACACGTCATGGTGATGTTCATACAAACTACTGCAAAAACACACTTCTTATTTTGAAATCTGGAATCATCTACATGTACCTGTGATGGGAGTCTCAAAGCTGGGAATAAATGTTTTCAGAAACCAAAACCATTTTGTGATTCATTTGACCATGGACTGTAGAGCTACTGTGTAGGCTAGATACTGCAATGTGTGTTTGATTGAGTGGAGCCCTGTGTGTTTTCCCATCCGCCTGGGACAGAACCATTTAATACAAACCCTAAGGGTGTATTATATGGGCTGTGTACAAAATGGCACCCTATTGCAAAGTACTTTGTTGGCCCAATGAGGTATGTGGACCCTATACAGCAGATAACCTTGGTTTAGTCCAAACTAACCTGACCCTACCCAGAATAATCAACACAAACCACATGCAGTCTGACAGCTACACACTCACACACCTCTCTGGAAAACATGAACCTTGTGTTCAGTAGGAGGGATTCCGACCGAGCTAAGCGTGCGTAAATGGACCCTTATTCTCTTGTTATGCACTTTTCTCTTCACGATTATTCTGACCTTGAATTTAAGCTTGAAAATATCATGCTATTCACCCACCATTCCTTTGGGTTGGAGATGAAAGAAATGAAAGTGTGGCGGAGGTGTGTCTACAGATACGCCGTATTCTTGACTTAATTCCCCCATAATTCCACCACCTTTACGAGTGATGAAACGACGATTAAGGTCGAGAAACAACTTTACGAGTGATGAAACGACGATTAAGGTCGAGAAACAACTTTACGAGTGATGAAACGACGATTAAGGTCGAGAAACAACTTTACGAGTGATGAAAAGACGATTAAGGTCGAGAAACAACTTTACGAGTGATGAAACGACGATTAAGGTCGAGAAACAACTTTACGAGTGATGAAACGACGATTAAGGTCGAGAAACAACTTTACGAGTGATGAAACGACGATTAAGGTCGAGAAACAACTTTACGAGTGATGAAACGACGATTAAGGTCGAGAAACAACTTTACGAGTGATGAAACGACGATTAAGGTCGAGAAACAACTTTACGAGTGATGAAACAACGATTAAGGTCGAGAAACAACTTTACGAGTGATGAAACGACGATTAAGGTCAAGAAACAACTTTATTTTTAAAAATCGAAATAACGCCATTCTCCATGCACTGTATTTAAAAGAAATGTAGGTAAACGAGTAAATATAAATGACAATTGTTTTAGATCTATTTTACCTTATGATTGCTGAAAACAAATGTGAAACCAGTACTACAGTATGGCAGCAAACTGAAGCATATCAACATGTCACCTCTTCCACAGTGCAGTTTATGAAATGCTGGCCTTATAACTTACAGGGATGACATTTGGAGACCCAAACTATAGGCTTCTGTAGCCATGTGCAAATGAACGTATAGCGCCAAACCTACCAAGTTGATTTATGATGTCTAGAGTTTGAATTATATGGTCAGACTTTTCACTGTATTTTTTCCCGATTTGTTTCATGTTAAATATTAGCCACTATCGGTAGCCACCGTCAGTTATACCCACATACATGTATAACTTTCACTTGTGTTCGTTTCCTTACATTTTGCATCATTCCATGACATGGTTAGTTTACCTTTCTTTACTCTGTCACGTTTGTGTGGTTGTTCCTGAACAATATTTCATGAATTGAACAATTAAATATATGGCAACTTTCAGGATGAATCAACAAATATATTTAGTGTGTAAAGCTCTCCAAATGTTATTTTATTATTCATAAATACTTTCCTAACCCTAAATAATATACAAGAGTATTTTTTTATTTACTAATTGGTGCTGAAAAGGAGACGAATGCATTTAGGCCTACATAGCTTTCTTCTATTGATCCCTAATATACTGAACCATTCTCTCCATATATTCTAGTGAGCATATTGAGAAAAAAAACACATTTAAAAGAATGTCTTTAGATAAATGTACTGAAACCCCTATGAAAACACCACGAGAAATTCTGTTGGCCAGCAATTAAGAGATTTTTCAGCAGTTTAATTATATTTATTCAGCAGGTGCAAGGGAACCACACCTGCAAAGCCTGTTACACACCTTCATACGGTAATTTGTTCTTAACTGACTTGCCTAGTTAAATAAAGGTAAAATAAAACATAATAAAAAATGTTTTAAAAAAGTCTGAAAGGCGTGCGTAAGAAAGGCGTACACTTCCTATGTTGGAATGAGTCCCTAGGAGACTGGGAGGGTAAACTAAAGGAAGGTTACACACAGAGTCTGTAGTTATCCCCTGTCCTGATATACTAGTCTCTGTGGGAATGTGTGTGTCATATAAAGGAAGCTAGTTTGATATAAGCCAGTAAATCAGAGCACTGTTGGTAGATACATCACAGTGGGTATGGTTTGGCCATGAGCAGGGGCAAACTGGCTGGTCCGTTTTTAGCATATTTGGCTAACTTGGGTTTTTTGGGCAAAATTATCATTATCTGGCTAAGAATGGGGGCCTCAATTAATAAAATGGGTCATTGTGTTTGATGTGCCAGGGCCGATTTCTGGTCCCAGTCCGCCCCTGGCCATGAGAGTGTGTGTTGATTGTTTCGATAAGTCTGTGCTTGGTTGCACAGGTGGTCATGTTTGTGTGTGTGCGTCTGTTTGTCTTTGTCTTCACTTTGCATAATTTCCACTGGGAAATCTACCTCCCACATGCACTGGGAGCAAGGGAAAACGAGGTAGCAGCAGCGAGAGAAGATGAAACACCACAGAGGAAGAATCTCTCTCACTCTCTGTCTCTCTTACCCGCTCTCACCGCCACATTCATCAGTATTGGTTTCAGTTGTACAGCCGTTTTATTGATGCATACCAGTGGCGGATTTAGGTATAAGTGACATGGGCAGCCGCCCAGGGTGGCATCTTGCCGAGGGCGGCACGGGGCGCCCGCACAAAAAAACAAAACGGAATGGTGACATTTGTGCGATCGGTTTTCTATCGCTCATTTGCACGTCACGTCAGTGATATCATGTCACCGTGTGGGACAATTAACCTTGTCGGAGTGTCCACCCTGATTCTAGTTTGTGAGCCAGGCAGGCTACTGCCTGGGAAGGTCTCCCACTCAGAAGTACGAGATGGGGAGGAGGGTGGGGGTAGGTTGACCTCAGCTCTCCCCACTGGAATCCTGAGGTAGGGGGAGCAGGGAATCTATCAAATAGCGCACCTATAACTCTGTACAGTAGTAATGCAATTAGTAAAATCAGTCACACTACGGAATGCTACCAAATAAACCACCATAAATAACCATAGTTTCACAGACATATTGTTGCATTTGTTTCTGGTTTGTGCGAAATCGTTAAGAATAATATAAAACCAGTCTGCACACCAACAAGGTGAATTGGTTTAGTCTTGACTCTTGGTTAACAGTGTTGAGGAATGGGTAATGCATTGATGCTCAAGTGCCAAATCAACACAAATGTGTTTCTATTTGTCTTTGTTACTTCTTTTTGATAGTCTTATTTTTGTATATATTTTTTATATTTACATAGTTTTAAATGTTATGATTATTTATTTGTGTTGTTCCAAATGTCTGATTAAAAAGTACAGTTAGTGCAGAATTGTGCTTTTTTTAGTTTTTGGGGGGGGGGGGGGGGGGTTCGCCCAGGGAGCCATACAAGCTAGAACCGCCACTGATGCATACAAACCAATGACTGTAAGAAACACACAAACAGCGCACACTGAAAGACACACACACACATACTGTGCCCAGAAACACATACAGCAACATGACGTATTGAGAGAGGTGATATGTATGTATTGATAAAATATCACTCACCTCTAACAGTAACAAAGGCGGACAAACACCATGAAATAGTGTGTGACTCACAGCCCAGCAGGTGGGACACAATCTAAAAGCATTCATTCTCTCAGATGGTGTCTGCTCCCTGGGGAAGTAACCCACAGCGTTGGGGAGAATTCCACAAAATACCTTTTGCTTGCTTTCACAAGAACTGAAAATATCAGTTTCAGGCTGTGATTTACTGATGTTATTGCCATGCAGGCTTTTTCCTTGGTCCTGGACCATCCAGTCAGGCAGGGATCAGGATATGTTCCACAGACACAGGATGCTACTGGATGCTACTGACAAAATCACTCACACACACTGATAACTGATACGGACACATACACACACTGATGACACTTGTTTATGATTAAATAAAGTTTTCCCATGGAGGGAAGGTTCTTTCTGTTCTGATCTGTGTACCAACCGGCATAAGGTTGCTATACATTTTCAAGAGGTCACTATGAACACTCATAGCGGTGCTACAGACACTCATAGCAGCACTATAAACACTCATAACACAGTGTGTGTGGGTTCACAGTGCCAGAGGGAGAAGGTTGGTTCATTTTCATCAGCCCATTCATCTGAAGAGTATGCAACAGGTCTAACCGCTTCACTAACCAATCACAGTCCAGCCTTGGTCATCAGTCTTTATCCAATCACAGTCTGGCGGTGAGGAGATTGTGAAAACAAAGATAATGGCAGGATGACAGATGAAGTGTTGGGTCTCAGCCATACAGGGTTGGGGTCAGGGTCATGGAGTAAGAGCTCAGGGGTCATGGTTGGTGCTGCTCCTGCAAGCTCACTAGTCTGCAGCTGGAGTCCCAGAGGCCAAGCTGGAGCCTGGGTTTGTAGGTGTTTGGTGATGACATCTCTGTGCGTCCATTGCTCCTGTAGCCCCCTCTCTCCCCTTCCAGAGACGGAGACAGAGCAGTGTAGAGGACCGTAGACGCTCCCTGGGACGGGCTCTGGGGACACAACAAACACTGTCAGAATGTTACACACACACACACAAAGAGGCTGTTATACTAACAAACACACAACCAGCAGTGCTTCACTGGCATAAAGATACAGCTAGATATGCAGACTCACACCAAAAGCCTACAGTTTTTCTACAAAATCATTATTTTTTAACCTAATTCTACAGTGTGTGTGTGTTAATTTGATAGCGCTGAGAAGCCTGTGATTAATGTCACATTTGTAGTTGCAGGGCAGAGGCTTCCCAAAGGTAACTTACTGAGGCAACTGCCTATAGTGATTACACTCTCTCTCACACACACACACACACACACACACACACACACACACACACACACACACACACACACACACACACACACACACACACACAGCTGCCTCCTTCCATCCCATCCTCCAGACATTAACAGTGTCTCCAAGCCAAGTAATAATGTAAAAAATCCAACACATTCTAAAATAACCCCACTAAAATAAACAACCACTGCTTATTAAGCAAACCATCAAATGTTTTACAACTACATTTTCAGATGAAACACGTATGTGTGTGTTTGAGAGTCATGGGATAATGATTTATGCATTCAGAATTTTCCCTCTTAATCTTGACAAGTTCTCTCTCTCCGTCTAACTTTGCCTATATACTGACTTAGTGAAATGCCACAGGACACATTTTAAGATACTTATTCTGTAATTAGCTTCTTGAATAAATCATTCAGATTTCTTCTGAAAACTTTGACAGTAGTGTCAGTGATGCTCAAGTTAGTTTGGGGAATTATCACTTATGTCCTCCCTTTATTTAGATACTGGATTAGTAATGTGTGTACCCTAAAGAGCAGGCGTGTGATGGCTGTCTGTGCAAGACGACCGGGGGGGAAGAGGTGACGGTAGAGCCACGTGTCGACCATCCCAGGGTCCACTGCACATGAGCTCACTGGAAACCCTCTTCTATTCAGCCTCTGTTGCAGGTGGGACAAAAATAAGACCCGCGCCAGCTTGGGACAAATAATAATGTCTAAAGAGAGAAAGATGTTGAGAAAAGTGGGAGTGGGGAGAAATAAGGAGAGGTGGAGTGTGTTTATGTGTGTGTGCGCGTGCGTGAGTGCGCGTGCGTGTGTGCGCGTGTGCATATGAGTGTCATGTGCAGCAGTAGGCCCCACCTCTTGAAGGTCTGGATGAATTGCCTGACTGACAGCAAAGACGCCAAATCCAATTGCTCAAACTCCACTGAGTACAGAAAACACGCACACAGCAGTCACTTAAATACACTACACAGGACATACACATATTTATTTATTAGAAATGTTGCAGGATGAAATCTCTTGAGATGCACCATCTAATTTTCAACAGTATATTCAACAGTATATACATATACTGTACACACGAATAGATTGTCCTTTGGGCAGATCATCTGAGCTCACACATAAACACTCACGCACACTCACGCACACACACCCTTACAAAAAAAAACATGTCAAATAGCTGTTTTCACATGTCGAGCTTAAATTTCACGTGAAAAAATACATTTTGAATTCACACATTAACACCACCATTTCACATATAAGGAGAATAACATGTTTTCACCTCACATGTAAATTGCCGTTTCACGTGTGAGAATCGGATATGCAAATCTTTCACATGGGAAAATGTAATTGCAAATTCCCATGTGAAAATCAATCACGTGATATAATCTAATTTTCAGATTCATATGTGAAAAACTTTCACGTGATTGTTTTTCACATGGGAACTTGCAATTCCACATGTGAAAGTGAAAATCACATTTGCAGTGTCATATGTAAGAAAACTCCACATTTACTCCAATGTTTGTAAACAAAGTAATGTAAAAAAAGCAAAAAACTTTATAGCCTAAAAACATGATTAAAACTATAATTTTGATATCATGGCTTGTCAGTCCTTGCATCCATAGCATAGTCTATGGATTTGAGAGTGGTTGCATTTCTACAGCCTCATCCCTCAGCTGTTTACAGAACTGTGGCGGGGATAACACTTTGTTAATGTTTCAATGAAGGATTGCTGCTTTAAACACCTTTAATAGAGTCATAGTGTTATTATATGGTGCAATACTCTAGCGTGAGTTACTTTTGTGCCATTAATATCAAGCAAAACAACTGAAGTCGGGAACAACGTTCTTAGTATTGCAAACAAAAATAATGATATTAAAAGCAAAACATAAACCCAAAAGTAATGATAAGAAAACATTACAAGGAAATCATTAGATGCGAGAGCCAATTACAGTGGCAAGAAAAGTATGTAAACCCAGGAAATACCTGGATATCTGCATAGATTAGTCATAACGTCTCTCAGCCTAACATTCTCCTTCAAAATGTCTTGATAAACTTGGGAATTCATTTTTCCGTCGATGATAGCAAGCTGTCCAGGCCCTGAGGCAGAAAAGCAGCCCCAAACCATGACGCTTCCTCCACCATAATTACAGTTGAGATGAGGTTTTGGTGTTGCTGTGCTGTGCCTTTTTTTCTCCACATAGTGTTGTGTGTTCCTTCCAAACAACTCAACTGTAGTTTCATCTGTCCACAGAATATTTTGCCAATAGTGCTGTGGAACATCCAGGTGCACTTTTGCAAACTTTAGACATGCAGCAATGTTTTTTTTGGACAGCAGTGGCTTCTTCCATGGTGTCATCCCTTGAACACCATTCTTGTTTAGTGTTTTACGTATCGTAGACTCATCACAAGAGATGTTAGCATCTTCCAGAGATTTCTGTAAGTCTTTAGCTGACACTCTAGGATTCTTCTTAACCTCATTGAGCATTCTGCACTGTGCTCTTGCAGTCATCTTTGCAGGACGGCCACTCCTAGAGAGAGTAGCAACAGTGCTGAACTTTCTCCATTTACAGACAATTTGTCTTACCGTGGACTGATGAACATCAAGGCTTTTAGAGATAGTTTTGTAAACCTTTCCAGCTTTATGCAAGTCAACACTTCTTAATCTTAGGTCTTCTGAGGTCTCTTTTGTTCGAGGCATGGTTCACATCAGTCAATGCTTCTTGTGAATAGCAAACTCAAATTTTGTGAGTTTTTTATAGGGCAAGGCAGCTCTAACCAACATCTCCAATCTCGGACTCCAGACTCCAGGGTTCACATACTTTTCCTAACCTACACTGTGAATGTTTAAATGATGTATTCAATATAGACAAGAAAAATACAATCCTTTGTGTGTTATTAGTTTAAGCACACTATGTTTGTCTATTGTTGTGACTTAGATAAAGATCAGATCAAATTTGATGACCAATTTATGCAGAAATCCAGGTAATTCCAAAGGGTTCACATACTTTTTCTTGCCACTGTAATGGTAAAATATTTTTATAATGCAATTATATAAAACGCCTCTCTTTTTCCTGAAATTTCTCCCATCTTTGGTTATGTTACCCTGGCCTTTAACCTCTAACACCTCCCAAACCCGGATCCGGGATCCCCCCCATCACAAAAGCTGACTAGCATAGCCTAGCCTAAAGCCACAGGGATATCATATAATAAAATGTTCATGAAATCACAAGTCCAAGACACCAAATGAAAGATACAGATCTTGTGAATAAAGCCATCATTTCTGATTTTTTAAATGTTTTACAGGGAAGACAAAATATGTAAATCTATTAGCTAACCACGTTAGCAAAAGACACCACTCCCAAACTCCACCATTTTCTTACTGCATCAGTAGCTATCACAAATTCGACCAAATAAAGATATAAATAGCCACTAACCAAGAAACAACCTCATCAGATGACAGTCTGATAACATATTTATTGTATAGCATAGGTTTTGTTAGAAAAATGTGCATATTTCAGGTATAAATCATAGTTTACAATTGCAGCCCCCATCACAACTCTCACTAAAATGACTAGAATAACTACAGAGACCATCGTGTATTAGCTAATTACTCATCATAAAACATTTCTTAAAAATACACAGCGTGCAGCAGATGAAAGACACAGATCTTGTGAATCAAGACAATATTTCAGATTTTCTAAGTGTTTTACAGCGAAAACACAATATATCGTTATATTAGCTTACCACAATAGCAAACCAGACAACAGCATTGATTCCAGCCAAACATAGCGATAATGTATTCACCACCAAAATAAAATAATTTTCCACTAACCTTCTCAGAATTGAAGAATTTGTCATTGCCTTTTTACCAGTTGCAAGTTTTGCCACATTAATTCCATCAAGGTCTTGAGGGAAAAACACATGAAAAATGTACATGTGAGACTTCACTAGTGACATGATTTTTGAATGTGTTTTTGTAAGGGAGGGTGCATGCATGCGCGCGCACACACACACACACACACACACCCACAACCGCACACACACACACACACACACACACACACACACACACACACACACACACACACACACACACACACACACACACACACACACACACACACACACACACACACACACACACACACACACACACACACACACACACACCAGGAGCTAGAGGAAGTTTGGTGAGAAGCTCTTGCCTCACATAATAATAAACCTTCTGTCAGATTGTCATTCAGAAACACGCACGCGCATGCAAGTGCATACACTCCTCCCTACCCCCACCTCATCGCCCCATCGGCACATTGTCATTCAGAGGACAGAGCTAGATGCTGCTCACTTCCCCCCCACTCCCTCCCCCTACCAACTCACCCCCATCAATCAGAGCACTGTCACACTGCCCTCCCATTCCCTAACACCCCTCAACGCCATCCTCTTAGTCTTAACGAAGAGAAATCGATCCTGCAACAGTCCCAGCCTGGAAATCTACTTCAATGACGCCCTCTCTACCTTAACTGACGTGACGCACTAGAGCAGAGGGTAATTCTGTCTTATAACTAGGGAATGATTTCTACCTTTGAAAAGGTGTGTTCACTCTCCAGCCAATCAGTAATATCCAGAGCCAAGGAGACACAAAACCAAACAGGGTTGTGTGGACTGTGACCTTTGGCCTCTCTGTTCTCCTCACGAATCGTCTTCACAGTAGACACACCCTCCCGCTCATGCTGTCCAGCTAGAGAGAGAGAGAAGAGGGAAGAGAGGATACTGATGTATTTAAACTCCTAATTAAACACACCCAGTAAACACTCAGAGAGAGAGGGAGAGACACACACACAAACATGCACCTGAACTATGTTAGGAATAATACATTCACACAAGTAGGCCTATAGAGTACAGTATGGTGTGTTACTGTAGACCTACCTATGATAACGTGTGCCCCCAGTCTGGCCATGTGTCTTGCGGTCTCAAAGCAGATTCCCCTGATGCCTCCCGTCACTATACCACCTCTGCCATGTTGTCTGGGTAGCTCTGGAGAAAGGAAATAAATAAAAGTGCAAATAGAATGGAGCAATAAACATGGTGCAAATCTTAGGGTGTTTTTATATACAGTGGGGAGAACAAGTTTTTGATACACTGCCGATTTTGCAGGTTTTCCTACTTACAAAGCATGTAGAGGTCTGCAATTTTTATCATAGGTACACTTCAACTGTGAGAGACGGAATCTAAAACAAAAATCCAGAAAATCACAGTCGGAAGTTTACATTCACTTAAGTTGGAGTCATTAAAACTTGTATTTCAACCACTCCACAAATTTCTTGTTAACAAACTACAGTTTTGACAAGTCGGTTAGGACATCTACTTTGTGCATGACACAAGTCATTTATCGAAACAATTGTTTACAGACAGATTATTTCACTTATAATTCACTGTATCACAATTCCGGTGGGTCAGAAGTTTACATACGCTAAGTTGACTGTGCCTTTAAACAGCTTGGAAAATTCCAGAAAAAGATGTCATGGCTTCAGAAGCTTCTGATAGGCTAATTGACAGGTGGAGGTGTAACTGTGGATGTATTTCAAGGCCTACCTTCAAACTCAGTGCCTCTTTGCTTGACATCATGGGAAAATCAAAAGAAATCAGCCAAGACCTCAGAAAATTGTTTAATTGTAGACCTCCACAAGTCTGGTTCATCCTTGGGAGCAATTTCCAAATGCCTGAAGGTACCATGTTCATCTGTACAAACAATAGTACGCAATTATAAACACCATGGAACCACGCAGTCGTCATACCTCTCAGGAAGGAGACGCGTTCTGTCTCATATAGATGAACGTACTTTGGTGCGAAAAGTGCAAATCAATCTCAGAACAACAGCAAAGGACCTTGTGAAGATACTGGAGGAAACAGGTACAAAAGTATCTAT
Organism: Salvelinus namaycush; assembly: GCF_016432855.1. Taxonomy (NCBI): domain Eukaryota; kingdom Metazoa; phylum Chordata; class Actinopteri; order Salmoniformes; family Salmonidae; genus Salvelinus; species Salvelinus namaycush. The sequence continues at coordinate 29,212,544 of NC_052325.1, read as the reverse complement.
ATCCACAGTAAAACGAGTCCTATATCGACATAACCTGGAAGGCCAGTCAGCAAGAAAGAAGCCACTGCTCCAAAACCGCCATATAAAAGCCAGACTATGGTTTGCATCTGCACATGAGGACAAAGATTGTACTTTTTGGAGAAATGTCCTCTGGTCTGATGAAACAAAAATAGAACTGTTTGGCCATAATGACCATCGTTATGTTAGGAGGAAAAAGGGGGATGCTTGCAAGCCGAAGAACACCATCCCAACATGGGTGGCAGCATCATGTTGTGGGGGTGCTTTGCTGCAGGAGGGACTGGTGCACTTCACAAAATAGATGGCATCACGAGGATGGAAAATGATGTGGATATATTGAAGCAACATCTCAAGACATCAGTCAGGAAGTTAAAGCTTGGTCGCAAATGGGTTTTCCAAATGGACAATGACCCCAAGCATACTTCCAAAGTTGTGGCAAAATGGCTTAAGGACAACAAAGTCAAGGTATTGGAGTGGCCATCACAAAGCCCTGACCTCAATCCCATAGAAAATTTGTGGGCAGAACTGAAAAAGTGTGTGCGAGCAAGGAGGCCTACAAACCTGACTCGGTTACATCAGCTCTGTCAGGAGGAATGGGCCAAAATTCAGCCAACTTATTGTGGAAAGCTTGTGGAAGGCTACCCGAAACATTTGACCTAAGTTAAACAGTTTAAAGGCAATGCTACCAAATACTAATTGACTGTTTGTAAACTTCTGACCCACTGGGAATGTGATGAAATAAATAAAAGCTGAAATAAATAATTATCTCTACTATTATTCTGACATTTCACATTCTTAAAATAAAGTGGTGATCCTAACTGACATAAGAAAGGGAATTTATACTTGGATTAAATGTCAGGAATTGTGAAAAACTGAGTTTAAATGTATTTGGCTAAGGTGTATGTAAACTTCCGACTTCAACTGTACATTTTGGAAGTTAATAGATTGCATTTAGTTAAAAGACAGTAATTGTAATCAGATGATACTATTAACCTCTCTAGGGTATGTGGGACAAAACGCAGAATAAAAATATAATTCATGCCTTACCTTTGACGAGCTTCTGTTGTTGGCACTCCAATATGTCCCATAAACATCACAAATGGTCCTTTTGTTCGATTAATTCCGTCGATATATGTCCAAAATGTCAATTTATTTGGCGCGTTTGACCCAGAAAAACACCGGTTCCAACTTGCTCAAACGTGACTACAAAATATATTAAAGGTTACCTGTAAACTTTGCCAAAAAATGTCAAACTACTTATGTCATACAACTTTAGGTATTTTTTAACGTTAATAATCCATAAAATTGAAGACGGGATGATCTGTGTTCAATACAGGATTTAAACCAACTATAGCTAGCTTTCTGGTCACGCACTTCTATCTAACAGGACACTTCAAGTGACTCTCGTTCAAGATGGCCGTACTTCTTCATTACACAAAGGAATAACCTCAACCAATTTCTCAAGACTGTTGACATCCAGTGGAAGCGGTAGGAACTGCAAGCAGGTCCCTTAGAAATCTGGTTTCCCAATGAAAGCTCATTGAAAAGAGAGTGACCTAAAAAAAAAAAATCTGAATGGTTTGTCCTCGGGGTTTCGCCTGCTAAATAAGTTCAGTTATACTCACAGACATGATTCAAACAGTTTTAGAAACTTCAGAGTGTTTTCTATCCAAATCTACTAATAATATGCATATCTTATCTTCTGGGGATGAGTAGGTGGCAGTCTAATTTAGGCATGCTTTTCATCCAAAATTCCGAATGCTGCCCCCTACCCTAGAGAAGTTAACAAACAGTCTTCTCATGTGTTCTGCTAGTATATCTTCAACTTCTATGTCTACCTGTTTAGCTAAAATGTAATCCATCATTTAAAGAGATAGATCCTAGTAAACCAACTCTAGGGATAATATCTTGACCTAATATTTTAGCTACCATAATCGTGTCCGCCAAGTAAGTTGGGAACGCTTCAACTCATTTGCTATATTTATCTATTATAAAATGTAAAAAAATTAACTAGTTCGTTATCACATAGGCCACAACGTCTTTCCTAACCTGCAGTGTTTCCTAACCTGCTCTACCATCCTTCCTCTAACCTGCTCTACCATCCTTCCTCTAACTTGCAGTGTTTCCTAACCTGCTCTACCATCCTTCCTCTAACCTGCTCTACCATCCTTCCTCTAACCTGCTCTACCACCCTTCCTCTAACTTGCAGTGTTTCCTAACCTGCTCTACCATCCTTCCTCTAACCTGCTCTACCATCCTTCCTCTAACCTGCTCTACCATCCTTCCTCTAACCTGCTCTACCATCCTTCCTCTAACTTGCAGTGTTTCCTAACCTGCTCTACCATCCTTCCTCTAACCTGCTCTACCATCCTTCCTCTAACCTGCTCTACCATCCTTCCTCTAACCTGCTCTACCATCCTTCCTCTAACTTGCAGTGTTTCCTAACCTGCTCTACCATCCTTCCTCTAACCTGCTCTACCATCATTCCTCTAACCTGCAGTGTTTCCTAACCTGCTCTACCATCCTTCCTCTAACCTGCTCTACCATCCTTCCTCTAACCTGCAGTGTTTCCTAACCTGCTCTACCATCCTTCCTCTAACCTGCTCTACCATCCTTCATCTAACCTGCAGTGTTTCCTAACCTGCTCTACCATCCTTCCTCTAACCTGCTCTACCATCCTTCCTCTAACCTGCAGTGTTTCCTAACCTGCTCTACCATCCTTCCTCTAACCTGCTCTACCATCCTTCCTCTAACCTGCTCTACCATCCTTCCTCTAACCTGCTCTACCATCCTTCCTCTAACCTGCAGTGTTTCCTAACCTGCTCTACCATCCTTCCTCTAACCTGCAGTGTTTCCTAACCTGCTCTACCATCCTTCCTCTAACCTGCAGTGTTTCCTAACCTGCTCTACCATCCTTCCTCCCTGTTGACACCTGGCTCTGCCCATGTGTCAATATTGCTGCATATCTAAACAATGACTTTGGTAAGATTAGTAAATTATCCTTATGTCAGACCTTATCTTGTAGGATTGCCCCTTTAATTTTCCACATGTCCAATTCTCCCTGGGGCGTTCGTTCTTGGCTATCCTGTAACTGTTACGAATCCCGCCGAGGATGGTGCCTCTTCCCGTTCGGGCGGCGCTCGGCGGTCGTCGTCTCCGGTCTACTAGCTGCCACCGATCCCCTTTTCTGTTTTCTTTTGAGTTTGTCTAATTTGTATCACCTGTTTTGTGTTTAGGGTAGGGGGTTATTTAAACCCAGTTGGCCCGCCGACTTTTGTGCGGGCTTGTTTTTCTGTTTGTGTTGGTGGTGTTTCTTATAGTGGATTTCAGTCCTACTTTTATTGGACAGTATTTTGACGCGCCCGTTGTTTGTGTGGCGTCGCCGTTTATGTGATTATTTCTGGGAGAAATAAATATCCACTTGATTGAGATTACCCTGCTCTCTGCACCTGACTCTTTCATTCCACCATTGGAACTGTTACAGAAGCCCGCACCCGCCATGGAGTCAGCAGAAGCAGCAACCACCCCTCTTCCATCGATGGAGGAGCGTGTCCTTCATCACACCGCCGTTCTCCATCGGATTGGGTCGGCGATGGACATGATGATGGAGAGGATGGAGCGATGGGAGAGGAGTGGTATCCCGACATCTACACCAGCTCCTATACAGACGTCGCAACCTACTCCTTCAACGTCGGCATCTGGTTCAGGCGCATTGCGTCTCGCGCTCCCAAGGGAGTACGACGGAGCGGTGGCTGGGTGCCAGGGGTTTTTGCTCCAGTTGGAGCTCTACTTGGCCACCGTTCATCCGACTCCCTCTGGAGAGGAGAGTGTTAGCCTCCTCATCTCCTGTCTGACGGGTAGAGCCCTGGAATGGGCTAACGCGGTCTGGAACGGCCCAGACTCGGTTCGAGACCACTACCCAGAGTTCACCCGCCGCTTTCGGGCCGTATTTGACCACCCTCAGGAAGGCCGAGCGGTGGGTGAGCGACTGTTCCACCTCAGACAGGAGACGAGGAGTGCGCAAGACTTCGCTTTGGAGTTCCGGACCTTGGCTGCTGGTGCGGGGTGGAATGACAGGGCCCTGATGGACCATTACCGATGTAGCCTTCGGGAGGACGTCCGTCGGGAGCTAGCTTGTCGAGACACTACACTCTCCCTCGATGAGCTCATTGACATGTCTATACGACTGGACAACCTGCTAGCTGCCCGCGGGCGTTCAGAGGTGGTCTTGTCAGTTCCACCTCCCAGCCCTCCCGCTCCAACTCTGATGGAGTTGGGAGGGGCTGCATCTAGGGGGGCCGGAGGAGGTGGCTTCTCTTGCACCTATTGTGGCCGAAGAGGACACACTTCGGACCGGTGCTGGAGGAGCGCCTCTGGGAGTAGAGATGGCAGGCGGAATACTTCTCGGTCACCCCAGGTGAGTAGGCACAAGACTCACCCAGAGCTTCCTGTCGGTCACATGTTTTTGGTTATTTTTTTCCCTGCGTTTTTCCCCTCTCTCCAGCATAAGGCGCTAGTAGACTCAGGCGCAGCTGGGAGTTTTATGGATCGCGGACTCGCCCGTAAGTTGGGTATTCCGTTGGTGCAGATAGACCCACCTTTCCCTGTGCACTCCTTAGATAGCCGACCGTTAGGGTCAGGGCTGATCAGGGAGGCCACGATTCCGCTGGACATGGTAACGCAGGGGGATCATAGGGAGCAGATTAGTTTCTACCTTATTGATTCACCTGGGTTTCCGGTGGTGTTGGGGGTTCCCTGGCTAGCCATTCACAATCCCCTCATTTCCTGGAGACAGGGAGCTCTTCAGGGGTGGTCAGAGGAGTGTTCAGGTAGGTGTGTGGGAGTTTCCATCGGTGCCACATCGGTGGAGAGTCCAGACCAGGTTTCCACTGTGCGCATTCCCCCAGAATATGCCGATTTGGCTATCGCTTTTAGTAAGAAGAAAGCGACCAAATTACCACCTCATCGACGGTGGGATTGCGTGATAAACCTCCAGGAGAACGCTGCACTTCCCAGGAGTCATGTGTACCCATTGTCACAGGAGGAGACGTTGGCTATGGAGACATATGTCACGGAAACTCTGAGACAGGGGTTCATTCGGCCCTCCATGTCACCCGCCTCCTCGAGTTTCTTTTTTGTGAGAAAGAAGGAGGGAGGTCTGCGTCCGTGCATTGATTATCGAGGTCTAAATTCAATCACAGTGGGATTTAGTTATCCGCTACCTCTCATCGCTACGGCGGTGGAATCATTCCACGGAGCACGTTTTTTCACAAAACTGGACCTCAGGAGCGCGTATAATCTGGTGCGTATTCGGGGAGGAGACGAGTGGAAAACAGCGTTTAGTACCACATCAGGCCACTATGAGTACCTCGTCATGCTGTATGGGTTAAAGAATGCTCCAGCCGTCTTCCAATCCTTTGTAGATGAGATTCTCAGGGACTTGCACGGGCAGGGTGTGGTAGTGTATATTGATGACATCTTGATCTATTCTGCCACACGCGCCGCGCATGTCTCCCTGGTGCGCAGGGTCCTTGGGCGGCTGCTGGAGCATGACCTATACGTCAAGGCTGAGAAATGTGTGTTCTCCAAACAAGCTGTTTCCTTCCTGGGTTATCGCATTTCCACCTCAGGGGTGGTGATGGAGAGTGACCGCGTTAACGCCGTGCGTAATTGGCCGACTCCGACCACGGTAAAGGAGGTGCAGCGGTTTTTAGGGTTTGCCAATTACTACCGGAGGTTTATCCGGGGTTTTGGCCAAGTGGCGGCACCCATTACCTCACTGCTAAAGGGAGGGCCGGTGCGTCTACAGTGGTCGGCCGAGGCAGAGGGAGCTTTCAACCAGTTGAAGGCACGGTTTACTGAGGCTCCCGTGTTGGCGCATCCGGACCCTTCATTAGCGTTCATAGTGGAGGTGGATGCGTCCGAGGCTGGTGTTGGAGCCGTGCTATCACAGCGCTCGGGCACGCCACCGAAGCTCCGTCCCTGTGCTTTCTTTTCTAAGAAGCTGGGTCCGGCGGAGCGGAACTATGATGTGGGGGACAGGGAGCTACTAGCTATGGTAAAAGCCCTGAAGGTGTGGAGACACTGGCTTGAGGGGGCGAAGTACCCTTTTCTCATCTGGACTGACCACCGCAATCTGGAGTATATCCGAGAGGCGAGGAGACTGAATCCGCGTCAGGCGAGGTGGGCCATGTTCTTTACTCGTTTTAGATTCACGATCTCTTACCGACCAGGTTCCCTCAACACTAAGGCCGACGCGCTGTCTCGTCTCTATGACACGGATGACCGGCCCATCGATCCGACTCCCATCCTTCCCGCCTCTTGTCTGGTGGCCCCGGTGGTATGGGAGGTGGACGCGGACATCGAGCGGGCGTTGAGGGTAGAACCTGTGCCGTCCCAGTGTCCGACTGGCCTTAGGTACGTACCGCTTGGTGTCCGTGATCGATTGATTCGGTGGGCTCACACACTACCTTCTTCGGGTCATCCGGGGATGGAGAGGACAGTGCGTGGTCTTAGAGGGAAATACTGGTGGCCCACCTTGGCTAAGGACGTGAGACTCTATGTCTCCTCCTGCTCGGTATGCGCTCAGAGTAAGGCTCCTAGGCACCTACCGAGAGGGAAGTTACAACCCCTTCCGGTTCCACAACGGCCATGGTCTCATCTATCGGTAGATTTTTTGACTGATCTTCCTCCATCTCAGGGGAACACTACCATTCTGGTCGTTGTGGATCGGTTCTCTAAGTCCTGTCGTCTCCTCCCATTGCCTGGTCTCCCTACGGCCCTACAGACTGCGGAGGCTCTATTTACCCACGTCTTCCGGCATTACGGGGTGCCGGAGGACATCGTATCTGATCGAGGTCCCCAGTTCACGTCCCGGGTGTGGAGGTCGTTTATGGAGCGTCTGGGGGTCTCGGTCAGCCTCACCTCTGGGTATCACCCCGAAAGTAATGGGCAGGTGGAAAGAGTGAACCAGGAAGTGGGTAGGTTTCTGAGGTTGTATTGCCAGGACCGGCCAGGAGAATGGGCGAGGTACGTCCCGTGGGCGGAGTTGGCCCAGAACTCACTCCGCCACTCATCAACGAACATGTCGCCCTTCGAATGTGTACTGGGGTACCAGCCGGTCCTGGCTCCGTGGCATCAGAGCCAGACCGACGCTCCTGCGGTGGAGGAGTGGGTACAGCGCTCTAGAGAGACCTGGCGAGCGGTCCAGGACTCTCTCAGGCAGGCCAGTGAACGGCAGAAGAGGAGCGCTGACCGCCACCGCAGTGAGGCCCCTGTGTTCGCACCAGGGGACAGGGTCTGGCTCTCGGCCCGAAACCTGCCCCTCCGCCTGCCCTGCCGGAAGCTGGGGCCGCAGTGTGTGGGGCCATTTAAAGTCCTGAGGAGGATAAACGAGGTGTGTTATAGGTTACAACTTCCCTCTTACTATCGTATTAACCCCTCGTTTCATGTGTCTCTCCTCAGGCCGGTGGTAGCTGGTCCCCTGCAGGAAGGTGAGGTACCGGAGGTCCCTCCTCCCCCTCTCGACATCGAGGGGTCCCCGGCGTATAGGATACGAGCCATTCTGGACTCAAGACGCCGGGTGAGGGGCCTGCAGTACCTCGTGGACTGGGAGGGGTACGGTCCGGAGGAGAGATGCTGGGTACCGGTGGGGGACATTTTGGATCCGTCCCTCTTGAAGGACTTTCACCGCCTCCATCCGGATCGCCCTGCTCCTCGCCCTCCGGGTCGTCCTCGAGGCCGGGGTCGGCGCGCTGCGGGAGCCGCGCGTCGGGAGGGGGGTACTGTTACGAATCCCGCCGAGGATGGTGCCTCTTCCCGTTCGGGTGGCGCTCGGCGGTCGTCGTCTCCGGTCTACTAGCTGCCACCGATCCCCTTTTCTGTTTTCTTTTGAGTTTGTCTAATTTGTATCACCTGTTTTGTGTTTAGGGTAGGGGGTTATTTAAACCCAGTTGGCCCGCCGACTTTTGTGCGGGCTTGTTTTTCTGTTTGTGTTGGTGGTGTTTCTTATAGTGGATTTCAGTCCTACTTTTATTGGACAGTATTTTGACGCGCCCGTTGTTTGTGTGGCGTCGCCGTTTATGTGATTATTTCTGGGAGAAATAAATATCCACTTGATTGAGATTACCCTGCTCTCTGCACCTGACTCTTTCATTCCACCATTGGAACTGTTACAGTAACAATTCTCTGTCAAGTGTCTTATCTTCTTTAAGATTTATCTGTGCTGCTTTGTATGGTTTTAAATGCCTATGTGCTTGTCTGTGTAAATAGTAACCTTTCTCTCCTTTCTTATTTCGCAGGCTCTAGTCAATGCTACTATTTCTGTCCCCTATTTCTCGGTAGAGCTTTACACTCTGCCATCTAATCCTGTTTATATTTTAACTATGCTGGTCTCCACTCAGTAACTGTTATCTACCCATTCTGTGTCACTTCTATCTTCTCTCCTCATGCTACTCCCAAACCATCAAGGTCTCAGAAGTGCGGGGGAGGGCTTCTCCGTCTGCCCTTCCTTCTATCTCTTTCTTATAACAGGCAGTATCAAATATCGGTTGTTTCCAAATATTGACTAAATGTCTCACTGTCTCCCTGTCTGCACTCATGGATTTTTTGAAAAATCAACATTTATCTGGATTACTCTCAATGATCCTGAATCACCACAGATGTCATATATCCCTGTCCTGTTGGCTTAGAATATGTCCTAAATACTTAACATAAGTCTACCATTATTAAACTTATTCTTGCTAACTTTATAACCTTGTTCAACAACAAAATATAATAATACTATTATATCAATTTCACAGCCTTGTTGTGTTACATTTCTTACACTGCGTACAACAACAGCTGACTACCTAAGGGAAAATAAAACTTTGCTAGATTACGAAGCATTAGTTAAGCCAAAAGAGTGGGAGTTTCAAAATAACCTTTTGACAGTTTTTTATAAACCCACCTTCGCCCCGTTTTTAACTCATAATTCTCCATGAGAGTATTGCATAAAAAATACTACTACTGGTCAAAAGATAAAACAAAGTTTCAAATTACATAATCAGATCAAAATCCCTACTCTGAAACTCTCCACAAAGAAAAATTATTGTACCCTTATGGCCATAGGAAGAGAGACTTAAGGAAGTCTACCCTTAGTCAGAGGTTATGCCCTCTTCTTTCTTCTCATTGGTTAAAATTACAAATATGTCAAAGAACTATAAACTCCATCATAATTATCAATTACACAAATTACCTTAAATCAGTATTACAAATGACCTTAAATTCATTATTCAAATGGCCCTCCCATGAGGCTGATCAGACTACAAAGGAAAGCCATGATAGAGGTCAAAAGTAATACCACCCCTTCAAATAAGTGTTTCTTTCTATTATTAGACATATTAAAGAAACCGTCAAACATTTTCTACATGTTGTATCCCAGGTTCCCAGAACATTCCCTTATCAAAAGAATTCATGTGTTTAATTAAAACTCAGAAAATAAAACTTCTAAAATTCCATGTGTGTGTGTGTACCCCTTTAAGATATCGTGGCTCTAGAAAAAATGGAAATCTCTTCAAACCCCTAGGTTAAAAACAAACAAAACATTTCCAGGCCTTTTCAATTTGGTAGAAATATGCCTCTATCTCACTCGCTCCCTTCAAGATTACAGCCCCAGAAAACATTCCAAAGAGAGACAATGAAACACTCCTTTTCCCAGGAAAAAAACAAACCCACACCCACTTGGTCAGCATTTCATTATATTACACCGATTCAGAAACCCAACCGTTGACTACAAACAAAACCTAATAATAATGATAATTCCATTGTACTCCCTCCAATCATTAGTTTTAAACTTCCTCAATGGTTATATGTACTTGATTGAACATGCGCTACCCTTGGATTCAATACTGTACTTCAAATCTATGAAATTCCCCTACTTAACATACTACTTGACTAGTTTGGCCCAAGCTTGCTTTGCAACATTAAAACCCATTCATTCTGTCTGCAAACAGTCCCTCAAAGTGCTTGATAGGAATACCCTGCCATTAGACACACACAACTGTGATTAATGTGCTCTGTCCCTGTAAAATAAAATTAACTCAACCTGCAATCCACTTTACTGACCTGACATGGTTCCACGTAATGGAAACAGATATAATGTTAGACTACATTAACTTCCTGTTCAAATTCACTGGTGTTAACTAAACAATCAAACCAAGAATCAACAACCAGAAACTATCACAAAACTTTTACGATTCAACTATTCAGACCTGAATCCCTTACAGCCAAATATAGCCCAGTGAGCACGACTAACTCACCTATTCTTTCCAGTAGGCGAAAATATAACCCCTACTCAAACAACGTTCTGCCTTACCTCTATCGTAAGAGTAAAACCAAACTTTTCAACTTTCTCTTCTCTTTCGGCTTCACACTTCTGAAATGTCCAAGACTTAAAAGTAACATGTAAATCGTCAAAATTTATAGCCTACATCAGTCAATCCATAAGAATGAAAACAAGTTTCGGTGGGCACAACTTTATCGCAATTATCTCTCCGCTATTATTTAGAATTCATTAGATTTAGGTAACTGTCTCTTCTATGATTCAGTAATTTAAATACGACTCCATTCTCAATACGTTATTCCAGACGTATTACATTGAAATCACCTCGCTATTATTTAGAATGAATTAGTCTTTCAATTTAACCTAAACAAGCTATTAAAACGTTCAGTTTATATCTTAAACAATCACTAACAACCGTATCTTTCCAGGCAAAACATATCAATAGTTGAATTACAATCAGAATCCCAAATGTTTGTCTATTGGTGCATAGGCTGGGATACGAACCTGGGTCTCCCTCGTGGTAGGTGAGAATTATACCGCTGGTCCACCAAAGCTATTGGAATACAGAATTTTGTCTGTAGTCGTAAAATCCTACCGAGTCCTACCGAGACAATTCCCAGAAAATAGCCATAATTTAAAGGTCCAGGCATTTCTCCAGCAATGATTCTCTTACTATCTCTCTCTTCCTTTCCTCTCTTGACTTTTTTCACTCTCTCTATCTCCTACTCAGAATTTAGGAATAATTACTATTGTGACTTTTGATAAGTTATTAGGTCTCACTCACACTCACATTTTCTCCTGCTGATATCCTTCTTATAACTTTCTCTCACCCTTTCTCTACACTTGCCTTCTTACCTTCTTTTCCGGGCTTCAGACAGCCAGGTATCTAACCCTCGACCTGCTGTTTCCCTTGACTATCTACACATGTCTTATGTATCTACTTTATCATTTATTCAAATTTTTCTACATCTAGACGTCTCTCAAATTCGTACTTCTTTCTCCATTTTGGGCATGAGATTTACCTCTCATCCCCGGTTAATTCCGGGACCTCCTTTGAGGATTTACCTCCCATTATTAGTTAAAACCTTGTTCTCTCTGCTTATTCTCATCCTTTCTACATTCTTTATGCATTTGTGTAATCATAGACTCCAATTTCCCCACGTCCAGGCGACCTTCAAACCCATATTTCTTTCTCCATTTTAGGCCATAATCGATATTTCGTTTATCTTTTAACCCCATACATCGTTCATCGCCCGTAAGTTTTCCACATCCCTTAGAACCTTTACTTCCCATTTTAACCTGGTTTTGTTGTGTTATGACTATTAATTTGGATCTATGATTAGTTTATCTTATTTCGTTTAATTCCAATCTATTAATTTGGATCTATGATTAGTTTATCTTATTTCGTTTAATTCCAATCTATTAATTTGGATCTATGATTAGGTTACCTCGTTTTGTTTAATTCAAATCTCTCGCCTCTCCTCCTTTTTGGACTTTATTTCAGTATTGTCTTTTGAATTGGATCTATGGTCAATTCACTCTTGTTAATTGACCATTTGAGTTATTTTGTTCGCATTGAATTACCGTCCTATCTCACAAAACCTATTTTATATCCTCGCCTCTCCTCAATTTAGGACTTTATTTAGGTATGTCTTTTGAATCGGATCTATGGTTAATTTACCACATGTTAATTAACCATTTAAATTATCCTATTTGCCCAAAATCACCGTCCTATCTCACAGCACCTATTTTATATCCCTTGTTAATAACCTCTCTGCCTTTTCTCACAGACCTCAATTATTAAGCTAGTTTTATTTATGGTAGTGCACATGTACCTCAGGTCTTCGCGGACCTGATTGATTTCGTTATACACAAAGTATAAACCGTCACGGTGAATCTGTTTAGAATACCTATGTTCCTATCCTTGATTCATTCTAGGTGTTTAGAATATCAAGTCCAAGATGTCTTAAAATATTCCCCCAAATTCGTGAATAAAGATTTACTGACGTTAGTCTTGCAGGCTGGGAAAAGCAATGTTGGTTGGATTCCGTCACTGCCTCTGTCGACCTTAGATATATACCGGCCTGTTATGGAACCCCAATGTCAGGGGACAGGTCTTTAATTTACGGGTCAACGACCAGCCCGTGCACGATTTTCGGCGTGTTACCTTCAGACGACAGGGACAGGTATTGGAATCCAGCTCGAAGGACTAAATTGTTATGAGAATTTTGTTATCAATGTTCATAAACTTCAATTAATCTACTCAGTCTGCAACCCAGAGTTTGTAAGATTCTGGTTGAATGAAGCAGACAAGAGTCTCAGCTTACAATAGTCAAAATGTTTATTCACGAGAACGTTCTGAAGTCCAGAATACAAATACATCCATTTTATACTGGCTCCTTACGCACATACCTTCACACAAACAGTAGATATCCTACGCACATACATACAAGTTCAAATCTTAAGCTAAGCCCTGCTCAGACAGTCTGTGTTTTTCCACTATACAGATACAGTGGGGCAAAAAAGTATTTAGTCAGCCACCAATTGTGCAAGTTCTCCCACTTAAAAAGATGAGAGAGGCCTGTAATTTTCATCATAGGTACACTTCAACTATGACAGACAAAATGAGATTTTTTTTCTCCAGAAAATCACATTGTAGGATTTTGAATGAATTTATTTGCAAATTATGGTGGAAAATAAGTATTTGGTCAATAATGTACCTTATCTCAATACTTTGTTATATACCCTTTGTTGGCAATGACAGAGGTCAAACGTTTTCTGTAAATCTTCACAAGGTTTTCACACACTGTTGCTGGTATTTTGGCCCATTCCTCCATGCAGATCTCATCTAGAGCAGTGATGTTTTGGGGCTGTTGCTGGGCAACACGGACTTTCAACTCCCTCCAAAGATTTTCTATGGGGTTGAGATCTGGAGACTGGCTAGGCCACTCCAGGACCTTGAAATGCTTCTTACGAAGCCACTCCTTCGTTGCCCGGGCGGTGTGTTTGGGATCATTGTCATGCTGAAAGACCCAGCCACGTTTCATCTTCAATGCCCTTGCTGATGGAAGGAGGTTTTCACTCAAAATCTCACGATACATGGCCCCATTCATTCTTTCCTTTACACGGATCAGTCGTCCTGGTCCCTTTGCAGAAAAACAGCCCCAAAGCATGATGTTTCCACCCCCATGCTTCACAGTAGGTATGGTGTTCTTTGGATGCAACTCAGCATTCTTTGTCCTCCAAACACGACAAGTTGAGTTTTTACCAAAAGGTTCTATTTTGGTTTCATCTGACCATATGACATTCTCCCAATCTTCTTCTGGATCATCCAAATGCTCTCTAGCAAACTTCAGACGGGCCTGGACATGTACTGGCTTAAGCAGGGGGACACGTCTGGCACTGCAGGATTTGAGTCCCTGGCGGCGTAGTGTGTTACTGATGGTAGGCTTTGTTACTTTGGTCCCAGCTCTCTGCAGGTCATTCACTAGGTCCCCCCGTGTGGTTCTGGGATTTTTGCTCACCGTTCTTGTGATCATTTTGACCCCACGGGGTGAGATCTTGCGTGGAGCCCCAGATCGAGGGAGATTATCAGTGGTCTTGTATGTCTTCCATTTCCTAATAATTGCTCCCACAGTTGATTTCTTCAAACCAAGCTGCTTACCTATTGCAGATTCAGTCTTCCCAGCCTGGTGCAGGTCTACGATTTTGTTTCTGGTGTCCTTTGACAGCTCTTTGGTCTTGGCCATAGTGGAGTTTGGAGTGTGACTGTTTGAGGTTGTGGACAGGTGTCTTTTATACTGATAACAAGTTCAAACAGGTGCCATTAATACAGGTAACGAGTGGAGGACAGAGGAGCCTCTTAAAGAAGAAGTTACAGGTCTGTGAGAGCCAGAAATCTTGCTTGTTTGTAGGTGACCAAATACTTATTTTCCACCATAATTTGCAAATAAATTCATTAAAAATCCTACAATGTGATTTTCTGGATTTTTTTTTTTCATTTTGTCTGTCATAGTTGAAGTGTACCTATGATGAAAATTACAGGCCTCTCTCATCTTTTTAAGTGGGAGAACTTGCACAATTGGTGGCTGACTAAATACTTTTTTGCCCCACTGTACATTGTTTAATCTGCAACATGTTTCATAAATTTCTGCGAGTCTAACAGTTTCTCCCCTCCACGGGTGAAGACAGAATGTCCTGTAAGGAACACAGTAGTACAACTCGTCTGTCGATAGCTCCTCTTATCATTTGTTTCCCACATGCACCCTGCTTACATACTAAAAAGGAACAAAAGGTCCTTGTTCTAATTCTGACTAAAACTACACATATCATCAGATTATAGTTTTATGATTCTAATACATTTCATACAATTATATGGTTTCAGAGTGGAATTATTTAATAATTTTCTTTAAACATCTAAATTATTTTATCAGTAACAGAATAAATAGCAGAAGAATAACTGCAGATAAATTATGCTGTAATTGAAAATTGTACACCCAATCTAGGCAACTGCCTCTAGAATAGAATTGAGTTAGTGTACAAAATCTATTCTATGTTGTGATTCTCACCAAATATGTTGTCTTCTCAGACTATTCAAACCCCACCATCAATAAACAGCTTATGAAGCTCTATTAGCCGATAGATCACATATTGAAAACAAATAATCTGAACTGGAAACTCCACTCATATTTTGGAATTTCTGTGCATCCTTGACAATTGCTAATCAATATCCAAAAACAGCACACGTTTCTTTCTGCGAACCTGCACATGATCTTCTTCTCTCATTTGTGGCACCAATGTGAGGGGTTATGGCAGGGGAAATGGTGTTGCAGTAGTCTAGTGTGTGGTGAGGGAATAAACTGGGGAGCTTTGTGTTCACATTGCCCTAAAAAAGGGAACCGGACCGCGGAATTCAAGTGAACTGAACTCAGACCACCTCTCGAGATGGTGTGTTTGTGTGTGTGTGCATGCTCAGTAGTAGAGTTGGGACAAAATAATTAGAGTGAACCGTGAATTATTCTACAGTATATAATTATATGATTTGGACAGTAGTTTACAACATGATTGACATGATAGTTTAGTATGTGTGTGACAGGCCTTAGCTCACAGGCTTAACAATTCCCTTTACATAGGGTGCGCAATGTGCAGGCTTTAGTTTCAACCCAATCTTGTCCACATGAATCGAGGCTATGCAAGTAGTGTGCAGTTTGAACCCGTTTCAATATGCTTTGTGTTGTAATCACAACAGACAAATGTATACAGTACTAATCAAACCTACTCATTCCAAGGTTTTTCTTTATTTTTACTATTTTCTACATTGTAAAATAATAGTGAAGAAATCAAAACGATGAAATAGCACATATGGAATCATATAGTAACCATAAAAGTGTTAAACAAATCAAAATATATTTTAAATCTGTGAGTCTTCAAAGTAGCCACCATGACATACAGTATTTGCACACTCCTGGAATTCTCTCAACCAGCTTCTTGATGTAGTCACATGGAATGCATTTCAATTAACAAGTGTGCCTTGTTAAAAGTTAATCTGTGGAATTTCTTTCCTTCTTAGTTCATTGAGCCAATCAGTTGTGTTGTGACAAGGTAGGGTTGGTATCCAGAAGGTAGCCCTATTTGGTAAAAGACCGAGTCCATATTATGGCAAGAACAGCTCAAATAAGCAAAGAAAAACAACAATCCATCATTACTTTAAGACATGAAGGTCACTCAATCCGGATGATTCCAAAAACAGTCGCAAAAACCTTCAAGCTCTATGATGAACCTGGCTCTCATCAGGACCGCCACATGAAAGGAAGAGTTACCTCTGCTGCAGAAGATAAGTTCATTTGAGTTACCAGCCTCAAAAATTGCAGCCCAAATAAATGCTTCACAGAGTTCAAGTAACAGACACATCTCAACATCAACTGTTCAGAGGAGACTGCATGAATCAGGCCTTCATGGTCAAATTACTGCAAAGAAACCACTACTAAAGGACACCAATAAGAAGAAGAGACTTGCTTGGGTCAAGAAACATGAGCAATGGACATTAGACCGGTGGAAATCTGTATTTTGTCTGATGAGTACAAATGTGAGATTTTTGGTTCCAGAGTAGGTAAACGGATGCTCTCCGCATTTGTGGTTCACACCGTGAAGCATGGAGGAGGAGGTGTGATGGTGTGGGGGTGCTTTGCTGGTGACACTGATTTATTTAGAATTCAATTTAACCAGCATGGCTACCACAGCATTCTGCAGCGATACACCCATCCCATCTGGTTTGTGCTTAGTGGGACTATCATTTGTTTTTCAACAGGACAATGACCCAACACACCTCCAGGCTGTGCAAGGGCTATTTGACCAAGAAGGAGAGTGATGGAGTGCTGCATCAGATGACCTAGCCTCCACAATCACCCAACCTCAACCCAATTGAGATGGTTTGGGATGAGTTGGACCACAGAGTGAAGGAAAAGCATCCAACAAGTGTTCAGCATATGTGGGAACTCCTTCAAACTGTTGGAAAAGCATTCCAGGTGAAGCTGGTTGAGAGAATGCCAAGAGTGTGCAAAGCTGTCATGAAGGCAAATGGTGGCTACTTTGAAGAATATAAAATCAAAAATATATTTGGATTTATTTGGCACTTTTTTGGTTGCTACATGATTCCATATGTGTTATTTCATAGTTGTGATGTTTTCACTATTATTCTACAATTTAGAAAAAATAAAGAAAAACCCTTGAATGAGTAGGTGTGTTTAAATTTTTTACTGGTACGGTATAGTTAAGTAAACTTCTCTATGCATGTTGTTAACCAGCACCTCAAGTACAAGATCCCAAGTAACAATTGGTTGCAGTTCCCTGTGTAACATTAATATGAGTAACATCACTGCCTGGTATGGCAACTGCTCAGCATCAGACCGTAAGGCGCTACAGAAGGTAATGCGTACGGCCCAGTAAATCAATGGGGCCAAGCTTCCTGCCATCCAGTCCTACATACTAGGTGGTGTCAGAGGAAGACCCAAATAATTGTCAAAGACTCCAGTCACCCAATTCATAGACTGTTGAACAATTAATCAAATGGCCACCCGGACTATTTGCATTGACACCCCTCCCATTAGTTTTTACAGTGCCGCTACTCACTGTTTATTATCTAAGCATAGTCACTTTACCCCTACCTACTGTACATGTAAAATTACCTCAACTAACCTGTACCCCCGCACATTGATTCGGTACTGGTACCCCCTGTATATAGCCTCATTATTGTTATTCTATTGTGTTACTTGATTACATTTTGAAAATGTTTTACTTTAGTTTCTTTTGTACTGTAAATATTTTCTTAACTCTATTTTATTAAAACTGCATTGTTGATTAAGGGCTTGTAAGTAAGCATTTCACGGTAAGATCTAACTGTTGTATTCGGCGCATGTGACAAATAAAATGTGATTTGATCAATATTGCTACATGTTCTCTTTTTTTATTTTTTATTTTTTAGAAGAGAGGCAGACTGTATCTAACTTTGGCTTTTAGTCCATGTCTGCAATAAATTGGAATTTGAACTGAACGGTTGTTTAATGTCTGACTGTCCATTACATTATGTTTTTATTTTATTTACATTCACACCAAGTCTTTCAGGTGTATAGGTCTTCGGATGGCCCTACCAGACCTTGTGTGGGGAGTGTTGATTACATCAGGAGGTGCTTGACCTGAGATGTTTGGATCTTATTGTTGAGGTGCAGCGTCCACCTCTAGGTTGTGTTCCGCACCCTGCTGGGCATCAGCTGGTGCTCTGTTTACTGGCTCTGTGCCAGGCTCCTCAACAGTGAGGAAATCCTCTATTTCTATTTCCTCAAGGTGTTTCCTGTTCCTCCTGAAGACTTGTCCCTGTCCTGTCTTCACCTCGTAGGACCTTTGCGCCACAGGTCTGATTACTGTGGCTCTCTGCCACCACTGTTTCTGACCTGTGAGTGGTTGAACTCTCACCCTGTCATCTTGTTGCAGCACTGTTAGAACCTTAGCAGAGGTGTTGTAGTACTTTGCCTGTCTCTGCTGTCTTTCTTTGAACTTCTCCTGCTGACAGTTTGTCATCACCGGTCTCAGTAGATTTTCACTCATTACCAGTAGTGTCTTTGTATCTCTCCCCATGAGCGCCATTACAGGGCTGCTATATGTTCCTTGTGATGGGTATTTCTGTGATCCAACATGGCCAGGTATGGGACAGTACCTGCTCTCTTTCCTTTTGCCATTAGTCTTTTGGCTGTTTTCACAGCCAATTCAACTTTCTCATTACTTTGCAGGTATTCTGGAGATTATTGTCACGAGAATTATGTTCTCAGTGTTCATAACTCAATTCAATTAAACTACTCAGTCTGCAACCCAGAATCTGTAAGATACTGGTTGAATGAAACAGACGGAGGCCCAGCTACGATAGTCAGAAAGTTTATTTACGAGAGCGCTAGTCCGTTGTACAAAACCATTCATTTTATACTGGCTCCTTACTTACATTCACACACTAACATTAGGTATCCTACGCACATACATACACACACAAACAGTAGGTATTCTACGCACATACTGTCCTACTACCCAGCCGACAAAGATTAGGGAGGCGGCCGTGAGAATCACTCCCCGTTCTCCCTCAAGATAGGGAGACCGTGGGAAGTACTTCCCGTCCTCTCACCAATCTCTCAGAGGCCCCTAGCCAGGTCGGCACTGAATTTTGCTCAGACAGTCTGTGTTTAAGATACTATAAAAACATATTGTACCGATATACAGTCGTATGAAAAAGTTTGGGCACCCCTCTGAGGCTGCATAATAATTTACTCTGTCGTCAGAGAAAATGATCACAGTGGCATGCCATTCATTTTCTAATAAAAGCTGAGTACTGGGGTATTGTCCAGACAAAGATTTTTAGTGTAGCAATATTAAGTTGTATGAAATTAAATCAGATGTGAAAAAAAGGCTATGCAAAAATGTGGGCACCCTTGTCATTCTGTTGATTTGAATACCTGTAACTACTTAGCTCTGATTAATTAGAACACACAATTGGTTTGGTGAGCTCATTAAGCCTTGAACTTCATAGACAAGTGCATCCAATCATGAGAAAAGGTATTTAAGATGGCCAATTGCAAGTTGATGTTCTCTTTGACTCTCCTCTGAAGAGTGGCAACATGGGGGCCTCAAAACAACTCTCAAATGCCCTGAAAACAAAGATTGTTCAACATTATGGTTTAGAGGAAGGCTACAAAAAGCTATCGCAGAGATTTAAGCTGTCAGTGTCCACTGTGAGGAACATAGTGAGGAAATGGAGGACCACCGGCACAGTTCTTGTTAAGGCCAGAAGTGGCAGGGCAAGTAAAATATCAGAGAGGCAAAGGCGAAGGATGGTGAGAACGGTCAAAAACATCCCACAGACCACCTCCAAAGACCTACAACATCATCTTGCTGCAGATGGTGTCACTGTGCATCGTTCAACAATTCAGCGCACTTTGCACAAGGAGAAGCTGTATGGGAGAGTGATGCGGAAGAAGCCTTTTCTGCACACACGCCACAAACAGAGTCGCTTGAGGTATGCAAATGCACATTTGGACAAGCCAGCTTCATTTTGGAATAAGGTGCTGTGGACTGATGAAACAAAGATTGAGTTATTTGGTCATAACAAGGGACGTTATGCATGGCGGCAAAAGAACACAGCGTTCCAAGAAAAACACTTGCTACCCACAGTAAAAATTTGGTGGGGGTTCCATCATGCTGTGGGACTGTGTGGCCAGTGCCGGTACTGGGAATCTTGTTAAAGTTGAGGGTCGCATGGATTCCACTCAATATCAGCAGATTCTTGGGAATAATGTTGAAGAATCAGTCACAAAGTTGAAGTTACGCCGGCGCTGGATATTTCAACAAGACAACGACCCAAAACACTGCTTAAAATCTACCCGGGCATTTATGCAGAGGAACAAGTACAATGTTCTGGAATGGCCATCCCAGTCGCCAGACCTGAATATCATTCAGAATCTGTGGGATGATTTGAAGCGGGCTGTCCATACTCGGCAACCATCAAACCTAACTGAACTGGAGATGTTTTGTAAGGAGGAATGGTCCAAAATACCCTCATCCAGAATCAGGACACTCATTACATGCTATGGGAAGCGTCTAGAGGCTGTTATTTTAGCAAAAGGAGGCTCTACTAAATATTGATGTGATTTTTCTATTGGGGTGCCCAAATTTATGCACCTGTCTAATTTTGTTTTGATGCATATTGCACATTCTCTGTTAATCCAATAAACCTCATTTCACTACTGAATAATTACTGTGTCCATCAGTTATTTGATAGATCAAAATGAAATTGCTGATCCAAACACCCAATTATTTATAAATGGAAATCATGGAAATTGTCAGGGGTGCCCAAACTTTTTCATACGACTGTATTGTTTTACCCTAATTCTGCAACATGTTTCATAATCCTCTGCAAGCCTAACAGTTTCTCCCCTCCCCGGGTGGAGACAGAATGTCCTGTAAGTGTAACGCTCGTCGTGGGTGGAAGAAGAGGAGGACCAATGCGCAGCGTGGTAAGTGTCCACATTGATTTAATAGGAATACTGAACACTGAACAAAAACAATAAAACGATAAAACAAACAGTCCTGTACGGTGAAGCAAAAACACAGAACAGAAAATAATCACCCACAAAACACAATGAAAAACAGGCTACCTAAATATGGCTCCCAATCAGAGAGAACGACTGACACCTGCCTCTGATTGAGAACCATACTAGGCCCAACACATAGAAATCAACCAACAGAACAAAAACATAGAAAAACAACATAGAATGCCCACCCCAACTCACGCCCAGACCAAACTAAAATAAAGACATAACAAAGGAACTAAGGTCAGAACGTGACAGTACCCCCCCCCCCCCCCCCCCAAAGGTGCGGACTCCGGCCGCAAAACCTGAACCTATAGGGGAGGGTCTGGGTGGGCATTTACCGCGGTGGCGGCTCTGGAGCGGGACGAGGACCCCACTCCACCATAGTCTCGGCCCACTTCTGTGACACCTTAGGAGCGGCGACCCTCGTCACCGACCCTGGATTGGAGACCCTAGTAAAGGGCACCACTGGACTGACGGGC
Organism: Salvelinus namaycush; assembly: GCF_016432855.1. Taxonomy (NCBI): domain Eukaryota; kingdom Metazoa; phylum Chordata; class Actinopteri; order Salmoniformes; family Salmonidae; genus Salvelinus; species Salvelinus namaycush. The sequence continues at coordinate 29,191,098 of NC_052325.1, read as the reverse complement.
GCCTCTGGACTGACGGGCGCCTCTGGACTGACGGGCGGCTCAGGCGGCTCCTGACTGACGTGCGGCTCAGGCGGCTCCTGACTGACGGGCGGCTCAGGCGGCTCCTGACTGACGGGCGGCTCAGGCGGCTCCTGACTGACGGGCGACTCAGGCGGCTCCTGACTGACGGGCGACTCAGGCGGCTCCTGACTGACGGGCGACTCAGGCGGCTCCTGACTGACGGGCGACTCAGGCGGCTCCAGACAGACGGGCGGCTCAGGCGGCTCAGGACAGACGGGCGGCTCAGGCGGCTCAGGACAGACGGGCGGCTCAGGCGGCTCAGGACAGACGGGCGGCTCAGGCGGCTCAGGACAGATGGGAGCACCTGTAGGGAGGAGACGGCCTGGTGCGTGGGGCTGCCACAGGACCCACCAGGCTGGGGAGACCTACAGGAGGCCTGGTGCTTGGAGGAGGCACCGGAAGGACCGGGCTGTGGGGGAGCACTGGAGCTCTGGTGCACAGCCTTGGCACCACTCCCCCAGGCTGGATGACTACTCTAGCCCGGACCCTCCAGAGTGCAGACAGAGGTTGAACTGGGCTGTGGGTGAGCACTGGAGTTCTGGTGCATACTACGCGCACCTCCCCCTTGGGCTCAATTCCCACATTCGTCCGGCACGAGCGGAGCGCAGGCATAGGACGCACTGCACCCTCCCAGCGCCCCGGAGACACAGCACGCAGAGCCGTCGCAGGATACCCTGGACCGAAACGGCGTACCGGAGACCAGACACGCTGAGCAGGCACAATACGCCCTGGCTGGATGCCCACACTCGCATGACACTTTCGGGGGGCTGTCCTATAGCGCACCGGGCTATGGGCGCGTACTGGCGACACCATGCGCTTAACCGCATAACACGGTGCCTGACCAGTAACGCGCTGCTTACAATAAGCACGAGGAGTGGGCTCAGGTCTCCAACCTGCCACACTCCACGTGTTCCCCCCCCCACAATTTTTTGGGGGGGCTGCCTCTCGTACCTGTCGCGCTGCCGTGCTGCCTCCTCATATCGCCGCCGCTCAGCTTTCGCTTCCTCCAGCTCTGCCTTAGGGCGGCGATATTCCCCAGCCTGTGCCCAGGGTCCTTTACCGTCCAAAATCTCCTCCCATGTCCAGGAGTCCAGAACTCGCTGCTGCCCGATACCACGCTGCTTGGTCCTTGGTTGGTGGGTGATTCTGTAACACTCGTCGTGGGTGGAAGAAGAGGAGGACCAATACGCAGCGTGGTAAGTGTCCATATTGATTTAATAGGAATACTGAACACTGAACAAAAAAAACAAAACGAACAGTCCTGTACGGTGAAGCAAAAACACAGAACAGAAAATAATCACCCACAAAACACACTGAAAAACAGGCTACCTAAATATGGCTCCCAATCAGAGACAACGACTGACACCTGCCTCTGATTGAGAACCATACTAGGCCCAACACATAGAAATCTACCAACAGAACAAAAACATAGAAAAACAACATAGAATGCCCACCCCAACTCACGCCCTGACCAAACTAAAATAAAGACATAACAAAGGAACTAAGGTCAGAACGTGACAGTAAGGAACACAGTGGTCCAGCTTGTCTGTCGATAGATCCTCTTATCATTTGTTTCCCACATGCACCCTGCTTACCTACTAAAAAGGAACAAAAGGTCCTTGTTCTAATTCTGACTAAAACTACACACATCATTAGTTATACTTTTACTGACTAAAACTACACACATCATTAATAATAATTGTATGATCCTAATCAATTTCATACAATTATATGGTTTCAGGGTGGAATATTCTAATCATTACTTTAAGCATATAAATTCCGGTAACAATTATGTTTTGTGTTTGAAGTCGTAAGCCTTGCTGAAAGAGTACTGGGGGCCATTGTCTGAGTAAAGGATGTCAGGTATCCCATAGCGTGCAAAGTGTGTTTTCGGTTTTGGAATGACCTTTTTCGACTGTGTGTTCTCCAAATGGTCCACTTCCCAACAGTTTGAGAGGTATTCAACTGTGACCATGTGGTCTCTGTCGTTGATGTGGAACAGGTCAATCCCTATTTTTCCCCATGGAGCTTTGGTGCTTCGTGTGGCCTCAGCATCTCTTTCTGCTGCTTCACACCCCATGCTGTGCAGGTGCTACATTGTTCCATTCATGCCTGGCCAGTAGACACACTTGCGAGCTCTTCTCAGACATCCCTCAATTCCTGTGTGAGGAATGGATTCTCTGCATTATCTCTGACCTGAGGGCAGCAGGCACAACGACTCGCTCACCTCTGAAGATAACAACATTTTGCACACTCGGCTCATCTCTGTTGTGAAAATACATGGCTACTTCAAAGGGTACATGTTCTTTCACTTCAGGCACCCCTGCAGGATCAACATTTTCAGTGTCTGGAGCTCCTGGTCCAGATCAGTGTCTCTCTGAATGGCCTTTAGTCTCTCGGTTGACACAGGCAGGTCGGGCAGCACCACTTGTCTTCCAGGAACGTATGGGAGACTGACCTTGTAGTTTTGGAGTCTCATGATCATGCGTTGTAGTCTTTTTAGTCTGTTGAGGAGAGGCTTTGACATGATGCTCTCTAGAGGCTTGTGATCTGACTGCACTTCCACAGTTCGTCCATATGTGAATTTTTGGAACCTCTTCATGCCAAACACCACTGAAAACAGCTCCTTCTCTATCTGTGCATACCTCTTTTCAGTCTGTCAGGACTCTGCTGGCATATGCTATTGGTTGTCCTCCCTGCATCAAGGCTGCACCTAACCCACTTTCTGAAGCATCACATTGTAGTACAAGCTGTTCTGTTGGGTTGTAGCATTTCAGCACAGGGGTCTGTGCAATGGTATCCCTGATTTTCTTGAAAGCCAGCTCGTGTCTCTCTGACCACTCCCACAGTGAATCCTTGTGTGTTAGCTGAAGCAGTGGCTCACAGAACTCCGTGGCGTGGCTGCAGAACTTGGCTAGGTAGTGTACCATGCCCAGGAAGCGCTGCACCCCCTGCACATCTGTAGGCCTAGGCATCTGTCTGATGGCTGTCACTTTTCCTGGGTCCACTTTCAACCCCTCTGATGTTAGCAGGTGGCCAATGTAGGGCACGTCCTTCAGCCTGAGCTGCAGCTTCGCCAGATTCAGCTTGATATTGAGCTTCCTGCATCTGTCCAGGAGTATTCTCAGGTTCTTGTCATGGTCCAGAGTCGCTGCTTCATCATTGTCTCCTTCTCCCACAATCAGGATGCCATCTGCAATGATTTTGACTCCTGGAAGACCTTCCATTGCCTGGTTCAACTTCCTCTGAAAGATCTCTGGGGCTGGAATGATTCCCATTGGCATGCGCAGCCACCTGTAGCGTCCCATGGGAGTAGAGAACGTGGTGAGATAGCTGGATTCATACTCCAGTTCCACATGCCAAAATCAGTTTTTCACATCACAAACAGAGAACACAGGTGCTCTGTTCAGGTCTGGCAGCACGTCTTCAATAGTGGGAAGTGGGTAATGGCTCCTCTAGAGCGCCTTGAGAGGTTTTAGATCAATACACACTCTTAGTTTTTCAGACGGTTTCTGCACTACAATCAAGCTGCTAATCCAATCTGGGCTTTTTTCAACTGATTTTATCATCCTTCTTTTCTCTCGACCACCAAGCTCCTCTTCGAGTGGTTTATATAGCGCTACTGGCACTCTTCTCTTTGGCAGCTGGACAGGCCTCACTCGCTCATCCATTTCCAGCTTCAGTTTGCCGGGTAAGCGGCCGTCTCCCTGGAATACATCAGCGTAATCCTGTTTTATTTGCTCTTTAGTCCAGGATCCTGTTGTTTTCTTGATGGCCAGGATGTTGTGATGCTGCACTGTAATCAACTCCATTGTATGGATAGCCTTACTGCCTAGAATGGGCCTGTGCACGTTATTATTGACTACGATGAACTGAACTCTGTAGGTTTTCTTATTACGTGGATTGATCACTTTAAGTGTACACTTCCCCAGAGTACTCTTGTTATACATCACCAATACCTGACTGCAGGGCTCTAGGTGACTGTCTTTTGTGAGGTTTGCAGGGATAACATTACAACTAGCACCACAATCTAGCTGAAATCTGACTTACTTTTGTCACCCAGCATGGTTGTTAAGAGAGCTGCATTGGGGTCTGTGGTTTTCTCCTGAACCACGTTGATGCTCTCTGACTTTGGCCCTAGTGTGATGCAGAGAACATTGCAGATGACATTCTATGGCACAGCTGTCAATGTTTTGGTCCTTAAATGAAACTGGTATATATTTTATATTTTCTTTAACCAGTTTTGGTCTTTAATGCAGGGCCAATGGACAAGTTCCTTACTTTTTCCCCCTTCCACTTGCCTCTTCCATTTTTGTGGTGATGCTGCAATTAGTTGGTTGAAATGTTGGGTAGAGCAGACGTTTCCATATATATTTGTGTTAGCTGCATGTGTGACATAACTCCACCAGTCCTATTTATGATATAATTTACAAATATCATAACTTTTATAAACATTAAATATATATATTTAAATGTATTTATTTATTTTTATTTCACCTTTATTTAAGCAGGTAGGCCAGTTGAGAACAAGTTCTCATTTACAACTGCGACCTGGCCAAGATAAAGCAAAGCAGTGCGACAAAAACAACAACACAGAGTTACACATGGGATAAACAAAGGTACAGTCAATAACACAATAGAAAATCTGTATACAGTGTGTGCAAATGAAGTAAGGAGGTAAGGCAATAAATAGGCCATAGTGGCGAAGTAATTAACCTCTAACACCTCCCAAACCCGGATCCGGGATCCCCCCCATCACAAAAGCTGACTAGCATAGCCTAGCCTAAAGCCACAGGGATATCATATAATAAAATGTTCATGAAATCACAAGTCCAAGACACCAAATGAAAGATACAGATCTTGTGAATAAAGCCATCATTTCTGATTTTTAAAATGTTTTACAGGGAAGACAAAATATGTAAATCTATTAGCTAACCACGTTAGCAAAAGACACCACTCCCAAACTCCACCATTTTCTTACTGCATCAGTAGCTATCACAAATTCGACCAAATAAAGATATAAATAGCCACTAACCAAGAAACAACCTCATCAGATGACAGTCTGATTCAGATGACAGTCTGATAACATATTTATTGTATAGCATAGGTTTTGTTAGAAAAATGTGCATATTTCAGGTATAAATCATAGTTTACAATTGCAGCCCCCATCACAACTCTCACTAAAATGACTAGAATAACTACAGAGACCATCGTGTATTAGCTAATTACTCATCATAAAACATTTTATAAAAATACACAGCGTGCAGCAGATGAAAGACACAGATCTTGTGAATCAAGACAATATTTCAGATTTTCTAAGTGTTTTACAGCGAAAACACAATATATCGTTATATTAGCTTACCACAATAGCAAACCAGACAACAGCATTGATTCCAGACAAACATAGCGATAACGTATTCACCACCAAAATAAAATAATTTTCCACTAACCTTCTCAGAATTCTTCAGATGACAGTCCTGTAACATCATATTACACAATCCATATAGGTTTTGTTCGAAAATGTGCATATTTAGCAGTACAAATCGTGGTTATACAATGTGATTAGAAGCAACAGGTCATGCATTCTGGCCGGCGCCATCTTGGAAAGGCACCTAGTCTAATCAATAAATAATCGTAAACTTGACTAAAAAATACAGGTTGGACATCAAATGAAAGATGCATTAGTTATTAATGCAACCGCTGAGTTAGATTTTTAAAATTAACGTTACTAGACATACAGTGTGCGTTACAGCCAGACTAGTGCCGCAATAATGGCGGACAAATCCGTTTACATTTTTCCACATAAATACGGAATAACATCATAAATAGCTCTTACTTTTGGACGAGCTTCCATCAGAATCTTGGCCAAGTGGTCCTTTGTCCAAAAGAATTGTTGCTTGGTTGTAAAACGTCGTGTTCAACTTCGGAAGTAGCAGCTAACAGTAGCTATGCGGCCACAGCATGCCCAAATCCTCAAACTCAATACTAAGTAAATTCCGAAAATAGCAATATACTCGCATAAACTGATATAACTCGGTTTAAAATAACTTCGTTATGATGTTTCTAACACCTATATCGAATTAAATTACAGACGGATATATCTAAGGTCGATAACTGAGCGTTTCAAAATGCCATCCTGAGGTCTTGCTTTGCGTAATGGCGAGCGTTGAAAAGAGAGGTCCCCTCGTTCCTTGGCCTTTTATAAACTCTGAGAGCTACGTAGACACTCCATTCCATTTCTCATTGGTTACTGACATCCAGGGGAAGGCGGGTGCAGTTCATGTCGACCCATAGGATACATACAGAGCTTTAAACTGATCTGAGAGCAGAGCCTAGTTTTCAGACCTTCGCAGTTCCTGTCATGGATTTCGCTGCAGAAAGAGTTCTGTTTCACCCACAGACATAATTCAAACGGTTTTAGAAACTAGAGAGTGTTTTCTATCCAATAGTAAGAATAATATGCATATTGTACGAGCAAGAATTGAGTACGAGGCCGTTTAAATTGGGTACGATTTTGTGCTATGTCGAAATGGCACCCCCCTAGTGGCAAGAAGTTTTAAAATTGAGCAATTTACACTGGAGTGATAGATGTGCAGATGAGGATGTGCAAGTAGAAATACTGGGGTGCAAAAGAGCAGAAAAAAACAAAAACAAATATGGGGATGAGGTAGGTAGTTAGTTGGATGGGCTATTTACAGATGGGCTGTGTACAGCTGCAGCGATCGGTAAGCTGCTCTGATAGCCGATGCTTGAAGTTAGTGAGGGAGATATAAGTCTCCAACTTCAGTGATTTTTGCAATTCGTTCCAGTCATTGGCAGCAGAGAACTGGAAGGAAAGGCGGCCAAAGGAGGTGTTGGCTTTGGGGATGACCAGTGAAATATACCTGCTGGAGCGCATGCTACGGTGTTGCTACGGTGACCAGTGAGCTGAGATAAGGCGGGGCTTTACCTAGCAAAGACTTGTAGATGATCTGGAGCCAGTGGGTTTGGCGACGAATATGAAGCAAGGACCAGCCAACGTGAACATGCAGGTCACAATGGTGGGTAGTATATGGGGCTTTGGTGACAAAATGGATGGCACTGTGATAGACTGCATCCAATTTGCTGAGTAGAGTGTTGGAGGCTATTTTTTAAATTACATCGCCGAAGTCAAGGATCGGCAGGATAGTCAGTTTTACGAGGGTATGTTTGGCAGCATGAGTGAAGGAGGCTTTGTTGCAAAATAGGAAGCCGATTCTAGATTTAATTTTGGATTGGAGATGCTTAATATGAGTCTGGAAGGAGAGTTTACAGTGTAGCCAGACACCTAGGTATTTATCAATTAGTATATTTGAGTTTAACCACAATATTTGTTGTATTATTTGTTCTGTCTTTACTGGTGGATTAAAATGAAATTGCAACCAACTTTCTACGGCTTGTTTAAAAAAATAACGATATTTTGGAGATTCGTTTTCAAATAACCGTAAGTGGGCGGTTGGAATCTGAATAAAGGGAAAAAGGCCATTCTTGAACATGGGGTGAGACTAATTTAAGTATAACGTTTGTATGACTGACGCCTTTAATGAGAGGTCTAATGCTTTAATATTTTATCATTTATGCCCTCCGAATTCATATTCATAATATAAATGTACCCTTTTAATTGTGTCTCGCTTGCCATTCCAAATTAAATTGAATATTGTTTGCTCATATAATTAAAAAAACAGGTCTCTAGGTGTAGGCAAAACCATAAGAAAATAGGTGAACTGTGACATAACTAAAGAGTTCCACGTATAGACAGGTGTTTTCCTTTCCATGGTAGCAAGATCGTATCTTTCTTTTTACATTTATTGGAGTGAGATCATTTTTTTCTTTCGGGATATGTTTACCGAGTATGTCCACATCCCGTCAGACCATTTTATTGGTAAACTATCTGGTAATGTGAAAGTTGTATTTTTTTGTGATCCAATACGTAATATAATAGATTTATCATAATTTGGGTTTAATCCAGAGAGGTTAGAAAAAGTAGATCCTGTGATCCTCTCGATCCTCTGAGGCTGTGGATGGATTCTAATTGTGGATTTAAAAGAAAATATGAATCATCAGCGTACAATGACACCTTTGTTTTTAAGCCCTGGATTTCTAATCCCTTAATATTATTGTTGGATCTGATTTTAACAGCTAACATTTTGATGGTAATAATAAATAGATATGTCAATAGTGGACAACGTTGTTTTACTTTAAAACTTCATGAGAAGTAGCTATTATTTACTATTTTACACCTAGGGTTACTATACATAACTTTAACCCATTTTATAAGAGATTCTCCAACATTGAAATATTCCAGGCATGTATATATATTCTACTTTGTAGAATAATAGTGAATAACTTAAAACTACGAAATAACACATAAGGAATCATGTAGTAACCAAAAAAGTGTTGCACAAATCAAAATATATTTGAGATTTGAGATTCTTCAAAGTAGCCATCGTTTGCCTTGATGACAGCTTTACACACGCTTGCAAAGCATGCCATTCCATGAGCGCAGCATTTATTTTTCAACTCGAAACAATGAGCCCAATCAGTCCTCCATGACAACAAAATCATAAACAACGGAGTAAGGCTGGCTAATAAGTCCTTAATTTTGGGGTCATGCTCAGGTAAAACAATTTGGCTAATCTATACTTCCATATTTCCAAGTCCTATTCTTGAAGATCAAGGGATATAACATTTATTGAAATTACTGGAATTCTGATAGAGTTTGGTTTTTAATGTAAAAATATCATTTAATTGTATTATTATACGCAGTAGAAAGCGATGGGTTAGAAGAAGCCTAGATAAACAACTCATAAAGTAAAATGTAACGTCCATATATGGCCACTATGTAAACTTTAACATTGATTTATCGCTCAATAGATGTCTTTCTAATCTAAAAGTAGCGGAATTTAATCAGATTACGTTACTGAGTTTGGGTAATCCAAAAGTTACGTTACCGATTACAATTTTATACAGGTAACTTGTAACTTTAATGGATTACATTTAGAAAGTAACATACCCAACCCTTCTCCACTGGTATGCCATTCAGCCCTGGACTTTTCCCAGACTTAAAGGCTTTAATTGCACCAAGAAGTTCCTCCTATGTAAGACTTAACCTGCGTGTGTGTATTTTATTTATTAGGATCCCCATTAGCGAAAATAGACATTACAGTCAAAAGACTTTACAATTTACATACATTGAGAAAGAGAGAGAGAGTGTGAGTGAGTGAGTGAGTAAGTGAGCTTCTAGGTTGAGTGTGACTGTGGGATTATTTAGGATGATGGGACAGTATTGTGATAGCTTCGCGGGCGTGTACACACACACTATCGCATACACACATGCACACATGAATACATACACAACCACATTTTCACATAATCACACAAATGAACACGAAACACACACATCCCTTCGGATTGTGATTATTATTCAGCAATGTGTACTAATAAGATCATAGACAGACTTATCACAGCTCTGTGTTGCTGTGTGTGTGTGTGTGTGTGTGTGTGTGTGTGTGTGTGTGTGTGTGTGTGTGTGTGTGTGTGTGTGTGTGTGTGTGTGTGTGTGTGTGTGTGTGTGTGTGTGTGTGTGTGTGTGTGTGTGTGTGTGTGTGTGTGTGTGTGTGTGTGTGTGTGTGTGTGTGCTACATGTTGCATAACTCAAAGATAAGTACAGTGGACATGGAGCATGACAGGACTTGATGATATGTGTGCTATCCAGCACAGAGAATACATTCAGCTTAGCCCAGGTCTAAGAACTTCCAATGGCTAATGGAGCCTCGAAGCCCTGGGCTAAGGGAGGTTTGAAAGTGGAACAACCCCAACCTTAGCCCAGGGCTTAGCCCGACCTGCTCCAGATTAGGGTTAGTAGTACCGACTTTTAGAATCTTTCCCCGGAAATCACCCAAGACAACCAGTGTGGCCCTGTGGTTTGGTCTAGTGGTTACTGCCAACACTTTTGGTGTATGTACATCAATATGATCGAGTGTTGGATTGAATCACCGTCCCACCGCTATTCCCACACACAACCTTCTCTTTCTATTACCTGGCTGTTTCTACTCTCTTTATCATAAAACATTTAAAAATGTGGGCTTCAGGGAACACGTGTGAGCCGACCTTTAACCCTGGTCAGCGTTAGTCCTTGAGTTAACAAATACCTGTGTGCAAGGAGGGTAAACTAGCCCTGGGACAGTTTTAGCCTGGGTTAAAGAGATTGAGAAGGAGGTACCGTCTGTAAGGAAGGAGAAAGGAGGGAGAAAGAGAGGGGGGGACAGAGGGAGAGGAAGGAATATCTACCTCAATGACCTCTTACCCCTGCCATCGACAGTGTATATAGCCAAGTTATCATTACTCATTGTGTATTCCTTGTGTTATTCTTTTTTCTATTATTTAACATTTCTTCTCTGCATTGTTGGGAAGGGCCCATAACTAAGCATTTTACTGTTATTCTACACCTGTTGTTTACGAAGTGTGTGACAAATACAACTTGATTTGATTTGAAGGGAGTAAAGAAGGAGATGGAGTGACAGAAGGAGAGAGGGGGAGGGAAGGAGAGGATAATGACAAGTCACATCACAGGGACCTTGAGCTCATAGCACAGACAAAGAGGAAACCGTGGGGGGCCACTTTATACTGACATCTCAAAAAATACTATGAGTCACACACAGTACAGGACTCTGGCTCTACCACTGAATGTTTGATAATAATAACTACAGAGTATGAGTATGATGACACAGACGGTTTGTGTGTGTGTTTGTGTGTGTGTATGTCTAGACCATCTATAGTTGACCATGATAGGTTGACCGGCCTGACTCCTAGAGAAGCAACTTCAATCACTCGTAGCCCAGTCAGAACACTGTCTATGTCGAAGCTCATCTGTATAAAATAATGGAGCCTGTTCCATGTTGACTTGATGAACTATGTTTTTTTGTGTAAAAATATTTCATATTTCACAGACTGTCTCATATACCATAACCTAGTTGTAGTGTTAGTAATCTAAAGACATCTGTTCCCGAAACTGTCATCTTCCTGTGTGACACGTACACTTAGTCTCGGCCCATGTTATCTCCACACACACACAAGGATGGACCGCTTCACTGACCCTCAATCTAGAAATACACTATCTTACACACACGTGCGCACACATGCACACGCACACACACACATCCACACACACAGAGAAGGGCGGCTATATGTTGTGTCCTTGATGTGTCCTTCAGCCCCTCATGTTGCTATTCTGGATGGTTTATCTGTTTCTTCCAGGCAGGATAGAAGCCGTTATTCTGTCAGTCAGTTTATACGGGTTCAGCTGGATCAGAACACTGTCGGACTGTTGATCTATTTATACTTTCTTTAAGTCGGCCTATTATTTAAGTATATGGACAAATACAATTAAACATTTCAAGGGTGTGTGAGGAATTTTCTATAGACACATTGATTTATCTTGAGCATTGAATGTCCCCAAGAACACAGTGGCCTCCATCATTCTTAAATGGAAGATGTTCGGAACCACCAAGACTCCTCCTAGAGCTGACCGCCCGGCAGCAATCGGGGGAGAAGGGCCTTGGTCAGGGAGGTGACCAAGAACCTGATGGTCACCCTGACAGAGCTCTAGAGTTCCTCTGTGGAGATGAAATAAACTTCCAGAAGGACAACCATCTCTGCAGCGCTCCACCAATCAGGCCTTTATGGTAGAGTGGCCAGACGGAAGCCACTCCTCAGTAAAAAGCACATGACAGCCTCCTTGGAGTTTGCCAAAAGGCACCTAAAGACTCTCAAACCATGAGAAACAAGATTCTCTATACTGATGAAACTGACTGGGGCAAAGTTTCACCTTCCAACAGGACAACAACCCTAAGCACACAGACAAGACAACACAGGAGTAGCTTCAGGACAAGTCTCTGAATGTCCTCGAGTGGCCCACCCAGACCCCGGACTTGAACGTGATCCAACATCTGAAAATAGATGTGCAGCAAAGCTCCCCATCCAACTTGACAGAGCTTGAGACGATCTGCAGAGAAGAATGGGAGAAACTCCACAAATACAGGTGTGCCAAGCTTGTAGTATCATACCCAAGAAGACTAGGATGCTGTAATCGCTGCCAAAGGTGCTTCTCACACACACACACTCAGACACACACTGCCAGTGGTGGATATGCCTAAAGGTGTATTATGTATTGAATACAACCACGCAACATTGACTCAGCATGGCTATGATGATTAGAGGAATAAATGGCATGCTCATTGCTATTCTTGTAACAAATGTATTTGGGTGCAGGGTTGTAAAGGCATATGATAGAAGATATTAATCCCAACCTGAAAGACATATTTTGTATTGGGCAGCAGCAGTCACAAACGAACGCGTTTGTCAGCGTCAGGGTATAGAGTACCAGCGACAAACATCAAATTATTAATGCATGACACAAGAAAAGCTCAGGTAAGAAATTGGATTCAATAGGGTGGAGAACAATCTTGTTTTTTTTATCTTCTTGTTTGATCGTGTTAGGCGGCAGGTAGCCTAGTAGTTAAAAGCGTTGAGACAGTAACCGAAAGGTCACTGGTTCTAAATACCGAGCCGACTATGTGAACGTTGCTCTGAATAAGAGCGTCTGCTAAATGTAAAAATGTTCGATGTTAATGCCAATGTCAGATCATATAGGACTATGCAGCTCATATGCTCAACACACGCATGCACGGGCGAACACACACACACACACACACACACACACACACACACACACACACACACACACACACACACACACACACACACACACACACACACACACACACACACACACAGCGATGATACATTGGTATCGCCACAGCCCAAACTTGCCCACTGGGACAGCTCCGGTTCCCGCGCAGTGTCATTGCCTGTTCTCGTGCGCTCATCTGGTATTCTATCCGCTACCTCTCCGCTCAAACTTGAGAAGATAACAGAACATTCCTGTCGGGGGGACATTGTGTCACCTTAGGCTCTGTGGCCAGCCCACATACTGTTACTGTTATTTTGGGGCATTACATGCGAATAAGACCCCAATAATCCAAAACGAAGACACATTTATGCTCCTCGTTTTGTATTGTGAATGGCCGAAAAATATATATAATATATATAATTCCCAACTGACCTTCTTGCCAGGTTTCTATCTCCAAAAAGAGAATTTTAGCCTCAAGACAGATCTGGTAAATAAGATTATACATACATTTCATAACGGACTGGAACCTGGAGGCGCAACCGGGAACCAGTTATGCGCGGGACTGTGTCTGTTTCTGTTTCACTTGTTCTGACACTACAGAGCCACACACATACACACAAACACAGGAACGTGAAGCAGAGGAGACGCGCTGACTTACCAGGGTGACCCTCTTTCAGACGGGTCTCTCTCCACCGTTAGGTTATTCGGTGGTGTTCCCGATGTTAATCAGATCAGATGCCGTGGTCGCAGTCCACGTCTCTACAGATGTACCAGAGGATCACATAGAGGATGAGGAGGATGGCGAAGATGAACAGAGCTACTAGAATAGCCTTGTTCACTGGAGAGAGAAACGACTGCATGACAGAGCTCATCGGCAGACAGTGTGTGACAGCACTGAGTGTGTGTGTGTAGGTTTCTGTGTGTGTGTTTCCACGCTAAGTGTCTCAATAACACACTTCTCTGCTCTCTGCCAGCATTAACTGTTGAGAATAGACGTGCGGAATCCTCACACAATTATTCACACAGTCACCTAAACACCCACACACCCACACACCCACACACACACAAGCAAGCAGCTCGGGCAGAAATCCATAAATCCACCAGAAGTCCGCTCTGTTACATAGTCGTTATGAATCCGCTGTCTCTGTCTATTAAACAAAACGGTATCTCCATGTATGAAATTCACAGTCAACAATACTGATGAATCCAACAATGAACATAGTGATGGATAAAGACTAAATAAAACATCTAAAATCAATCAGAACACATTTGAATCGGAGGATCTCCAAGTTGCGAGCTGTTGCTGCTTGCTGCGCTCTGTTAGCGAGTCGCAAAGAAAACCAATTGATTAGTATTCCTATCCTCTCCGTGAGGCGTGCATGTGGTGAACTCGGTTAAAAGTGCCCGAGGGCGACCAGCAGGCAGCACACGCTGTGAGGGGCTTGGTAATAATGATAATAATAACACGGTCCTGTCTTGACTCGAGGCTATAGAAATATCTGTGGCTATATATTCGCTCTGTGAGTAGCTAGTAACATAATAGGGTTGTATGTTTATCATATTGTATTATAACAGATCGCACAGCTAGGATACTTTTTTTCATGCTAGCAACAACATTCGTTCAGTTGAACATGATTAAGATTTATTTCAGAGAGCTATGTTATTCATTAGTATAGGCCTATATTTATAGATGTATTTTTCGGTCATCAACATTAGCCTATTCATTTCATTGGAACAATTCGGATAAGCTGATAGCCTAATGGTTAGGCTACCATCAATAATGATCTAAATAGGATATCTTATTTGGTGTAAACAGATTAAAATGAAAAGCATATAAATAAAACAATGATCAGCATGGTGCCTGTTTAGGGTTCGTGGAGCGTAGACATTCATCAGAATGTGACTCTTCTTAATGACCTATATTATAAGAGCGGCGTGCACCAATTCAGCGTTCATTAATCTCAGTACTTTAATGAAGCACTAGATGGCGACAACAGGCTGCTGTTTCCATATAGTAGCCTCTCCAAGTTACGCTAGTCACACTGCCATTGAGGTAGTACTACCCAGGGCCGGCTCTAGCCTTTTGGGGGCCCTAAGCAAGATTTGGGCGAAGAGAAAATGTTTCAGTTTTAAAGCACGTTTTCTGAAACTCTACACATTTAGCCATGGGGCGGAGATCATTTTTCAATTGTGTAAAAAAAAAAATGCAATTCTACTCATTTTGCCATGGGGCAGAGAGATATTTTTGCAGTTCTACAAATTTTGCCACGGGGCGGAGAGAACATTTTGACATTTTCTAAAACATTTCATGCAATTCTACTAATTTTGCCATGGGGCAGAGGGAAAATGTAGCAGTTTTAAAGCTAATTTCCTGCAATGCTACACATTTTACCATGACTTATGCTATGTTAATGTTATCTCAGTAGGACTAACTAACAAAATCAATGGGGGCCCCCTGGAGGTCAGGGTCCATGTGTCACGAATACTACCGAAGGTGGCTCCCCTTCCTGTTCGGGGAGCGCTCGGCGGTCGTCGTCGCCGGTCTACTAGTTGCCACCGATCCCTTTTTCCTTTTCGTTTATGTCTGTCTAATTGTTTTCACCTGTTTCTTGTTGGGGTTTTGGGATGGGTACTATTTAGGTTCGTTTTGCCCGCTAGTGTTTGTGCGGGCTTATTGGTTGTTACGTGTGGTGATGTTTCGTGTCTGTTTTTTTTTTTTTTGCTGTCCAGTGTTTGTAACAAGGTTTGGGGTTTGTTTAGCGCCAGTGTTTTGGGCATTCACCCATGTTTGGACCTGTTACGTTTTCGAAGGACATTAAAGCGTTTTCCCGTACATTTCGCTCTCTGCAGTTGACTCCTCATTCATTTCACTCACCCGTCGTTACACCAGGTGTACCCTGTGTGCCCGGTCGGCATTCGTCCATCATAACTACAAGTTTAGATAACTGGCTAGACTAATTTACCAATCTAAAAACTGTTAGCTGACATGGCTAATTGAGTGCATGAGAGCATCAGCTGTTCTGGATGACTGTGTGATCACTCTTTCCGCAGCCGATGTGAGTAAGACCTTTAAACAGGTCAACATTCACAAGGCTGCTGGGCCAGACGGATTACGAGGACGTGTACTCCGAGCATGCGCTGACCAACTGGCAAGTGTCTTCACTGACATTTTCAACTTCTCCCTGTCTGAGTCTGTAATACCAACATGTTTCAAGCAGACCACCATAGTCCCTGTGCCCAAGAACACTAAGGTAACCTGCCTAAATGACTACACCTGTAGCCATGAAGTGCTTTGAAAGGCTGGTCATGACTCACATCAACACCATTATCCCAGAATCCCTAGACCCACTCCAATTTGCATACCGCCCCAACAGATCCACAGATGATGCAGTCTCTATTGCACTCCACACCGCCCTTTCCCACCTGGACAAAAGGAACACCTATGTGAGAATGCTATTCATTGACTAATGCTCAGTGTTCAACACCATAGTGCCCTCAAAGCTCATCACCAAGCTAAGGACTCTGGGACTAAACACCTCCCTCTGCAACTGGATCCTGGACTTCCTGACGGGCTGCCCCCAGGTGGTCAGGGTAGGTAGCAACACATCCACCACGCTGATCTCACACGGGGGCCCCTCAGGGGTGCGTGCTCAGTCCCCTCATGTACTACCTGTTCACTCATGACTGCACGGCCAGGCACATCTCCAACACCATCATTAAGTTTGTCGATGACACAACAGTGGTAAGCCTGATCACCAACAACAACGAGACAGCATGTAGGGAGGAGGTCAGAGACCTGGCCCTGAGGTGCCAGGACAACAACCTCTCCCTCAATGTGATCAAGACTAAGGAGATTATTGTGGACTACAGGAAAAGGAGGACTGAGCACGCCCCCATTCTCATCGACGGGGCTGAGGTGGAGCAGGTTGAGAGCTTCTAGTTCCTTGGTGTCCACATCACCAACAAACTAACATGGTCCAAGGACACCAAGACAGTCATGAAGAGAGCACAACAAAACCTATTCCCCCTCAGGAGACTGAAAAGATTTGGCATGGGTCCTCAGATCCTCAAAAGGTTCTACAGCTGCACCATTGAGAGCATCCTGACTGGTTGCATCACTGCCTGGTATGGCAACTGCTCGGCCTCCGACCGCAAGGCACTTCAGAGGGTAGTGTGTACGGCCCAATACATCATTTGGGCAAATCTTCCTGCCATCCAGGACCTCTATACCAGGCAGTGTCAGAGGAAGGCCCTAAAAATTGTCAAAGACTCCAGCCACCCTAGTCATAGACTGTTCTCTCTGCTACCGCACGGCAAGCGGTAGCGCCAAGTCTAGGTCTAAGAGGCTTCTAAACAGCTTCTACCCTCAAGCCATAAGACTACTGAACATCTAATCAAATGGCTACCCAGACTATTTGCATTGCCCCCCCCCCCCCCCCCCCCCCCCTCTATTTTATGCTGCTGCTATTCTCTGTTATTATCTATGCATAAGTCACTTTCTTAACTCTACCTACATGTATATATTACCTTAATTACTACGACTAATCGGTGCCCCCGCACATTGACTCTGTACCGGTACCCCTGTATATAGCCTCGTTACTTTTATTTCTTATTTTTGTAGGTATTTTTCTTAAAACTGCATTGTTGGTTAAGGGCTTGTAAATAAGCATTTCACTGTAAGGTCTACACCTGTTGTATTCGGCGCATGTGACAAATACAATTTGATTTGATTTGATTCGATGTAATCTGTTACTCCCCAACCCTGCCACTCAACTATCAGTTACTCTGTCCCAGCCACACCCCAGACAAAGACACACCCCCTAAAGTTGGGTCCATGTACAGACAAAAGAATACATGAGAAGATTGGAGCTGCAGCAGAGGAGAAGGCAACATGAGAATATAGCCATCGCACATCATACCACATCATACACATAGCTAGTATACATTACCAGAAACATCATCACCATCATCATTACTACTTTTATTATTTTATTCTCACTATTCAATAGAAAAGTTTAAAACTCCAGTTTTGTAATTCAGAACACTGTTCCCATGATGTCATACCTGTGGATTCTCCTGCTGGGCAGTTTGGTGATTGGAGCCAAGACACAAGGTAAGCACTTTTACATCCACTAATGTACTTTGGTAAGCACTTTTACAACTAGTTTTATGGTGCTTTATGTTTCTGTTTCTACTTGAGAGAAGTCGGTTAAAGGCCCAATGCAGCCGTTTTTATCTCAATATCAAATCATTTCTGGGTAACAATTAAGTACCTTACTGTGATTGTTTTACATTCAAATGGTCAAAAATGGTTTCTTAGCAATGAGCAATTTCTCAAGCAAGAATTTAGCTAGGACTGTCTGAGAGTGGTCTGAGTGGGGAGGGGAAACTGAAAACTAGCTGTTATTGGCAGAGGTTTGGAACTCTCTTTATTAGTGGTCTATTAACTCATTTACTGCCTGGTGATGTCACCAGGCAGGCCAAAACGCCATCCCACCAAAACAGGCAGAAATTTCAGCCAATCTTTTAAAAAAGCTCTTAGGGGAGAGTGGGGTAAGTTGAGCCACCCTTGTTTGTAGGAAAACATACACAAAATGTATAATTTGACAAAATATTTAGAACGGGGTCCATATGGATAAAGTGGCAAGCAATTTACCTCCAAAAAACGATTTTCACCAAGTCAAATGAATTTATTGTGTTGGAGGTTTCATGATGCTTGTATCTAAAACAAAGTAGATCATTTTAAGATTCTTCTATACATCAGTTGGGGTCTATAAGCTTTAATATGAGGTCCTAAACCTAGCATGAAAATGCATCCTTGTAGCTATGTTGTCTAATATAGTCAAAATGTTTGCCTTTGGGGTAAGTTGAGCCAGTGGCCATGGGGTAAAATGAGGCAATGGATGAACCAATGACAAGTTGAGCAAATTAAAGTATTTTCTTCCCAGGCATAATGCAAGGCATTATCTCTGGGATATGAGGTGACAACAGGACCTGGCCTATGTTAAAAGTGTTTTAAATAGTTTAGTGTTTGTTAGGTGTAATCCTGTGTTAAAATATGATAAAAATTATTAAGAGGCATAAAAGCTATTGTGATGGTGTTGAATTGTGTTTGGTTAATAAAGATAAACATGGTTTTAAAAAGGTAGTGGTAATATTGTATTCAGTACAGAAATGTGTAGGTGGCTTAACTTACCCTGTGCCGCGGCTCAACAAGTTGTGCCAAGAGACCACTTCTTTTGGACAAGCTATGTTTTTAATACTGTAATGTTTACATGAATTCTGGCAGTGGTGGAAAAAGTACCCAAATATCATACTTGAGTAAAAGTATAGATACCTTTATTTGAAAGTTACTCAAGTAAAAGTGAAAGTACCCAGTAAAATACTACTTGAGTAAAAGTCTAAAAGTATTTAGTTCTATATATACTTAAGTATCAAAAGTACATTTAATTGCTAAGATATATTTAAGTATCAAAAGTAAAAGTATAAATCATTTCAAATTCCTTATATTTCTTGTTTTTAAAATATACGGATAGCCAGGGGAACACTCCAACAATCATATATCATTTACAAACTATGCATTTGTGTTTAGTGAGTCTGCCAGATCAGAGGCAGTAGGGATGACAATGTGTTCTCTTGCGTGAATTGGACCATTTTCCTGTCCTGCTAAGCATTCAACATGTAATGAGTACTTTTAGGTGTCAGGGAAAATGTATGGAGCAAAAAGCACATTATTTTCTTTGGGAATGTAGTGAAGTTAAAGTAAAAGTTGTCAAAAATATAAATAGTAAATTAAAGTACAGATATCCCCAAAAAACGACTTATGTACCACTTTAAAGTATTTTTACTTAAGTACTTTAGACCACTGAATTCTAATTATATGTTGATATCTTTGTTAGAAAGAATATTTCCCTTGACGGAGTGATGCTGAATGTAAAAGAGGGCTCAACTTTTTTATTTAACCTTTAGGCAAGTCAGTTAAGAACATATTCTTATTTGCAATGACGGCCTAGGAACAGTGGGTCAACTGCCTTGTTCAGGGGCAGAACGACAGATTTTTACCTTGTCAGCTCGGGGATTTGATCTAGCAGCCTTTCGGTTACTGGCCCAACACTCTAACCACTAGCCTACCTGCCTACTCAAACTTACCCTACTTTCCCCTACACTAAAAGGGCATTATCATAATGTTCACAATTTCACAGTATTATTGCAACCTCATAGTGTGGAAATATACACTGAGTGTACAAAACATTAGGAACACCTGCTCATTCCATGACATAGACTGACCAGCTGAATACAGGTGAAAGCCATGATCCCTTATTGATGTCACTTCTTAAATCCATTTCAGCTAGTGTAGATGAAGGGGCAGAGACACGTTAAAGAAGGACTTTTAAGCCTTGAGACAATTGAGACATGGATTGTGTATGTTTGCCATTCAGAGGGTGAATGGCCAAGACAAAATATTTAAGTGCCTTTGAAAGGGGGATGGTAATATGTGCTAGGCGCACCGGTTTGAGTGTGTCAAGAACTGCAACACTGCTGGGTTTTTCATGCTCAACAGTTTCCCGTGTGTATCAAGAATGGTCCACCACCCAAAGGACATCCAGCCAACTTGACACAACTGTGGGAAGCATTGGAGTCAACATGGGCCAGCATCCCTGTGGAACGCTTTCGACACCTTATAGAGTCCGTGCCCTGAAAAATTGAGGCTGTTCTGAGGGCAAAAGGGGGTGCAACCCAATATTAGGAAGGTGTTCCTAAGGTTTTGTACACTCAGTGTATATAAAACATAGGAAAATCACGTTTTGGAATTCACTGGGTCTTTAAGTACAAACCTTTCACACCTGCTACTTCTAGTACATCATGTCTGTCTATCTGTACCTGAGGCTGAAATGCAGAATTAAAAAAATATGTTTATAAACCCGCTCTGATTTATCATTATATTATGTAAAATGTTATTTACCAAGATATGATGCTGGTGTGTAGATGTGTTCTACTGTATATATATATATATATATATAGTCCTATAGGTTGTGGCCTACTGCATGTGTCTATTCTATAGCGTGTGGACACTGGTAGAAATGTGTTTAATAAAACATTTTGTGACAACTGCTGATGTAAAAAGGGCTTTATCAAACAGCACTTACACTAAAAGGGTATTATCATATTTTTCACAATTTCACAGGCAAATTTACATTCAATGATGAGACCGCCCATTTCCAAATGACAGAGGCAAATGCAGCACATTGCAATGCTCGCAGTTCTACCTCCAGTTACTGCAGGTGGATTGAGCACCACGCTCAACAATGCCTGCCGAAGCTGATAAATAGCAAATTAACAAATACATTTAAAAAATGTAAACATTAAGACACAATCACTAAAAGTAACTCATCAAGGAGATTAAGTAAAACTCATATAGGCCTATGTTTATATTATTAAACCAAATTATTTTTATGGTTATTCTTGTTTCCCTGGACTTACTTTAATTGTGTAAATTTGAATATAGGAAATTACATATACTCAATAATATTGTGTCTAAATTGTTGCCTTTTTAAAGTAGATTCAACACATCATTTTTTACAGTGTACTGAGAATGTGTCATCTAATGCACAATTGTGTTGTTTCCTGCCATTTGTTCATTTTGCTACATCCCATCCCCTTCTTTGATCATCAGCTGATTATCAGCTGTTGTCAAACACACATGGATCTGAAAATACTATTATTTTCCTCAATATTGTGCAGCGAATTCTACTAGATAAAAGGGTGAAATTAGTATGACATCTTGGCATTTAAAGCATACTAAATTTTTAAAATGTCACATACTATAAAACTTTCAGTTTTTACATACCAAAAATGGCTTCTATTTAGAACGCAGGTATGGGTATTCCTACATAGACATGTCCTACATTCCTACATGTCTTCATGTAAAGACAGGAGCAGCAGTAACTATTCTAGATCAGTGGTTCCGTAGAATTTTCAAGATCCGTAGTTCTGTGAACCACCTGGATTCTACTGTGAACCTCCAGATAATCCCCCATGCAGGACCGAGTTTGGGAATCCTTGTTCTACCTCACCTGAACATTACCTGTCAACCACCTCACGCATTGGCAAGGTTACCCACACAATTACTCATTAACTCTCACAGCTTATTGTACTGTATAGATTCCATACAAGCTCTAACAGTCTCATGTCAGAATTAGACGTTAATCCATGTTTCTCAAATGTCCAATTTTGAAGTTGTTCCAAACAAAGTGTTTAAGGTTAAGGTTAGGCATTAACTCAGAATTCTTAAGTTTAGGCATTAACTCAGAATTCTTAAGTTTAGGCATTAACTCAGAATTCTTAAGTTTAGGCATTAACTCAGAATTCTTAAGTTTAGGCATTAACTCAGAATTCTTAAGTTTAGGCATTAACTCAGAATTCTTAAGTTTAGGCATTAACTCAGAATTCTTAAGTTTAGGCATTAACTCAGAATTCTTAAGGTTAGGCATTAACTCAGAATTCTTAAGTTTAGGCATTAACTCAGAATTCTTAAGTTTAGGCATTAACTCAGAATTCTTAAGTTTAGGCATTAACTCAGAATTCTTAAGGTTAGGCATTAACTCTGAATGGTTAAGTGTTAAGGTTTTGGGTAAGCTTAAAACCCCAAAATATAAAAAAATTACTTTCTGTCGCTGAATTCGAACATGCAAACTTTGGAGGCAGATGCAAAACTGAAACCTACTTGAAGGTAATAGAGCTCACTGTTGCGCCTATTGGCCGGTTTCCAAGTTGAATACTGACTTGCTTGAATCTGCGCTGCGTGTGTAAAATGGAGCCCATGTTGTGTATTCTCTTTAGGTTCCTATGGCAATGACAAGTTACAGTATATTACAGTCTGTTACAGTATATTATAGTATGTTACAGTATATTACAGTCTGTTAGAGTATATTACAGTCTGTTACTGAATGTCAGAGTCAGAACTGCCCATGTAGTTAAACTCCTTGAGTTGTAGTTTGCCTGCTTTTATTACAGCACTGTGTAGGGGAGGGTCTGCTCTCTCTCTCATTCTCTTGACTCTGTGTGTTTGTGTGGATGTGTGTGTGTGTGGTGTAACTCTGCCAATATCAGCCAGCCTCCTATAGTTCCTATAGGTAAAGCCCTCGCTCTGTAATGTTGTGGAACCTCCAAACACAAACATTATGTTCTCTTCTCTTCCCTAGGTTGACTATTTAACACACAAATGGAATATAGGAGGGGGGCTGTCTATTTAACACACAAATGGAATATAGGAGGGAGGCTGTCTATTTAACATACACATGGAATATAGGAGGGGGGCTGTCTTTTTAACACACACATGGAATATAGCAGGGAGGCTGTCTATTTAACACACACATGGAATACAGGGGGGAGGCTGTCTATTTAACACACACACACACACACACACACACACACACACACACACACACACACACACACACACACACACACACACACACACACACACACACACACACACACACACACACACGTGGAATATAGGAGGGAGGCTATCTGTATTAAACACATGCACACTCGCATGCATGCACACACACACAAGTCATTCATCTAAGAAAAACTCTGATATCAGAGGAGAACAGCAACACGCTATATAATTGTATGTGGATCCCCCACCCACATGTATGTGCTGTATGTTTAAGGTACAGTAGTCTTAAGGAACAGTAGTCTTAAGGAACAGTATGTATTAGGTACAGTAGTCTTAATGAACAGTATGTATTAGGTGCAGCAGTCTTAATGAACAGTAGTCTTAAGGAACAGTGTGTATTTGGTACAGTAGTTTTAAGGAACAGTATGTATTAGGTACAGTAGTCTTAATGAACGGTATGTATTAGGTACAGTAGTCTTAATGAACAGTATGTATTAGGTACAGTAGTCTTAATGAACAGTAGTCTTAATGAACAGTATGTATTAGGTACAGTAGTCTTAATGAACAGTAGTCTTAAGGAACAGTATGTATTAGGTACAGTAGTCTTAATGAACAGTAGTCTTAATGAACAGTATGTATTAGGTACAGTAGTCTTAATGAACAGTAGTCTTAATGAACAGCATGTATTAGGTAGAGTAGTCTTAATGAACAGTAGTCTTAATGAACAGTAGTCTTAAGGAACAGTAGTCTTAATGAACAGTATGTATAAGGTACAGTAGTCTTAATGAAGAGTAGTCTTAATGAACAGTAGTCTTAAGGAACAGTATGTATTAGGCACAGTAGTCTTAATGAACAGTATGTATTAGGTACAGTAGTCTTAATGAACAGTAGTCTTAAGGAACAGTATGTATTAGGTACAGTAGTCTTAATGAACAGTAGTCTTAAGGAACAGTATGTATTAGGTACAGTAGTCTTAATGAACAGTAGTCTTAAGGAACAGTGTGTATTTGGTACAGTAGTCTTAAGGAACAGTATGTATTAGGTACAGTAGTCTTAATGAACGGTATGTATTAGGTACAGTAGTCTTAATGATCAGTATGTATTAGGTACAGTAGTCTTAATGAACAGTAGTCTTAAGGAACAGTATGTATTAGGTACAGTAGTCTTAATGAACAGTAGTCTTAATGAACAGTAGTCTTAAGGAACAGTAGTCTTAATGAACAGTAGTCTTAAGGAACAGTATGTATTAGGTACAGTAGTCTTAAGGAACAGTAGTCTTAAGGAACAGTATGTATTAGGTACAGTAGTCTTAAGGAACAGTAGTCTTAATGAACAGTAGTCTTAATGAACAGTAGTCTTAAGGAACAGTATGTATTAGGTACAGTAGTCTTAAGGAACAGTAGTCTTAAGGAACAGTAGTCTTAATGAACAGTAGTCTTAAGGAACAGTAGTCTTAATGAACAGTAGTCTTAAGGAACAGTATGTATTAGGTACAGTAGTCTTAAGGAACAGTAGTCTTAAGGAACAGTATGTATTAGGTACAGTAGTCTTAAGGAACAGTAGTCTTAAGGAACAGTAGTCTTAATGAACAGTATGTATTAGGTACAGTAGTCTTAATGAACAGTTGTCTTAATGAACAGTAGTCTTAAGGAACAGTAGTCTTAATGAACAGTATGTATTAGGTACAGTAGTCTTAATGAACAGTAGTCTTAATGAACAGTATGTATTAGGTACAGTAGTCTTAATGAACAGTAGTCTTAAGGAACAGTAGTCTTAATGAACAGTAGTCTTAAGGAACAGTATGTATTAGGAACAGTAGTCTTAATGAACAGTAGTCTTAAGGAACAGTAGTCTTAATGAACAGTAGTCTTAATGAACAGTAGTCTTAAGGAACAGTAGTCTTAAGGAACAGTAGTCTTAATGAACAGTAGTCTTAAGGAACAGTATGTATTAGGTACAGTAGTCTTAATGAACAGTATGTATTAGGAACAGTAGTCTTAATGAACAGTAGTCTTAAGGAACAGTATATATTAGGTACAGTAGTCTTAAGGAACAGTAGTCTTATTGAACAGTAGTCCTAATGAACAGTAGTCTTAAGGAACAGTATGTATTAGGAATAGTAGTCTTAATGAACAGTAGTCTTAAGGAACAGTATGTATTAGGTACAGTAGTCTTAAGGAACAGTAGTCTTAATGAACAGTAGTCTTAATGAACAGTAGTCTTAAGGAACAGTATGTATTAGGTACAGTAGTCTTAATGAACAGTAGTCTTAATTAATAACAGTCTTAAGGAACAGTAGTCTTAATGAACAGTAGTCTTAAGGAACAGTATGTATTAGGTACAGCAGTCTTAATGAACAGTAGTCTTAAGGAACAGTATGTATTAGGTACAGTAGTCTTAATGAACAGTAGTCTTAAGGAACAGTATGTATTAGGTACAGTAGTCTTAATGAACAGTAGTCTTAAGGAACAGTATGTATTAGGTACAGTAGTCTTAAAGAACAGTAGTCTTAAGGAACAGTATGTATTAGGTACAGTAGTCTTAATGAACAGTAGTCTTAAGGAACAGTATGTATTAGGTACAGTAGTCTTAATGAACTGTAGTCTTAAGGAACAGTAGTCTTAAGGAACAGTAGTCTTAATGAACAGTAGTCTTAATGAACAGTAGTCTTAAGGAACAGTATGTATTAGGTACAGTAGTCTTAATGAACAGTAGTCTTAAGGAACAGTATGTATTAGGTACAGTAGTCTTAATGAACAGTAGTCTTAATGAATAATAGTCTTAAGGAACAGTAGTCTTAATGAACAGTAGTCTTAAGGAACAGTATGTATTAGGTACAGTAGTCTTAATGAACAGTAGTCTTAAGGAACAGTATGTATTAGGTACAGTAGTCTTAATGAACAGTAGTCTTAAGGAACAGTAGTCTTAAGGAACAGTAGTCTTAATGAACAGTAGTCTTAATGAACAGTAGTCTTAAGGAACAGTATGTATTAGGTACAGTAGTCTTAATGAACAGTAGTCTTAAGGAACAGTATGTATTAGGTACAGTAGTCTTAATGAACAGTAGTCTTAATGAATAATAGTCTTAAGGAACAGTAGTCTTAATGAACAGTAGTCTTAAGGAACAGTATGTATTAGGTACAGTAGTCTTAATGAACAGTAGTCTTAAGGAACAGTATGTATTAGGTACAGTAGTCTTAATGAACAGTAGTCTTAAGGAACAGTATGTATTAGGTACAGTAGTCTTAATGAACAGTATGTATTAGGTACAGTAGTCTTAATGAACAGTAGTCTTAATGAACAGTAGTCTTAATGAACAGTAGTCTTAAGGAACAGTATGTATTAGGTACAGTAGTCCTAATGAACAGTAGTCTTAAGGAACAGTATGTATTAGGTACAGTAGTCTTAATAAACAGTAGTCTTAAGGAACAGTATGTATTAGGTACAGTAGTCTTACTGAACAGTAGTCTTAATGAATAATAGTCTTAAGGAACAGTAGTCTTAATGAACAGTAGTCTTAAGGAACAGTATGTATTAGGTACAGTAGTCTTAATGAACAGTAGTCTTAAGGAACAGTATGTATTAGGTACAGTAGTCTTAATGAACAGTAGTCTTAAGGAACAGTATGTATTAGGTACAGTAGTCTTAATGAACAGTAGTCTCAAGGAACAGTATGTATTAGGTACAGTAGTCTTAATGAACAGTAGTCTTAATGAACAGTATGTATTAGGTACAGTAGTCTTAATGAACAGTAGTCTTAATGAACAGTAGTCTTAATGAACAGTAGTCTTAAGGAACAGTATGTATTAGGTACAGTAGTCTTAATGAACAGTAGTCTTAAGGAACAGTATGTATTAGGTACAGTAGTCTTAATGAACAGTAGTCTTAAGGAACAGTATGTATTAGGTACAGTAGTCTTAATGAACAGTAGTCTTAAGGAACAGTATGTATTAGGTACAGTAGTCTTAATGAACAGTAGTCTTAATGAACAGTAGTCTTAAGGAACAGTATGTATTAGGTACAGTAGTCTTAATGAACAGTAGTCTTAAGGAACAGTATGTATTAGGTACAGTAGTCTTAATGAACAGTAGTCTTAATGAATAATAGTCTTAAGGAACAGTAGTCTTAATGAACAGTAGTCTTAAGGAACAGTATGTATTAGGTACAGTAGTCTTAAGGAACAGTAGTCTTAAGGAACAGTATGTATTAGGTACAGTAGTCTTAATGAACAGTAGTCTTAAGGAACAGTATGTATTAGGTACAGTAGTCTTAATGAACAGTAGTCTTAAGGAACAGTATGTATTAGGTACAGTAGTCTTAATGAACAGTAGTCTTAATGAATAATAGTCTTAAGGAACAGTAGTCTTAATGAACAGTAGTCTTAAGGAACAGTATGTATTAGGTACAGTAGTCTTAATGAACAGTAGTCTTAAGGAACAGTATGTATTAGGTACAGTAGTCTTAAAGAACAGTAGTCTTAAGGAACAGTATGTATTATGTACAGTAGTCTTAATGAACAGTAGTCTTAAGGAACAGTATGTATTAGGTACAGTAGTCTTAATGAACAGTAGTCTTAAGGAACAGTAGTCTTAAGGAACAGTAGTCTTAATGAACAGTAGTCTTAATGAACAGTAGTCTTAAGGAACAGTATGTATTAGGTACAGTAGTCTTAATGAACAGTAGTCTTAAGGAACAGTATGTATTAGGTACAGTAGTCTTAATGAACAGTAGTCTTAAGGAACAGTATGTATTAGGTACAGTAGTCTTAATGAACAGTATGTATTAGGTACAGTAGTCTTAATGAACAGTAGTCTTAATGAACAGTAGTCTTAAGGAACAGTATGTATTAGGTACAGTAGTCTTAAGTCCCTGTCTCTCTTTTCCTGACGAAACTCCCACATACAGTACAAACATATTATGACATGCCTGCCTTGGTCATTGTTGATGGATTGTGTTTCAGGACTATTGATTCTGTTCTTTAGAACAGGGATGGGCAACTCCAGTCTCTGAGGGCCATAGAGTGTATAGTCTTTGTTCCAACCCAGCTCGAACACCTCATTCAACTGGTCAGCTATTCAGTGTGGCCCGTTAAATCAGAAGGTGGATCAGGAGTAGGCTGAAACAAAAGCCTGCACACACTGTGTCCCACTAGGGCCAGCTGGCCATGCCTGGTTGAGAAAAAGAAGAGGGTTGGAGTGAGAAGGTAGTCTGCTGTTTCGCCTCTACACTCTCTGGCACAATGCTGCACCTTACTTACAATAGGGGAATGTCACTGCCCCCTATGACTGCAACACACAAACACACACACACACACACACACACACACACACACACACACACACACACACACACACACACACACACACACACACACACACACACACACACACACACACACACACACACACACACACACACACACACACACACACACACATACACACACACACACACACACACACACTAGAGTAGTCCTGCCATCTGAAAGTCGACATCTGTCTGAATATTTATTGATGATGTTATAAAATTTGATGTGGGACACCATACCTGCTGCCTGCTAAAGGAAAAGTATGTTCCTCTCTCCAGAAGACCCTGCTGCTGAGCCAGAAACAAAGGAAGCAGAGGCAGAAGCAGCAGAGCCCGGGGCAGAAGCAGAGGACGTAGCCGTAGAGGAGGCCCCAGCAGCTGAGGAGGCTCCGACAGAAGAATTGGAGGAGGCTGCAGAAGAGGAGGAGGCTGCAGAGGAGGAGGCTGCAAGTTCTGAGGTGGCTCCGACTACAGACCAAGAGGCTGCAGCTGCAGAAGGGGAGGCTCCGGCTACAAAGGATGAGGCTGCAACTGCAGAAGGAGAAGCTCCGACAGAGGACACAGAAGTAGTAGAAAAACCAGCAGTGGAAGTAGAGGTGGCCCCTGAAGCTGAGCCAGAACCAGGTGAGCCACACACACACACGCGCACATACGCACGCACACACACACACACACACAGTTGTTAACGGTTATTGTTGTGTTTCGAAGCGGAGGCGGCAGAACCAGAAGCAGAGGAACCTGCTGTAGAAGAGGAAGCTGCAGGTCAGACACCCCATATAACTACAGTACATTCATGGCCTTTGCATGTCTGTTAAGTGTATGTGACCCGTTTCCATTCATTTAGCTGTATGGTAGTGTTGTGTATGAACGAGTTCTTGGATCCGTTTGTCCTTACTTTTGGGAATCTAGAGTGGAGGGGCGGGAGGTTCAGGTGAAGTCGGTGGGGAGAGTCAATTTAGTTTGCCTTCTGAGGACTCTGACTGACAGAGTCAACAGCCTGCCACAGCAACAGATCCTGACATTCTAGCCAATGACCTTTTAGAGTTCCCACAGGACAATGTAGAAGTTCAATTATAGACAAAATGTATGTTGGAATGCAAGGCCAAGGTGTCCTGAAAGAAGTCTTAAACTGTTGAACTTAAACTGTATATCCAAATATATTGATACTGTGATTCTGCCAGTGTGTAGGCCTCAATGCACTCTCCTCTAACAGTGTAAATTCAAATTAATTGATATTAGTTTTCTCCTTCAAAATACACACGCTGGCGTATACACTCACACCCACACACCCATCCCTCTCTGTGTAGTTCTTACTTTATTATGAAATGTGTGTTTAATGCCTAGATTCACTCCGGACCGTGGAAGATCGACTTCATGGCTCACTTCACATTTAAAGATCATTTACGATTGAGCCGGCATAATGAGTTCAGCCGCCCCCACATTCCCATGTTCACAGAGACTGCATGCACGGAAAACGCTGCAATGCAGTCGAACATGGGAACATAGCCTTTAAAGGGCGGCTGAACTCACCGTTTTTGCCTGGGCTTGCTCCTAGGTTTGCTGCTGCTCATTAAAAATGTTTTTATTTGCTTCATGGGGTGTGGTTCGATGTGGGTGTGCTATGATCACTATATCGTACCCTGGAAGTTATTGTTGTTTGTCCCTCTTGAATCCCCATAGCAACAACATAGCCACAACCACTTCACCCTCAAAATAGTTTATTAATTGAAGATACACTATATATACAAAGGTATGTGGACACCCCTTAAAATGAGTAGATTCGGCTATTTCAGTCACACCCGTTGCTGACAGGTGTATCTGGAGTGGTGTAAAGCTCGTCGCTATTGAACTCTGGAGCAGTGGAAACGCATTCTTTGGAGTGATGAATCACACTGCACCATCTGGCAGTCCGACGGATTAATCTGGGTCTACCTGTCTGAATGCATAGTGACAACTGTAAAGTTTGATGGAGGAGGAATAATGGTCCATACAGAAGTGGTTTGTTAAGATCAGTGTGAAAGAACTTGACTGGCCTGCACAGAGCCCTGATCTCAACCCCATCGAACACCTTTGGGATGAATTGGAATGCCGACTGCGAGACAGGCCTAATCGCCCAACATCAGTGCCCAACCTCACTAACGCTCTTGTGGCTGAATGGAAGCAAGTCCCCTTCAGCAATATCCAGTGGAAAGCTTTCCCAGAAGAGTGGAGATTGTTATAGCAGCAAAGGGGGACCAACTCTATATTAATGCCCATGATTTTGGAATGAGATGTTCGACGAGCAGGGGTCCACATACTTTTGGTCATGTAGTGTAAATCAATAAATCTGTAATACATTTTGACGTTTCTGTCGAGGAGGTCTTAGTCGTGAAATTGTACATTGTGCTAAGGTGTTTTGTGCAGTATTTCTGAAGTAAAAATGTTTTGCATGAAAACGAGTCAATGCAGACACTATCGAGTCAGCTGATGCGGTGCTAAGCTAACTCACCATTGCTTAGACACATGTTGTTAGTACGGACTGATTTCTGAGAATAGGTCTACAACTTCATCAGCAAGCTGTTAAACTATCCTTCATAAAGGACAAGCTACACACTGTTTATCAGTGCCCAAAATCAACAGCTAGCTAAGTTCCATTTTTGTCAATGAAGCTATCTAGTAGCTAGCAGCCACATTGATCAGGCAGGCTACGTTAGCTAAACCAGCTTGTGTGCTTCGGTGCTGTTTTGTTTTTACAACTTTCTCACTATCTATTACCATCTAGTTGGCAGTGTTTCATAGGGAATCATGCTACAGAACAGGTTGTGATTGGACACAAGACGCTCGCAAATAGATTTTGAATGTTGGAATATTGACAATTGGCATCTGTCTAAATTCTCATTTTGCCCAAAACAGTGGCAGATTCGAGTGATCACTGTCACATCAGCAAGTGGCCACTCGATAAAGGGCTTAGGGGCCACGTGTCCTTTCAACATAACAATGGCAAGGTGTTTTCTTATGTAAACAAGTCTGAGGCGCTGCATAATGGACAGGTCTGTCTCAATGTCTGTAGGTTCTGCTATTATTAGAAAGAGTGCAATCAGCGCAGCTGTTTCTCTGTGCATGACAATTCTCCCTAGGCGTTACCATCCCCGTGTTATTGGGCATCATTGAAATCAAAACCCAACCCTCAAATATCCAATGTATCTCGGAACGTAACAGATTCCCTAAATCTCGTAAATCTCAGTTTTGGAAGATACTGACTTTATGACCAGAATTATGCTATTTACACTTTGTGTAAATATAGGATGTTTCCAACCAGTTAAGTTGTTTTTTGAGTTTAGCTGCCCTTTAGAAGGTGCATAGCCGAAAAAGGGCGATCAGATTAAATCCCGGCCTAAATCACAGTTTAGATCTGTTGTCTGTGAGTGATAAGAGTGATGGGTTAAAATAGTATTACTGTAATAAGTATAACATTGTTTTAATGGAACTTTGCCAATGATGTCCTCTCAGTATAGTCATGGTATCTGATAAAGGTCTGTTTGTTTCTCAGAGTCGGAAGCGGCGCCTGCACCAGAAGACAGAGGTAAAACACAGCGTCAACACATTCACACCCCTCCTACCTGTAAACCCCTGATCTATTAACCATCACCTCTCACCTGCACACATCTACAGTTAGACATTGACAGTGGTGTTCATTAGGCCCAAAACACAAAACACTTGAAATGGAAAAATGGAAATATATAGCTCAGGTAGTACCTGCTCTGTTTTCAAAGCGTATGCTGAACAAACAACTCTGCCTCTCAGACAGTCATCAATCAACCTGCATGTGCTGCTTATATTTATCTGTGATCTGTGTTTGTCTGTTTCTGTGTGTCTGTTTCCATTGCAGGTGAACTAGATCTGTCTGAAGCTGTTGAACCAGGTAAGGATGGTTTACTTACTGTGGTACTGTCAATACCAAACATATCAGTATTCCCCTCTGCATTTATAAGACTGCAGATTTGTGATGAGACAGTACAGATGGTTTACTATAGAACTATTATAAAAAAACAGTTACTGTGTTTCAGAAGCTCTGTTATCAGACTTTCGTGAGGTGGCATTTATTAATGTTAGGTAATCCAGCTCACCTTCCACTGCTGCAGTTACAGCTAGGCCTACAACATTAGAGTCACAGATACCACTAGTCTGTGCAGTCTCTAGTGCTACTGTAGTCCTCTATGTGTTTAGCTTGGCCATTAAAGCAGCAGTCCTATCTGTACTGACATCCATTCCAGGGCAGTCCTCTATGTTCTCATCCTCAAGGGACATTCCACCTGTTCTCTCCAGTTCTGGATGTTGTTCTTTACCATAATGACTGCCACAGGCTGGTTCTGTCAACAATCAGAATAGATACACCCGCGAGGTGTGACCATGCCCCAGAGTAGGGTACAGCTGTAGGGTACTCCCGTTACTCCAATGTAATTAGCCTAGCTTTAGCGTCATCCTAAGCAAACTATTGACATGAGTGTTCAGCAGCCTCACATATCGTTATTAACATAATTGGCTGTTACAACAAATGATTTGCATGATACTTATTCTGCCTCTCTAATTTGTTAACCGGCCTGCTAACACTGACAGTAAAGCTAATAAAGCTGTCGTATTATACTTTCGTCACTGTTTGCTTACTCCTAGAGCTTTTGCCGGTTAGCTGACGTTAGCTGGCTGGCTAGCGAGAGAAGTTCATCTCAATCTAATTTGCTTGTCTTAGACATGTCACGTAACTACTTCCAGCCTTTGCCTGCCCTTGGAACGGTCTAGGTATATAGAAAAGTTTATTCTTTTTGGCTTGCCTATATGTCCTTTCAACTTTCCAGAGACCAGCTGAAGAGACAACCCTACCAAATGGCTCAAAGTAGCTTATGGCAATATCTACACCTACATGGTGGAATCTCCAGGTTTGCATAAATATCCAAATACAGAAGAATATTATAGCTGTTATTTGGGCGGATAAAACTCACTAGTCCTTACTACAAGCTAACTTGCAAACTTCATGCAATTCACATAGCTAGTTGGATACAAACAAGTGTTAGCAACTTACCAGTGATGAAGTGCTTTGAACACACAAATGTATCGAGTAACCGGATCAATCACATTTATTTATAAAGCCCTTTTTACATCAGCCGATGTCACAAAGTTCTATACAGAAACCCAGCCTAAAACCCCAAACAGCAAGCAATGTAGATGTAGAAGCACGGTGACTAGGATCACACAGCTTTCCATCATCAACGTGGCGTAACAGCCTGAAACCATGAGGTTCGTATAACCTGGCACTTGGGCAGTTGATGAAACTTCATTTGGTGGTCTTTTCTCCTACTATTGCTCAAACAAAACGGTACCTAAAAGCTTTTCGCATCTTAAAAGCAGGGTTAGTTAGCTAATTGAAGAAAGTACATTTCAATAGGCTCTTTGGCTGATAATCATGACATACATTCCATGCGACAGTCTGTTCATGCAAACATTTTTACGTTTAGAATGAAAGTGTTTTTAGGTATAATGTAGTTTGTTGATTAAGATGACATCAAAGTATTTAAAAAATGACCAACCAGACTTGATATATATGAATTAATTAAGCAGGGTTTATTAAAAATGACATTTACAAACAAATAGAAGAACATGTTTCAGTATAATACAATACGCTATAAAAAAAGATATACATTTATCAATAATGGCTGTAGATGACAAAAAGGCTTTCGACCGTCTTGAATGGCCTTTTCTAACTCACTGTGCAAGTCCTAATCCAGGCACTTGTCCTCTACCTTCTGGACTACTGCAACTCGCTGTTGGCTGGGCTCCCCGCTTGTGCCATTAACCCTCTGCAACTTATCCAGAACGCAGCAATCTGCCTGGTTTTCAACCTTCCCAAGTTATCTTATGTCAACCCGCTCCTCCACACACTCCACTGGCTTCCAGTCGAAGCTCGCATCCTCTACAAGACTATGGTGCTTACCTATGGAACAGCAAGAGGAACTTCCCCTCCCTACCTTCAGGCTATGCTCAAACTCTACACCCCAACCCGAGCACTCCGTTCTGCCACCTCAGGTCTCTTGGCCCTCCCACCCCTACAAAAGAGCAGCTCCCACTCAGCCCAATCTAAGCACTTCTCTGTCCTGGCACCTGGCAATGGTGGAACCAGCTTCCCCCTGAAGCTAGGACAGCATATCTTCCAAACAGTGTCTTAATCCTCCTCCTCACCTCAACCCCCCCCCCCCCCCCCCCAAAAAAAAATATGCAGTACCAGCATTTGCACATGAACCGACCCCCTTCCCCTTCCTCTGACTCTACTGATAGCTACTTTATTGAGGAAAAATGTACTTTCTATGCCTGTGATATGTAGTTGTCCCACCTAGCTATCTGAAGATGAATGCCATAACTGTAAGTAACTCTGGATAAGAGCATCTTCTACATGACTGAAATGTAAAAAGTAAAGATCTACACAGCAATCCTTTAAGTGGACCACACAAAAATATGAAGTACTTAGGATGTTTAAGAAGTGACAGACAACACAAACAGATAACTTTATCCCATTACTCAACAATATGAAAGCAGATTATTTAAACGGAAAAATCTTCCCATAAATCTTACAGGTAGAATAAACCTCTACAGAATGGCATGATTTCCAAAGTTTTTATATCTATACTTGGCAATACCAATTACCTCACCAAAGACATTCTTTAAAAAAGTATACTCTGCCATAACATACTTTATATGGGCAAATAAAACTCAGAATAAAAAGGGACGTTTTACGTCTTCCTAAGTCAGAGGGTAGTTTTAACCGCTTAGATTTGGAATTGTATCAACTCACCACCCAGGGCTTGTACTTGAAACACATTGTTAAATGCACTAAAGAGGAACAATTGGTACATATTGAAGATACGCATGCTCACCCCCATAATCTTTTCACGTGTCTATTTTCAAAGGATAGAAGCTAAGAACATTATCAACTTCATAGTTAACACTATAACAACATGGAAGAAAATGAAATGGATTCTACAAGAACCACTATCACTCCCAAAAAACAAAACCCGGAACAATCCTTGGGTAGCTTTTCACAATTCACAGATAAATGGGTCCATATGGAAAACTAAAGGCATAGAAATCGGAAATGACTTGATAGGAAATGCATTTATAGGAAAAATATATATTTCCATGACAGAATTAAAAATCAATTTTGGACTGGCCAATATAGATATACAAACCTTGCAGAGAGCCTATCCAACTGACTACATCTTAGAAATAAATATAAACTATTGGAACCAAGACATAAAAATAACTGATATTGGCACAAGATGGAGGGAATGATGGAACGTATCTAACGAAATTACAGGTAAAGAAAATGTACACTTAATCCAGTATAAATTAGTGTAGAATTTATTATACAAGATACAAAAACCACAAATTCTATAGCACAACGACAGAGTCATGTATTAAGTGTAAAACTAACAATAACTCAATAATCAATGCCTTCTGGGAATTATATAAAGTACAAAAGTTATCGGAGGAGTTAGAAAGTTGGCTGTCATAAGTATTACAATGTAAATGTGCTTTTAATCTGTCTGCTTATTTCAAGACGTCATGTGACTCACCACCTGGATTTGGTATTATGTAGCAACAATTGAAATTGTGTTTTTTACATGGGATAAAAGTAGAGACTCAGAGCTACAAAATGATATATCATACACTGCATTTGAGGAACAATGGGGAAGTAATTCTGCTTTGAAAGTTGATCAACTTGTAAACTCACTTTTGAGAAAATGGCCTATGAATATTTTGGTATCTAGTGAAGAGCTCTTCTTTGTCTACACCCATTCAGCATCTTTTACACCATCTTAAGCTTTAGCCCACCCATCTCATTTCGCTCTCGGAGCGTTCAGTGCGCACACTAGATGCTCTGGCCAATGATTTGTTTACCTCTGGATAATATGAAAACAGCCTAACCAGCCAGTCAGAGAGTCATTCAGCCAGCCCGCTCTCACTCACGCTTTTTTGCCTATGTTTACTGACACCGGCCATATTCAACGGGTGTTGTACCCTTTAGCTTAAGACTAGCTAGGTAAACAATGAACCTAGCTAGGTAAACTATGTGTAAGATCACACACATCATGTAACATTAGCTAACAAGCCAGCCATCTAACTTTACTTAGTTAATCAATGAACATAATGCCAAATCATGTTGTTACTACTCTGCATGAATCTGCTGGGAGCTAACCAACCATGTTCAATGTTAGCTAGCTAACATTAGGCTCTAACTAGCAAAGCAAACAGCTCTGGGATACGAATAATAAGGTCATACACGTAATGTTAGTTAGGAAGCCAGCCAGCTAAAGTTAGCTACCTAGCTAACAGTACACGTTAGCCTAAAATGAAAACCCTTTTTCAAAAATTTTAAATGTGTAATATGTGAAAATGTAGCTAGCTAGACTATCTTACATCATCATGCATGATGGACGTGTCTCCCTGTCACAGATGCCATGGTTGCCCTTAGTTTGAAGATGTAATCCGGAGACAGGTGTTTTCACCATCTTTAGCTATCATACTCTAATTCCACTGATTTTTAAACTCAATCCTCCAGAAAGTGGAGAGCAACACTTATGCAGCTTTACTACGCAATCCGTTTAAAAAAAAAGCCGCGTTCGACAGGATTACCAACTCAAACTGACCAGCTCAAATAGACAGAAGCCTTCTTTATGGCAGACCAATCCGAACTCCGAACTTGGCAGGTCCAGCCCACTCATTATCTCAGCCAATCATGGCTAGTGGGAAGGCTTGTAATTTAACAATTTTATTCGTATTTACAGATGGCATGTGTCACGAACCAGCTCGAAGCCCGTAACAAAAAGGAAGACAACGTGGAGATAAAGAATAACTAAATATATTCATTAACTAAAGTAAAGTAAATACAATTAACAATGGTGTGTGTTTAGTCAGTAGTCAGTAGTGTAAGTGAGTGGTCGCATGTATACATGTGATAATTAGGGGTGTTGAAAGGTGCCAACGCAAACAAACCAAATAGCCACAAAAATGCCACAACCAAAATCTGTCTTTGTCTGTAGGGAGAGAGTCTCCTCAATGAGGATTTGATCTAACAACCTTTCGCGATGGGTTGGCTGATGCTCTTTTTGTCAATTGTCTTGAAAAAACATATACTAAAAAAAAATAATGGAAATCATCCAATTCTCCCTCATTAAGACAATCGAACAATCATATGCTTCATTATCTGAATATTGAAAGAGCGTGAGAGACAGAGAGGAACAAAATGGTGAAATTTGAGGACGTGGCGGAGAGTAGTGCAGCCACTGGAGATGGGGGTGAGAACAGGTGGGTCTGGGCAGGGGTGATGTTGATGTTTGTGTTTGTCTGTATGTTGTTTTTTGTATGTGTATGTTTTGGTTTCTATTGTTTGAAAAAAAAATTGTCAATAGAATCCACAACACATTTCTTTAAAGACTAACCAAGCATATCCAAAATGTTTAATTAGAATTATTTAAAAAAATGAATATTGCCGTTGACGGATTATGAGTAAAGTAGGAACAATTCACATAATAGTAACGGAAGTACCCTACGGCTGTACCCTACGGCACGTTAAGCCATGCCTCGCCGTGAGTATCACTAAGGTGCGTGTCTCAGTATTCCACTCCGGATACGGTTGCTAAGGAAGTAGGAGAGAGAGAGAGAGAGAGATAGTTAAAACGGCTGAAGGACAACAGAGTCTCTGTTCTTCTTTCTGTCTCACCTCTCTTCGATCCTCCCTAACAACACCTGTCTCACCTCTCCTCCATCCTTCCTTTACAGAAGCTGAGCCTGAAGCACAAGAGGAGAGCAAGCCCACAAAGGAGACACCCACGGGAGGGAAGAGCCGCCGAGGGGGCTCAGTTGGTTAGTATCTTATACTGGTGGTGGTGGCTACAACACATACAATATGCAACCAGCCAGGGTAGAATAGTTAGCTACAACACATACAATATGCAAACAGCCAGGCTAAAAGAGCTAGTTAATGCACAATATAGAACCAGGCAGGCTAGAAGAGCTGGCTAAAGCACAGTATAGAACCAGCCAGGCTAGAAGAGCTGGCTAAAGCACAATATAGAACCAGGCAGGCTAGAAGAGCTGGCTAAAGCACAATATAGAACCAGGCAGGCTAGAAGAGCTGGCTAAAGCACAATATAGAACCTGGCAGGCTAGAAGAGCTGGCTAAAGCACAATATAGAACCAGGCAGGCTAGAAGAGCTGGCTAAAGCACAGTATGGAACCAGGCAGGCTAGAAGAGCTGGCTAAAGCACAGTATGGAACCAGGCAGGCTAGAAGAGCTGGCTAAAGCACAGTATGGAACCAGGCAGGCTAGAAGAGCTGGCTAAAGCACAATATAGAACCAGGCAGGCTAGAAGAGCTGGCTAAAGCACAATATAGAACCAGGCAGGCTAGAAGAGCTGGCTAAAGCACAATATAGAACCAGGCAGGCTAGAAGAGCTGGCTAAACCACAGTATGGAACCAGGCAGGCTAGAAGAGCTGGCTAAAGCACAATATAGAACCAGGCAGGCTAGAAGAGCTGGCTAAAGCACCGTATGGAACCAGGCAGGCTAGAAGAGCAGGCTAAAGCACAATATAGAACCTGGCAGGCTAGAAGAGCTGGCTAAAGCACCGTATGGAACCAGGCAGGCTAGAAGAGCTGGCTAAAGCACCGTATGGAACCAGCCAGGCTAGAAGAGCAGGCTAAAGCACAGTATGGAACCAGGCAGGCTAGAAGAGCTGGCTAAAGCACAGTATGGAACCAGACACATGTCTGTTAACTGAAACTTGAACTTGATCTACTCAATGTGAACATTCCTACTGTCACGTTCCTGACCTGTTTTCTGTTATTTTGTATGTGTTAGTCGGTCAGGGCGTGAGTTTGGGTGGGCAGTCTATGTTATGTGTTTCGATGTTGGTTAATGGGTGACCTGATATGGTTCTCAATTAGAGGCAGGTGGTTTTCATTTCCTCTGATTGAGAGCCATATTAAGGTAGGTGTTTTCACATTGTTTGTTGTGGGTGGTTGTTTCCTGTGTCAGTGTTTGTCGCGCCACACGGGACTGTCTCGGGTTGTTTGTACGTTCGTTCTTTTGTGTAGTCTGTTTTTCCTGTTCGTGCGTTCTTCGTTACATGTAAGTTCTTACGTTCAGGTCAGTCTACATTCGTTTTGTTATTTTGTTTAGTATCAAGTATAGTTCGTTTTTTGTCTTGTTTAAATAAATGATGTCAAGTTACAACGCTGCGTTTTGGTCGAATCCCTGCTCCTCCTCTTCGGTTGAAGAGGAGGAATTCCGTTACACCTACATCATTATGCTGTGTCCTGTTGAATACACTCTGATGTGCAGCTACATATGGAGTCTATTAAAATATATTAAATGCTCAGGACTCATTGTGTTCTATGACAAATAAAGTGACTAATATACAGTAATGAATGAGTCACATGCTCCAGTCATTAATTGCTCATAATCACTACTATCCATATGCAAATATAAATGTTAGTTAAGTATGTGTGTGTGTTTGCGTGTAGATCTGGTCCTCTCCGAACTGGTTAGAGCAGAAACTCTATAGTAGTACTAGCCTCAGGGCATCAACTACATTACAGACACTATTTCCCTCCCTCCCCTCTCTTCCCAGCCCATACCGCAGAAGCAGAAAGTAAGAGCCTTGCTTCCCTTAATGATATATTTAAGCAATAAGGCACAAGGGGGTGTGGTATATGGCCAATATACCACGGCTAAGGGCTGTTCTTATGCACAACGCAACGCGGAGTGCCTGGATATAGACCTTAGCCGTGGTAATATACCACAAACCCCAGAGGTGCCTTATTGCTATTATAAACTGCTTACCAATGTAATTAGAGCAGTAAAAATAAATGTTTTGTCATGTATACCACAGCTGTCAGCCAATCAGCATTCAGGGCTCAAACCACCCAGTTTATAATATGTGAATTATTGTGGGTGTGTTAGTGTGTGTGTGTTTCATTTGTGTGTGTGTTATGTTAATAATTGTGTGTTTCTGTCTATTCTCTTCTGAACAGGCACAGCGGAAGCTCAAGGTAAGTCCTTCTCCCTCCCTCTGTCTTTTTTCTCTGTGTCCATCCTGTGGAATAGTTTTTAGTTTCCATACTGTGGAATGGTTTTTAGTTTCCATCCTGTGGAATGGTTTTTAGTTTCCATCCTATGGAATGGTTTTTAGTTTCTATCCTATGGAATGGTTTTTAGTTTCCATCCTGTGGAATGGTTTTTAGTTTCCATCCTATGGAATGGTTTTTAGTTTCCATCCTGTGGAATGGTTTTTAGTTTCCATCCTATGGAATGGTTTTTAGTTTCCATACTGTGGAATGGTTTTTAGTTTCCATCCTGTGGAATGGTTTTTAGTTTCCATCCTGTGGAATGGTTTTTAGTTTCCATCCTATGGAATGGTTTTTAGTTTCCATCCTATGGAATGGTTTTTAGTTTCCATCCTATGGGATGGTTTTTAGTTTCCATCCTATGGAATGGTTTTTAGTTTCCATCCTATGGAATGGTTTTTAGTTTCCATCCTATGGAATGGTTTTTAGTTTCCATACTGTGGAATGGTTTTTAGTTTACATCCTATGGAATGGTTTTTAGTTTACATCCTATGGAATGGTTTTTAGTTTACATCCTATGGAATGGTTTTTAGTTTCCATACTGATAGCGGGGATCAGTGATGGGAGCTAAGTATCTTACCTGTCCTTTCTTGTCTCAGAGGGTTCTCTTCCCCACATTCCATTTCCAGCGTGTGTGTGTGTGCATGTGTGTGTGTGTCTGCGTGCATGTGTGTAGGTGTGTGTGTGCGCGTATGTGTGTGTGCGTATGTGCGTGTGAGGACACGATGTCCTCTCAGACACTACTGAGCACCTGCAGACGGTGTGCGTGGGGAGATGTGTAGTTTCTATAGTACCTGCCTAAACCGCACACCTGCAAACGTTCCTCTCAAACATAACTGTCACCGTGCAGTTTATTACTGATAGCTATAACTACAGCAAACAGAACTCAAATTTCAACTTGTGCTATACGCTCTTTCAGCATCTTACTCCTATCTTATCTTACTATCTGTTTCTTTCTCTCTCTCTCTATCTCATTCTTTCTTTCTCACTCTCTTTCTCTGTCTTTCTCTGTTTCTCTCCTCTCTCTCAATTCAATTCAATTCAATTTACTTTATTGACATGGCAAGTTCATTATTTGTCAAAGTATACATATCGAAAAATAAAAATAAAAATATTTATATCTATAAAAAAGATATATATATAAACAAATAG
Source organism: Salvelinus namaycush (assembly GCF_016432855.1). Lineage (NCBI taxonomy): Eukaryota > Metazoa > Chordata > Actinopteri > Salmoniformes > Salmonidae > Salvelinus > Salvelinus namaycush. Next base: position 29,149,310 of record NC_052325.1, on the reverse strand, counting down.
TGGGACCAACAGCAATAATAATAGTAGTAGTGGACATGGGATTACAACTACAACAACAATATTAATCAGAACAACAATACATTAAAGCAATGGTAGTAGACCAGTGTCAACATCTCTCTCTCTCTCTCTCTCTCTCTCTCTCTCTCCTTTCTCTCATTCTTTCTCTCTCTCTCTCTCTTTCTCTCTCTCTCTTTCTCTGTCTCTCTCTCTTTCTCTTTCTTTCTCTCTTTCTCTCTTAAAACCTGTTGAGGATAGAGGGCGCTATTTTCACTTTGGGGAAAAATCGTGCCCAATTTAAACGGCCTCGTACTCTATTCTTGCTCGTACAATATGCATATTATTATGACTATTGGATAGAAAACACTCTCAAGTTTCTAAAACCGTTTGAATTATATCTGTGAGTAAAACAGAACTCATTTTGCAGCAAACTTCCTGTCAGAAAGTGAAAAATCTGAAATCGAGGCTCTGTTCCAGGGCCTCCCTATCATTTTGCTTGAAATTTATGACTATACATGCACTTCATACGCCTTCCACTAGATGTCAATAGGCTGTGAGAGGTGAAATGGGGTTTCTAGGTATTTCTATGGTCAAAAGAGAGAGCTTGGAATGACATGACCCCCGAATTCCTTTGTTCAGGAAGCGCATAAAGGTCATCAGTATTGGCTTCTGAAAAGCATTCGCTATAGACGCCTAATATCTCCGGCTTTGATTTTATTTGATAAATGTGATAATATCATCGTAAAGTATGTTTTTTCAATATAGTTTTATCCGATTATTGAAATTTTTTCGGGAGTTTAGGCGTGTTGCGTTCTTTGCGTTTGGTGACGAAGGAGAGCTTAGCGCCACTTGGCTAGTTTTGCTTGCTCATTCGAGAGGGAAAAATGCCATTCTAAAACCAAACAACGATTGTTCTGGACAAAGGACCCCTTGTACAACATTCTGATGGAAGATCATCAAAAGTAGGACCCATTTATGACGTTATTTCATATATCTGTCGAACATGTTTACTTTTAGTTTGCGCCCAGATTTTGGGCGCTCTCTCGCTATAACGTAAGCTGCATGTCGTAATGAAGTTATTTTTAGAATTCTAACACGGCGATTGCATTAAGAACTAGTGTATCTATCATTTCCTATACAACATGTATTTTTTAGTAAAGTTTATGAATAGTTATTTGGTCAGAATAGGTGAGTGTCAGAAATATATCCGGACATTCTGGGAAAAAGATGCTAAGTTTTCACAATGTATAACCACGGATTTCAGCTCTAAATATGCACATTTTCGAACAAACCATATATGTATTGTGTAATATGATGTTATAGGACTGTCATCTGATGAAGTTTATGAAGGTTAGTGAAAAAATTAATATATTTTGCTGGTTTATTCGCTATCGCTAACGTGCCTATTGCTATCACTAACGTGCCTTGAATGAATGAATGTGGTTGTGTGGTAGGCTATTGTAGTAAGCTAATATAATGCTATATTGTGTTTTCGCTGTAAAACACTTAAAAAATCGGAAATATTGGCTGGATTCACAAGATGTTTGTCTTTCATTTGCTGTACACCATGCATTTTTCAGAAATGTTTTATGATGAGTATTTAGGTATTTCACTTTGGTCTCTATAATTACTCTGGCTGCTTCGGTGCTATTTCTGATGGTAGCTGTGATGGTAGCTGCAATGTAAAACTGATTTATACCTCAAATATGCACATTTTTCGAACAAAACATAGATTTATTGTATAACATGTTATAAGACTGTCATCTGATGAAGTTGTTTCTTGGTTAGTTTGGTTGGTTCTTGGTTAGTTTGGTTGGTTATGTGCAAGCTACCTGTGCTGTGAAAAATGTCTGTGCTTTTTTGTATTTGGTGGTGAGCTAACATAAATATACGTGGTGTTTTCGCTGTAAAACATTTTAAAAATCGGACATGTTGACTGGATTCACAAGATGTTTATCTTTCATTTGCTGTATTGGACTTGTTAATGTGTGAAAGTTAAATATTTCAAAAAAAAAAGAATTGAATTTCGCGCTCTGCCTTTTCAGTGGAATGTGGGAGGAGTTCCGCTAGCGGAACCCCGGGGCTAGACAGGTTAAACACGTTCAAAAGAAAAGAAAACCCCTCACCCTGTACTCTCAAAGTATCCCTTGTTTACTGTACTAAAGTGGGACCTCTGACAGTGGTGGAAAGGCAGAAAAGTTAAGTGATAGTTAGCAAGTGAAGTGTGCGGGGGGTTCCATTCATTTAAACTATGGTTGTTATTTCTTGTGTGTAGTGACTCTGTTGTGATGGTATTCTGCTGTGTCGTATTGTCTTACTGTATGTGGGAAGAGTTAGATTGACGCAGTGACAGAGTTAAGAACTGGATGTGTTGACAGAGTTAGTAGCTGTACCTGCTGACAGTTGTGTGGAGGGTAGTGTACTGACTGTAATTATTGGATGTATGTTTCAGAATACTCTCTGGCGTTAGAGACACATATTATAATGCACACACATACAACCTCGCCACATTTCACAAGTAACGCCACTGCTCTGGACACAAGCAGAGCCCTACAGTGTATGAACAGTATGTCTGGATGCAACATACTGTATGTCTGAATGAAACAGCATCACACTGCACTACCTGATATGAAATAAATCTGCTGTGAAAATACTGTACAGAAGCACCTAATAGAACCACGCAACAAGCTGCATTAAAGGCAGTGTTATAACCAGTGTACTGTTGTCTCTATAGGGGCTAGCTCTGGCTCGGTTGTGAGCATTCTGTGTGCTATCGGCGTAGCGATCGTTGGAGCTGCCACCGGATACTTCGCCTATCAGAAGAAGAAGCTCTGTTTCAAGAACAGTGGAGGTGAGATACCATCAACTACATAATGTGCAGTCTGTTAATGTAGCTACATTCACCACTAGAGAGAGACAGATAAATGAATTCCCTGTCTCTCCATCAGGGGACGTAGTGAGTGCCCCTAAGGAGAAAGCTGAGACCCAGTCGGATCCCCAGGGTACGTAGTACGTAATGTCTTAATAAATCAAACAAATCAAACACTAGTCTGCTGTGCTGTGTTGTGTTTGTCCGGTGTTGTGTTTGTCCGGTGTTGTGTTTGCCCGGTGTTGTGTTTGTCCGGTGTTGTGTTTGTCCGGTGTTGTGTTTGTCCGGTGTTGTGATTGTCCGGTGTTGTGTTTGTCCGGTGTTGTGTTTGTCCGGTGTTGTGATTGTCCGGTGTTGTGATTGTCCGGTGTTGTGATTGTCCGGTGTTGTGATTGTCCGGTGTTGTGTTTGTCCGGTGTTGTGTTTGTCCGGTGTTGTGATTGTCCGGTGTTGTGTTTGTCCGGTGTTGTGTTTGTCCGGTGTTGTGATTGTCCGGTGTTGTGATTGTCCGGTGTTGTGATTGTCCGGTGTTGTGTTTGTCCGGTGTTGTGTTTGTCCGGTGTTGTGTTTGTCCGGTGTTGTGTTTGTCCGGTGTTGTGTTTGTCCTGTGTTGTGTTTGTCCGGTGTTGTGTTTGTCCTGTGTTGTGATTGTCCGGTGTTGTGTTTGTCCGGTGTTAATCCAGCGTGTCCTTTTCTGGTTGCAGTTCTCAGCAACTTGCTGACTAATTCATCCTAGATCATCTGAGATTCCACTGGAAAAGAACCAGGACCAGCGGCAGAGTTTCCCATAACGCACGCACACACACACACACACACGCATTCGCAAACACTCAAACACAGATTCGTCTCAATCTTTAGGCCTTGAACTGATATAGCTGTAAAACTGTGAGATAGTTGTGTGGGGTTATGAACCTTCAGCACCACGTTAGAGTGTGAGACCAATCAGTAGTATCTCTGTGTCTTCTAATGATCACATTTGTAATCTGTTTAAAGGGGTGACATTTTCTGTCCACTAAACCTCACCGAAACAATGTAGCCCTATTTTTCCTAATACTAGTACTGGGATGTACTGTACTGTAGCTCAGAACATCATTCTGTGGTGTCTATGAGAAGGCAGCACAATTTATATGGATCTAACGTAAACAATGTGTATAGGCACAGCTCATGATCATTAGTTCCGAGGTTATTTTGGATAAAATGGCTCCTCTATTTGAAACCGTACCTTTGTTTGTTGTTGGTTTCTTTGCAATGATTTAGCCTGGTCCCATGTTGATTGTGCTGTAGCCAACTCTTTTAGCCTGGTCCCATAATGAATGTAGCCAACTCTTCTATCATTGTCAAGCCATACACATTTGGGGTAACAATTAAGGAACTCAGAGATGAGTTGGCTAAAGCAGCAACAGACTGGACTACCTGGCTAGTAGTGTTGTTCAGGAAGCTGTATGAAAGCTGTTAAGAGGAAGCTGTATGAAAGCTGGTAAGAGGAAGCTGTATGAGAGCTGGTAAGAGGAAGCTATATGAGAACTGGTAAAAAGGACAGAAGATGTCGCCCCTGTTGTGTGTTTGCTTGGTATTTTGGGGGCTTGGAGACCTTTACCGGCGGGTTGTCTAAAATGTAACAATGAATGTGAACATTTATCAAATCAGAGTTTATTAGTTGCATGCAAAGGGTCGCAGATGTAATTGCAGGGTACAGTGACATTTTTATGCTCCGAGCGCCAAAAATGCAGGTCAAAGAGCTCTGTTGAAATAGTCTGTGTTACAATATAATGCTGTACTGCTCTGTAAATGCCTTACATTAGATGGTTCACCTGGCAGGCCTGATCACGATTCTATCTCAGTACTAGTGCCAGTCTGAAATGGCTCCCTATTCCCTCTATAGTGGAATACTTTTGGAGCCCTGCTATGAAAGGAATAGGGTGCCATTCTGGACATAGTTCTAGACCGGGGGGGAGAGCACGGCCCGCGGGCCGTATCCGCCGGAGACTTCAATCTGGCCCGTGAGACATACCCCCTTTTCTCCCCAATTTCGTGGTATCCAATTGGTAGTTACAGTCCTGTCCCATTGCTGCAACTCCCGTACAGACTCGGGAGAGGTGAAGGTCGAGAGCAATGCGTCGTTCGAAACACGACCCAGCCAAGCCGCACTGCTCCTTGACACAATGCCCGCTTAACCCGGAAGCCAGCCGCACCGATGTGTCAGAGGAAACACCATACACCTGGCGACCGTGTCAGCGTGCATGCGCCTGGCCCGCCACAGGAGTTGCTAGAGCACGATGGGACAAGGAAATCTCGGCCTGCCAAACCCTTCCCTAACCCGGACGATGCTGGGCCAATTGTACACCGCCTCATGAGTCTCCCAGTCACGGCCAGCTGTGACACAGCCTGGGATCAAACCCGGGTCTGTAGTGATGCCTCAAGCACTGCAATGCAGTGCCTTAGACCGCTGTGCCACTTGGGAGGCCCCCACAAATTGATTTTAACAAACAATTGGTCCCCCAATTGTTGAATTTCAAAATCCCAATGTGGCCCTCGAGCAAAAAAGTTTGCCCACCCCTGCTCTAGACTTAGGCAGGACTGTCACACACTTCACACACATCACCATGGAGACTGTCAGTGGTCTCCAACGCCCATCCTGGAGAGCTACTGGGTGCACTGTGCTGTTAACGCAGGTCTAGAACAAAATCCTACACACCCAGCAGCTCTCCAAGATCAGAATTGGAGAACCCAATGCCTGCTTCACACTATAGGGCCGACCCGAACAGCACTGTGCTGGCCAGCATATTTTCTTTTCATATTGTCCTTTCCAACAAGGCTCCAGCAACCATGGTGGATGCGTAACCAGGCCAGCCCAGTACAGCTTCACAGTCGAAGACTAAAACTCCGGAGAAGCACTTTCTGATTAGCCTGGTCCCATGATCTGTGTGTCCTTTAGCCAACTAACTGCTCTGAATATCATTGTCTTGCCAAGGCCTCTTTTGGAGAAGCACTTTCCCAGTCTGGTCATGTTTTGAGTAATGATGATACAAGTTGGTATACAGAGTACTACGGTATTTTATTTAAGGAATCTGTCTTTATCTTGTGTTTGAGAATTGTGTGATTTTAATATTTTAGCACTTATTTGTTTTGCTTTAATTAATGTTGGAGACCTGAATAAAGGAGCTGTTAAGGGGGAACTATGTGTCATGTGCCTGTTGTGTGTGTGAAGGGTGTGGCAAAGTCTGGTTCAAACCCAGTCAGTAACATATGGATCAGTGCTATTTGAGACACAGCTGCCTGTATGAATCAGACATGACCAGGACAGCTTGATATGTCAGGTATTCATCATCAGAGGGCGGACACACACACACACACACACACGGCTGTAGTGATTGATAGTGACAGGCACATAAAGCAAGGCCTGGAGCGTCAGGTGCATTACTACAGGTATATGTGGGAATCTGCGCTGAATAACTTCTCACCTTACGGGTGCATATCATCATCATATCATCCATAAGCATTCACCAGCTAATTAGATCAGGAAGTGCACACTGACATAATTGGTGTTTTGGAATATTTGATTGTAAGTCAAACAGACAACAAACTTGTGATCATGGAACGCAGAAACAAATATGTTAATTGGTGTCACGACAAACTAATACACTTTAGTAGTTCAAGGCAAGACAGGTGTTTGTAATAAATATTGAAAATCGAGGCTATTGTATTAAATTGGGACAATTCATGAATGAATTAGAGCTGAAATGTCAGAATGCGTTGTTAGCTAGACTCACAGCTATCTTAATATATATTATTCAAATGTACTAATGTGTACTGTACGTATGAATATTTGTAGTCAACTATCCTAACCTATCAACTGTAATCCTTCCTTTACACATGGCATTGACCTTGGTGCTGGAGGAATTGACTGACAAGAACTGACAAGATTCCCTATTCCATATGATAAATAAGTGTGTCTGTCTGTGAAGGAGTGCCAAACAGTTCACTGGTCTTGACGATAATGATTCACTGTCACGCCCTGACCTTAGAGATCCTTTTTATGTCTCTATTTTGGTTTGGTCAGGGTGTGAGTTGGGGTGGGCATTCTATGTTTTGTGTTTCTATGATTTTCTATTTCTATGTTTCTATGTTTTCTATGTATGGTTCTCAATCAGGGACAGCTGTCTATCGTTGTCTCTGATTGGGAACCATACTTAGGTAGCCTTTTTTCCCCACCTGTCTTTGTGGGAAGTTGACTTTGTTTAGGGCACATAGCCTTTGAGCTTCACGGTTTGTTTTTGTATTATGTATTGTTTTGTTCGGCGTCATTATTGATTATTTAAAGAAAATGTACGCTCACCACGCTGCACCTTGGTCCAGTTCTTTCAACAGCCGTGACAGAACTTCCCACCAACAAAGGACCAAGCAGCGTGGTAAGAAGGAGGACTGGACATGGGAGGACATCCTAAATGGCAAAGGATCCTGGACATGGGAGGAGATCCTGGCGGGAAAGGATCGCCTGCCCTGTGAGCAGGTAGAAGCAGAGAGGAAGGCGAAGGCAGCAGCTAAAGCAGAGAGGCATCGTTATGAGGGAACACGGCTGACAAGGAAGCCCGAGAGGCAGTCCCCCCCAAAATAATTGGGGTGGCACACGGGAGTGTGACAGTCAGGTTGGAGACCTGAGCCAACTCCCCGTGTTTACCGTGGCAGGCGTCGTACTGGTCAGGCACCGTGTTATGCGGTGGAGCGCACGGTGTCTCCAGTACGCGTTCTTAGCCCGGTGCGCTACATCCCAGCTCCCCGCATCTGCCGGGCTAGGGTGGGCATATAAACAGGAAGGATTGTGCCAGCCCTGCTCTCCAGACCTTCAGTACGTCTCTACGGCCCAGGATATCCTGCGCCGGCTCTGTGCACTGTGTCTCCAGTGCGTCTGCACAGCCCAGTGCGTCCTGTGCCTCCGCCCCGCACGTGCAGGGCCAAAGTCACCATCCAGCCAGGACGGGTTGTGCAGGCTCTTAGCTCGAGACCTCCAGTGCGCCTCCACGGCCCAGTGTATCCGGTGCCTCAGTCAAGGACAAGGCCTACTGCATGTCTCCCCAGCATGGTAAGTCATGTGCCTGCGCTAAGAACTAATCCTCCTGAATGTCTCCCCAGCCTGGTGAGTCCTGTGCCTGCTCCCAGAGCCAGGCCTCCTGTGTGTCTCTCCACTCCAGTGATGATCCATGGCAAGAAGCCTCCGGTGATGATCCATGGCAAGAAGCCTCCGGTGATGATCCATGGCACGAAGCCGGTGATGATCCATGGCACGAAGCCTCCGGTGATGATCCATGGCACGAAGCCTCCTGTGATGATCCATGGCAAGAAGCCTCCAGCGAAGGTCTCCATTCTGGAGCCTCGAGCGACGGTCTCCAGTCCGGAGACTCCAGCGATGTTCTCCAGTCCGGAGCCTCCAGCGACGGCCTCCAGTCCAGGGCCCGCAACGAGGGTGCCCAGTCCGGGGCCCGCAACGAGGGTGCCCAGTCCGGGGCCCGCAACAAGGGTGCTCAGTCCGGGGCCCAGCTGTCTATCGTTGTCTCTGATTGGGAACCATACTTAGGTAGCCTTTTTTTCTCACCTGTCTTTGTGGGAAGTTGACTTTGTTTAGGGCACATAGCCTTTGAGCTTCACGGTTTGTTTTTGTATTATGTATTGTTTTGTTCGGCGTCATTATTGATTAATTAAAGAAAATGTACGCTCACAACGCTGCACCTTGGTACAGTTCTTTCAACAGCCGTGACATTCACTTGGTATTATCAATCAAGGAGGTGCATAATTTGGTTTTAAAAGCATTTGCCTTGTTCACACTGCAGACCTTAACGATCAAATCTTTTTTTTAATGTGTTTTGGAATACTGACGGTCCAAAGAGCAATTTAAAAGTGACAAAATCGGATTTATGTGTGTTCAGACAGCAATAATTTGCTGACATTGCTATGCTAGTTGTCATAGTAATGATGGGTGGTGGTGCTCGTGCTTTCTATCACTCAGAAGTCATGTAGAAAGATACGGTTGGTAACAACAACGCCTGCCATGGACGTTTTTCAGTTGCTTTGAGTGTTCAAAATCATACACTCTTAGAAAAAAGGGTTCTTCGGCTGAACCCTTTTTGGTTCCAGGGAGAACCCTTTGGGGTTTCATGTAGAAAGGGTTCTACATGGGGACATTCCAAAATCATGGGCATTAATATGGAGTTGGTCCCCCCTTTGCTATAACAGCCTCCACTCTTCTGGGGAGGCTTTCCACTAAATGTTGGAAATATTGCTGCAGGGACTTGCTTCCATTCAGGAACAAGAGCATTAGTGAGGTCGGGCACTGATGTTGGGTGATTAAGCCTGGCTCGCAGTCAGCTTTCCAATTTATCCCAAAGGTGTTTGCTGGGGTTGAGATCAGAGCTCTGTGCAGGCCAGTCAAGTTTTTCCACACCGATCTCGACAAACCATTTCTGTAGAACCCTTTTTTTTGTGCACAGGGGCATTGTCATGCAGAAACAGGAAAGGGCCTTCCCCAAACTGTTGCCACAAAGTTGAAAGCACAGAATCTTCTAGAATGCTGTAGCATTAAGATTTCCCTTCACTCAGTGTTTAATTTGAGTCACCTCTCAGTTTTGGACTGTTTCGTCCCTGAACCTATTTGCCAGGATCTGGTACCTCTCGAGGCATGAAACATAATTTTCACTGTTTGCAATGTAAACGTTTGAATAAAAGCGATCAGAGTTAATTTGAGTTGCCTCTTTAATTATCCTACCCCTTAAAAAACGTAGCCTAATGTGAAGACTAGATTTTCATCCTGCGCCTGATATTCTAAGAATTGATTCGGGTTGGGCCAGCACAGGTTTATGATTTGCTCAACATTGTAGCCTAGAGCACAACTCGTGGCAGTAGCTGTGGTGCGAGAAGCATGCCTGTATCTCTCAGAACCAGAAGGAGATTCACTTTCTATGATATCTTTCCCTCTCTGCTCTGATAGACATGAACCTGCAACTACCGTCTCTCCAGAGTTGTACTTTATAATTTATTTCCGTATAGAATCATAACCATGGGAAGGGTGCTGCACCGAGGATCAATGGGTTTTGTTCTTGTTTTTGCCTAGCTTGGATTGTGAGTAGCCTAGTCACAAGCCATTGCATTCAGTCTGGAACGAGTGGCAAATCTGTCAGTGAACAGCATGCACCCAAAACAGGCCTTTCGCAATATTTCAAAAACAATCATGGGATAGCACAGATTGGAAAAGAAATGTCTCCTGCTGAAACAACAATGCTTATCTCTATGTAGGCTACGAAAATATTTGATCAACTTCCAAATAGGCCTATGACTGAACAGCATTGTTTTAACAAACTTAACCGAGAGAGATTATGGAATGCCGTTTGGGTCTTTGCGTGTCAAAAACAATACACATCAAATAAAACTGTTTGACCGTCAAATAACACTGTTTGACCGTTAAATAACACTGTTTGACCGTCAAATAACACTGTCAGTATCAGTAGCATTGTCAAAGCTGTACAAAAAAGTCTGCAAACAAGCAAATACCGGCCATGAACGATGTGTTTACAATACAGCATTGGTAATAAAGCATTATTTGTTCAACCACAACTTCTGGGGTACCTTGCTAGCGCCAATACAAGCAGCCTGAGAACAATGACCAGTAGAAACTGCAGTCATTTTCATTATTCTTAGCAATGATTTAGGAATCCTTGTAAGTAAGTATTAGCTAGGTAGCCACTTGTTGTTCGCCTATTGAAATTGAACTTCAGTTCATTAAAATAAATAGCTAGCCAGCTCCTTAATAGTGATGGGTCGTTCGCGAACGAGTCGGCTTTAAGAGCCGGCTCTTGTAGGTGAACGTTGAGAGCTGGCTCGTATATCAGAAGAAAAATATTGAAAAATTAAGATATAAATAATCAAAAAATTTAAATGAATAGAATTAACTAATTCAAATAACGAAAAAATTTAAAAAAGAATATAGGCCAACATGCTCAAGCGCACACACATTCATTCTGACTGTCTGCTCAGACTAACAGCCTCACCTGTTGTTCCTGTGTCGTAGCTGAATCAGAATTAGTTAGGTAACATAGATAAATAAGATGTTTTATTTATTTTATACTTGTCATTAGAATGTCTTCTTTTGGACTATACTGTTGGCAGTTGCATTTTCCTTTCTCCTCTAGGGAAAAGTCACTTGGGGCCCAGAGAGGGGAGAGGTCAGGCTTGTCTTTTACATGTCTGGTAATAGGCAGAATATCAGAAAGGGAGAAGTCAGGTTTGAACATTGTCTTCATAATGAATATATCTGTGAAACCATGTGAAGGGCTCCACTATGTCTGTATGCCAGTCATACCCTCCTTATCCCATTGGGGGGAGGAGTATGTCAGTGTCTGGAACCATTATACCACCCCTCTGATGTTGACCCTATCTTTCATAGTACATGACCTAGAGGTTCACTCCTCTTAGTGAGCTTCTCCAGGAGTGGGGAGAAGAGGGGTTGTATTTGAGATGGGTGTATCTAGAATTGACAATTGATATATGCCATTGGATGAGGTAATGTTTTGGTAATACGAAGTACCAAGAATGAGAAGTAGAACCTCGTCTAAGAGACCAAACTAAAAGATAATTTATAGCTAATGCTATCTGGCTATGAGATACTCCTCTCTCAAGTAAAAGTCTGTCTTTGTGAAGTTTCTAAGATCTGTGGTTCGTCATGTGAGTTGAGAGGGGAGTATCTTGGCTATAAAAGATACTAAGAATTATTTTGTAAGCACTCTGAGAATTCATTTATAGACACTGAATTGATCTGAGAGTCAAAGGGCTATGGTGAAGCTCATATAATTAAAGATGGACTTTAAAATATAACTCTGACTTGTGTGTGGTTTGTAAACTCTTTCCATTTAGTAATACAGGAAATTACCACGACAATTGGTGGCAGCGGCGGGATGTGAATCTTCACTCGGTGACCGCTCCTGACGACCGAGGTGAATCGTGCACGAGGGGTCCCTCAAACTTGGGATCTCAGGGAAACCACACTTCGGGAACGAAGCAGATGGACCAACCTTTGATCTGAGAGGCAGCGAGCCGAGTGGATACCACAACTCGAACTGAGTTTTTTTTAAAGAAAGAGGTGAGTGAACCACACACACTTGAAGTCGAGTTATTAGAAAATCCTCTGTTACGTGGGCTCTGAGTGTATTCCTTTGAAAGAGAGGGCACCTTGGAGGTGTAAACAGGGCCGAGTCAGAGGAGAGTAATCTGCAAGTTTGCGGACTCAAAGAATACTCTGCTATTGGTCGGTTGCGGGCGACTAGAGCCGTCCCGACACTGAATTGATCACAGTGGGGATTGGTGCGGTCTGTGGGGGTGAGAGGCCAGGGTGACTGTGTGTTCTGTGTGAAACACGGTACTTGGTGAAGCCCTATTGGAAGAAGGACCTCATTCTGAAAGTGTCTGTGTGACTGTCTAAGTGACCCTCAGAAGTGGTGAATTTGTAACGATTCTCTAGCTCTTCCTCCTCCTCGGACGAGGAGAGGCGAGACGGATCAGATGACCAATATGCAGCGTGGTAGTTTGACATAATGACTTTATTAAACAAGACGAAAAAACGAACTACACTTGATAATTAACAAAATAACAAAACGACGTAGACAGACCTGGACATGAGAACTTACATACAACGAAGAACGCACGAACAGGTACAGACTACAAAACAAACGAACGAACGATACAGTCCCATGTGGTACCAACATACAAACACAGGAGACAACCACCCACAACAATGTGAAACAACCTACCTTAATATGGCTCTCAATCAGAGGAAACGTAAACCACCTGCCTCTAATTGAGAACCATATCAGGTAACCCATTAACCAACATAGATACACATAACATAGAATGCCCACCCCAACTCACGCCCTGACCGACTAAATACATACAAAACAACAGAAAACAGGTCAGGAACGTGACATACCCCCCCCCCCCCCTCAAGGTGCGAACTCCGGACGCACCAGCATAAAGTCTAGGGGAGGGTCTGGGTGGGCATCTGACCACGGTGGTGGTTCAGGCTCTGGGCGTGGTCCCCACCCCACCATAGTCAATCCCAGCTTCCCTATCCCCCTCCCAATGACCACCCTACTATTAAACCCACCTAATTTAAGGGGCATCACCGGGATAAGGGGCAGCACCGGGATAAGGGGCAGCACCGGGATAAGGGGCAGCACCGGGATAAGGGACAGCACCGGACTGAGGGACTGCAGCTCCGGACTGAGGGACTGCAGCTCCGGACTGAGGGACTGCAGCTCCGGACTAAGGGGCAGCTCCGGACTGAATGGCGGATCCTGGCTGGTTGACGGCTCTGGCGGATCCTGACTAGATGACGGCTCTGGCTGGTCATGGCTGGATGACGGCTCTGGCTGGTCATGGCTGGATGACGGCTCTGGCTGGTCATGGCTGGATGACGGCTCTGGCTGGTCATGGCTGGATGACGGCTCTGGCTGGTCATGGCTCGCTGACGGCTCTGGCTGGTCATGGCTCGCTGACGGCTCTGGCTGGTCATGGCTCGCTGACGGCTCTGACTGGTCATGGCTCGCTGACGGCTCTGACTGGTCATGGCTGGATGACGGCTCTGGCTGGTCATGGCTGGATGATGGCTCTGGCTGGTCATGGCTGGATGACGGCTCTGGCTGATCCGGTCTGGCGGAAGGCTCTGGCTGATCCGGTCTGGCGGAAGGCTCTGGCTGATCCGGTCTGGCGGAAGGCTCTAGCGGCTCCTGTCTGGCGGACGGCTCTAGCGGCTCCTGTCTGGCGGACGGCTCTAGCGGCTCCTGTCTGGCGGACGGCTCTGTAGGCTCATGGCAGACGGGCGGCTTTGCAGGCTCATGGCAGACGGACAGTTCAGGCGCCGCTTGGCAGACGGGCAGTTCAGGCGCCGTTGGGCAGACGGCAGACTCTGACCGGCTGAGACGCACTGTAGGCCTGGTGCGTGGTACCGGGACTGGTGGTACCGGGCTGAGGGCACGCACCTCAAGGCTAGTGCGGGGAGCGGGAACAGGACACACTGAGTTCTCAAGGCGCACTATAGGACTAGTGCGTGGTACCGGGACTGGTAGTACCGGGCTGAGGGCACGCACCTCAGAACGAGTGCGGGGAGAAAAATCAGTGCGTACAGGGCTCTGGATACGCACATGAGGCTTGGTGCGTGGTGCCGGAACTGGAGGCACTGGGCTGGATACACACACCACAGGAAGAGTGCGTGGAGGAGGAACAGGGCTCTGGAGACGCACTGGAAACCTGGTGCGTAGTGTAGGCACTGGTGGTACTGGCCTGGAGCGGGGAGGTGGCGCCGGAAATACCGGACCGTGCAGGCGTACTGGCTCCCTTGAGCACTGAGCCTGCCCAGCCTTACCTGGTTGTATGCTCCCCGTCGCCAGACCAGTGCGGGGAGGTGGAATAACCCGCACCGGGCTATGTAGGCTAACCGGGGACACCATGCGCTCTACTGCGTAACATGGTGTCTGCCCGTACTCTCGCTCTCCATGGTAAGTACAGGGAGTGGGCGCAGGTCTCCTACCTGACTTCGCCACTCTCCCTTCTAGCCCCCCCCCCCCCAAGAAATTTTTGGGGTTTACTCACAGGCTTCCAGCCACGTCTCCTTGCTGCCTCCTCAAACCACCGCTCCTGGGCTTTAGCTGCCTCCCTCTCTTCCCGAGAGCTTCGATTCTCTCCTGCCTTAGCCCAGGGTCCTTCTCCATTCAATATCTCCTCCCATGTCCACGAATCCTGGTTTCGCTGTAGCGCTCTCCCACGCCGCTTGGTCTTTGGTTGGTGGGTGGTTCTGTAACGGCTGTCGTAGTCGTTCTCCTCCTCAGACGAGGAGGAGCATGGATCGGACCAAGATGCGGATTGGTAAGTATTCATTATTTAATGGAAAAACAACAAACACTACAAAATACAAAAACCAACAAACGTGACTAACCCGAAACAGTCCTGTGTGGCCCAAACACTGACACAGGAACAAACACCCACAAAACACAAGTGAAACCCTGGCTGCCTTAGTATGATTCTCAATCAGGGACAACGATTGACAGCTGTCTCTGATTGAGAATCATACCAGGCCGAACACAAAATCCCAACATAGAAAATCAAACCTAGACCAACCCACCCAACTCACGCCCTGACCAACTAAAACAAATACATGACAAAGGAAAACAGGTCAGGAACGTGACAGAATTCCAATTATTTTAAATGTGCTAGCCAGGTATGCCCTGGGTTACTCTGTGTGAGTATTTTGTTATGAGAATATCACTAGGTAATATTTATAGGAGCGTTTTGTGTGAGCGGGGTAGGTTGACTGTGTGGGTAACCTTTTAATTATGTTCTGATGTTCTGTGTGAACTTCGGACCAGTTCTGTGTGAACATCTGACCAATCCTGTGTGGGGGATCCTTAAAGTTCTGTGTGAGTACCTAAGATTTTCTGACGTTTAAAAATATGGATTCTGTGAATACTTGAAATTATGAGAATTGTATTTGTGTATAATCGATTACTAGAGATTTGATAAAGTAATGCTGAGAATACAATTAGATACAATTTAAACCACCCATTCGTAGACGTACGTAGGTTTTGAGTTGGTATCTTTAATGGATAATTTGATGAAGATAAGGTTTTAAGCACTATTAAACTAGTCTACAAAATCTTGGCAATTGAGCTCTAGAAACTGATTAGAGTGTCCACTTTTGGTTATCTTACCCTAACGATGGAACTATAAAACACTTATTGGAATATCTCCTTCTGGGTACAACATTTGAAATAAAACTGCCCTTAAGGTCTGAAAATGTTTTGTTTTTTCTTCCCAGTATGAGAGGAGTTGCGGGATTTATTGACTAAACCGTTTTCCATAAATTAGAGCGAATTAAGAGGGAATCTCGACGTAATTTATAATGTCGTACAAAGCCTAAGGTTTCCATCAAACTAATTATCATTGCGTGATTAATGTGATGTAGTAAAGTAACGTTGCATGAGTAAACATAATCTACTTTTATATTAAAATGCGCAAGATCTGATTCCTAGTCTATAAATGTCGATTTTATTCTTTGACTGCTAATTTATTCATTTGGCATATGAGAATCATAGCTGGAATAACGATTGGACCTTTAAATTAGGGCTATTTTTCTAGGAAGTGTCTTGATTTTACGAATACAGACAATTGTAAAGTGGGTTTACTTGCGGAGAGTATTAGTCATTCACATAGCATTGGTGGTTCAGTGGTTAAAATAGCTACCTTTTAAGCTTGAGACCCGAGTTCAATTCCTGGCAAATGCACTAACTAAAATCTGAGTTTTTGAATGTAATTCAAATAATTGTATGTTTTGACTGGAAAGATACGGTCGCTAGTGTTTGTATAAGATATAAACTGAACGTTTTAATAGCTTGTTTGGTTCAAATTGAAATAAAGGATAAATTGAACTTTTTAATAGATTGTTAAGGTTAAATTGAGACTAATTCATTCAAAATAATAGCGAAGGGAATTTCGATGCAAGACGGTGTCTGTTGCCTAAATGATCTGCTGGAATAATGTAATGAGTCATATTTAAAATACTGTATCATAGGAGACAGTTACCTAAATTAAAGAAATTCTAAATAATAGCGGAGAGATAATGGCGATAGAGTGGTGCCCACCGAAATGTTTTTCATTCTTATGGATTGACTGACATATGTTATAAATTTAGCGGTACGTGTTATTTTTAAAGTCTTGGACATTTCATAAGTGGGAAGAGGAAGAGAAGAGAAAGTTGTAAAGTTTGGTTTTAATCTTACGATAAGAGGTAGGACAAAACGTTCTTGGCAGAGGGGTTATATTTTGCCCACCAGAAAGAAAGAAAAATAGGATATGTTAAGCTGAAAGTGATTTGGGTGTGAGTAAGGAAACATTGTGATAATGTATTCTGATGATTATTGATTCTTGGTTTGATTGTTTAGTTAACACCAGTGAATTTGAGCAGAAAGTTCATGTAGTCTAAAATTGCAATCTGTTTCCATTACGTGGAACAATGTCAGGTCATTAAAGTTGATTGCAGTTTGAGTAGTTTTAATTTTTTCAGGGACAGTGCATCATTAATCAGAGTTGTGTGTGTGTGTGTCTAATGGCAGGGTATTCCAGACATGGGAAGCTCTCACACTGAAAGCAGATTGACTAAAGGTACTTTTCCTTAAGGGAACTATACAGTCATTTCTCATGGCGGATCTTGTGAATATGTTGCCATAAGGTTTGGGTTTTATTATAGTTTGGTTACCTCTATAGTCAAAACAATTTCATATGTTTTGGGAAATTAGCTAGGTTGAATTTGGTTATTTGAGCTTTTCCCCTGATACATAGACATCTGTCTCATCAGGGGCATCAGTTGTTTTCTTTGTGAGGAACATGCAGACTGTTTTTAAATATTTTTTTATTTTTTTAAATATTTTTGTTATTGAGATGCAAACATGAGTCTCTAAGAAAGTTTGTCATCTGAACCATTATAGTAGTGTGTTCTTGTGTAGCTTGTTGTTTGTTATTTGCATGAATTTATCACTGTATTATCTGCATACTTTGGAACTTCAGACCCTGTACAGACAGAAGGAAGATCATTGATGTAGGAGCTGAACAGTATTGATCTTTGGGGAATGCAAACCTTGTGGATATGAGTGGGGAAAAGTTAGATTTGATTTTTACGCTGATGAGACAGCGCCAACTTTTGAAAGATTTTAGATTTGTTAAAAAAGCAGGATAGTTTTTACGAAACATATCAACAGGTTGAAATGATTAGATTGCTGATTAAAGGGGTTATGGGTTGTTTATTTGTTTACTGTTTATTGTTTATTTTAGGTGTTGAGTTTACTTAATTAAACATTGTATTATCTGATGTGTTTGAGTAGGATTCTTTCTTCCGGGACGGATGGAAGTTATCTAAAGTATGTAAGTTAAAGGAGACATGGGAGAACACGTCTACATTTTGATTAAATGCCTGGGATTACATATCACTGATTTCTTACGCTGAGAAATGTACTACATTTGCGACAGAGGAAAAATTATTACATTTAGATAGTAATGATATTAGGATAATTGTATCTAAGGGTAGATTGTTCACTTAAGCATACATATACATTGGTGTAGATTAAAATGTATGATTAATGATTGGAGGAAGTACAATGGAATTTTTATCATTATTATTAAGTTTTATTTATAGTTAACTTATGTTTTTGTGTGTTTTTACATTAAGGTTTGCAAATACACACACACAAAACATTTGTTATGACTATTTGTTGGTGTTTTAAAAAATACTATGTTTGATTTGTTTTAAAACATTTCCTTTGGGTTTGCTGAGTGGTTCATTTGTGTTAGTGCTAAGGTATCTTAAAGGGGCACGCACACACATGGAATTTTTCTGAGTTTTGATTTTCTGAGTTTTTAAACACGTGAATTCTTTTGATAAAGGAATGTTCTGGGAACTGGGATACAACATGTAGATGTTTGACTATTTTTGTCATTTGTCTAATATAGTAAAAAAAATACTTCTTTGAAGGGTTTTGTATGACCTATGACCTCTATCATGACTTTCCGTTGTGGCTTGATCACCCTCATTGAAAAGCCATTTGAAGAACGAATTTATGGTAATTTGTAATACTGATTTCAAGGTAATTTGTGTAATTGAAAAATATAGTTCTTAGCCATATTAACTAAGGCTGTTTTAATTCTATTTTCCTATGACCTGTCGTGGCTGAATCAGAATTAGTTAGGTAACATATATAAATAAGAGGTTTTAGATTTAACGAGTCTGACGAGCTCGACGCGAATGATGTACTGCTTTCTCTGGAACAGGCCCAGATCCCCGTGATTTGCATGAAGAGAAGGTGGAGAAAAAGTGGCAAGAGGGTGGGCTGCCTCCTGAGAATTCATAGGCGATCGAATAAACCCCCACTTCCTTCCATTCTGCTAGCAAACGTGCAATGTTTGGAGAATAAAATCGATGACCTACGCGGAAGATTAAACTACCAAAGGGACATTCAAAACTGTAATATCTTACAACGTCGTGGCTGAACAACGACATTATCAACATACAGCTGGCTGGTTATACCCTGTAGATGCAGGATAGAACAGCGGCGTCAGGTTAGACAAGGGACGGCAGACAATGTATTTTTGTAAATAACAGCTGGTGCACGATATCTAAGGAAGTATCTCATGATAAGCTGTAGACCACACTATCTACCTAGAGAGTTTTCATCTGCATTTTTCGTAGCTGTTTAAATACCACCGCAGACTGCGGCTGGCACAAAGACAGCACTGCATGAGCTGTATTCCGCCATAAGAAACAAGAAAACGCTTACCCAGAGGCCGCGCTCCTAGTAGCCGGGGACTTTAATGCAGGGAAACTTAAATCGGTTTTACCACATTTCTATCAGCATGTTAAATGTAAAACCAGAGGGAAAAAAACCTCTGGACCACCTTTACTCCACACACAGAGATGCATACAAAGCTCTCCCTCGCCCTCCATTTGAAAAATCTAACCATAAATCTATGATCTGATTCCTGATTACAAGCAAAAATTTAAGAAGGGAGCACCAGTGACAAGATCAATACAAAAGAAGTCAGATGAAGCAGATGATAAGCTACAGGACTGTTTGCTAGCACAGACTGGAAAAATTTCCTGGATTCCTCCGATGGCATTGAGGAGTACACCACATCAGTCATTGGCTTCATCAATAAGTGCATCGATGACGTCGTCCCCACAGTGACCGTACGTACATACCCCAACCAGAATCCATGGATTGCAGGCAACATCCGCACAGAGTTAAAGGCTAGAACTGCCACTTTCAAGGAGTGGGACTCTAACCCGGAAGCTTATAAGAAATCTCGCTATACCCTCCGACGAACCATCAAACAGGCAAAGCATCAATACAGGACTAAGATCGAATCATACTACACCGGCTCTGACGCTCATCGGATGTGGCAGGGCTTGCAAACCATTACAGACTACAAAGGGAAGCACAGCCGAGAGCTGCCCAGTGACACGAGCCTACCAGACGAGCTAAACTACGTCTATGCTCGCTTCAAGGCAAATAACACTGAAACATGCATGAGAGCACCAGCTGTTCCGGAAGACTATGTGATCACGCTCTCCGCAGACGATGTGAGTAAGACCTTTAAACAGGTCAACATTCACAAGGCCGCAGGGCCAGACCGATTACCAGGACGTGTGCTGCGAGCATGCGCTGACCAACTGGCAAGTGTCAGCGCACTTGGCAAGTGTCTCTCCCTGTCCGAGTCTGTAATACCAACATGTTTTAAGCAGACCACCATAGTGCCTGTGCCCAAGAACACTAAGAAACCTGCCTAAATGACTACCGACCCGTAGCACTCACGTATGTAGCCATGGAGTGCTTTGAAAGGCTGGTCATGGCTCACATCAGTCCCCTCCTGTACTCCCTGTTCCCTCATGACTGCACGGCCAGGCACAACTCCAACACCATCATTAAGTTTGCCGAAGACACAACAGTGGTAGGCCTGATCACCGACAATGACGTGACAGCCTATAGCGAGGAGGTCAGAGACCTGGCCGTGTGCCAGGACAATAATTGTTGTTGTCCTGGCACACGGCCAGGATAATTGTAGACTACAGGAAAAAATCTTTATGCTTATCATTAGAATGTCTTCTTTTTGGACTATAGGGTTGGCAGTTGCAGTTATCACTTCTCAGCTAGGGCTTAGTCACTTGGGGCCCAGAGAGGGGAGAGGTCAGGCTTGTCTTCATATGTCAATGTATCTGTTAAACCATGTGGTGTTATGTAGAATATCAGAAGGGGAGGAGGACAGAATGGAACATTGTTTTCTTATGGGAATGTGTCTGTGACTATTCCTAAACCATGTGAAGGGATGGCGTGATTAATGGGGAACCAGTTAGTTATCTCACACAATGTCTGTACGCCAGTCACTCCCTCCTTTTCTCATTGGGGGAAGGAGTATGGCAGTGTCTGGAACCATTGTATGTCCCATCTGAGGTTGCCCTTATCTTGACCTAGTATATGACCCTAAGAGGATCACTCCCCTTAGTGAGCTTCTCCAGGAGTGGGGAGAAGGGGGGGTGTATTTGAGATGGGAGTATCTAGAACTGACAATTGATATATGCCATTGGATGAGGTAATGTTTTGGTACCAAGCACAAGATTGGAACCTCGTTTTAGGAGACCAAACTGAACGATAATTTATAGCTAATGCTATCTAGCTATGGGATACTCCTCTTTCAAGTAAAAGGTTCTTTGTGAACTATTACTAAGATCTGTGGTTCGTCATGTAAGTTAGGAGGGGGTGTATCTTGGCTATAAAAGATTCTAAGAATTGTGTTGTAAAGCACTCTCAGAGAATTGATCTGAGAATCAAAAAGGGCTATGGTGAAGCTCATATATAATTAAAGATGGACTTTATAATATAACTCTGACTTGTGTGTGGTTTGCTCTCATCAAGTAGTAATACAGGAAATTACCACGACAGACCATATGGGTTAAAAAAAATAATATTTGTGGAGTTTTTCAGAGTAGTGATTTTAATTTGATTAGGTTATTTGAAATTGTGTTTTATCTTTTGTACCAATAGTAGTTTTGTTTTATACATTACTGTCACGTTCTGACCTTAGTTCCTTTTTTATGTCTTTATTTTAGTTTGGTCAAGGCGTGAGTTGGGGTGGGCATTCTATGTTGTTTTTTCTATGTTTTGTTCTGTTGTTCTATTTCTATGTGTTTGGCCTAGTATGGTTCTCAATCAGAGGCAGGTGTTAGTCGTTGTCTCTGATTGGGAGCCATATTTAGGTAGCCTGTTGTCTATTGTGTTTTGTGGGTGGTTGTTTCCTGTGTCTGTACCATACGGGACTGTTTCGATTTTCAGTTGTTATTTCACTTTGTTATTTTTGTATTTTTGTAGTGTTCAGTTTTCTATATTAAAATGGACACTTACCACGCTGCACATTGGTCCGATATCTCTTACTCCTCGTCAGAAGAAGAGGAAAGTCGTTACAGAACCACCCACCAAAAAAGGACCAAGCAGCGTGGTATCGGGCAGCAGCGAGTTCTGGACTCATGGACATGGGAGGAGATTCTGGAAGGAAAGGGACCCTGGGCACAGGCTGGGGAATATCGCCGCCCCAAGGCACAGCTGGAGGCAGCGAAAGCTGAGCGGCGTTGGTATGAGGAGGCAGCACGGCAGCGCGGCTGGGACGAGAGGCAGCCCCAAAAATTTCTTGGGGGGGGCACATGGGGAGTGTGGCTAAGTCAGGTAGGAGACCTGAGCCAACTTCCCGTGCTTTCCGTGGAGAGAGGTGGTCCGGGCAGGCACCGTGTTATGCCGTGAGGCACACGGTGTCCCCAGTGCGCAGGCATAGCCCGGTGCGCTACATTGCAGCTCCTCGTATCGGCCGGGCTAGAGTGGGCATCGAGCCAGGTGCGATGAAGCCTGCTCAGCGCGTCTGGTCTCCAGTGCGTCTCCTTGGTCCGTGTTATATGGCACCAGCCCTACGCACTGTATCTCCCGTAGGTCTGCACAGCCCAGTGCGTCCTGTGCCTGCGCCCCGCAAGTGCCGGGCTAAAATCAACATCCAGCCAGGACGGGTTGTTCAGGCTCTTAGTTCGAGACATCCAGTGCGCCTCCACGGACCGATCTATCCTGTGCCTCCTCCAAGGACCAGGCCTCCAGTAGATCTCTCCAGCCTGGTGAGTACTGTGTCTGTTCTAAGAACCAAGTCTCCTGTGTGTCCCTCCAGTCCGGACGCTCCAGAGCCTCCCTCCAGTCCGGACCCTCCAGAGCCGCCCGTCTGTCCTGAGCCGCCTGAGCCGCCCGTCTGTCCTGAGCCACCTGAGCCGCCCGTCTGCCCTGAGCCGCCTGAGCCGCCCGTCAGTCCGGATCTGCCCGAGGCGCCAGAGTCGCCCTCCTGCCCGAGGCGCCAGAGTCGCCCTCCTGCCCGGCGCTGCCGGAGTCGCCCTCCTGCCCGGCGCTGCCGGAGTCGCCCTCCTGCCCGGCGCTGCCGGAGTCGCCCTCCTGTCCGGCGCTGCCGGAGTCGCCCTCCTGTCCGGCGCTGCCCCTCCTGTCCGGCGCTGCCCCTCCTGTCCGGCGCTGCCCCTCCTGTCCGGCGCCCCTCATTCCAGTGGGAATAGGGTCTCAAATCGGGGTCGGTGACGAGGGTCGCCGCTCCTAAGGTATCACAGAAGTGGGCCGAGACTATGGTGGGGTCCTCGTCCCGCTCCAGAGCCGCCACCGCGGTAAATGCCCACCCAGACCCTCCCCTATAGGTTCAGGTTTTGCGGCCAGAGTCCGCACCTTTGGGGGGGGGGGATACTGTCATGTTCTGACCTTAGTTCCTTTTCTATGTCTTTATTTTAGTTTGGTTAGGGCGTGAGTTGGGGTGGGCATTCTATGTTGTTTTTTCCATGTTTTGTTCTGTTCTATTTCTATGTGTTTGGCCTAGTATGGTTCTCAATCAGAGACAGGTGTTAGTCGTTGTCTCTGATTGGGAGCCATATTTAGGTAGCCTGTTGTCTATTGTGTTTTGTGGGTGGTTGTTTCCTGTGTCTGTGTTTGCACCATACGGGACTGTTTCGATTTTCGTTTGTTATTTCACTTTGTTATTTTTGTAGTGTTCAGTTTTCTATATTAAAATGGACACTTACCACGCTGCACATTGGTCCGATATCTCTTACTCCTCGTCAGAAGAAGAGGAAAGTCGTTACAATTACTCTCATACTGAGATATGTGTTAAAGAAAGTGGGGGAGGATTCAGTTCTTTGAGGTTTTGGATTGAAGTTTATATACACCTTGAGTGTATTGTATTGTTGTGTTTATTCTGTTCTATTCCCGAGGGGATATAGATCTAACTTCCTGATCCTTTGGCTCTACGATAGAGTTGACAGTGTGATGGGAAGTATAAGCCAATTTGAAAGAATAGTTTCAATAGAATGTGTGGATATTCTCTTTGAAATATGTTTAGAATTGTATTAAGAATAATAGGTAAAAGTAATAACTTATCATTGTGTTAATGACCTGAACTAAACTGTTGTTCTGATCTGTTCTTTCGAGGTTATCGTGAAAAGTGACATCAGACGGTATCTTAATGCATGGAAGAGATAATTGGACAGAACAGTGTGTGTACCTCAAAACCCCCTCTAACTGGCTGAAGAAGAGTGACAAAGGCGTTGAATAAGGCCCTGTCTGGACCACTTCTACCAGGAGAAAGGAACCAAGCCAGAAATCGGTGTACAGTATCCGATCTAAGCTATCAACTGCTTTTCTCTTATGTGTCTCTCAGGAGTGTGAGAGGAGTCCACGTGGAGTGAGCATGGAGAGATCTGTTATAAACTTTTCTTATGTTGCTGGAATACTGGTTGGCGAATGGACAAGACATAATGAGTGGTAAAGGTGAGACATTGAAATTGGGACATTAGTTATCTGAAGAAGAAGAAAAGGACGCCAGAAGAATCAGTGCCTGAAGGAGGGGGTTGTGCCAATACTGTGCCAATAAAATTGTTTTAGACTTTTGGGGTATCAGGTTGATTGTAGAGGTCTACACCACGTAAAATTATAGTAATTTAGATTAAGAATGCATTGAGATACTAATCTGTATTATAATCGTGATTAAAAAGTTAATAGTAGAATTATGGCATAATTATACTGAATGTTGATATGAATGTAAATTCTGCCAATATTGATGTGTTAAATTTAGTTTTTTTACTTTGAGTGATAAGACCAATTTGAATGTCATTCTACATTTTAGTTGGATGATTAGTTGGGTTGAAGCTATGATTTGGAATATGAATGATTTCATGATGATGGTCATAGGAAAATAGAATTAAAGCAGCCTTAGTTAATATGGCTAAGAACTATATTTTTCAATTACACAAATTACCTTGAAATCAGTATTACAAATGACCATAAATTCATTATCCAAACTGCTTTCCAATGAGGGTGATCAAGCCAAAACGGAAAGTCATGATAGAGGTCATAGGTCATACCAAACCCTTCAAAGAAGTATTTTTTTACTATATTAGACAAATGACAAAAATAGTCAAACATTTCCTACATTGTTGTATTCCAGGTTCCCAGAACATTCCTTTATCAAAAGAATTCACGTGTTTAAAAACTCTGAAAATCAAAACTCATAAAAATTCCATGTGCGTGCGTGCGTGCCCCTTTAAGATACCTTGGCACTAAAACACATTTTAAAACAACTCAAACA
Organism: Salvelinus namaycush; assembly: GCF_016432855.1. NCBI lineage: Eukaryota > Metazoa > Chordata > Actinopteri > Salmoniformes > Salmonidae > Salvelinus > Salvelinus namaycush. The sequence goes on along the minus strand of NC_052325.1, from coordinate 29,124,199 downwards.
TAGTATTTTAAAAACACCAACAAATAGTCATAACAAATGTTTTTGTGTGTGTATTTGCAAACCTTACGGTGACAACATACAAAAACTTAAGTTAACTATGAACAAAACATAATAATAATGATAATTCCATTGTACTTCCTCCAATCATTAATCATAAATTTGAATCTACACCAATGTATATGTATGCTTAAGTGAACATGCTACCCTTAGATACAATTATCCTGATATCATTACTATCTAAATGTAATTATTTTTCCTCTGACCTAGAGGTTCACTCCTCTTAGTGAGCTTCTCCAGGAGTGGGGAGAAGAGGGGGTGTATTTGAGATGGAAGTATCTAGAATTGACAATTGATATATGCCATTGGATGAGGTAATGTTTTGGTAATACGAAGTACCAAGAACGAGAAGTAGAACCTCGTCTAAGAGACCAAACTAAAAGATAATTTATAGCTAATGCTATCTGGCTATGGGATATCAAATCAAATCAAGTTTATTTTATATAGCCCTTCGTACATCAGCTAATATCTCGAAGTGCTGTACAGAAACCCAGCCTAAAACCCCAAACAGCAAGCAATGCAGGTGTAGAAGCACGGTGGCTAGGAAAAACTCCCTAGAAAGGCCAAAACCTAGGAAGAAACCTAGAGAGGAACCAGGCTATGAGGGGTGGCCAGTCCTCTTCTGGCTGTGCCGGGTGGAGATTATAACAGAACATGGCCAAGATGTTCAAAATGTTCATAAGTGACAAGCATGGTCAAATAATAATCAGGAATAAATGTCAGTTGGCTTTTCATAGCCGATCATTAAGAGTTGAAAACAGCAGGTCTGGGACAGGTAGGGGTTCCATAACCGCAGGCAGAACAGTTGAAACTGGAATAGCAGCAAGGCCAGGTGGACTGGGGACAGCAAGGAGTCATCATGCCCGGTAGTACTGACGTATGGTCCTAGGGCTCAGGTCCTCCGAGAGAGAGAAAGAAAGAGAGAAGGAGAGAATTAGAGAGAGCATACTTAAATTCACACAGGACACTGGATAAGACAGTAGAAGTACTCCAGATATAACCAACTGACCCTAGCCCCCCGACACATAAACTACTGCAGCATAAATACTGGAGGCTGAGACAGGAGGGGTCAGGAGACACTGTGGCCCCATCCGATGATACCCCCGGACAGGGCCAAACAGGAAGGATATAACCCCACCCACTTTGCCAAAGCACAGCCCCCGCACCACTAGAGGGATATCTTCAACCACCAACTTACAATCCTGAGACAAGGCCGAGTATAGCCCACAAAGATCTCCACCACAGCACAAACCTAGGGGGGGCGCCAACCCAGACAGGAAGATCACGTCAGTAACTCAACCCACTCAAGTGACGCACCCCTCCTAGGGACGGCATGAAAGAGCACCAGTAAGCCAGTGACTCAGCCCCTGTAATAGGGTTAGAGGCAGAGAATCCCAGTGGAGAGAGGGGAACCGGCCAGGCAGAGACAGCAAGGGCGGTTCGTTGCTCCAGAGCCTTTCCGTTCACCTTCACACTCCTGGGCCAGACTACACTCAATCATATGACCTACTGAAGAGATAAGTCTTCAGTAAAGACTTAAAGGTTGAGACCGAGTCTGCGTCTCTCACATGGGTAGGCAGACCGTTCCATAAAAATGGAGATCTATAGGAGAAAGCCCTGCCTCCAGCTGTTTGCTTAGAAATTCTAGGGACAATTAGGAGGCCTGCGTCTTGTGACCGTAGCGTACGTGTAGGTATGTACGGCAGGACCAACTCGGAAAGATAGGTAGGAGCAAGCCCATGTAACGCTTTATAGGTTAACAGTAAAACCTTGAAATCAGCCCTTGCCTTAACAGGAAGCCAGTGTAGGGAAGCTAGCACTGGAGTAATATGATAAAATTTCTTGGTTCTAGTCAGGATTCTAGCAGCCGTATTTAGCACTAACTGAAGTTTATTTCGTGCTTTATCCGGTTAGCCGGAAAGTAGAGCATTGCAGTAGTCTAACCTAGAAGTAACAAATGCATGGATTAATTTTTCTGCATCATTTTTGGACAGAAAATTTCTGATTTTTGCAATGTTACGTAGATGGAAAAAAGCTGTCCTTGAAACAGTCTTGATATGTTCGTCAAAAGAGAGATCAGGGTCAAGAGTAACGCCGAGGTCCTTCACAGTTTTATTTGAGACGACTTTACAACCATCAAGATTAATTGTCAGATTTAACAGAAGATCTCTTTGTTTCTTGGGACCTAGAACAAGCATCTCTGTTTTGTCCGAGTTTAAAAGTAGAACGTTTTCAGCCATCCACTTCCTTATGTCTGAAACACAGGCTTCTAGCGAGGGCAATTTTGGGGCTTCACCATGTTTCATTGAAATGTACAGCTGTGTGTCATCCGCATAGCAGTGAAAGTTAACATTATGTTTTCGAATAACATCCCCAAGAGGTAAAATATATAGTGAAAACAATAGTGGTCCTAAAACGGAACCTTGAGGAACACCGAAATGTACAGTTGATTTGTCAGAGGACAAACCATTCACAGAGACAAACTGATATCTTTCCGACAGATAAGATCTAAACCAGGCCAGAACTTGTCCGTGTAGACCAATTTGGGTTTCCAGTCTCTCCAAAAGAATGTGGTGATCGATGGTGTCAAAGGCAGCACTAAGGTCTAGTAGCACGAGGACAGATGCAGAGCCTCGGTCTGACGCCATTAAAAGGTCATTTACCACCTTCACAAGTGCAGTCTCAGTGCTATGATGGGGTCTAAAACCAGACTGAAGCATTTCGTATACATTGTTTGTCTTCAGGAAGGCAGTGAGTTGCTGCGCAACAGCTTTTTCTAAAATTTTTGAGAGGAATGGAAGATTCGATATAGGCCGATAGTTTTTTATACTTTCCGGGTCAAGGTTTGGCTTTTTCAAGAGAGGCTTTATTACTGCCACTTTTAGTGAGTTTGGTACACATCCGGTGGATAGAGAGCCGTTTATTATGTTCAACATAGGAGGGCCAAGCACATGAAGCAGCTCTTTCAGTAGTTTAGTTGGAATAGGATCCAGTATGCAGCTTGAAGGTTTAGAGGCCATTATTATTTTCATCATTGTGTCAAGAGATATAGTACTAAAACACTTAAGTGTCTCTCCCGATCCCAGGCCCAGGCAGAGCTGTGCAGATCCAGGACAGCTAAGCCCTGGAGGAATACGCATATTTAAAGAGGAGTCCGTAATTTGCTTTCTAATGATCATGATCTTTTCCTCAAAGAAGTTCATGAATTTATTACTGCTGAAGTGAAAGCCATCCTCTCTTGGGGAGTGCTGCTTTTTAGTTAGCTTTGCAACAGTATCAAAAATACATTTTGGATTGTTCTTATTTTCCTCAATTAAGTTGGAAAAGTAGGATGATCGAGCAGCAGTGAGGGCTCTTCGATACTGCACGGTATTGTCTTTCCAAGCTTGTCGGAAGACTTCCAGTTTGGTGTGGCGCCATTTCCGTTCCAATTTTCTGGAAGCTTGCTTCAGAGCTCGGGTATTTTCTGTATACCAGGGAGCTAGTTTCTTATGACAAATGTTTTTCGTTTTTAGGGGTGCAACTGCATCTAGGGTATTGCGCAAGGTTAAATTAAGTTCCTCAGTTAGGTGGTTAACTGATTTTTGTCCTCTGACGTCCTTGGGTAGGCAGAAGGAGTCTGGAAGGGCATCAAGGAATTTTTGTGTTGTCTGAGAATTTATAGCACGACTTTTGATGCTCCTTGGTTGGGGTCTGAGCAGATTATTTGTTGCGATTGCAAACGTAATAAAATGGTGGTCCGATAGTCCAGGATTATGAGGAAAAACATTAAGATCTACAACATTTATTCCATGGGACAAAACTAGGTCCAGAGTATGACTGTGGCAGTGAGTAGGTCCAGAGACATGTTGGACAAAACCCACTGAGTCGATGATGGCTCCGAAAGCCTTTTGGAGTGGGTCTGTGGACTTCTCCATATGAATATTAAAATCACCAAAAATTAGAATATGATCTGCTATGACTACAAGGTCCGATAGGAATTCAGGGAACTCAGAGAGGAACGCTGTATATGGCCCAGGAGGCCTGTAAACAGTAGCTATAAAAAGTGATTGAGTAGGCTGCATAGATTTCATGACTGGAAGCTCAAAAGACGAAAACGTCATTTTTTTTTTTTGTAAATTGAAATTTGCTATTGTAAATGTTAGCAACACCTCCGCCTTTGCGGGAGGCACGGGGGATATGGTCACTAGTGTAACCAGGAGGTGAGGCCTCATTTAACACAGTAAATTCATCAGGCTTAAGCCATGTTTCAGTCAGGCCAATCACATCAAGATATGATCAGTGATTAGTTCATTGACTATAACTGCCTTTGAAGTGAGGGATCTAACATTAAGTAACCCTATTTTGAGATGTGAGGTATCACAATCTCTTTCAATAATGGCAGGAATGGAGGAGGTCTTTATCCTAATGAGATTGCTAAGGCGAACACCGCCATGTTTAGTTTTGCCCAACCTAGGTCGAGGCACAGACACGGTCTCAATGGGGATAGCTGAGCTGACTACACTGACTATGCTAGTGGCAGACTCCACTAAGCTGGCAGGTTGGCTAACAGCCTGCTGCCTGGCCTGCACCCTATTTCATTGTGGAGCTAGAGGAGTTAGAGCCCTGTCTATGTTGGTAGATAAGAAGAGAGCACCCCTCCAGCTAGGATGGTCCGTCACTCCTCAGCAGGTCAGGCTTGGTCCTGTTTGTGGGTGAGTCCCAGAAAGAGGGCCAATTATCTACAAATTCTATCTTTTGGGAGGGGCAGAAAACAGTTTTCAACCAGCGATTGAGTTGTGAGACTCTGCTGTAGAGCTCGTCACTCCCCCTAACTGGGAGGGGGCCAGAGACAATTACTCGATGCCGACACATCTTTCTAGCTGATTTACACCCTGAAGCTATGTTGCGCTTGGTGACCTCTGACTGTTTCATCCTAACATCGTTGGTGCCGACGTGGATAACAATATCTCTATACTCTCTACACTCGCCAGTTTTAGCTTTAGCCAGCACCATCTTCAGATTAGCCTTAACGTCGGTAGCCCTGCCCCCTGGTAAACAGTGTATGATCGCTGGGTGATTCGTTTTAAGTCTAATACTGCGGGTAATGGAGTCGCCAATGACTAGGGTTCTCAATTTGTCAGAGCTAATGGTGGGAGCCTTCGGCGTCTCAGACCCCGTAACGGGAGGAGTAGAGACAAGAGAAGACTCGGCCTCAGACTCCGACTCGCTACTTAATGGGGAAAACCGGTTGAAAGTTTCTGTCGGCTGAATGAGCGACACCAGTTGAGCTTTCCTACAGCATTTCCCTCCAGAAGCCATGAGAAAGTTGTCCGGCTGCGGGGACTGTGCGGGGTGATTTATACTAACGTTACTATCTGTACTTACTGGTGGCACAGACGCTGTTACATCCTTTCCTACACTGAAATTACCCTTGCCTAACGATTGCGTCTGAAGCTGGGCTTGCAGCACAGCTATCCTCGCCATAAGGCGATCGTTCTCCTGTATATTATGAGTACAGCGACTGCAATTAGAAGACATCATGTTAATGTTACTACTTAGCTTCGGCTGTTGAAAGTGCTGACGAACCATGTCCAGATAAAGCGTCCGGAGTGAAAAAGTTGAATGAGGGAAAAAAGTTGTGATGGAAAAACTAAAAATATAAACGATAATTAAAAAGAGAAAAAAAAACTAAAGTTGTCAGCTAGCAAAGTAAGGTTGGCAACAAAACGCACAGCAACAAAACGCACAGCAACACGTCTGCAAATTCAAGAGGAAGTGACGACACCCATTACTGTTTAAGTCTATGGAAGAGGTTCTCTCTCCGGCCTTCTCTCACCTCCTCTCTCAAGTAAAAGTCATTCTTTGTGAAGTTTCTAAGATCTGTGGTTTGTCATGTGAGTTGAGAGGGGAGTATCTTGGCTATAAAAGATACTAAGAATTATTTTGTAAGCACTCTCAGAGAATTCATTTATAGACACTGAATTGATCTGAGAGTCAAAGGGCTATGGGGAAGCTCATATAATTAAAGATGGACTTTAAAATATAACTCTGACTTGTGTGTGGTTTGTAAACTCATCATTTAGTAATACAGGAAATTACCACGACTCCTGTCAGACATGCAGTGTCAACCAATGAACCAAAGATGCGTGAGGGAGGGCCGAGCCAACTCACTCACAGTCACAGACTTAGCAGCCGAGGAGAGAGAGGAAGGACAGCTCTGAAACAACAGCTGGAAAATGAGTCAGAAGCACAGTAGCATTTGGATGCATTTTAATAATGTAGACAATGTTAGAGCACAGTGTAGAATTTGCCAAAACAAAATCTCATGTAAAGCCGGTTCTACGCACAACCTAGACAGACATATGCGAACTGTGCACCCAACTGTGAAGCTAGCTGTAGCGGAGCTTTGAGAAACTAAGCTTTGAGCAACTAAGCGGAGCTTTGAGCAGAGGGACTGTTGAGAGTGGCCAGAGAATGGCAAATAGATGGAAAAGTGGTCTGTTGTGTTAGCGACAATGCATCTAACATAACCAAAGCCATAAAAATGTTAAAATGGACCCATCATCCATGTCTTGCCCACACAATTAACCTGATTGTAAGAGATGCTCTGAAGGTGATGAAGCCCACTGTGGAATACTTCCACAGGAGCACAGTAGGTGCTGAAAAACTAAACGTGTACACAACGCCAGATGGGGATGCCTGAGCTGAGGCCTAAACAAGACTGCACTACAAGGTGGAATTCAACATTTTATATGTTGAAGCGGTTTCTTGAGTCAAAGGATGCCATCATCTCTACCCTGGCCATTGTCAATGCACCTGTTGATGCTCTGACCCAAGAGGGATTGGAGGTGGTGGAGGAGGTGTGCAGAGTCCTGGAACCCTTTCAGCAGGTCACTGTGGAGATCAGTGGAGAGAAGTACAGTAAGCAGTTATTACTACATCATTATTTAATCCAGTATTATATATGTATATGAGCAGGAGATGAGAATGTAGTATCAGTAGACAAAACATGAACCTGAATGAATAAGTTATGCCATAATTGAATAGATCATGCTAAACGAGGTTGGAATGTTGTTATATTATGTCACGATCGTCGTGGTAATCATACTCGGACCAAGGTGCAGCGTACATAGAGTTCCACATGTTTATTAATTGAAACTCACAAAAACAATAAAGAGCAACGAAACATGACGTTCTGTAGAGCTCACAGGCATCAACACGAAAACAAGATCCCACAAAAACCAGTGGGGCAATGGCTGCCTAAATATGATCCCCAATCAGAGACAACGATAAACAGCTGCCTCTAATTGGGAACCATACCAGGCCAACATAGAAATAAGTGCACTAGATCACCCACCCTAGTCACACCCCGACCTAACCAAAATAGAGAATAAAAAGGCTCTCTATGGTCAGGGCGTGACATATAAAATCAACAAAATACAATAATTTGTTAATTTGACTAAAATCTGTTGAAATCACACTGGCTGTATTATACTTAGAATTGCATTGGGGGCATACTTATTTCACTGTACAGCCTTACCTATGGATTGTGGATCAATGACATGGGGTATCAGTCTACTCAGTGACACCCAGAGAACATTAGCGTCGTAGCTCTAATTGCGGGACTCTGAAACAACTGTGAATTGAGCCACATTTATTGTCAACCTATGTGTATTGAACACTATTCCCGAGGAAAAACAATACTGCATGGATGTTTTGAGGTCTGATAACTCTGAGGACATTAAGAAAAAATCTCTTGGGTATTGAGTAGACTGATACCCCATTTCATTGATCCCCAATCCTTGATCCCCAATCCTTAGGTAAAGCTGTACAGTGCAATATGAATGCCAATACACACGATAGGCTGACTGGGAGGGGATTTCACACGGTCACAGTCAGACCATAAGAACTACAATGCTAATATTTGCGTAAACTCTTCACAGTTGTGTTCTGTGGGTGTCACCGAGTAGACTGATACCCCATTTCATTGCTTCACATTCCAACCTTGTTTAACATTATCTAGTCTAAATATGGCATGATTCCACCAATTGTAACCATCTGCATCACTTTCAAAGAGGTACTTTTATTTTGAAGACAAACCGCAAATTCCACTATTGGGGCTAATCCTTATTGTGGCTAGCTTCACAACACATAACCCGGTCTGGTCGAGCTTCACTAGCCAGATGACGCGAGCTGGCTGCTTATAAGGTTAGCTTTGGGCAACAGGGTTAAGTAGCTGGCAAGCTATTTATTTTCATGAACTGATGTTCAATTTCAATAGGCGAACAACAAGTGGCTAGCTAGCAAATACTTACTAATAAGGATTCCTAAATCATTGCTAAGAGTAATGAAAATGACTGCAGTTTTACAGGTCATTGTTTTCACGCTGGTTGTATTGATGCTAGCTAGGTACCAAGCTAAAGCTAGCTAGCTACCCCAGATGTTGTGGTCAAACAAATAATGCTTTATTTCCAACGCTGTATTGTAAACACATTGTTCATGGCCGGTGTAGGCTTGTTAACATACTTTTTTGTACAGCTTTGAGAGTGTTACTGATGGTAGTGGTGGCGCTTGGCTTGTACATGCAAATTCAGAACACACAACATTCTATAATAGAACTGTGTTATTTGACGTGTCAAAGGAAAAGCTTATTTAACGTGTCAAATAGTGTTATTTGACTCTTGACGTGTATCTTTTTTGACACGCAAAGACCCAAATGGCGTTCCATAAGAGATAGGCTTTTGGCACAAGTGCATAGCTCGGGATATGCTTAACACCCCGGCAGTCCTACAATCTAAGCTAGATGCTCTTAATCAAACACAAATTATCAAGGAACCCACCAGGTACAACCCTAAATCTGTAAACATGGGCACCCTCATAGATATTATCCTGACCAACTTGCCCTCCAAATACACCTCTGCTGTTTTCAATCAGGATCTCACTGATCACTGCCTCATTGCCTGCATCCGCTATGGATCCGCGGTCAAACGACCACCCCTCATCACTGTCAAACGCTCCCTAAAACACTTCTGCCACCATTAATGGTGGGTTGTTTGATCATTTCCGGTCACAACTTGCAGACTTGTTTACGTGCTGCTGTGCGTTTTGTTGCTAACCTTACTTGACAACTTTATGGTTTTTACTTTTTAATTACCGTTTATTTTTAGTTTTTCCCCTGCTCTACTTTTTTTCATTCAGCTTTTTCACTCCGGACGCTTTATCTGGAATTGGTTCGTCAGGACCTCCACCAGCCTTCTAATTGCAGTCGCTGTACTCATAATATACAGGAGAACGATCGCCTTATGGTGAGGATAGCTGTGCTGCAAGCCCAGCTTCAGACGCAATCGTTAGGCAAGGGTAATTTCAGTGTAGGAAAGGATGAAACAGCGTCTGTACCACCAGTAAGTACAGATAGTAGTATAAATCCCCTCGCACAGTCCCCGCAGCCGGACAACTTTCTCATGGCTTCTGGAGGGAAATGCTGTAGGAATGCTCAACCGGTGTCGCTCATTCAGCCGACAGAAACTTTCAACCGGTTTTCCCCATTACGCAGCAAGTCGGAGTCAGAGGCCGAGCCTTCTCTTGTCTCTACTCCTCCCGTTACGGGGTCTGAGACGCCGAAGCCTACCACCATTAGCTCTGACAAATTGAGAACCCTAGTCATTGGCGACTCCATTACCCGTAGTATTAGACTTAAAATGAATCATCCAGCGATCATACACTGTTTACACGGCAGGTCTGCCGACGTTAAGGCTAATCTGAAGATGGTGCTGGCTAAATTTTAAACTGGCGAGTGTAGAGTATAGGGATATTGTTATCCACGTCGGCACCAATGATGTTAGGATGAAACAGTCAGAGGTCACCAAGCGCAGCATAGCGTGTAAATCAGCTTGAAAGATGTGTCGGCATCGAGTAATTGTCTCTGGCCCCCTCCCAGTTAGGGGGAGTGATGAGCTCTACAGCAGAGTCTCACTTCTCAATCGCTGGTTGAAAACAGTTCTGCCCCTCTCAAAAGATAGAATTTGTAGATAATTGGCCCCCTTTCTGGGACTCACCCACAAACAGGACCAAGCCTGGCCTGTTGAAGAGTGTCGGACTCCATCCTAGCTGGAGGGGTGCTCTCATCTTATCTACGAACATAGACAGGGCTCTAACTCCCCTAGCTCCACAATGAGATAGGGTGCAGGCCAGCAGCAGGCTGTTAGCCAGCCTGCCAGCTTAGTGGAGTCTGCCACTAGCACAGTCATTGTAGTCAGCTCAGCTATCCCCATTGAGACCGTGTCTGTGCCTCGACCTAGGTTGGGCAAAACTAAACATGACGTGTTCGCCTTATCAATTTCACTGGAATAAAGACCTCCTCCTTTCCTGACATTATTGAAAGAGATTGTGATACCTCACATCTCAAAACAGGGCTACTTAATGTTAGATCCCTCACTTCCAAGGCAGTTATAGTCAATTAACTAATCACTGATCATATCTTGATGTGATTGGCCTGACTGAAACATGGCTTAAGCCTGATGAATTTACTGTGTTAAATGAGGCCTCACCTCCTGGTTACACTAGTGACCATATCCCCCGCGCATCCCACAAAGGCAGAGGTGTTGCTAACATTTATGATAGCAAATTTCAATTTACAAAAATAAAACGTTTTCGTCTTTTGAGCTTCCAGTCATGAAATCTATGCAGCCTACTCAAGCACTTTTTATAGCTACTGTTTACAGGCCTCCTGTGCCATATACAGCGTTCCTCACTGAGTTCCCTGAATTCCTATCGGACCTTGTAGTCATGGCAGATAATATTCACATTTTTGGTGACTTTAATATTCACATGGAAAAGTCCACAGACCCACTCCAAAAGGCTTTCGGAGCCATCATCGACTCAGTGGGTTTTGTCCACATGTCTCCGGACCTACTCACTGCCACAGTCATACTCTGGACCTAGTTTTGTCCCGTGGAATAAATGTTGTGGATCTTAATGTTTTTCCTCATAATCCTGGACTATCGGACCACCGTTTTATTACGTTTGCAATCGCAGCAAATAATCTGCTCAGACCCCAACCAAGGATCATCAAAAGTCGTGCTATAAATTCTGGGACAACCCAAAGATTCCTAGATGTCCTTCCAGACTCCCTCCGCCTACCCAAAGACGTCAGAGTACAAAAATCAGTTAACCACCTAACTGAGGAACTCAATTTAACCTTGCGCAATACCCTAGATGCAGTCGCACCCCTAAAAACCAAAAACATTTGTCGTAAGAAACTAGCTCCCTGGTATACAGAAAATACCCGAGCTCTGAAGCAAGCTTCCAGAAAAATGGAACGGAAATGGTGCCACACCAAACTGGAAGTCTTCCGACTATCTTGGAAAGACAGTACCGTGCAGTATCGAAGAGCCCTCACTGCTGCTCGATCATCCTATTTTCCCAACTTAATTGAGGAAAATAAGAACAATCCCCCCCCAAAACATGATATTTATTTTTGATACATTCCCCAAGAGAGGATGGCTTTCACTTCAGGAGTGTTAAATTCATGAACTTCTTTGAGGATAAGATCATGAGCATTAGAAGACAAATTACGGACTCCTCTTTAAATCGGCGTATTCCTCCAAAGCTCAGTTGCCCTGAGTCTGCACAACTCTGCCAGGACCTAGGATCAAGGGACACACTCAAGTGTTTTAGTACTATATCTCTTGACAATGATGAAAATAATCATGGCCTCTAAACCTTCAAGCTGCATCCATACTGGACCCTATTCCAACTAAACTACTGAAAGAGCTGCTTCCTTTTCTTGGCCCTCCTATGTTGAACATAATACACGTCTCTCTATCCACCGGATGTGTACCAAACTCACTAAAAGTGGCAGTAATAAAGCCTCTCTTGAAAAAGCCAAACCATGACCCAGAAAATATAAAAAACTATCGGCCAATATCGAATCTCCCATTCCTCTCAAAAAAATTTGAAATAGCTGTTGCGCAGCAACTCACTGCCTTCCTGAAGACAAAAAATATATACGAAACGCTTCAGTCTGGTTTTAGACCCCATCATAGCACTGAGACTGCACTTGTGAAGGTGGTAAATGACCTTTTAATGGCGTCAGACCGAGGCTCTGCATCTGTCCTCGTGCTCCTAGACCTTAGTGCTGCCTTTGATACCATAAATCACCACATTCTTTTGGAGAGATTGGAAACCCAAATTGGTCTACACGGACAAGTTCTGGCCTGGCTTAGATCTTATCTGTCGGAAAGATATCAGTTTGTCTCTGTGGATGGTTTGTCCTCTGACAAATCAACTGTACATTTCGGTGTTCCTCAAGGTTCCGTTTTAGGACCACTATTGTTTTCACTATATATTTTACCTCTTGGGGATGTCATTCGGAAACATAATTTTAACTTTCACTGCTATGCAGATGACACACAGCTGTACATTTTGATGAAACATGGTGAAGCACCAAAATTGCCCTCGCCGGAAGCCTGTGTTTCAAACATAAAGAAGTGGATGGCTGCAAATGTTCTACTTTTAAACTCGGACAAAACAGAGATGCTTGTTCTAGGTCCCAAGAAACAAAGAGATCTTCTGTTGAATCTGACAATTAATCTTGATGGTTGTACAGTCGTCTCAAATAAACCTGTGGAGGACCTCGGCGTTACTCTGGACCCTGATCTCTCTTTTGACGAACATATCAAGACTGTTTCAAGGACAGTTTTTTTCCATCTACGTAACATTGCAAAAAGTACAAACTTTCTGTCCAAAAATGATGCAGAAAAATGTGTCCATGCTTTTGTCACTTCTAGGTTAGACTACTGCAATGCTCTACTTTCCGGCTACTGTCGTGGAAAATCGTCTCAGAAATATAACACTCGTAAGAACTTGTGAAATCAAATAGACTTTTAATACAATGCATCACAAGCCGGAGCGATCCGCGGATCACACACCTTCCCAGAGCACCGGCTCTCTCTTTATACACATCCACACACATGAGATCATTACATACATTAATTAAATTACTTCTCCTATGGTCATCTGCCACCATTATCCTTCATTTCAGGCTTCCTGCTTGTCTACGCCCATTAATGCCTGTATCCGCTCTTGATTAGATTATAATGGTGGCAGAACCCTCTTGTCTCCTAAAATTAATATATGACTATCTTACCCTAAGCACTTATGGCCTTTACCCTAAGCACTTATGGCCTTTCCTGTCTATTTTATCTTCATAATGGTGTCCTGCTCTTTCCATACATGCACTTTAAAGCACGTATGACTTTGGCCATCTGCTAATCTTTGGTTTCCTGTATTTACCAGAATGGCAAATGCACTCATGTCTGCCTTCTCCTGTTTATATTCTAATGTACACTTTTATGTCTGTCCCTAAATGTATCATTCACTCCCACACTACCCGGATAAAACACTAAATAAACTTCAGTTAGTGCTAAACCCGGCTGCTAGAATCTTGACTAGAACCAAAACATTTGATCATATTAATCCAGTGCTAGTCTCTCTACACTGCCTTCCTGTTAAGGCAAGGGATGATTTCAAGGTTTTACTGCTAACCTACAAAGCATTACATGGGCTTGCTCCTACCTCTCTTTACAATTTGGTCCTGCCGTACATACCTACACGTACGCTACAGTCAAAAGATGCAGGCCTCCTAACTGTCCCTAGAATTTCTAAGCAAACAGCTGGAGGCAGGGCTTTCTCCTATAGAGCTCCATTTTTATGGAATGGTCTGCCTACCCATGTGAGAGACGCAGACTCGGTCTCAACTTTTAAGTTTTTATTGAAGACTCGTCTCTTCATTAGGTCCTATGATTGAGTGTAGTCTGGCCCAGGAGTGTGAAGGTGAACGGAAAGGCACTGGAGCAACGAACCGCCCTTGCTGTCTCTGCCTGGCCGGTTCCCCTCTCTCCACTGGGATCCTCTGCCTCTAACCCTATTACAGGGGCTGAGTCACTGGCTTACTGGTGCTCTTCCATGCCGTCCCTAGGAGGGGTGCGTCACTTGAGTGGGTTGAGTTACTGACGTGATCTTCCTGTCTGGGTTGGCGCCCCCCCTAGGTTTGTGCTGTGGTGGAGATCTTTGTGGGCTATACTCGGCCTTGTCTCAGGATTGTAAGTTGGTGGTTGAAGATATCCCTCTAGTGGTGTGTGGGATGTACTGTGGGAAATTGGGTGGGGTTATATCCTGCCTGTTTGGCCCTGTCCGGGGGTATCGTCGGACGAGGCCACAGTGTCTCTTGAGCCCTCCTGTCTCAGCCTCCAGTATTTATGCTGCAGTAGTTTATGTGTCGGGGTGCTAGGGGTCAATCTGTTATATCTGGAGTATTTCTCCTGTCTTATCCGGTGTCCTGTGTGAATTTAAGTATGCTCTCTCTAATTCTATCTTTCTTTCTCTCTCTTGGAGGACCTGAGCCCTAGGACCATGCCTCAGTACTACCTGGCCTGATGACTCCTTGCTGTCCCAAAGTCCACCTGGCCGTGCTGCTGCTCCAGTTTCAACTGTTCTGCCTGTGGCTATGGAACCCTGACCTGTTCACTGGACGTGCTACCTGTCCCAGACCTGCTGTTTTCTCTCTAGAGACAGCAGGAGTGGTAGAGATACTCTGAATGATCGGCTATGAAAAGTCAACTGACATTTACTCCTGAGGTGCTGACCTGTTGCACCCTCGACAACCACTGTGATTATTATTATTTGACCCTGCTGGTCATCTATGAACATTTGAACATCTTGGCCATGTTCTGTTATAATCTCCACCCGGCACAGCCAGAAGAGGACTGGCCACCCCTCATAGCGTGGTTCCTCTCTAGGTTTCTTCCTAGGTTCTGGCCTTTCTAGGGAGTTTTTCCTACCCACCGTGCTTCTACACCTGCATTGCATGCTGTTTTGGATTTTAGGCTGGGTTTCTGTACAGCACTTTGAGATATCAGCTGATGTAAGAAGTGCTTTATAAATAAATTTGATTTGATTCCGCGAGCAAGCCTTTCAAATCGATCTGACCCGGGTATCCTGGAAGGATATTGACCTCATCCCGTCAGTCGAGGATGCCTGGTCGTTCTGTAAAAGTAATTTTCTCACCATCTTAAATATGCATGCCCCTTTTAAAAAATGTAGAACTAAGAACAGGTTCACTCCAGACCTGACTGCCCTCGACCAGCACAAAAACATCCTGTGGCGGACTGCACTAGCATCGAATAGTCCACGCGATATGCAACTTTTCAGGGAACACAGGAACCAATACACGCAGTTAGTCAGGAAAGCAAAGGCTAGCTTTTTCAAACGGAAATTTGCATCCTGTAGCTTGAACTCCAAAACTTTTTAGGACACTGTAAAGTCCATGGAGAATAAGAGCACCTCCTCCCAGCTGCCCACTGCACTGAGGCTAGGTAACACTGTCACCACCGATAAATCCACGATAATCGAGAATTTCAATAAGCATTTCTCTACGGCTGGCCATGCTTTCCTCCTGGCTACCTCTACCCTGACCAACAGCCCCGCACCCCCCGCAGCTACTTATCCAAGCCTCCCCAGCTTCTCCTTCACCCAAATCCAGATAGCAGATGTTCTGAAAGAGCTGAAAAACAATCTGGACTCTTTCTAAAATTATCCGCTGCCATTGTTGCAACTCCTATTACCAGTCTGTTCAATCTCTCTTTTGTATCGTCCGAGATGCCTAAAGATTGGAAAGCTGCTGCGGTCATCCCACTCTTCAAAGGGGGTGACACTCTAGACCCAAACTGTTATAGACCTATATCCATCCTGCCCTGCCTTTCTAAAGTCTTCGAAAGCCAAGTTAATGAACAGATCACTGACCATTTCGAATCCCACCGTACCTTCTCCGCTGTGCAATCCGGTTTCCAAGCTGGTCACGGGTGCACCTCAGTCACGCTCAAGGTACTAAACGATATCATAACCTCCATCGATAAAAGACAGTACTGTGCAGCCATCTTCATCGACCTGGCCAAGGCTTTCGACTCTGGCAATCACCGTATCCTTATCGGCAGACTCAACAGCCTTGGATTCTCAAATGACTGCCTCGCCTAGTTCACCAACTACTTCTCAGACAGAGTTCAGTGTGTCAAATCGGAGGGCCTGTTGTCCGGACCTCTGGCAGTCTAAATGGGGGTACCACAGTGTTCAATACTCGGGCCGACTCTTTTCTCTGTATATATCAACGATGTCGCTCTACGCAGATGCCACCATTCTGTATACATCTGGCCCTTCTTTGGACATTGTGTTAACTAACTTCCAAACGAGCTTCAATGCCATACAACACTCCTTCCGTGGCCTCCAACTGTACTTAAACGCTAGTAAAACCAAATGCATGCTTTTCAACCGTTCGCTGCCCACACCCGCCCGCCTGACTAGCATCACTACTCTGGACGGTTCTGACTTGTGTGGACAACTACAAATACCTAGGTGTCTGGCTAGACTGTAAACTCTCCTTCCAGACTCATATTAAACATCTCCAATCCAAAATGAAATCTAGAATCGGCTTCCTATTTCGCAACAAAGCCTCCTTCACTCACGCCGCCAAACATACCCTCGTAAAACTGACTATCCTACCGATCCTCAACCTCGGCGATGTCATTTACAAAATAGCTTCCAATACTCTACTCAGCAAACTGGATGCAGTCTATCACAGTGCCACCTGTTTTTTCACCAAAGCCCCTTATACCACCCACCACTGCGACTTGTATGCTCTAGTCGGCTGGCCCTCGCTACATATTCGTCGCCAGACCCACTGGCTCCAGGTCATCTATAAGTCTATGCTAAGTAAAGCTCCGCCTTATCTCAGATCACTGGTCACGATAACAACACCCACCCTTAGCACGCGCTCCAGAAGGTATATCTCACTGGTCGTCCCCAAAGCCAACACCTGCTTTGGCCGCTTTTCCATCTAGTTCTCTGCTGCCAATGACTGGAACGAATTGCAAAAATATCTGAAGCTGGAGACTTATATTTCCTTCACTAACTTTAAACATCAGCTATCTGAGCAGCTAACCGATCACTGCAGCTGTACATGGCCCATCTGTAAATAGCCCACCCAACCTCATCCCCAATATTGTTTTTATTTACTTTTCTGCTCTTATGCACACCAGTATTTCTACTTGCACATCATCATCTGCTCATCAATCACTCCAGTGTTAATTTGCTAAACTGTAATTACTTCGCTACTATGGCCTATTTATTGCCTTACCTCCTCACGCCATTTGCCTGCACTGTATATAGACTTTATTTTTTTCTATTGTGTTATTGACTGTACGCTTGTTATTCCATGTTTAACTCTGTGTTGTTGTTTGTGTCGCACTGCTTTGCTTTATCTTGACCAGGTCGCAGTTTGTCACGATCGTCGTAAAGTGAAAGAGAGGTGGACCAAGGCGCAGCGTGAAGTGAATACATTTTCTATTTATTTAAGCGACGTAATAAAGAACACTTAAACAAAACTACAAAACTACAAAAACAACAAATGAACGAACGTGAAGCTATACTACGACAAGTGCAGACACAGGCGACATAGACATAGACAATCACCCACAAACTACCTAATTACTATGGTTGCCTAAATATGGCTCCCAATCAGAGACAACTGATTGAGAACCAATCTAGGCAACCATAGACATACATACACCTAGACTAAACACTGCCCCATAAACATACAAAAACACCTAGACAATACAAAACACATACTTCCCCCATGTCACACCCTGACCTAATTAAAATAATAAAGAAAACAAAGATAACTAAGGCCAGGGCGTGACACAGTTGTAAATGAGAACTTGTTCTCAACTAGCTTACCTGGTTAACGAAAGGTGAAATATATATATATATATATACATATATATATATATATATATATATTTTTAAATAGCATCATTGATGGCGCTGGAGAAGAAGGCTGACGTTTTACGTGTCCCCAACCAATTGTGTTTTTTTATTTCTTTTTCTGTGTTGTTTGTAACTTATTGCATATTGCCGCTACCGTCTCTTATAAACGAAAATAACTTCTGGACATCAGGACTGCGATTACTCACCACGGACTGGCAGAATCCTTTTTTTCCTTTAACGAGTCTAATGAGCCATACGTTAATGATATACTGCTCTCACGGGAACAGGCCCAGATCCCTGTGATTTGCGTGAAGAGAAGGCGGAGAAAAAGGGGCCAAAGGGTGGGCTGCCTTCGGAGAATTCGTAGGCGATTGAATAAACCCCCACTTCCTTTCATTCTGCTAGCAAACGTGCAATCTTTGGAAAATAAAATAGATGACCTACGTGGAAGATTAAACTACCAACGGGACATTCAAAAGTGTAATATCTTATGCTTCACGGGGGAGTGGCTGAACGACGACACTGTCAACATACAGCTGGCTAGTTATACGCTGTACCTGCAGGATAGAACAGCAGCGTCTGGTAAGACAAGGGGCGGCAGACTATGTATTTTTTTAAATAACAGCTGGTGCACAATATCTAAGGAAGTCTCGAGCTGTTGCTCGCCTAAGGTAGAGTATCTCATGATAAGCTGTAGACCACACTATCTGCCTAGAGAGTTTTCATCTGTATTTTTCGGAGAGCTGTTTACATACCACTACAGAGAGAGGCTGACACTGAGACCGCATTGAATAAGCTGTATTCCGCCATAAGCAAACAAGAAAACGCTCACCCAGAGGCGGCGGTCCTAGTAGCCGGGGACTTTAATGCAGGGAAACTTAAATCCGTTTTACCAAATTTCTATCAGCATGTTAAATGTACAACCAGAGGGAAAAATCTCTGGACCACCTTTACTCCACACACAGAGCTCTCGCTCGCACATACAAAGCTCTCGCTCGCCCTCCATTTGGCAAATCTGACCATAATTCTATCCTCCTGATTCCTGCTTACAAGCAAAAATAAAAGCAGGAAGCACCAGTGATTCGATCAATAAAAAAGTGGTGAGCTGAAGTGGATGCTTTGCTACAGGACAGTTTTGATAACACAGACTGGAAAATGTTCCGGGATTCCTCCGATGGCATTGAGGAGTTCACCACATCAGTGAATGGCTTTATCAATAAGTGCATCGATGACGTCATCCCCACAGTGACCGTACGTACATACCCCAACCAGAAGCAATGGATTACAGGCAGCATCCGCACTGAACTAACGGCTAGAGCTGACGCTTTCAAGGAACGGGACTCTAACCCAGAAGCTTATAAGAAATCCCGCTATGCCTTCTGACAAACCATCAAACAGGCAAAGCATCAATACAGGACTAAGATCGAATCGTACTACACCGGCTCTGACACTCGTCGGATGTGGCAGGGCTTGCAAACTATTACAGACTACAAATGGAATAACAGCCGAGAGCTGCCCAGTGACACGAGCCTACCAGACGAGCTAAACTACTTCTATAATCGTGTCGAGGCAAATAACATTGAAACATGCATGAGAGCACCAGAAGTTCTGGACGATTGTGTGATCACACTCTCCACAGCCGATGTGAGTAAGACCTTTAAACAGGTCAACATTCACAAGTTCTCAGGGCCAGACGGACTACCAGTATGTGTACTGCGAGCATGTGCTGACCAACTGGCAAGTGTCTTCACTGACATTTTCAACCTCTCCCTGTCCGAGTCTGTAATACCAACATGTTTTTAGCAGACCAACATAGTCCCAAGAACACTAAGGCAACCTGCCTAAAAGACTACCGCCCCGTAGCACTCACGTCTGTATCCAAGAAGTGCTTTGAAAGGCTGGTCATCTGGGATATTGGTCAACACCATTATCCCAGAAAGCCTAGACCCACTCCAATTTGCATACCGCCTCAACAGATCCACAGATGATGCAATCTCAATTGCACTCCACACTGCCCTTTCCCACCTGGACAAAAGGAACACCTATGTGAGAATGCAGTTCATTGACTACAGCTCAGCGTTGAATACCATAGTGCCCTCAAAACTCATCAATAAGCTAAGGACTCTGGGACTAAACACCTCCCTCTGCAACTGGATCCTGGACTACCTGATTGGCTGCCCCCAGGTGGTAAGGGTAGGTAACAACACATCCGCCACGCTGATCCTCAACACAGGGGCCCCTCAGGGGTGCGTGCTCAGTCCCCTCCTGTACTCCCTGTTCACTCATGACTGCATGGCCAGGCACGACTCCAACACCATCATTAAGTTTGCCGATGACACAACAGTGGTAGGCCTGATCACCAACAACGACGAGACAGCCTGTAGGGAGGAGGTCAGAGACCTGGCCGTGTGGTGCCAGGACAACAACCTCTCCCTCAACCTGATCAATACTAAGGAGATGATTGTGGACTACAGGAAGAAGAGGCCCTAGCACGCCCCCATTCTCATCGACGAGGCTGTCGTGGAGCAGGTTGAGAGCTTCAAGTTCCTTGGTGTCCACATCACCAACAAACTAACATGGGCCAAGCACACCAAGACAGTCCTGAAGAGGGCATGACAAAACCTATTCCCCCTCAGGAGACTGAAAAGATTTGGCATGGGTCCTCAGATCCTCAAAAGGTTCTACAGCTGCACCATTGAGAGCATCCTGTCTGGTTGCATCACTGCCTGGTATGGCAACTGCTCGTCCTCCCACCGCACTACAGAGGGTAGTGCGAACAGCCCAGTACATCACTGGGACCAAGCTCCCTGCCATCCAGGACCTCTATACCGGGCGGTGTCAGAGGGAGGCCCTAAAAATTGTCAAAGACTCCAGCCACCCTAGTCATAGACTGTTATCTCTACTACCACACAGCAAGCGGTACCGGAGCGCCAAGTCTAGGTCCAAGAGGCTTCTAAACAGCTTCTACCCCCAAGTCATAAGACTCTTGAACATCTAATCAAATGGCTACCCAGACTATTTGCATTGCCCCCCATCCTTTTACAGCGCTGCTACTCTCTGTTATCATCTATGCGTAGTCACTTTAATAACTCTACCTACATGTACATATTACCTCAACTAACCGGTGCCCCCGTACATTGACTCTGTACCGGTACCCCCCTGTATATAGCCTTGCTATTGTTATTTTACTTGTTACTTTTATTTCTTGTTCTTATCAGTATTTTTTTAAATGCATTGTTGGTTAGGGGCTCATAAGTAAGCATTTCACTGTAAGGTGAAACAGGTGAATACCTGTTGTATTTGGCGCATGTGACTAATACAATTTGATTTGATCATTGGGTGAGTCATTGAAACTAGAAAGGTTTTTTAGGACTATAATTTCCTCCTCATATTGTACAATATTTGTGCTGATATTGCTTCCAGGGGCAGTTTGGAACTCGGTAGTAAGTATTGCAACCAAGGACAGACGATTTTTATGCTCTACGCGCTTCAGCACTTGGCGGTCCTGTTCTGTGAGCTTGTGTGGCCTACCACTTCACGGCTGAGTCGTTGTTGCTCCTAGACGTTTCCACTTCACAATAACAACACTTACAGTTGACCGGGGCAGCTCTATCAGGGCAGAAATTTGACGAACTTACTTGTTTGAAAGGTGGCATCCATGAAGGCGCCACGTTGAAAGTTACTGAGCTTTTCAGTTAGGCCAATCTACTGCCAATGTTTGTCTATGGAGATTGCATTTGTGTGTGCTCGATTTTATACACCTGTCAGCAATGGGTGTGGCTGAAATACTCGAATCCACTAATTTAAAGGGGTGTCCACATACTTTTGTATATATAGTGTCGCTCCTTTTTTTGTAAGAGTGTAGTTTAAGAATACTTTAAAAGCCTCAACGGATAAAAAAAACTAGTCATTTTTAGCTAACCACAGCGGTGAACTACTATCTCGGTACAGTAGCTCTTTATCTGTCTAGCACATTCACTAATTAACAAGCAATTTAGCTACCAAGATATGCCAGATATCAGTCTAAAAAAAACTTATAATAAATCTGATTTGACCATGGCATGGCCAGGAATCAGATTTTGTCTTGAAATATTTAATTCCATGTTCAGGCTGCAAGAAAAATAACAGATTCGAAGAGGATATGCAAAGAAATGGGATTGTGTCACTTCAAACTGCCAGTGTGAACAAGGCTTTAGATTCTGTAGTTCTGCAAGCAACTGAGCAGCTGCCTCCCTCAGACTCACTTCTGCGCATTTAATCCCAACAAATCGGTAAAACGATATCGCACATACTCCTGTAACTACGGTAAATGGGGGACAGTTACATCTTCGCAACTTGAATCAATCGCGTTATTGTGTTTCAGAATGAGGTAAGAGATGGGGATGTGGCAGATGGTATGGATTGAGCGCATAATTTCGAAAAGCATAATTTATGTGTTGCATTGATTATAACCTTTATTGATCTATAAGTGTGTAGATGCAACTCGATTAATCGTATGGCTTGGTTTTGTTTTGAACGTTCAACCGGTGTTTCTATCAGGTTATTTTACTGAATGGTTTGACCTTCTGGACTGGCATAAACTAAGACGTTCACCCATAAACTCTAAAGGAAGTCCTCGCGCTGAAGTTAATGCGTGACTGTTTCCTTGCGCAAAAAAAGTGTATGTTTTGCTGAAATAACTAATTGTTCAGACTATATTAGGCTATGCAGGCCATAGTCTACTTTGTGCCTTTATCTGCGTGGAGCTACGGAGAGACAAGCATGAGGAGGTATCAGTCAGTCGATCGGCTACCAGTGTAGATCAGAGGAAGATAAGAGGACAATTGTATATGTTGTTGACAAAACTAACGTTCTATAACGTTTCACCCTCCTGAACATACCTCATGCTATAGATCACTGAGTTAAGTTAGTGTGACTTCACACACACCCCAGACAGATAGGTGATCCTTTTGTATTTATTTAACGTTTAGTTAACTAGGCAAGTCAGTTAAGAACCCTTTCTTATTTACAATGACGGCCTATACCGGGCAAACTCGGACGACGCTGGGCCAATTGTGCGCTGCCCTATGGGACTCCCAATCACAGCCGGTTGAGATACAGTAGGAAGGTTAGGGCACCATTTGTCTCTAAGGTATGATCTATATCTCTCCATCAGGCTGCCCCCCTGTTGTTCCATGAGGTGAAATGTTTAGAACCATTACAGATAGAAACAGTTAATTTAGCTGACTAACATGATCACATCTGTTCTACAATATACATACTACATATCTGTGAACATTCTGTAAAACTGCTTCCTCCTGACCTTTAAACCTGACCCCCAGGATCTGCTTGCTGGCCCTGTTGCTGCTCCTGGCCACAGGAAGTGATGTCACAGCGTCAGAGGAGGACAGGAAGCCCAACTTCGTCCTGATGATGGTAGACGACCTTGGTATTGGGGACATCGGTTGTTACGGCAATGACACCATCAGGTAACAGAGGCAACCAGGCAATCTGCAGCCTTCCCAAAAACAACTACAGTTTTGAGTTTATAACACTTGCTTCCTCTCCCTCTTGCTCTATTTTTTCTCTCTCTCTCTCCCTCTCTCTCTCTCACTCGCTCTCAGGACTCCTAATATCGACCGTTTAGCAGCAGAGGGAGTGAAGTTGACTCAGCATATAGCTGCCGCTCCTCTCTGTACACCCAGTAGAGCTGCCTTCCACACAGGACGCTACGCACTGCGCTCAGGTAGCACACACAAGTATACATGTAACACGCACACACACATGTACAAAGACAATATTGGAAGCATTAGAGGAGTTATTGGAATTAATGGAATGTGTGTCAATTTTCTGTTATAATGTGTGTGTGTGTGTGTGTGTGTGTGTGTGTGTAGGTCTGGGCAGTACAGGGCGTGTGCAGGTGTTGTTGTTTCTGGGAGGTTCTGGGGGTCTACCCCCCACTGAGACCACCTTCGCTAAGAGACTACAGGAGCAGGGATACACCACCGGACTAGTGGGTAAGAGAGAGACACACACACACACACACACTAACCCACACACACACACTAACACACTGATGTGTACCTGTAGGTAAATGGCACCTGGGTGTGAACTGTGAGCTTCGAGGGGACCACTGCCACCACCCCAACACACACGGCTTCAGCTACTTCTACGGCCTGCCTTTCACCCTGTTCAATGACTGTAGACCAGGGGAGGGGAAGGATGTACTAGCTGACCTGCAGAACACACTGTGGCAGCTAACACTGCTGGGGGCCCTGGCCCTGCTCAGCCTGGTAGGGTCCAATGACTCCTTATTCCACATGACAGAGTATCATGTCTGTTCTACATACTCTATCTCTATCTGAGTGCCTCAAACAGTTCACTGGCCTTGATGATAATGATTCACATGGTTTTATGAAAGTTTTGTGGGTGTGTCTAACTCCTCTCTCCCTGTCTGTAGGTGTGTGTCCGTGTGTGTGGTCTGCTTGAGGTGAGTGTGTCCGTCATCGTGGCGGTGACTTGTCTGAGCCTGCTGGCGTTCAGTGTGTGGTTCGTGCCCTTTCAACTCCTGATGACCTGGAACTGCATCATCATGAGGAACCAGGAAGTGGTGGAGCAGCCCATGGACCTAGACACGTTATCACAAAGACTACTGGGAGAGGCCCAAGGCTTCATAGAGAGGTCAGAACAGTTATTCAGTCACTGAATCAATAATTACATTTTTAGATATTTTCCCCACATAGGTATAGCCAATCTAGTACGTTCAGGGTAAAGGCTGGGGGTCAGTATTGGGTGAGAGTTCAAAGCTTGTTTGTGTGTGTTGGATAGGAATGCTGACAGACCGTTCCTCCTGTTCCTGTCTCTGGCCCACGTACACACTCCTCTGTTCTCCTCTCCTGGCTTTGCTGGGAAGAGTCGCCATGGTCTCTATGGAGACAACGTAGAGGAGGTGGACTATATGATAGGTGAGCGGTTTGTGTGTGAAAGCTCTGACCAATAACGCATTGATATATTAGAATGTTTATTATGTTTACGATGTGTATTAATGATCTTACTATGATTTAAATGCTCTCAGGTTGTATGACTGAAGCAGTGGACAGGTTGGGTCTGGCCAACAGCACTCTGTTGGATTAGAATGAGTTATGTTTCTGATATGTATTAATGATTGATCTTCTGTCAGGTCGTATGACTGAGACAGTGGACAGGTTGGGTCTGGCCAACAACACTATGATGTATTTCACCTCTGACCACGGTGGCCATATTGAAGACGCCGATGAACGAGGACAGAAAGGAGGCTGGAATGGAATCTACAAAGGTAACAACCAATCAAATAGAGCCGTTTGAGCAATCAGAAAAAATTGAACAGATGTGAAAAACATTGATTGTCTCCTCCTCTCATACAGGTGGGAAGGCGATGGGTGGCTGGGAAGGTGGTATCAGGGTGCCAGGTATATTCCGGTGGCCTGGCAGGCTGCCAGCAGGCAGAGTGTTTGACACACCCACCAGTCTCATGGACCTCTACCCCACACTCACACAACTGGCAAGCGCAACACACAGTGACAGGTACGTGTGTGTGTGTGTACTTTTTATGTGTGTGCTTTTTGTGTGTGTATACTTGTTTTGTGTGTCTGCCTATCCTCATGTCTGTATATTCCAGGTTGTTAGATGGCTATGATCTGATGCCTGTGCTAGAAGGAAGGACCGAGCGGTCGCAGCATGAGTTCATGTTCCACTATTGTGGTGCTTACCTCAACGCAGTTCGCTGGCACCCACCTGGGAGTGAGTACACACACACACACACTACTATACACTACAACACACACCATCATCTGTCTCATTACATGTGTGTCTCCCCAGGTGAGTCAGTCTATAAGGTCCACTTCTTTACCCCTAACTTCTCCCCACCGGGCGCTGGCGGTTGCTATGACACCAAAGTTTGTTTCTGTCATGGAAGTCATGTGACACACCACAGCCCCCCCATCGTCTTTGACCTTCACACTGACCCCTCGGAGTCCCGCCCCCTGACCCCAGACACTGCGCCACGCTACCAGGAAGTTCTACAGCAAACTGCCAGGGCCGTGGAGCAGCACCGGGCCACCCTCACACACTCACACCCCTCACACACACAACCAGACACACACTCTCCCCAGGCCGAGCCTGTTCTCAACCAGCTGTCGTGGGAAAAGATTCTGTGGCGTCCATGGCTGCAGCCATGCTGTGGAACATTCCCCTTCTGTGGCTGTACGGAGAACACTACGTCTACTCTGGCCTAACACACACACACACCTCTGGCGGAGAAATGTGAAGAGAAAGATGAGGAACATAAAAATATGAAGAACTTTTAATGGATCAACTGCTTTTTTAATTGTTATAATATTTTTCAGACTAAGTTTTCAATGATGTCTAGACAGTTGTACATAGCTATATGAAAGATAATTTATGTTTTGATATCTGGACCAATCTTATAATTTGCAATATTGATTTTGATAGATTATTGTTTTTATAACCTAAGCAGTGTGAAAAATCAGGGGGGGCTTTTCTTTGAAGTTTGTAACTACAGTATGCTCCTGTCAGTTACTGCTCTTCACCACATGGTGGAGCCAGCTACCTGGAATTAAACATCCCTTTCTGCTGTAGCACATGTATGGTCTCCTTTTTTGATCTAGTTCAGCTGCATCTATGTTACCTGAAACTGCAGGATTAGGTCCCAGTAGTCTGGAGTGTCTAACAAGCCACTGAATCACAGTACCTTTGCTATTACAGGCCACCGTTACTGAGTTGGCCAAGGTTATGGCCAGTGAGAGCTTTGAGAACTATGCTCTGGAGGTGTAGGTAGATCTTAGTACCACCAGGTGGCACTGCAGCTACGTGTATCAGAGACAAACAGCACCATAGACATCAGTACAATGCGCATGCTGTACAGTAATCAGTAGGATAATGTTTCATCTGTGGTAATGTGTGGACCCACTGACTTCCAACTGGTCAGTGGTGTGTGTATTTTATGAAAGTGATGGAGGCAGGACAGTGTATCTGATATTGTGGTGACTGACAAGTGTTTTATCCTACTCTACTGTGAGGACAGGAGACTAATGATATTTTACTTCTGATAAGATTAAAATCTCATCTCGCTTCTGTTAATCCTTCAAGATATTCTTTGTTCTGTATGAAATTATTATTTCGGGGTTCTTTGAGTGTTCTAAATCACACTGACATGAATGGCTCTCTACCTCAATCACGGGCCACGACTGCTCTTATCTAAATAGGCAGACCGCAGTCATTGTGAAGTTATACTAGAAGACATGGTTAGAGTGAAGTGTGTAGGCCTCCTGTAGAGTCTTGGGCTCTTGTAGAGTATTTGTAGGGTCTCTGTGTCTATGGCTAGCCAGGCTGTCTCCTGCCTATTGTTGCTCCCTGGTCAGTCGTCATCTTCAGTCATTGTGTTCATGAATCAGCCCTGTGGTCATTGGGCCAAGCCTGGCAGAACTGATCACTGGCCAGCGGCGTGACTCAGTGCTTCATGTCCATATTTCTCTAGCCTAGTCTGACCTGCACTGGAAGAAACCCTTCTGTCAGCACCTACCTCGACTGTAACCACTGGTTCTATCTGCTGTCTTTTAGGTCACTGGCCCTTTAATGGCTTGAAACCATAAAGCATCTTTACTGGTGTGTTTCCCAACTCTGGCTGCTCTATAGAAAGAGAAAGGCTGTGGCAGGAGAGCCACAGGAATTAAATCACTTCCATACATCCAGCGCATGAGGCAGAGGGTTCGTTCCAGTGAGAAACAAATGTTTGGCAGCAGAGTTCAGTGGTACTGTGGCTTCTAAAGGTCTCTGTAACTCTGGCTTGAGTCACAGACCAGAGTTTTGTAAAGTAATCAATATAGAATGAGAGGAGTGACTGAACAATAGCAGAGCAACTGAAGGCTATCACATTAACATTTGATTGGCTTTAAGACATGGCTTTGACCAAACCAGATACAGGATCAAGGGAAACACAGGTTTTTTATTGCAGACAGTTAAACCGGTTTGTCTCTTTCAAAACAACTCCATCATGCCAAATGCCATGTGTTCTAAAGAGGGATGGATGGAGCCCACTTAGGCCTGATAGACCCACAGCAATGGCTTCCATGCCACCTGCAACCTAAACACACGCACACGCACACACACTATATGGAATCATTTGTCTTCCTTGCTTTTGGGCAGTGTTCCAGTGTTGTTTGGGATAATGGAGCAAGTTTAAGCTAAAGTGTTTCATGGTTGTAATTTCACATAGGGCTGCTTCCATATGGATCTCTGGCCCTGAACTGATATACTGACAACTCACCCAAACTCCACTTAACCCTCTCTCCCCTGGACTCACTCTCCCACCCCCGCCCCCTATCTTCCAACATCCCTTAATCTCCCCTCCCTCCCCCATCCTCCACCTGCCTCCCCAGTCTGCCCTGGCATCAGGAGTGAGAGAGTTCAGTCAAAAATCTGCTGTGGACTCAGAAATGTTATGCCAAATGGTCAATAACCCAACAGTCAGCCAAATCCACACAGATGGCTTTTAGTCAGTGCCCGGGTGGAGTCATTCAGTCATGTAGTGTCTTACTGGACTCAGAGGGACTCAGTATAAATGACTACACTCAGTCCATTGTCCACTGGCTACGGCTTCCTATTCCCTATACAGTGCAGTGCAGGACTTTTGGCCTATGCCTCTCCATATACTGTACCCTGCTCCCATTCCCCTTAACTAGAGGGATGATGACATGTCTATACTCTGAGAATCGACTGTAAGGCCTGACCTCAGTGGAAATGCTGACACCATGTCCTCCTGAAGGGGAGAGAGAGGTAAGAAAGGGGGTGGGGGGAGAAAGAAAGGGGGGGATAAGAAAGAAAGACTGTGTCTCTGTACCCAGAATGTAGCCAACACCCTAGTTTAGTTTGGTGGAACTATTCCAATAGAATACAGTCCATTCCATACAAATGTGTACGTTTTATTGTCACACACCAGATAGGTGCAGTGCATTTCGCTAAATGCTTCTGAATATGTTGCTTTGTAGTTTGTCAGTACTGTCTAATAAATTGGACATCTTCGGTCAATTTATGGTGGTAAGGATGGTGGAGTTAGCACAGCTTTCTGTGTTGGTCCAGGCTAAATGATTCCTGTGTGAGAATGCTCCAGGGTTAGACCACTGAAACGCTCAGCTGGAGAGCTTTCATTCTGTACCCCTAGTTCACCCCAGTGTGTGCGTTTCTCTTCTTTAGTTTCTGTTCTAACTCACGACAATCCCTGTGGCTTCGCTGGGTTTCTACTATCATTCATTGCTTTCAGAGACATCCCTTTATCCCCTCTCCACCTCTCTCTCCCCTCCAATCAATACCTTCCTCACTCTGATTCTCTCTCTCGTTCTATAACATCTTCCTCTTTTTCCCTCTCAGCCCCTCTCAGTCCCTCTTAATCCCTCTCAGTCCCTCTCAATCCCTCTCAGTCCCTCTCAGTCCCTCTCAGTCCCTCTCAGTCCCTCTCAATCCCTCTCAGTCCCTCTCAATCCCTCTCAGTCCCTCTCAATCCCTCTCAGTCCCTCTGTCCCTCTCTGTATGTATTTGTGTGTATGTTGGTTTTAGGGATTTGACTTTGCATGCATTTGTGAGAATACATGTGGCTAAATATTGTGATGTGATGTGATATGATGTGTAGTGATGTGATGATGTGTTGTTGTATTGGGAGATAGGCTGCCCATCTGTTCAGCATTATCATGCTCTTTACAGGGGACCCAGCCTGTGACTGGCAACATGGCTTTAAGAGAGCGCTCTCTCCAGTGTGTGTGTGTGTGTGTGTGTGTGTGTGTGTGTGTGTGTGTGTGTGTGTGTGTGTGTGTGTGTGTGTGTGTGTGTGTGTGTGTGTGTGTGTGTGTGAGAGAGAGAGTGAGAGAGAGAGTGAGTGAGTGACCCGTCAAAGCAGTACCCCATCTGCTGCGTGTCCCATATTCCACAGGCACACAGTAACACACAAGCACACACATGCACGTTGATTAACTACCATGCTCTCACCCCACACAGCTTTCGGGGCTTATTAAAAACACAGGAAGTATTGACAGAGGTGGGGCCTGATGAAGGACAGATAACTACACTGGTCTGGCTTTAACGCATGCACACACACACACACACACACATACACACAGTCTACTGCAGTAACACAGCTATAATGCAGCTATACAGTTTCTGCATTCCTAAACACGCTGGGTCAATAATTGTGTTCAATTGGCCAGTGCTCTACAGGGGAAAGAGGTGCACTATGGGTGTGAGAATACAACGCCGTCAGCCACAGGAAATACAAAAAGTAAATTACGGTGTCAAGCAGCCTCAGCCATATCTCTAGTTCTTTCTTTTCTTCGTTTATAGCTTTAGCACATTGTACAGCCACTATGGTCAAAGCACATTTCAATCCACTTAATGCTAAGTGCTGGTTTTACACAAGACTGATGTTTCAGATGGTAAATTACAGAATTACAGTTCTGTTTTTACCCCCCCCCCTTCTTGGTCCCCACATATGCTATTGCTAATCAGCCAGTGATTTCCCTATGCAGCGATCCCCTCCTCCTCTTCTCTCCATAACCCCCAGACATCAAATCCCTGTCAGCGACCATGATGTCATCAGGAACTGTGTCCAATAGGAAACATTCTGGAAATAGTAAATGGAAACAGTTTCCTGTAGGGGTTCCCTATGGGCCACTTCTACCTACTACCCCAGGCCTGTCTCTGTCTGTTTATGTGTTTGTGAATGTATGTGTATGTGTGTGTTCGTCCCTCTTTCTATCATGAATGATCACAGCTTTGAGAGGGAAGGACAGAGAGGGAGAAACATAAAGACAGCAAAAGATGGAAAGGTTGAGAGAGAGAGGTTCTGGGTCATGGGTTGTGTTTCTGGGAATCAGTGCGATAAGATCGTAACAACATCTGCAGGGGGGGGACACTAGATGGGGAGAGGGGAAGAGAGGGTGGTCACTTATCAGTAACAGTAACCCTGGGACTGCTGGCCCTACCATTAATCTCTCTGACAGACATATTGTAGTCCACTCTGACATACTGAACCTGTCCTGTCTCCTGCAGGTCAGTCCTGCCTTTATCTGATGTAGAGCTATATTGCAACAGCTGGTTAGTCTTTTTAAAACAATGTCGGCCTCATCTGATCTGAGAGCAGTCGTTTGAGACACGCAGAAGGACAGCTTTCCTGATCCTCCAGAGATGACAACAATCTACTGATTCTCCTCTGTCTCTCAGCCTTTCCCCCGGCCGTGGGGTGTGACACCACTTAGTATGAGGTAACGTTGTTATGAGAAGTCTTCTTCTAACTGTAAATCACCAAGCACATGCCATATCTATGTGAAGATGAAGCAACTGAACAGAGAGGATTGGTAGGACTGCTCTGTCTACTAGTTGAAGCCTTTACCAGCAGTCTGAGAGGCTGTCACACAACATAATATTCTCACCAAAAAATCTGATTGATTATAGTTGGGTGGATGATACTGGAGGAGGTTGAAAATGTGAGGGAGAGGTGTGATGGAGTGACAGTGAGGACAGGGGAGGGTCTGAGATGAGGAGAGGAAGTAGAATGATGGGAGGAAAGAGGACAGGATGAGGAGGCAGGCGTGTCAGACGAAAGACAGACCGGCTGATGACATCTACCCGAGACTAGCCTGGGCCAAAAAGAGCAGAGAGAGGGGAGGGAGAGAGCGGGAGGGAGAGAAAGCGAGAGAGAGGGATAAAGAGAAAGGGTGTGGTGGTAAGCTCTTTCTGTTATGAAACTCAGAGGCAGATGGTCCTCCCCCCCTCCTCTTCTTTTCCTGTCCTTACCTCTTCCTCTCTCTTCCTTTGGGCCTTTCTCTTTTTTGGTCTTCCTTTCTGTCTTTCTTTGTATCTGTCTGTACAACTCTCCATGTTTCTCTATGAGTGATTTAGGGTTGGCACACAGCTGTTTGGGAGTGACAATGGGAGAACTAGAATTACTGTAACTTTGGAATTAACTGTCTCCTCTCCTGACTGTACTGTAACCTCTCGTCTCCTGACTGTACTGGCTCCTCTCCTGACTTTAGTGTCTCCTCTCCTGACTGTACTCTCTCCTCTCCTGACTTTAGTGTCTCCTCTCCTGACTGTACTGGCTCCTCTCCTGACTTTAGTGTCTCCTATCCAGACTGTACTGTACTGTATTGTCTCCTCTCCTCTCCTGACTGTACTGTACTGTATTGTCTCCTCTCCTCTCCTGACTGTACTGCTTCCTCTCCTCTCCTGACTTTAGTGACTCCTATCCTGACTGTACTGTCTCATCTTCTCTCCTGATTGTACTCTCTCCTCTCCTGTCTGTACTGTCTCATCTTATCTCCTGACTGTACTGTACTGTATTGTCTCCTCTCCTCTCCTGACTGTACTGTACTGTATTGTCTCCTCTCCTCTCCTGACTGTACTGCTTCCTCTCCTCTCCTGACTTTAGTGTCTCCTATCCCGACTGTACTGTCTCATCTTCTCTCCTGATTGTACTCTCTCCTCTCCTGTCTGTACTGTCTCATCTTATCTCCTGACTGTACTGTACTGTATTGTCTCCTCTCCTCTCCTGACTGTACTGTACTGTATTGTCTCCTCTCCTCTCCTGACTGTACTGCTTCCTCTCCTCTCCTGACTTTAGTGTCTCCTATCCTGACTGTACTGTCTCATCTTCTCTCCTGACTGTACTCTCTCCTCTCCTGACTGTTCTGTCTCCTCTCCTGTCTGTACTGTCTCATCTTATCTCCTGACTGTACTGTCTCCTCTCCTGACTGTACTTTCTCATCTCCTGACTGTACTGTCACCTCTCCTCTCCTGACTGTACTCTCTCCTCTCCTGACTGTACTCTCTCATCTCCTGACTGTACTGTCACCTCTCCTCTCCTGACTGTACTCTCTCCTCTCCTCTTTTGACTGTACTGTGTCCTCTCCTGACTGTACTCTCTCCTCTACTGGCTGTACTGTCTTCTCTCCTGACTGTACTCTCTCCTCTACTGACTGTACTGCCTCCTCTTCTCTCCTGACTGTACTGTCTCCTCTCATGACTGTACTCTCTCCTCTACTGACTGTACTCTCTCCTCTCCTGACTGTACTCTCTCCACTCCTCTCCTGACTGTACTGTCTCCTCTCCTGACTGTACTGTCTCGTCTCCTGACTGTACTGTATACTTCCTGACTGTACTCTCTCCTCTCCTGACTGTACTGTCTCTTCTCCTGACTGTACTCTCTCCTCTCCTCTCCTGACTGTACTGTCTCCTCTCCTGACTGTGCTATCTCCTCTCCTGACTGTACTGTCTCATCTCCTGACTGTACTGTCTCCTCTCCTGACTGTACTGTCTCATCTTCTGACTGTGCTATCTCCTCTCCTGACTGTACTGTCTCCTCTCCTGACTGTACTGTCTCATCTTCTGACTGTGCTATCTTATCTCCTGACTGTACGGTCTCCTCTCCTGACTGTACTGTCTCATCTTCTGACTGTACTGTACTGTATTGTCTCCTCTCCTCTCCTGACTGTACTGTATTGTCTCCTCTCCTCTCCTCTCCTGACTGTACTGCTTCCTCTCCTCTCCTGACTTTAGTGTCTCCTATCCTGACTGTACTGTCTCATCTTCTCTCCTGATTGTACTCTCTCCTCTCCTGTCTGTACTGTCTCATCTTATCTCCTGACTGTACTGTCTCCTCTCCTGACTGTACTTTCTCCTCTCCTGACTGTACTCTCGCCTCTCCTGACTGTACTGTCACCTCTCCTCTCCTGACTGTACTCTCTCCTCTCCTGACTGTACTCTCTCCTCTCCTCTTTTGACTGTACTGTCTCCTCTCCTGACTGTACTCTCTCCTCTACTGGCTGTACTGTCTTCTCTCCTGACTGTACTCTCTCCTCTACTGACTGTACTGCCTCCTCTTCTCTCCTGACTGTACTGTCTCCTCTCATGACTGTACTCTCTCCTCTACTGACTGTACTGTCTCATCTCCTGACTGTACTCTCTCCACTCCTCTCCTGACTGTGCTATCTCCTCTCCTGACTGTACTGTCTCCTCTCCTGACTGTACTCTCTCCTCTCCTGACTGTACTGTCTCCTCTCCTGACTGTGCAATCTCCTCTCCTGACTGTA
Organism: Salvelinus namaycush; assembly: GCF_016432855.1. NCBI lineage: Eukaryota > Metazoa > Chordata > Actinopteri > Salmoniformes > Salmonidae > Salvelinus > Salvelinus namaycush. The sequence continues at coordinate 29,090,231 of NC_052325.1, read as the reverse complement.
CTGTCTCCTCTCCTGACTGTACTCTCGCCTCTCCTGACTGTACTGACTCCTCTCCTGACTGTATTCTCTCCTCTCCTCTCCTGACTGTACTGTCTCCTCTCCTGACTGTACTCTCTCCTCTCCTGACTGTAATGTATACTCTCCTGACCGTATTGCCTCCTCTCCTGACTGTACTGACTCCAATTCTGACTGTACTGACTCCTCTCCTGACTGTACTGTCTCCTCTCCTGACTTTACTGCCTCCTCTCCTGACTGTACTGTACTGTACGGTCTCCTTTCCTCTCCTGACTGTACTGCCTCCTCTCCTCTCCTGACTTTAGTGTCTCCTCTCCTGACTGCACTGTCTCCTCTCCTGACTTTACTGCCTCCTCTCCTGACTGTACTGTACTGTACTGTCTCCTCTCCTCTCCTGACTGTACTGCCTCCTCTCCTCTCCTGACTTTAGTGTCTCCTCTCCTGACTTTACTGCCTCCTCTCCTGACTGTACTGTACTGTACTGTCTCCTCTCCTCTCCTGACTGTACTGCCTCCTCTCCTCCCCTGACTTTAGTGTCTCCTATCCTGACTGTACTGTCTCCTCTCCTGACTGTACTGTCTCCTCTCCTGACTTTACTGCCTCCTCTCCTGACTGTACTGTACTGTACTGTCTCCTCTCCTCTCCTGACTGTACTGCCTCCTCTCCTCCCCTGACTTTAGTGTCTCCTATCCTGACCGTATTGCCTCCTTTCCTGACTGTACTGTCTCCTCTCCTGACTGTATTGTCTCCTCTCCTGACTCTACCGTGTCCTCTCCTGACTGTACTGCCTCCTCTCCTGACTGTACTGTCTCCTCTCCTGACTCCACTGTCTCCTCTCCCCTCTTCTCCTGACTCTACTCTCCTCTCCTGACTGTACTGTCTCCTCTCCTGACTGCACTTTCTCCTCTCCTGACTTTACTGCCTCCTCTCCTGACTGTACTGTACTGCCTCCTCTCCTCTCCTGACTTTACTGCCTCCTCTCCTGACTGTACTGTACTGTCTCCTCTCCTCTCCTGACTGTACTGCCTCCTCTCCTCTCCTGACTGCACTGTCTCCTCTCCTGACTTTACTGCCTCCTCTCCTGACTGTACTGTATTGTCTCCTCTCCTCTCCTGACTGTACTGCTTCCTCTCCTCTCCTGACTTTAGTGTCTCATCTCCTGACTGTACTGTACTGTACTGTCTCCTCTCCTCTCCTGACTGTACTGTCTCATCTTCTCTCCTGATTGTACTATCTCCTCTCCTGACTGTACAGTCTCATCTTCTCTCCTGACTGTACTATCTCCTCTCCTGACTGTACTGCCTCCTCTCCTCTCCTGACTGCACTGTCTCCTCTCCTGACTTTACTGCCTCCTCTCCTGACTGTACTGTATTGTCTCCTCTCCTCTCCTGACTGTACTGCTTCCTCTCCTCTCCTGACTTTAGTGTCTCATCTCCTGACTGTACTGTACTGTACTGTCTCCTCTCCTCTCCTGACTGTACTGTCTCATCTTCTCTCCTGATTGTACTATCTCCTCTCCTGACTGTACAGTCTCATCTTCTCTCCTGACTGTACTATCTCCTCTCCTGACTGTACTGTCTCCTCTCCTGACTGTACTGTCTCATATTCTCTCCTGATTGTACTGTCTCATGTCCTGACTGTACTGTACTGTACTGACTCCTCTCCTCTCCTGACTGTACTGTCTCATCTTCTCTCCTGATTGTACTATCTCTTCTCCTGACTGTACTGTCTCCTCTCCTGACTGTACTGTCTCCTCTCCTGACTGTACTGTCTCCTTTCCTCTCCTGACTGTACTGCCTCCTCTCCTGACTGTACTGTCTCATCTTCTCTCCTGATTGTACTCTCTCCTCTCCTCTCCTGAATGTACTGTCTCCTCTCCTGACTGTACTGCCTCCTCTCCTGACTGTACTGTCTCCTATCTTGACTGTACTGTCTCTTCTCTCCTGACTGTACTATCTCCTCTCCTGACTGTACTGTCTCCTCTCCTGACTGTACTGTCTCATCTTCTCTCCTGACTGTACTGTCTCCTCTCCTGACTGTCTCCTCTCCTCTCCTGACTGTACTGCCTCCTCTCCTGACTGTACTCTCTCATCTCCTGACTGTACTGTCTCCTCTCCTGACTGTACTGTCTCATCTTCTCTCCTGATTGTACTCTCTCCTCTCCTCTCCTGACTGTACCGTGTCCTCTCCTGACTTTAGTGTCTCCTATCCTGACTGTACTGTCTCCTCTCCTGACTGCACTTTCTCCTCTCCTGACTTTACTGCCTCCTCTCCTGACTGTACTGTACTGTACTGTCTCCTCTCCTCTCCTGACTGTACTGCCTCCTCTCCTGACTGTACTCTCTCATCTCCTGACTGTACTGTCTCCTCTCCTCTCCTGACTGTAGTGGCTCCTCTCCTGACTGTACTGTCTCATCTTCTCTCCTGACTGTATTGTCTCCTCTCCTCTCCTGACTGTACTGCCTCCTCTCCTGACTGTACTCTCTCATCTCCTGACTGTACTCTCTCCTCTCCTCTCCTGACTGTACTGTCTCCTCTCCTGACTGTACTGTCTCCTCTCCTGACTGTACAGTCTCATCTCCTCTCCTGACTGTACTTTCTCCTCTCCTGACTGTACTGTCTCCTCTCCTGACTGTACTGACTCCTCTCCTGACTGTACTGTCTCCTCTCCTGACTGTACTGTCTCCTCTCCTGACTGTCTCCTCTCCTCTCCTGACTGTGCTATCTCCTCTCCTGACTGTACTGTCTCCTCTCCTGACTGTACTGTCTCCTCTCCTGACTGTACTCTCTCCTCTCCTCTCCTGACTGTACTGTCTCCTCTCCTGACTGTGCTATCTCCTCTCCTGACTGTACTGTCTCATCTCCTGACTGTACTGTCTCCTCTCCTGACTGTACTGTCTCATCTTCTGACTGTACTGTCTCCTCTCCTGACTGTACTGTCTCATCTTCTGACTGTGCTATCTCATCTCCTGACTGTACTGTCTCCTCTCCTGACTGTACTGTCTCATCTTCTGACTGTGCTATCTCCTCTCCTGACTGTACTGTCTCCTCTCCTGACTTTAGTCCCTCCTCTCCTGACTGTACTGTACTGTATTGTCTCCTCTCCTCTCCTGACTGTACTGTATTGTCTCCTCTCCTCTCCTCTCCTGACTGTACTGCTTCCTCTCCTCTCCTGACTTTAGTGTCTCCTATCCTGACTGTACTGTCTCATCTTCTCTCCTGATTGTACTCTCTCCTCTCCTGTCTGTACTGTCTCATCTTATCTCCTGACTGTACTGTCTCCTCTCCTGACTGTACTTTCTCCTCTCCTGACTGTACTCTCGCCTCTCCTGACTGTACTGTCACCTCTCCTCTCCTGACTGTACTCTCTCCTCTCCTGACTGTACTCTCTCCTCTTCTGACTGTGCTATCTCATCTCCTGACTGTACTGTCTCCTCTCCTGACTGTACTGTCTCATCTTCTGACTGTGCTATCTCCTCTCCTGACTGTACTGTCTCCTCTCCTGACTTTAGTCCCTCCTCTCCTGACTGTACTGTACTGTATTGTCTCCTCTTCTCTCCTGACTGTACAGTATTGTCTCCTCTCCTCTCCTCTCCTCTCCTGACTGTACTGCTTCCTCTCCTCTCCTGACTTTAGTGTCTCCTATCCTGACTGTACTGTCTCATCTTCTCTCCTGATTGTACTCTCTCCTCTCCTGTCTGTACTGTCTCATCTTATCTCCTGACTGTACTGTCGCCTCTCCTGACTGTACTTTCTCCTCTCCTGACTGTACTCTCGCCTCTCCTGACTGTACTGTCACCTCTCCTCTCCTGACTGTACTCTCTCCTCTCCTGACTGTACTCTCTCCTCTCCTCTTTTGACTGTACTGTCTCCTCTCCTGACTGTACTCTCTCCTCTACTGGCTGTACTGTCTTCTCTCCTGACTGTACTCTCTCCTCTACTGACTGTACTGCCTCCTCTTCTCTCCTGACTGTACTGTCTCCTCTCATGACTGTACTCTCTCCTCTACTGACTGTACTCTCTCCTCTCCTGACTGTACTCTCTCCACTCCTCTCCTGACTGTGCTATCTCCTCTCCTGACTGTACTGTCTCCTCTCCTGACTGTACTCTCTCCTCTCCTGACTGTACTGTCTCTTCTCCTGACTGTACTCTCTCCTCTCCTCTCCTGACTGTACTGTCTCCTCTCCTGACTGTGCAATCTCCTCTCCTGACTCTACTGTCTCCTCTCCTGACTGTACTCTCGCCTCTCCTGACTGTACTGACTCCTCTCCTGACTGTATTCTCTCCTCTCCTCTCCTGACTGTACTGTCTCCTCTCCTGACTGTACTCTCTCCTCTCCTGACTGTAATGTATACTCTCCTGACCGTATTGCCTCCTCTCCTGACTGTACTGACTCCTCTCCTGACTGTACTGACTCCTCTCCTGACTGTACTGTCTCCTCTCCTGACTTTACTGCCTCCTCTCCTGACTGTACTGTACTGTACGGTCTCCTTTCCTCTCCTGACTGTACTGCCTCCTCTCCTCTCCTGACTTTAGTGTCTCCTCTCCTGACTGCACTGTCTCCTCTCCTGACTTTACTGCCTCCTCTCCTGACTGTACTGTACTGTAATGTCTCCTCTCCTCTCCTGACTGTACTGCCTCCTCTCCTCTCCTGACTTTAGTGTCTCCTCTCCTGACTTTACTTCCTCCTCTCCTGACTGTACTGTACTGTACTGTCTCCTCTCCTCTCCTGACTGTACTGCCTCCTCTCCTCTCCTGACTTTAGTGTCTCCTATCCTGACTGTACTGTCTCCTCTCCTGACTGTACTGTCTCCTCTCCTGACTGTACTGTATACTTTACTGACCGTATTGCCTCCTTTCCTGACTGTACTGTCTCCTCTCCTGACTGTATTGTCTCCTCTCCTGACTCTACCGTGTCTTCTCCTGACTGTACTGCCTCCTCTCCTGACTGTACTGTCTCCTCTCCTGACTCCACTGTCTCCTCTCCCCTCTTCTCCTGACTCTACTCTCCTCTCCTGACTGTACTGTTTCCTCTCCTCTCCTGACTCTACCGTGTCCTCTCCTGACTTTAGTGTCTCCTATCCTGACTGTACTGTCTCCTCTCCTGACTGCACTTTCTCCTCTCCTGACTTTACTGCCTCCTCTCCTGACTGTACTGTACTGCCTCCTCTCCTCTCCTGACTTTACTGCCTCCTCTCCTGACTGTACTGTACTGTCTCCTCTCCTCTCCTGACTGTACTGCCTCCTCTCCTCTCCTGACTGCACTGTCTCCTCTCCTGACTTTACTGCCTCCTCTCCTGACTGTACTGTATTGTCTCCTCTCCTCTCCTGACTGTACTGCTTCCTCTCCTCTCCTGACTTTAGTGTCTCATCTCCTGACTGTACTGTACTGTCTCCTCTCCTCTCCTGACTGTACTGTCTCATCTTCTCTCCTGATTGTACTATCTCCTCTCCTGACTGTACAGTCTCATCTTCTCTACTGACTGTACTATCTCCTCTCCTGACTGTACTGTCTCCTCTCCTGACTGTACTGTCTCATCTTCTCTCCTGATTGTACTGTCTCATCTCCTGACTGTACTGTACTGTACTGTCTCCTCTCCTCTCCTGACTGTACTGTCTCATCTTCTCTCCTGATTGTACTATCTCCTCTCCTGACTGTACTGTCTCCTCTCCTGACTGTACTGTCTCCTCTCCTGACTGTACTGTCTCCTTTCCTCTCCTGACTGTACTGCCTCCTCTCCTGACTGTACTGTCTCATCTTCTCTCCTGATTGTACTCTCTCCTCTCCTCTCCTGACTGTACCGTGTCCTCTCCTGACTGTACTGTCTCCTCTCCTGACTGTACTGCCTCCTCTCCTGACTGTACTGTCTCCTATCCTGACTGTACTGTCTTCTCTCCTGACTGTACTATCTCCTCTCCTGACTGTACTGTCTCCTCTCCTGACTGTACTGTCTCATCTTCTCTCCTGACTGTACTGTCTCCTCTCCTGACTGTCTCCTCTCCTCTCCTGACTGTACTGCCTCCTCTCCTGACTGTACTCTCTCATCTCCTGACTGTACTGTCTCCTCTCCTGACTGTACTGTCTCATCTTCTCTCCTGATTGTACTCTCTCCTCTCCTCTCCTGACTGTACCGTGTCCTCTCCTGACTTTAGTGTCTCCTATCCTGACTGTACTGTCTCCTCTCCTGACTGCACTTTCTCCTCTCCTGACTTTACTGCCTCCTCTCCTGACTGTACTGTACTGTACTGTCTCCTCTCCTCTCCTGACTGTACTGCCTCCTCTCCTGACTGTACTCTCTCATCTCCTGACTGTACTGTCTCCTCTCCTCTCCTGACTGTAGTGGCTCCTCTCCTGACTGTACTGTCTCATCTTCTCTCCTGACTGTATTGTCTCCTCTCCTCTCCTGACTGTACTGCCTCCTCTCCTGACTGTACTCTCTCATCTCCTGACTGTACTCTCTCCTCTCCTCTCCTGACTGTACTGTCTCCTCTCCTGACTGTACTGTCTCCTCTCCTGACTGTACTCTCTCCTCTCCTGACTGTACTGTCTCCTCTCCTGACTGTACTGTCTCCTCTCCTGACTGTACTGTCTCCTCTCCTGACTGTACTGTCTCCTCTCCTGACTGTACTGTCTCCTCTCCTGACTGTACTGACTCCTCTCCTGACTGTACTGTCTCCTCTCCTGACTGTGCTATCTCCTCTCCTGACTGTACTGTCTCCTCTCCTGACTGTACTGTCTCATCTCCTCTCCTGACTGTACTGTCTCCTCTCCTGACTGTACTGTCTCCTCTCCTGACTGTACTGTCTCCTCTCCTGACTGTACTGTCTCCTCTCCTGACTGTACTGTCTCCTCTCCTGACTGTACTGACTCCTCTCCTGACTGTACTTTCTCCTCTCCTGACTGTACTGTCTCCTCTCCTGACTGTACTGTCTCCTCTCCTGACTGTACTGACTCCTCTCCTGACTGTACTTTCTCCGCTCCTGACTGTACTGACTCCTCTCCTGACTGTACTGTCTCCTCTCCTGACTGTACTTTCTCCGCTCCTCTCCTCTCCAAGAAGATTATACAGTAGCTACTTATTAATCAGGAGTTTCTATAAGGTTGTGGTCCCCTGTCTTAATATTATTCCTGGGGTTGGATGTTTTCACATGGGATCTGCTCAGAAATGGTAGATTAATTGAATTGATAGGTAACATAAACATGGCCCCTGAGCAGATTCCACAGGGAACCCAAGCCAACCAAGGCTCTGCCCCAGGCCCAAATATAATCTCTCTAAGAAGGGAGAGGTTACTGTCTCTGAGAGTGGAGCCGTGACTATGGGTTACTGTCTCTGAGAGTGTATTAGTGACCATGGGTTACTGTTTCTGATAGTGGAGATGTGACCATGGGTTACTGTCTCTGAGAGTGGAGATGTGACTATGGGTTACTGTCTCTGAGAGTGGAGATGTGACCATGGGTTACTGTCCTGAGAGTGGAGATGTGACTATGGGTTACTGTCTCTGAGAGTGGAGATGTGACCATGGGTTACTGTCTCTGAGAGTGGAGATGTGACCATGGGTTACTGTCTCTGAGAGTGGAGATGTGACCATGGGTTACTGTCTCTGAGAGTGGAGATGTGACCATGGGTTACTGTTTCTGATAGTGGAGATGTGACCATGGGTTACTATCTCTGAGAGTGGAGATGTGACTATGGGTTACTGTCTCTGAGAGTGGAGATGTGACCATGGGTTACTGTCTCTGGGAGTGGAGATGTGACTATGGGTTACTGTCTCTGAGAGTGGAGATGTGACTATGGGTTACTGTCTCTGAGAGTGGAGATGTGACCATGGGTTACTGTCTCTGAGAGTGGAGATGTGACCATGGGTTACTGTCTCTGAGAGTGGAGATGTGAACATGGGTTACTGTCTCTGAGAGTGGAGATGTGACTATGGGTTACTGTCTCTGAGAGTGGAGATGTGACCATGGGTTACTGTCTCTGAGATTGCAGATGTGACCATGGGTTACTGTCTATGAGAGTGGAGATGTGACTATGGGTTACTGTCTCTGAGAGTGGAGATGTGACCATGGGTTACTGTCTCTGAGAGTGTAGATGTGACCATGGGTTACTGTCTCTGAGAGTGGAGATGTGACCATGGGTTACTGTCTCTGAGAGTGGAGATGTGACCATGGGTTACTGTCTTTGATAGTGGAGATGTGACCATGGGTTACTGTCTCTGAGAGTGGAGATGTGACCATGGGTTACTGTCTCTGATAGTGGAGATGTGACCATGGGTTACTGTCTCTGATAGTGGAGATGTGACCATGGGTTACTGTCTCTGATAGTGGAGATGTGACCATGGGTTACTGTCTCTGAGAGTGGAGATGTGACTATGGGTTACTGTCTCTGAGAGTGGAGATGTGACTATGGGTTACTGTCTCTGAGAGTGGAGATGTGACTATGGGTTACTGTCTCTGAGAGTGTATTAGTGACCATGGGTTACTGTCTCTGAGAGTGGAGATGTGACCATGGGTTACTGTCTCTGAGAGTGGAGATGTGACTATGGGTTACTGTCTCTGAGAGTGTATTAGTGACCATGGGTTACAGTCTCTGAGAGTGGAGATGTGACTATGGGTTACTGTCTCTGAGAGTGTATTAGTGACCATGGGTTACTGTCTCTGAGAGTGGAGATGTGACCATGGGTTACTGTCTCTGAGAGTGCAGATGTGACAATGGGTTACTGTCTCTGAGAGTGTATTAGTGACCATGGGTTACAGTCTCTGAGAGTGGAGATGTGACTATGGGTTACTGTCTCTGAGAGTGTATTAGTGACCATGGGTTACTGTCTCTGAGAGTGGAGATGTGACTATGGGTTACTGTCTCTGAGAGTGGAGATGTGACTATGGGTTACTGTCTCTGAGAGTGGAGATGTGACCATGGGTTACTGTCTCTGAGAGTGGAGATGTGACCATGGGTTACTGTCTCTGAGAGTGTATTAGTGACCATGGGTTACTGTCTCTGAGAGTGGAGATGTGACTATGGGTTACTGTCTCTGAGAGTGGAGATGTGACCATGGGTTACTGTCTTTGAGAGTGGAGATGTGACCATGGGTTACTGTCTCTGAGAGTGTATTAGTGACCATGGGTTACTGTCTATGAGAGTGGAGACGTGACTATGGGTTACTGTCTTTGAGAGTGGAGATGTGACCATGGGTTACTGTCTCTGAGATTGCAGATGTGACCATGGGTTACTGTCTATGAGAGTGGAGATGTGACTATGGTTTACTGTCTCTGAGAGTGGAGATGTGACCATGGGTTACTGTCTCTGAGAGTGTAGATGTGACCATGGGCTACTGTCTCTGAGAGTGGAGATGTGACTATGGGTTACTGTCTCTGAGAGTGGAGATGTGACCATGGGTTACTGTCTTTGATAGTGGAGATGTGACCATGGGTTACTGTCTCTGAGAGTGGAGATGTGACCATGGGTTACTGTCTCTGATAGTGGAGATGTGACCATGGGTTACTGTCTCTGATAGTGGAGATGTGACCATGGGTTACTGTCTCTGATAGTGGAGATGTGACCATGGGTTACTGTTTCTGATAGTGGAGATGTGACCATGGGTTACTGTCTCTGATAGTGGAGATGTGACCATGGGTTACTGTCTCTGATATTGGAGATGTGACCATGGGTTACTGTCTCTGATATTGGAGATGTGACCATGGGTTACTGTCTCTGATATTGGAGATGTGACCATGGGTTACTGTCTCTGATATTGGAGATGTGACCATGGGTTACTGTCTCTGATATTGGAGATGTGACCATGGGTTACTGTCTCTGATATTGGAGATGTGACCATGGGTTACTGTCTCTGATATTGGAGATGTGACCATGGGTTACTGTCTCTGATATTGGAGATGTGACCATGGGTTACTGTCTCTGATATTGGAGATGTGACCATGGGTTACTGTCTCTGATATTGGAGATGTGACCATGGGTTACTGTCTCTGATATTGGAGATGTGACCATGGGTTACTGTCTGCTGTTCCCCAGGAAATCATAATGTATGTTATGGGGGTGATATGGTCTATATTTTTTTTGCAGTAGATGAAATATGTTGGTTACTCACCCCATTTTTTAAGAGATCTATATTGTCGTAAATGTCATACATGATTATCAAATGCGCATTTAGATCTATAGATGTTTTAAGTTGTCCAGTGGTAATGTCAGAGACGTGCAGTATTCCATCTGTAATCCAGTATATTGTAAAAGCTGCAGGCTGTATCTAGTAACTTCGGCCCTCTGTCCAGGGGGGAAGTTTCTCCAGTTGTCTCCAGATGTTTCTATAGAGCAGAGGGGACAACAGTGATACAGTAATAACTAGCAGAGCCATGACACACGCACACACACACACACACACACACACACACACACTCACACACACACACACACACACACACACACACACACACACACACACACACACACACACACACACACACACACACACACACCCTCACACTCACACTCACACTCACACTCACACACACACTCACGGTAATACTACAGTAATAACTCCCAGAGGGCATCCCAGCCTGGACTGAACCAGATCTCGCTTTAGCCACTCGCTGAGTCACAAATGGACCTCATCCATCTGCGTTCTCATCCTACAGCCCGGTCACATATCTAACCCTCTTCAACTAGACTGAAAAGGAATCCCCTAACTCACCCATCTCCCCTTAAACTAACCCATCTCCTCCTAACTAATCCATATCCTAAACTAACCCATCTCCTTTTAACTAATACATCTCCTTAACTAATCAATTTCCTCCTAAACTAACTAATTTCCTCCTAAACTAACCCATCTCTTTCTAAACTAACCCATCTCCTCCTAACTAACCCATCTCCTCCGAAACTAACCCATCTCCTCCTAAACTAACCCATTTCCTCCTCACTAACCCATCTCTTCCTAAACTAAGTGTTAGAAGTTTAGATGGTGGTGATGGTGTTGTCTGGCCCATTCAGTGAGAACCCAGTGTGCTGCTCTCCCCATACCAGAACAATGTGCACGCACACAGACATACGCTCACATGGACGTACCCACTACACTCCGCACAGTCCAGCACTGGGAGACATCGGGGTCAGGGAGGGTACGGAATCATCCACCTCAATCAGACACAAGGATAGGCAGGACCAGGTCTCACTGGGCACTGCACTTCATGACAGCATTTCTCCTAAGCCATCCCGCTCCCCCACCTTCAACCCTCTCACTCCTCTGTTTTGGTATCAGTGCTATATGGGATTCAATAGACTTTGGTATGTTTGAATTGTTTCAGTCATCGTCTGGGTTCCCATGGTGACTGAGTCATGACTTTCATCCACCTGAATTGATTTTCTTACATCTACATTAGTCATGTCAACAGACCCTTCCCATCAGATACGTAGATAAGTGAGACATATTGTCCATAGGTGAAATAACATTGCTCTATTATTATAATGCAGCTGCAGTGTCCTGTGAGAGGAATACAGATAGCGATTTTTGATAAAGATTTTAGACTGTTTGTTATAAAGAAAATGTCTCTATAATACTAGTGTAATGGAATTAATACCTGTCTAACAAGAGAGTAATGGAGTTGATACCTGTCTAATAAGAGAGTCATGGAGTTGATAAATGTCTAATAAGAGAGTAATGAAGCTGATACCTGTCTAATAAGAGAGTCATGGAGTTGATAAATGTCTAATAAGAGAGTAATGAAGTTGATACCTGTCTAATAAGAGAGTCATGGAGTTGATAAATGTCTAATAAGAGAGTCATGGAGTTGATAAATGTCTAATAAGAGAGTCATGGAGTTGATAAATGTCTAATAAGAGAGTCATGGAGTTGATAAATGTCTAATAAGAGAGTCATGGAGTTGATAAATGTCTAATAAGAGAGTCATGGAGTTGATAAATGTCTAATAAGAGAGTCATGGAGTTGATAAATGTCTAATAAGAGAGTCATGGAGTTGATAAATGTCTAATAAGAGAGTAATGAAGTTGATACCTGTCTAATAAGAGAGTCATGGAGTTGATAAATGTCTAATAAAAGAGTAATGGAGTTGACACATGCCTAATAGGAGAGTAATGGAGTTTATTCATGTCTAATAAGAGGGTAATGGAGTTGATACCTGTCTAATAAGAGAGTAATTTAATTAATACATGTCTAATAAGAGAGTAATGGAGTTGATAAATGTTTAATAAGAGAGTAATGGAGTTTATACATGTCTAATAAGAGAGTCATGGAGTTGATACCTGTCTAATAAGAGAGTAATGGAGTTGATACCGTCTAATAAGAGAGTAATGGAATGAATACATGTCTAATAAGAGAGTAATGGAGTTGATACCTGTCTAATAAGAGAGTAATTTAATTAATACATGTCTAATAAGAGAGTAATGGAGTTGTTACCTGTCTAATAAGAGAGTAATTTAATTAATACATGTCTAATAAGAGAGTAATGGAGTTGTTACCTGTCTAATAAGAGAGTAATTTAATTAATACATGTCTAATAAGAGAGCAATGGAGTTGATGCCTGTTTAATAAGAGAGTAATGGAATTAATACATGGCTAATAAGAGAGTAATGGAGTTGATACATGTCTAATAAGAGAGTAATTTAATTAATACATGTCTAATAAGAGAGTAATGGACTTGATACCTGTCTAATAAGAGAGTAATGGAGTTGATACCTGTCTAATAAGAGAGTCATGGAGTTGATACATGTCTAATAAGAGAGTAATTGAGTTGATACATGTCTAATAAGAGAGTAATGGAGTTGATACCTGTCTAATAAGAGAGTAAATTAATTAATACATGTCTAATAAGAGAGTCATGGACTTGATACCTGTCTAATAAGAGAGTCATTGAATTAATACATGTCTAATAAGAGAGTAATGGAGTTGATAAATGTATAATAAGAGAGTAATGGAGTTGATACCTGTCTAATAAGAGAGTAATGGAATTAATACATGTCTAATAAGAGAGTAATGGAGTTGATGGATGTCTAATAAGAGAGTAATGAGTTGATTCATGTCTAATAAGAGAGTAATGGAGTTGATACCTGTCTAATAAGAGAGTCATGGAGTTGATACATGTCTAATAAGAGAGTAATTGAGTTGATACCTGTCTAATAAGAGAGTAATGGAGTTGATGCATGTCTAATAAGAGAGTAATGGACTTGATACCTGTCTAATAAGAGAGTCATGGAGTTGATACATGTCTAATAAGAGAGTAATTGAGTTGATACATGTCTGTTAAGAGAGTAATGGAGTTGATACCCGTCTAATAAGAGAGTAATTTAATTAATACATGTCTAATAAGAGAGTAATGGAGTTGATAAATGTTTAATAAGAGAGTAATGGAGTTGATACATGTCTAATAAGAGAGTAATTGAGTTGATAAATGTTTAATAAGAGAGTCATGGAGTTGATACATGTCTAATAAGAGAGTAATTGAGTTGATACATGTCTAATAAGAGAGTAATGGAGTTGATACCTGTCTAATAAGAGAGTAATGGAGTTGATAAATGTTTAATAAGAGAGTCATGGAGTTGATACATGTCTAATAAGAGAGTAATTGAGTTGATACATGTCTAATAAGAGAGTAATGGAGTTGATACCTGTCTAATAAGAGAGTAATGGAGGAAGCAACTGTTTTGGAAAATGGACTCCCCGGGAAGTGTTAGTGTGATGATGTCATAAGCACGACTTATCTGTCCTTAAGACCCATTTCCTGTTTTTTTCTGCTGAGGGTCATGGGATACAAAGCCTGATGTTCAACAAACAAACACAGTTTCTGTCCCAACCACGTTTTGATGAGCAGACTGAATTCCTTTTCTCTTTTATTTATCAAATAAAGCAGTTGAAAATAAAGCATAATTTAAAAAGGCTATTGAGAGATGAGATATACAGTACATCTCTCTCTTTATGACAAGAGGCACAACATAACAACTTTACATCACAGTCTTTACAGACAAATAATTTAAACTAAATGAAAACATCAAAGGAGTGTTTATAAAAACATGAATGATATCAGCTTTCACATGGATATTACACATACTTGATGTAACACTGGAGCCACACAAAAATCTATGTTACTCTATATGAAACATATGTAATTACTACAAATACCATTTTCAAAGACTTGGTAACTGTTGTGTTTATTTGACATGATCTGGGACGTATGTACAGCCTATGACTGGAAGAGTGGTCGAGGTTGCAGAGTTGGAGAGCTGCAGACACAGAGAGCTGCAGACACAGAGTGCTGCAGACACAGAGAGCTGCAGACACAGAGAGCTGCAGACACAGAGAGCTGCAGACACAGAGAGCTGCAGACTCCTGAGGCTCCACAGAACTATCACTGGAGCAGTTCTGTGACCACTATCAAACATTTTCTCTGCTCAACAGTACACAACTATAAAACAAGATAAATAGGGCAGCTTTAAGATATTAAGGAGGTAAAGGTTGACATAAACATACAGGTTGTGATACAGAGCTGAATGTGTTGTATTGCATGACGTGTGTTTTGAGAGCTGATGTTCTTAAAGCCTGGTATAGTTTGTGTTGACACTTATTTATTGATGATGGATGCTGGTGCTTCTCAGCTGCTGATTTCTTGTACATCTTTAACACACTCTGGCTGTAAGATGCATGTGTTTGTTTTTATCTCTATTTACAATCTTTAATCAACACCGTCTTTAGTTGAACAGTATTTTCTGCACTCAACTTTGCAGTTTCTTTGGGCAAAAATGATGTGTGTGTGTTCTGTTAGATCACATGTAGATAAGACGCCTTGGTGTCAGTTCCGATGACGTTCCGTGCAGAACAACGGTAGAACCCTGTGTCTCTGATGGTCGGGTTCTGGATCACCAGGGAACCATGGGGACTCAGGTACCGGTTGCCATAGAGACGGGCCTGACCTGTGACCCTGAGCTGGGATTGGTCCGGCATCTCCCAGGTGATGGTCGCTCTGGGGGTTGCTATGACGTAGCAGGTTAGCTGAACGGCAACACCAGGACGGGTGTAGGTGAGGGGAGGGGGTCCGTTGATGATGCGAGGGGGGTAGGCGATGACAATCACTGGAACTGTCAGGATAGACGATGTGTCCTGATTGGTGGATCGGCAGGAGTAGGTCCCCCTGTCAAACACAGATACCTGCTGCACCATCAGAGTCCCGTCATCCAGGACTGAGTACCGACCCGTCCCTGCCGCCTGGCCTCGAGACACGACCACCCCGCTGGGCAACTTCCAGGTCAGAGACTCTGTCTGGCTGGAGCCCTGACTGGGGCTGTCTGTCTGGGGGCAGGGTAGCTGTAGATTGTCTCCGTTGATGATGCTGACCAGAGAGCCTGATATGCTGGTGACCACAGGCTTCCTTTCCAGGACAACACTCCTCCCTGCCTCTGGCACTGGGCCTCTTGGGTGAGGTGTGTCCCCTTGGACTGGGACTCCTGGCAGAGGGTTCTCAGTGCTGACTGGGCCTCCTAAGTGAGGTTTCTCATTGGTGACTGGGCCTGTAGGGCGAGGTGTCTCCTGGCGAGATTTATCTGTGGTCACTGGGCCTCTGGGGTGAGGTGTCTCCTCTCTGTCTGGGCCTCCTGAGCGAAGTTTCTCTCTGCTGACTGTGACTACTGGACGAGGTTGTTCTGTGCTAACTGGGCCTACTGGGCGAGGTTGCTCTGTACTAACTGGGCCTACTGGGCAAGGTTTCTCGGTGGTCACTGGGTCTCTGGAGTGAGGTGTGTCCTTTGTGTCTGAGACCTCCAGGTGTACCATTATCCGAGCCTCACCCCTCTCGCCACGATTGACACACACCAGCATGCCGGAGTCGCTTGCCCTCACCCCCCTCAGCTCCAGGGTTCCATTGCGGTGCACGGTGAGTCTGCTGCCATAGTAGGGCACCGGGAGAACCCCATTACCGGGCAGCAACCAGGCCAGGCGGGGGAGAGGGAAGCCCTGGGATGGACATGGCAGAAGAACTGTCTGGCCTCTAACTGCTGAGACCCTTTGGTCCCCTACTTTACTGTCTCCATTATTACTGACACAATTACCTGCACTGACCCTATGATCCCTCCCTGCAGACTGACTGATGGAGATCACAGCACTCAGTCCACTACCACTAACAACAGCTATCTGTCTGTCTGCCCCATTGATCCCACCCCCAGCCCCATTGAGTGTGAAGCTGGGTGGTGTCACCATCACCTCCACCCCCATCACCTTGCTCCTCTCCCCAGCAACATTGCTGGCTCGGCAGGTGTAGTTTCCTCCGTCAGCCCCTCTAGCCCCCTGGATCACCAAGGACCCGTCTTGCTGCACCACAACCGGACCTGAGCCTTCCACTGGGAGGACACGATTCATTGGAGAGAGCCATGTGATCGTAGGGACAGGCTCTCCTTTAGCCCCACAGTTCAGAGCCACTACGCCCCCTTGTTGCACCTTGATGACCTCATATTTGGTACTGGGGAAGGAGGGAGGTGAGGCGAGGACTTTGACCATCACACTCATAGTGTCCCTCCCCCCATGGTTCTCAGCGTGGCAGACATACTCCCCCTCCTCCCCCATCCCCACCGAGGGGAGGAACAGTGTTCCATTGTCAAAAACCACCAGTCGCCGGCTGCGCCTCCCTCTCTCTTCCACCTGCAACAGGACACTTTTCACTGAGGTTCCATCCGGGAGGCTCCATCTTACCGCGGGGTCGGGCTGGCCGGTCGCCAGACAGTCTACCTTTAGAGCTGCTCCGTACAATACCACTTTCTGATTTGATGGCTGCTTTGGCTCAATCTTAGCAGGCTTTGTTGCCACGGTGACCTGGAGGAAGCGGAAGTCGTCAGCCATCTTATTTCGCGCGACACATAAATAGTCCCCCCCGTCTTTCTCCGTCACGGACTGGATATACAGCGTTCCATTACTGTGCACCTTCATCCTCTTGTCAAAACTGGAAATACAACACAGAGAGGATAAGGTTAGATAAGCACAAGACACAGACACTGAGTGGACAAAACATTAGGAACAACTGCTCTTTCCATGACAGTAGCTAGGTTTCCTTCCGTCACGGCAACAGATTTTCATGCGATTATTCTAGAATCTGCACTAAGAAAATATGTAAATTTTCCCACCAGTGGCATGGACTTGTTGCGGAGAGAAAGTTTTCATGTACCAAATCAACATCTAAAGTTCAATGTGTTTCCATCGCATTTTCAACTCTTTGTCACAAAAACTGTTGCCTTAAATAGCAAATGTGTCAACTCTGGTCTCATCACATGCGCTCCAGCCAACAGTTCGCAGTTACAGTGTGGGTAGGCTGTGTGGGTTGGCTCGTCTACATGATGAGATTATTATGGATAAGAGCAAGAATATTTTTGTTTGTCAAATGGCAGTCAAGGATCGATCATCTTGTCACCGGAATAAGAACCTCGAAATTTATTGGAAAGGAGCGTCAAGATCACCGTGCAATTTTACCACCCTGTGAAGTTCATAAGTTATTTTATCTGTAGCCTAATAAACTGCATGGTTTCCAGAGTCGTAGTGGGAGGACCTCACACCATATCATTGCATGACTCCAAATTTACCTCAATATGATGGTTATTCTACCGCCATTTACTGCACAATTAATTTTACAGACACAAAAAGATCCCACCATGTCGAACAAACAAATTATCTGTCTGCATTTATACAATTACACCGGACCTTCCTTTCCATCACAGCTGTCGTGATTTTGTTTTTATATGACTTTACTTGCATAAAAACTGTCGATGGAAACTTGGTTATAGACTGACCAGGTGAATCCAGGTGAAAACTATGATCCCTTATTGATGTCACTTGTTAAATCTAGTGTAGATGAAGGGGAGGAGACAGGTTAAAGAAGGATTTTAAGCCTTGAGACATGCATTGTGTATGTTTTCCATTCAGAGTGTGAATAGGCAAGAACAGATTTAAGTGCCTTTGAACAGGGTATGGTAGTAGGTGCCATGCGCACCGGTTTGAGTGTGTCAAGTACTGCAACGCTGCTGTTTTTTTCACACTCAACAGTTTCCCAAATGTTCCACCACCCAAAGGACATCCAGCCAACTTGACACAACTGTGGGAAGCATTGGAATTGAGGCTGTTCTGAGGGCAAAAGGGTGTGCAACTCAATATTAGGAAGGTGTTCCTAATGTTTTGTACAAACTAGACCAGGAATGGGCAACTTTGATGGGGGTGGAGGCCACAAAAAACTGAACTCCTCATGAGGGACTGCAGTGGCTCGCGAGTCTGCGTACCCACATCAATACCCACACATGCAGTCAGAGATGGCCCAAGCCTTTTAACAGCGGAGAGAAGTTTTGGAGTTCATTTCCTGCAATTCCACACATTTTGCCCTGGGGCATGTGTGTGAGAAAATATTGCAGTTTTAAAACAAGTTTGCTGCAATTCTAAACATTTTGCCATGAGGTGGAGAGAAGATTTAGCAATTTTTTTACTAACTTCATGCAATTATACACATTTTTCCATGAGGCGTAGAGAAAATGTTTCTGTTTTACAGCTAATTTCCTGCAATTATACACATTTTGCTATAGGGCGGACATAAATGTTTGCAGTTTTTTATATTATATCTGGGTGAGAGTGACTAAAAAAATCAATGGGGGCCACGGTTGGTAATTCAACTATGTAAACTACAAGTTTAGATATCAGGCTAGACTAACTTACCAATCTACAAATATTTAGCTGACGAGCTAATTGAGTGACTGTCAGTGACTGACATAATAAGAGAAAAACTCCTAATGCACAACCACATTTCAAAATTGCACCTTGTGCATTCTACTATAAGGGGGGCGGTCCTGGACTCGATTAAAAAGATTGGTAATCAATAAGGACAAACACGCACCTGTAGCGAGCATCCACTAGTTTCTTGCCAGGTACCCTCCAGACCACTCTAGGCTCTGGGTTGCCGGTTGCTGAACAGTAAAGGAGCAGAGATTCACCATATATGACTATAGAACTGGATGGAGAGGTGGAGAGGATCCTAGCCTTACTGAGGGGGGAGGAGGGTGGGAGGGGAGGGTTAAGGACGGGGGAGGAGGGGGGAAGATCAAATGTACTGTTAATGGAAGAGAAGGTAATTTTATCCATGGAGACAACTTCTCCTCCTCCTCCATCTCCAGTCACCTCCACCCTCACCGTCCTCTTATCCCCGCCCACCGCATTAGTCGCCAGGCACTCGTAGCTCCCAGAGTCCTTAGTGGCTAGCTTGCGTATCAGCAAGGTGGCATTGGGGAGGACAAACAGGTTCCCGTTGAGGAATTGAGAGGGGAACAGAAATGTGCCGTCAGGGGTCCTCCAGCGGATGGAGGGAGCGGGAGCTCCCCGGGCAGAGCATTGGGCGTAGAGAGGCAAACCAGCGGGCCGGGTTACCCTCTCCTCTCTGGGCTCCTGGATGGCTGGAGGAAGAGAGGACACATGGAGTCGGACTGACAGACTGCCAGCCCCCGCTAGGTTGGAGGCCACACAGCGATACAGTCCTCTGTCTGCTGGGCCGGCCACCAAGATACGCAGAGTACCATTAGGGAATATAGACACCCGGGGGTGAGTGCCAAGGGCAGGGTTGGGGTTAGGGTCGGGGGTTAGGACGGAGCGGTCAGGTAGCACCCAGGATAGCAGAGGAACCGGCACCCCCTGAGCCCGACACTCTAACCTCACCTCACCCCCCTGGTGCACCGTTGCATCTCTGTGGTTGGGTAGCTGAATGCGGGGTGGGCGGGACCAGACCTCCAGGGTCACCATGGCACGGTCCAGGCCCACAGAGTTCTGTGCGCTGCAGATATATGTCCCTCGGTCCTGGACCTGCACGCTCCGGATGAGAAAGGTTCCGTTGGGTAGGACCTGGAAACGCTCTGCCTTGTAGTCCACTGACATCACAGCTCCTGGGACAGACAGAAATACATATTGAGTGGCGTATTGTGTGTAAGTGTGGCAATAGTGAATGTATTGAGTAACGTGTGGGTATGACAAAGTACATGTTGTGTATATGTGAGTGGCAGTAGCATGTATTGTGTGTATAACTGAGAGTAGTGTGTGTAGCGTACCTGTGGAGACCTTGGTCCAGGTGATTGTTGGAGGAGGCTGTCCAATGGCCTCGCAGGGCAGGAGGGCATCAATCTCAGCTGGGACAGACATGGGGCGCATGTGAGGGGGAGCGATACGGGGCTGGACACGCAAGACGGAGGTCTGAGGGGGGTGTTGGGCAGTCACACTATGGGCTGGAGACGCGGGAGGGGAATGAGGAAGGGTGGACTCAGGGTTGAGTCCAGCCTGACTGTCTGTGGTGGGTGTGGAGGTCTTTGGGGAGCTGGAGAGAGCTCTGGTGGTGGGGACTGCAGAGGAAGGGGTCTCTAAAATGTCTGGGAGAAAAAGTTTGGGCTTGATAGGGTGTGGTAGAGAGGGTGTGTGTTTTATAGCGTGTTTTATAGGGGGTGGAGTTTGAAGTGGAGTTCTTACTGGGTCAGGCCTAGTGATGACATAGGGGTGCCGGCTGCTGGAGTGTTGTGAGTAGATGGGGTAAGATGGGGGGCGGTAGCGACTACCATGTGAGTCTGGGATAGAGTTTACTCCTGGGTTCCTCCAGACTATTGTACTAGTAAGAGTGGTAGTAGTAGTGGGAATAGTATTTGTAGAAATAGTGGTAGTAGTTGTAGGAATAGTAGTGGTAGTTGTAGAAACAGTAGTTGTAGGTATAGTAGTAATAGTTGTAGGTATAGTGGTAGTAGTTGTAGGTATAGTGGTAGTAGTTGTAGGTATAGTGGTAGTAGTTGTAGGTATAGTGGTAGTAGTTGTAGGTATAGTGGTAGTAGTTGTAGGTATAGTGCTAGTAGTTGTAGGTATAGTGGTAGTAGTTGTAGGTATAGTGGTAGTAGTTGTAGGTATAGTGGTAGTAGTTGTAGGTATAGTTATAGTGGTAGTTCTTCTAATAAAGGTGATGACTGTAGAGGGGGTGATGGCTGAAGCAGTGATAGCTGCTGTATTAGCTGTAGTTGGGGGCAGTAGTTGTTTTGTAGATGAAAAAGAGCTGTCTATTTCTGACTCTGGCTGTCTCTCCTCTGGTTCATCAGATGCTAGATAGACTGGTTCTATCTTATTGGGTTCTTCTTCAGTGATTGGGTAAAGTGGTTCTATCTCACTGGGTTCTTCATCAGTTGCTGGTGGTTCTATCTCACTTGGTTCTTCATCAGTTGCTGGTGGTTCTATCTCACTGGGTTCTTCATCAGTTGCTGGTGGTCCTATCTCACTGGGTTCTTCATCAGTTGCTGGTGGTTCTATCTCACTGGGTTCTTCATCAGTTGTTGGTGGCTCTATCTCACTGGGTTCTTCTTCATCAGTTGCTGGTGGTTCTATCTCACTGGGTTCTTCTTCATCAGTTGCTGGTGGGTTTTTTTCACTGGGTTCTTCTTCATCAGTTGTTGGTGGCTCTATCTCACTGGGTTCTTCCTCAGTTTCTGGGTAGAGTGGTTCTATCTCACTGGGTTCTTCATCAGTTGTTGGTGGCTCTATCTCACTGGGTTCTTCTTCATCAGTTGCTGGTGGTTCTATCTCACTGAGTTCTTCCTCAGTTTCTGGGTAGAGTGGTTCTATCTTACTGGGTTCTTCTTCATCAGTTGCTGGTGGTTCTATCTCACTGCGTTCTTTTTCAGTTGCTGGTGGTTCTATCTCACTGGGTTCTTCTTCATCAGTCGCTGGTGGTCCTATCTCACTGGGTTCTTCCTTAGTTTCTGGGTAGAGTGGTTCTATCTCACTGGATTCTATCTCACTGGGTTCTTTCTCAGTACCAGTAGGTGTTGTTCCACCTGGTGTGGTTCCAGACCGAGGGGTAGTTGCTTTGATATCCTCTGGGTTGTGTTGGTTGAAGACAGATGGATCCTGCTCTTTTGGAGTGGCCCCGACCTGACCCTCTGTTATAGCATAACTCAGTTTTTCTGTGTGACTGTGAGTGACTGTGGGTGTATGTTTGCCTGTGTGTGTGCTAGTGTCTGTGCGTGTGTGTGTGATAGTCGTTTGGGACCTGTCAGGGAGCCGAGCAGCAGTGTTTGTTAAGTGAGTCACCCTGTCTGTGTATGTCTGGGGCGAAGGGGGCGAGGCAGGAAGGGAGGCAGGGGGGGAGACAGATGTGCTTGATGGAGCAGTGATCCTAGTTAAGGATGGAGTAGTAGTAGTAGTAGTAGTAGTAGTAGTAGTAGTAGTAGTAGTAGTAGTGCTTATAGTAATGGTTGTAGCAGGTGCTGTCCGTTTCCTGGGCTTTGTAAGTGCTGCTCTGGTGGTAGTGGGACTTAGGGTATTCTGGAGAGGGGAGGTTGGACCTGGGGCGCTTTGGCGGGGCATGGGTCGTCCTCTGAGTCTGTTGATGCGTCTCCTCTGGCCAGGCCTATTGCTGGCATTCCAGGGGCTTCTGGGTCGCAAAGGAACAGAGTTGGAGAACATTACCTTTCCAGAGTTTGTTGTTCCTGTCCTCTCCCCCTCACCTGTAGTCCTTACAGGGATAACACTCTGTCTCCTTTCCTCTGTGCTAGTGTAATTGACATTGGAGGTTGGCTTTGTGCTTTTAAGAGAACCCTCTGTCTCTGTTTCTGTCTCTGTGTCTGTGTCTGTGTTTGACTTAGGGTTCTGGGGGAAGTTATTGCTCGGATCTGAAGTGTTTGGTGTCTCTGGGGTCACTCTATCCTTTGTTAGCAGATCTGGGATTAGTGATGTATGGATGGCGTTTAACCGCTCTTCCTGTAGACTGGGGACATTTATGGAAGAACTCTTTGAGGTATCAGCCTCTGAGTCCAATACAAGACGTTGATCAGAGTTTCTTCCCACACTTACCTCTGGTGTGCTGTTTGGTAATGTGGTGTCTGTATGTATTCTGGTTGTCTGTGTTTTAGTTGTCTGTATTCTCTCTGTCTGTATTCTGTCTGGCTGTGTGCTACTTGGCTGTGTGCTGCCTGGCTTTCTTCTGGTTGTATGTCTGCTGTCTGGCTGTGTACTTTCTGGCTGTGTGCTGCCTGGATTTGTTCTGGTTGTGTGATTGCTTTCTATATGTCTGCTATCTGTCTGTATTCTGGTTGACTGTGCTCTAGTTGGGTTTGAGGTGGTTGTCTGTGCTTCAATTGGGGTTGAGGTGGTTGTCTGTGCTTCAGTTGGGACTGAGGTGGTAGTATGTGCTCTTGTTGGGGGTGGTACATACAAGGAGTCTGTGATTTTTGGGGCAGTCCTTTCACGTATCTTAGTCAGCAGGTCGGCCCATTTCTGAGGGTCTATTTTGTGCTTGGCCAGGTTAAAGTTCCGCCGTCCCTCCAACCTGTTCCTCCTCTGCTCCACAGGGAAGCCTCTCCTCAAGGGCTTCTTGCCCTTTTGGGGTGGTCTGCTTCCCTCCATCCTCACCATGTGGGATCTGATGGGGGGACGCCATGTCCTGTTGTAACCTGCCCTGGTGGGCAGTATGTTCTCCCCCTCATCATCTCCTGAGCCCCCCTCTTCAATCTCCTCACCCCGTAGAGGGGCTCGTACCCTGTTGGACACCCCCGCCACAGATTGTGGCCTCATGGGATATCTCATACGTGATGAGGTGTCAGAAGGACGCGGGGTGAGCGTCAGTCTGGTGGAGAGAGAGTCAGCACCGTACTGGTTCACCGCTACACACCGGTACAGGCCTGCATCTCCCAGCGCAGGGATGGGAAGAGACAGGGTACCGTTGGCCAAGACATTCATCCCTGACTCATCCTTTCTCCTCCCCTCGTTCCTACTCCCTATCACTCTCCCGCCAGGAAGAACCCAATTCACCTCAACCCTCGGTGTACCAGAGGCCTCGCACGGCAGACTGACAGGGTCTCCAACCAATCCAGTCACAGCAGGGCCTAGCTCCTCCCCTGGGGGAGGATTGGATGATTCTACCACCGCCAGACGGAGGGGGAGAACGTCAACATCTCCCCCCGCCCGGGCCACGCAATAGTACAGTCCAGCATCAGAGTGATCCACTCTCTGCAGGACCAGCCCCTGGCCAGACACCCGGACCCTACCATCTGAGCTGCGGTAGGGAGAGGAGACTGTTGAACCATCTGGGAAAACCCATTGGAGCCTGTGGTCTCCAGAGCTTAGGTCTCCAATAGAGCTGAGGACAGGGCAGGGCAGGTGGATCTGTCTCTCTGCAGCTGCAGTAAAAGCTGTGTGGGTGTGGTTGGTCTGGATGAGGACCCAGGAGTGTGGGGATGGGGGGTCTGGGGGGGCAGACACCAGGGTGGACAGGGTCAGTTTAACCATGTGGGTGCTGGACTGAGCTCTGTTGAGCTCTAGACTGACATGGGGCTGCAGTAACCAGGCAGGCTGGGCTTGAATACTGGCCCTGACCCCTGTATGGTAGTAGCCCTCCTTCTCTGCTGTCTGTCTGTACCTGAAGGACAAGAAAGGACCGATTTGATCTATGTTTTGGGGTTACAACAAAATTGTACAGGTAAAGAGGAAAATAACACAGGAATGTGTCTTGTGTATTTCTGTATTTTCATACCTGTAGGCAAGTCTTGGGGCTTTACTCAACATTATTTCTCTTTGAAGCCTGACAGGCGTCTCACTGTAGTAGGCCAGCAGCCTCCACAGCCTCTCATAGCCGTGCCCATCCACCCCACAGTCCAGGGAGAGGGAGAGGGAGAGGGAGAGGGGGATGGAGGAGGAGGAAAGGTGTGGTGGGGTAATGTCAGGAGTCTGTGAGGAGTGTGTGATGTTACACTTCA
The DNA here is from genome assembly GCF_016432855.1 of Salvelinus namaycush. Classification (NCBI taxonomy): domain Eukaryota; kingdom Metazoa; phylum Chordata; class Actinopteri; order Salmoniformes; family Salmonidae; genus Salvelinus; species Salvelinus namaycush. The sequence continues at coordinate 29,065,473 of NC_052325.1, read as the reverse complement.
GATCAACGGCATTCCCCTGTTGGTCGGACATCCCCAGGGAGGCGTTGCCTAAAGCCTCTCTAAAGGTTTCTATTGGTTGAACTTCGCCATCCTCCTGAGATGAGGTTCTGGGATTGGTGGAGATGACAGGCGAGGTGCAGGATAGGTCTTTCTGCTGCAAAAGGCCACGACCCTTCATGTGTTTGGGTGAGGCACAGACCGGGCACTGCGGCCCTGGACATTTCAACACCCCTAAGAGAGAAGAGAAGAATCAGTATTTCCTCACCCAAATAAGCATCCCAATTCCATTGTTTCTGATTGAGACTCTGTAGGTAGCAGTGGAGGCTCCTCAGAGGAAGAAGAGGAGGACCATAAATATTAAAATTGTAAAACATTAAAAAAGTTATCAGTTTTAGATAAAACTATACTCAATATATTCACGTCACCAAATAATTGATTAAAACACACTGTTTTGCAATGAAGGTCTACAGTAGCCTCAACAGCACTCTCTAGGGTAGCACCATGGTGTAGCCAGAGGACAGCTAGCTTCCATCCTCCTCTGGGTACATTGACTTCAATACAAAACCTAGGAGGCTCATGGTTCTCACCCCTTTCCATAGACTTACACTGTAATTATGACAACTTCCAGAGGACATCCTCCAACCTATCAGAACTCTTGCAGCATGAACTGACATGTTGTCCATCCAATCAAAGGATCAGAGAATTAATCTAGTACTGAAAGCATAAGCTACAGCTAGCTAGCCTTGCAGTGCATAAAAAGTGGTGAGTAGTTGACTCAAAGAGAGACAAAGACAATAGTTGATAAAGACAAATTAATTTATTCCAAAACTAAGGAGAAGCAAGAGAGAGATAGAGATTTTGTTTTTTTTATTACTTTGTTTCACTTACTTAGCTGCAAATGTAGCTAGCTAGTTTAGACTACTCCAACACCCTACTCAAACAGAAGGATGCTATGTTAGCTAGCTGGCTATGATTATCGAACACAACACTGGAACTCTTCCAAGTCAAGGTAAGCTTTTGGTTTTACTAATTTATTGCCACTGGGGCCCGCCGGTGTAAGTGCTAAACTGCTTACTGACTGTAAACTGTAACGTTACTTCATGATTGTAGCATGTTTACTAATGCATTAGGTCTATTAGCTATGTTGACTATGGCGTTTCTATAGGTAATATGGGGACAACGATGTAAGCTGTGTGTAGCGGTTATGATGTGGTTTGGCTTGGAAAGATTTTTTCACCTGGTCACATATAGCTGATGTGTTGTGCATTGAAGTCCACAAGCAAAGGGAAAGGGTGAGAGGAGGAGAGCGCATAGATGCGAGAAGGAATACAACGAGAATGCTATGAAAGTGAACTGTGTTTACACGTGATCAGGGGTGTATTCCTTTTTTTATTTTATTTTTTTATTTCACCTTTATTTAACCAGGTAGACCAACTGCGACCTGGCCAAGATAAAGCAAAGCAGCGCGACAAAAAGAACAGCACAGCGTTACACATGGGACAAACAGACATACAGTCAATAACACAATAGAAAAAGGACATTCCACCGATTCTGTTGAAAAACGTTTCTTAAACTGAAGCAAACGGAACGAAACGGGGATAAACATACCTGAATTTGTCCAATAGAAACTCTCGTTTGCAACTGTTGGACTAATGATTTCAACCTAGATCAGCTAGATGCAGGCAAGAGTGTACAAGGCGGTATTGAATATGTCACTGTCTGTCCATGTGTCACTGTGTGCTATGTTGTAAACTTTCAGTCATAGGCTAAGTTGTACCAACCTCATGATGGGTAAAGGGAAAATTTGAGTTTCATGTAGTAGCCTAAACCTATCGCTGTTACATTGAACTCGGTGAATGGAATATGAATGACAGTCATCCAATATGCTGTAATAGAAATAAGGCTATGCTCATGAATACATTTTTTTTGACCTTCCTCATCTTAAACGGCACCAACCGCCACTGGTAGGTAGGGATGTGCATCTATCCCTTTCATGAAGATTCAATATGTATTGTCACGCCTACTCCTGCTCCCTCCCTCTGGCGCTCTACATCACCAGTCTACTAACCACCGGTCCTGGCAACCCACATTGCGCACACCTGCTCCCCATCGTTACGCACACCTGGACTTCATCACCACCCTGATTACTTTCCCTTCATATAGTCCTCAGTAGCCTCTGTAATCAGGGAGTATTGGTTACATTCAGTACGCTTCTCCTGTTTTGCATTATTTTCATGATTATTAAACTCACCTTCTGCACCTGCTTCCTGCGTATACGTTACACATATGTAGATACATGGGCTCTGATATGGTACATTTTACATACACTGGTTGGAGTCATTTAAACTCATTTTAAAACCACTCCACAAATTTCTTGTTAACAAACTATAGTTTTGGCAAGTCGGTTAGGACATCTACTTTGTGCATGACACAAGTCATTTTTCCAACAATTGTTTACAGACAGATTATTTCACTTATAATTCACTGTATCACAATTCCAGTGGGTCAGAAGTTTCCATACACTAATTTGACTGTGCCTTTAAACAGCTTGGAAAATATTTCAGATAAGGATGTCTTTAGGCTTTAGAAGCTTCTGATAGGCTAATTGACATAATTTGAGTCAATTGGAGGTGTACCCATGGATGTATTTCAAGGCCTACCTTCAAACTAAGTGCCTCTTCGCTTCACATCATGGGAAAATCAAAAGAAATCAGCCAAGACATCAGAAAAAAATTGGAGACCGCCACAAGTCTGGTTCATCCTTGGGAGCAATTTCCAAACACCTGAAGGTACCACCTTCATCTGTACAAACAATAGCACCCAAGTATAAACACCATGGGACCACGCAGCCGTCATACCGCTCAGGAAGGAGACACGTTCTGTCTCCTAGAGATGAACGTACTTTGGTGCGAAAAGTACAAATCAATCCCAGAACAACAGCAAAGGACCCTGTGAAGATGCTGGAGGAAACAGGTACAAAAGTATCTATATCCACAGTAAAACGAGTCCTACAAAGTCAAGGTATTGGAGTGGCCATCACAAAACCCTGACCTCAATCCTAGGGAAAATGTGTGGGCAGAACTGAAAAAGCGTGTGCTAACAAGGAGGCCTACAAACCTGACTCAGTTACACCATCTCTGTCAGGAGGAATGGGCCAAAATTCACCCAACTTATTGTGGGAAGCTTGTGGAAGGCTACCCGAAACGTTTGACCCAAGTTAAACAATTTAAAGGCAATGCTACCAAATACTAATTGAGTGTATGTAAACTTCTCACCCACTGGGAATGTGATGAAAGAAATAAACGCTGAAATAAATAATTCTCTCTACTATTATTCTGACATTTCACATTCTTAAAATGAAGTGGTGATCCTAACTGACCTAAAACAGGGAATTTTTTCTAGAATTAAATGTCAGGAATTGTGAAAAACTGAGTTTAAATGTACTTGGCTAAGGTAAATGTAAACTTCTGACTTCAACTGTATATACAGCATTAGTTAAATAGGATGGCATTGACTAAAATACAGTCTACATATGAAATTAGTAAAACAGTAAACATTGTCAAAGTGACCAGTGTTCCATTATTAAAGTTACCAAATATTCCATGTCTATGTACATTGTACAGCAGCTGTTGTTCTCAGGGCATGGGCTGGGTGGGTGTGTATCCTTTATTTCTCTGTTCCAGCTCTGACTCTCTCTCTCTCTATCTGAGATGTCTTTGTTGTAGATACAGTGCATTCAGAAAGTATTCAGACCCCTTCTCTTTTTCCACATTTTGTTACGTTACAGACTTATTCTAAAACGGATGAAATTATATTTTTCCTCATCAATCTACAGACAATACCCCATCATGACAAAGTGAAAACAGGTTTTTAGAAAACAAAAATACCTTTTTTACATAAGTATTCAGACCCTTTGCTATGAGACTCAAAATTGAGTTCAGGTGCATCCTGTTTCCATTGATCGTCCTTGAGATGTTTCTACAACTTGATTGGAGTCCACCTGTGGTAAATTCAATTGATTGGACATGATTTGGAAAAGCACACACCTGCCTATATAAGGTCCCACAGTTGACAGTGCATGTCAGAGCAAAAACCAAGCCATGAGGTCGAAGGAATTGTCCGTAGAGCTCCGAGACAGGATTGTGTCGAGGGACAGATCTTGGGTAGGGTAACAAAAAATGTCTGCAGCATTGAAGGTCAGCAAGAACACAGTGGCCTCCATCATTCTTAAATGGAAGAAGTTTTGAACCAAAAAGACTCTTCCTAGAGCAGGCTGCCCGGCCAAACTGAGCAATCGGGGGAGAAGGGCCTTGGTCAGGGAGGTGACCAAGAACCCGATGGTCTCTCTGACAGAGCTCCGGAGTTCTTCTGTGGAGATGGGAGGACCTTCCAGAAGGACAACCATCTCTGCAGCACTCCACCAATCAGACCTTTATGGTAGAGTGGCCAGACGGAAGCCACTCTTCAGTAAAACGCACATGACAGCCTGCTTGGAGTTTGCCAAAAGCCACCTAAAGGACTCTCAGACCACAAGAAACAAGATTCTCTGGTCTGATGGAACCAAGATTGAACTCTTTGGCCTGAATGCCAAGCGTCACGTCTGGAGGAAACCTGGCACCATCCCTACGGTGAAGAATAGTGGTGGCAGCATCATGCTGTGGGGATGTTTTTCAACGGCAGGGACTGGGAGATGAGTCAGGATCAAGGGAAAGATGAACAGAGCAAAGTACAGAGAGATTCTTGATGAAAACCTTCTCCAGAGCGCTCAGGACCTCAGACTGGGGCGAAGGTTCACCTTCCAACAGGACAATGACCCTAAGCACACAGCCAAGACAACGCAGGAGTGGCTTCGGGACAAGTCTCTGAATGTCCTTGAGTGGCCCAGCTAGAGGTCGGACTTGAACCCAATCAAACATCTCTGGAGACAACTGAAAATAGCTGTACAGCGACGCTTCCCATCCAACCTGACAGAGCTTGAGAGGATCTGCAGAGAAGAATGAGAGAAACTCCCCAAATACAGGTGTGCCAAGCTTGTAGCATCATACCCAAGAAGAATTCAGGCTGTAATTGATGCCACAGGTGCTTCAACAAAGTACTGATTAAATGGTCTGAATACTTATGTAAATGTGATATTTCAGTTTTTATTTTATTTATAAACTTGCAAAAAATTCTAAACCTGTTTTTGCTTTTTCATTATGGGGTATTGTGTGTAGATTGATGAGAAGAAAAAAAACGATTTAATCAATTTTGGACTAAGGCTGTAACGTAACAAAATGTGTTAATAGGTCAAGGGGTCTGAATACTTTCAGAAAGCACCGTATATGAGGTTAACACCAAAACTGCTGCTGGAATTCATATTAGTGTCTGACTGTCTGGCCTGCATTCTGTAATGCCATGATGTCAACAGCACAGAGCAGAGTACTGGCACAGAAAGTATGGTCTCATTTCGCTTTGAGGTGTTTCTGGGTATCGTCTGAATTAGTAGTTTGTGATTAGTTCATATTGGGCATGGTCCGAATATGGGGTCAGGTGTGTGTGTGTGTGTGTGTGTGTGTGTGTGTGTGTGTGTGTGTGTGTGTGTGTGTGTGTGTGTGTGTGTGTGTGTGTGTGTGTGTGTGTGTGTGTGTGTGTGTGTGTGTGTGTGTGCGCGTGTGCGCGTGTGCGCAAATGATGTATATGTCTGTGGTGTATGTAGGCCCCAGAGCTGAGCCCCCGACTTTTGATCTGAAATCACCATCACCCACTAATTAATTTGTCATTTTTGCAGATTAAAATGTTAGAGCTAGTAATGTATCAATATTTATCTTAAAAATGTGCTATGACATAGCCAATGAATATATAGCACAACTTTGGATTTCACCCCCAACTCATCGTTTGGAAGTTTTGACTGAGCTTCTCTTCTTCTCCTGCTTCCACCATGCAACGCAGGTATCACATGTGTAGCAAAAGTGATTGCTGTCCTCTTTATGAATTTATCAACTTTACCTTGTATATCTAATAATGACCATATATACTGATTGTTTTAAAAAACTACCAAAACTTGATGATGGTGAACCTGAACAATCAAAATAAAATCGAATGTAAACCCCGATCAGCATGTAGCCTACCTATAGCCTGATGAGAGTTGTGTTTCTCCGGCGGTATCTTAGGCTACTTTAAACCTGGACCATTTTCAATAGCACATGTAATAAAAATAAGCAAGCAAATTACATTGGCTGTTACTCAACTAATAAAGCCTAATATTGCAAAAGCCATTTTGCATAAATTTGAATGCTGAAGGTGACGTGCAATTGTGCCAGATCATGGCCTACCTCTCATTGGTCAGCGCACATAGCTGCGCACAGCACGCAGTTTGACTAGGCTACTGATATTGCCTGGGGTTTTTCGGCATGGAAAATTACTTGTAGATCAATGACTGTCAACATAATTACATGCTTAGTTTGACACTGAAGGAGAGGACACAGTTGGGTCATTCCATGTGATTTTATCAAGCCATGACACCCACCATCTGATATTGTTCTGAAATCGTTTATGTAGTTAGAAACAGATAAGATCTGAATTCCTGAAACATCTTCTTTTTTTTATAAAAAAAAGAAAGAAACTAAGCTAATTGATTGTACCCAAATTAGCCATTTTAATTGATATGATTCATATAATCTTCAATAAATATAGTAACTAACATCATATTTCCACCATATTTCTTCATAACAATGAGTAAGACATGAGGAATCCCACCCCAATAACCACTATACAGTATCAGTTCTCTATGTCTGACAAGTAGTATGGCGCTGTTGCTTGGAGTATTGCTTCTTTAACCTTTATAATGTACTCCCTGTGAATCTGGTGATGTTTTCTTCCCCTGTTCAGAGAAATTACCCAAATCGCTTGCATTCTATACCATAAATGAGTGTGAAAGTATCAAAGATTAGCCCACTAGATGAGGCTGTTCCTGCTACTGCCACCATCTCCTTTAATCAATTTTGATGGTCTCTTGTGTTAATTAAATCGACCACAACCTTTTCTTTGCAACTTTGGGTAGAAAACCAAAAGCTCATGATGAAAATAAATGGTGTGGTCATCCTCACAATTCAAACCAGTCCTCCATGAAAGCAATTAAGCTTGTCCTTCTCTTAGACTTAACTTATGTCCAGGAAACGGCCCCTCTGTGTATGGTTTATTTCCTTAAAAAAGGTCTGGATTAGTTAGACCATTCCTGGTGATTGGCGAACAAGCAAACCATTAGGCTACAGCAGTTCTAATGGTTTCAATATTATGGTCTCTAATGGTCTTCAATGGTAAAATTCCCAAACACACACTGTATAGTGTTTTGCAATGGTAATGGTATCAGGTTGGGTTTAATGGAACATTTCACTAATCACACTACATATAGAGATGTTTTCTTTTCATTTTATTAAAAAACCTATGACTGCCATGCAATGGTTTATAATTGTATTATTTTATTAGGGTTGTCACAACATTTTAATCACTAGCCCAATTCTCCATCAAAGTTTTGAGCTTGTAGGAAAAGTCTTCACATGAGAATTGCACCATATGGAAAGCCCTCTCAAAGAGCTGCCATTGTTTGGACTATTCGAGGAGAGTTGGGTTTAAGCATTAGGTTGCTAAGTGAAGGACAAACTGAATTACTTTCATGGAGGACTGGCTTGACCACACAATTGACCACACAATTTATTTTCATAATGAGCAAAAAGCTATTGGTTTTCTACCCAAAGTTGCAAAGAAAAGTAGGTGTTCCATTTAATAAATCAGCGAAATGGATAAAAGGGTGTGGTGGCCGTAGCAGGAACAGCAGCATTTAGTGAGCAAAACTAGGTACTTTCACATTCATTTATGGTAAAGAATACAAGCGACTTCAATGGCTAATTTCTTTGAACAGGGGAAAAAAACATCACCTGATTCACAGGGAATACAAGGTTGAAGAAGCAATACTCCAAGCAGCAGCTCCATACTACTTGTCAGACATAGAGAACTGATACTGTATACTGGTTGTTAGGATGGGATTAAGTTCTATATTTATTGAAGAGAATATGAATCAGAGGAGAATGGTGGGAGGGGTTATAGGATGATGGGCTCATAGTAATGTCTGGAATGGAACAATGAAATGGAGTTAAACATGTGGTTTCCATACGTTTGATACCGTTCCATTAATTCCATTCCAGCCCTTACAATGAGCCCATCCTCCCATAGCTTATCTTACCAGCCTCCTCTGAAATGAATCTTTCAATTAAAATTGCCAATGTGGGTGCAAGCAATTACCTTAATTTCTCAGAGATCAAATTATATTTAAACAAAATAATGCTTCAGGAATGCTACTCTTCTCTTTCTAACCAAAATGCTTTCAGAACAATCTGAGAGGGTGAGTGTTGAAATCCTCTTTCTTGTGCTTTTGGAGGTGGAATGAAGTCATTTGAGCAACATTTGTTACATTGGGATCGGTTTGGGGCATAGACGTGGGAAGTAGGGGTGCTGAGGTTAATGCAGCACCCACTAAAAAATCGTAATAAAAAAAATATACAGTTGAAGTCGGAAGTTTACATACACTTAGGTTGGAGTCATTAAAACTCGTTTTTCAACCACTCCACAAATTTCTTGTTAATTAACAAACTATAGTTTTGGCAAGTCGGTTAGGACATCTACTTTATGCATGACACAAGTAATTTTTCCAACAATTGTTTACAGACAGATTATTTCACTTATAATTCACTGTATCACCATTCCATTGGGTCAGAAGTTTACATACACTAAGTTGACTGTGCCTTTAAACGGCTTGGAAAATTCCAGAAAATGATGTCATGGCTTTAGAAGCTTCTGATAGGCTAATTGACATCATTCGAGTCAATTGGAGGTGTACCTGTGTACCATATACTAATTGAGTGTATGTAAACTTCTGACCCACTGGGAATGTGATGAAAGAAATAAAAGCTGAAATAAATCATTCTCTCTACTATTTATTCTGACATTTCACAATCTTAAAATCAAGTGGTGATCCTAACTGACCTAAGACTGGGAATTTTTACCAGGATTAATGTCAGGAATTGTGAAAAACTGAGTTTAATGTATTTGGCTAAGGTGTATGTAAACTTCCAACTTCAACTGTATATATTTATATATTTAAAAAACACTTAAATACTAGCTTGCTTTAACTAGTCCTATATTAGCGGACCGATATAGCCATCTGTAGCGTATCAATATAGACGTCTGTAGCACCCCCCATCCTCAAGCATCTTCCCACGGGCTGATATGACCGGGGACTGATGTATATTTGTGAATGTTTCATCCCTAAGACTCTGTGTAGGATTAGGGGTTAGTGTAGTGTGATAGGCACCTGGGTGAGAGATGCTCCAGGCCTGCATCCAAGCCATGCTGCAATCGCAGGTCCAAGGGTTGGCCTGCAGAGCCAGGGACTCCAGAAGAGGGGCAGTCCTCAGTGTGTCTCTAGGCAGGATAGTCAGACTGTTGTTGGACACATCCAGATGCCTTGGGAGAGGAGGGGGATAGCCCAGTCACAAATGACACCCTATTCCCTAAACAGTGCACTACTCTTGTGCACTACTGTTAGGTGTGACCTAAGACTAAGAGTGAATAGATTAATAAATGCACAATTAAGGCACACGAAAACCCACCTGAGGGTAGAGTAGCAGAATGTCTGCAGTAGGAATAGAGTGCAGAAGGCCTGTGGGTGCAGCTGGTGGAGCCGGTTCCCCTGCAGTCGGATCAGTCTGAGGTTGGGGAGGCGGAGCAGGGCCTGGGGGTGCAGGAACTGCAGCTGGTTGTGATCCAGGTGGAGGCGCAGTAGTGAGGACAGGCCTGAGAAGCTCTCTGCTGAGATCTCCCTCAGCTTGTTATAACTTAGCTTCAGGACCTGGGGGAAAGAAATGCATGGAGCAATGAATGAATGATCATTGAAAATACATGGTATAAACCCTTCCAGTTATAAACAACAATACATACGCATCAATGTGAGTCAAAGGAACACAAAAACACAATAGCAGGCTGTGTCTAAGCTCAATAGAACTATGGACATTTGCATCCAATCATTAGCTCCATCGACCCCTCTCCTCTCCATGTCAACTCTATAAGCCTCAGTACCTGAAGGGAGGACAGATCTTGGAACACTCGGTCAGGAATCTCACGGATGTCATTCCCATGAAGCATCAGCAGCTCCAGCCTCCTCAGACCAGCCAATGAGCTGTCTGGGATCCTGCTGATACTGTTGAACCTTTCAAATACCAGAGAGAAACAGCATCAGCCAAAGGAATGTGTGTGTGTGTGTGTGTGTGTGTGTGTGTGTGTGTGTGTGTGTGTGTGTGTTTGTGTGTGTGTGTGTGTGTGTGTGTGTGTGTGTGTGTGTGTGTGTGTGTGTGTGTATTTTTGCGCAAGCCTTACCCTAGGTTGATGTGTAGTGTATGTTGCGGTAGAAGCTGTGGTATGGTGAGCAGGGACCTAAAGGTGCAGTGTAGTTCAGTGGGCTGGTAGCAGGAGCAGGGCCGAGGGCAGGCACCACCAGGAGACACCAGGGTCACTAACACCACCACCACCACATACAGAGACACACCACACACACTGGGAGCCATCTTCAATAGGAGGGACCCTCACTGCCAATATAGAAATATTTACAGTACCAGTCAAAAGTTTGACACACCTACTCATTCAACGGTTTTTCTTTATTTTTACTATTTTCTACATTGTAGAATAATAGTGAAGACATCAAAACTATGAAATAACACTCATCAGACCAATGACAAGAGTGTGCAAAGCCGTCATCAATGCAAATGGTGGCTATTGTCCAGTGTACTAGAGGGCTTGATGGCACTGACACACACAGCACTGACACACATTCTCAAGGCTTGTGCTGACATTCCCGTGGAAATTAGCCTACAGTCTGTCTGGTTCTTCTAACGTCCTGACCAGCAGTGAAAACGACCACGCTATCTTTGACATTGTTCTGACATTTCAAGGTATGTGAAAAAATGTCAACAGTTGTTCACAAAGGAGAAGCATGAGCTATCTAAAGTACTGAGGTAAAGACAGTTTCAGGTTGGATATTCGGCAGATATTCGCCTGTAGTTTTCCTTACATCCACCAACAGCAGTTAGGGACCGTCAACATAGTGACAAATCAAATGTATTCAAATTTCAATAGCTATTTAACCATTACTCCTAGAACTTTCAAAACTGGTTCTAGCTATCCCAATGGCATAGACATACATTGCACACATTTATTTTTTTGTCGATTTACATCTTGCACTACTTGAAATTATTTATTTACATTTTTGAATTTCAATAGCTCATTGGTCATATGACCTACTGGACTCAAACAAGGTTCAGAATGTCCACTGACTACCCTTCTATATTGCACACCCTTAAGTTTGTCCATTCATCTCACATGTTTTTACGTGAATTTTTTTAAATGTAAAATTTCAATAGCTCCTTGGTCATGTGACCTAATGACTTCAAACAAGGTTCAGTATGTCCACTGACTACCCTTCTATATTGCACACCCTTTAGTTAGTCCATTTTCGTCTCACAAGATTTTACATAAATTTTTCTAAATTTAAAATTTCAATAGCTCCTTGGTCATGTGACCTACTGACTTCAAACAAGGTTCAGAATGTCCACTGACTATACCTTCATATTGCACACTCTGATGTTTGTCTACTTTCACATCATGCTATTAGACTTAAATATGTAAGCTTTGCAGGTCTTCATTTCACATGGGTGTTAAAAAATGTTTTTGAAGTTAACAAATGTTCCAGCCTCGCAATAACTATCTTTCACATGGACACTGAAAAGATCCGCAAATGGCTGTATGTGGTATGGATCAAGGACAGGAGAGGTGTTCAAACAGAGGTGCTTAAAGGAAGGCGCACAGGTAGGCCTCATGAAAAACAATGTTTCATATGCTCTGTTTAATCACAGTAATAGGCAGTGATTTGTCAGTCAGAGTGAGCTTGATAAGGTGAAATAATCCTTTTCATAGCATCACTTTCATATACTGTACATTAAGACAAATCCTTCTACGTTGAGTATTAGAACACAGTTTCCATAACCTGACAATCACTTGCTATTTGAGTGCATTCACAACAAGCCACCTGCAGACAACTTACAAAATGCAATATTGTATTTGAGGGTACGTTTTTCTGATGAAAATAGTTATTTGATGCATGGCCTACTATTTCTAACTGGAAAAAGAAATTCCTACATCTTTTGTGAGTAAAATCCTTTTTCCAAAATTGATTTAGGTACATTTTTGGTATATGTGTACAAATACCTAGGTGTCTGGTAAGACTGTAAACTTTCCTTTCAGACTCACATTAAGCATCTCCAATCCAAAATTAAATCTAGAATCGGCTTCCTATTTCGCAACAAAGCATCCTTCACTCATGCTGCCAAACATACCCTCGTAAAACTGACTATCCTACCGATCCTTGACTTTGGCGATGTCATTTACAAAATATCCTCCAACACTCTACTCAGCAAATTGGATGTAGTCTATCACAGTGCCATCTGTTTCGTCACCAAAGCCCCATATCCTGTCTGGGAACCCCTCGCCAACAGCCAATGAAATTGCAGGGCGCCAAATTCAATCAAGAGAAATCTCATAATTCAAATTTCTCAAACATACAAGTATTAGACACCATTTTAAAGATACAATTCTTGTTAATCCAACCACAGTGTCCAATTTCAAAAAGGCTTTTCGGCGAAAGCAGAACATATCATTATGTTAGGTCAGCAACTAGTCACAGAAAGCATACAGGGATTTTCCAACCAAAGAGAGGAGTCACAAAAAGCAGAAATAGAGATAAAATGAATCACTAACCTTTGATATTCTTCATCAGATGACACTCCCGGGACAACATGTTACACAATACAGGTATGTTTTGTTCGATCAAGTTCATATTTATATCCAAAAACCTCAGTTTACATTTGGCTTTGCCTCCAAAACATCCCGTGAATTTGTACAGAGCAACATCAATTTACAGAAATACTCATAATAAACACTGAGTAGCAGGGAGTTTACTCTGGGCACACTTTTCATCCAAACGTGAAAATGCTGCCCCCTAGCCCAAACAGGATATACTACCCACCACTGCGACCTGTATGCTCTCGTTGGCTGGCCCTCGCTTCATATTCATCGCCAAACCCACTGGCTCCAGGTCATCTAGAAGTCCTTGCTAGGTATAGCCCCGCCTTATCTCAGCTCACTGGTCACCATAGCAGCACCCACCCGTAGCACGCGCTCCAGCAGGTATATTTCACTGGTCACCCCCAAAGCCAATTCCTCCTTTGGCCGCCTTTCCTTCCAATTCTCTGCTGCCAATGACTGGAACGAATTGCAAAAATCACTGAAACTGGAGACTCATATCTCCCTCACTATCTTTAAGCATCAGCTATCAGAGCAGCTTACAGATCATTGCATCTGTACATAGCCCATCTGTAAATAGCCCATCCAACTACCTCATCCCCATATTGTTATTTATTTTATTTATATATATAAAAATAATAAATCTCCTTTGCACCCCAGTATCTATAAACACTCCAGTGTTTATTTGCGAAATTGTAATTATTTCGCCTCTACGGCCTATTTATTGCCTTACCTCCCTAATCTCACTTCATTTGCACACACTTGTATATAGACTTTTCTATTGTGTTATTGACTGTACATTTGTTTATCCCATGTGTAACTCTGTGTTGTTTGTGTCACACTGCTTTGCTTTATCTTGGCCAGGTCGCAGTTGTAAATGAGAACTTGTTCTCAACTGGCCTACCTGGTTGAATAAAGGTGAAATAAAAAATAAAATAAAAAAATACTGTATGTGGTAATGTCTTATGTCTGTCCTACATGTAGTGTTGGTACATGGAATATTCCTCAACTGCATATATCATAAATTGCATTTGCAAATAGAAGTATTATGTTCAACAACTGACATTTTCAGATATTATTTTGACAAACACACTTTGGTGCTTACAATTCATTCTCTATTGTCATAGATTGGTGGGCACTGTCATCTGTGATCTTTGTGATATGACTTTCTTTAAGCACATACTGATGAAACTGTCACTTAATATTTTTTTCTTAGTCTCAAACACTCTTAGCAATCTCATTAGGATAAAGACCTCCTCCATTCCTGCCATTATTGAAAGAGATCGTGATACCTCACATCTCAAAATAGGGTTACTTAATGTTAGATCCCTCACTTCAAAGGCAGTTATAGTCAATGAACTAATCACTGATCATAATCTTGATGTGATTGGCCTGACTGAAACATGGCTTAAGCCTGATGAATTTACTGTGTTAAATGAGGCCTCACCTCCTGGTTACACTAGTGACCATATCCCCCGTGCATCCCGCAAAGGCGGAGGTGTTGCTAACATTTACGATAGCAAATTTCAATTTACAAAAAATAAAATGACGTTTTCGTCTTTTGAGCTTCTAGTCATGAAATCTATGCAGCCTACTCAATCACTTTTTATAGCTACTGTTTACAGGCCTCCTGGGCCATATACAGCGTTCCTCTCTGAGTTCCCTGAATTCCTATCGGACCTTGTAGTCATAGCAGATAATATTCTAATTTTTGGTGATTTTAATATTCATATGGAAAAGTCCACAGACCCACTCCAAAAGACTTTCGGAGCCATCATCGACTCAGTGGGTTTTGTCCAACATGTCTCTGGACCTACTCACTGCCACAGTCATACTCTGGACCTAGTTTTGTCCCATGGAATAAATGTTGTAGATCTTAATGTTTTTCCTCATAATCCTGGACTATCGGACCACCATTTTATTACGTTTGAAATCGCAACAAATAATCTGCTCAGACTCCAACCAAGGAGCATCAAAAGTCGTGCTATAAATTCTCAGACAACACAAAAATTCCTTGATGCCCTTCCAGACTCCTTCTGCCTACCCAAGGACGTCAGAGGACAAAAATCAGTTAACCACCTAACTGAGGAACTCAATTTAACCTTGTGCAATACCCTAGATGCAGTTGCACCCCTAAAAACGAAAAACATTTGTCATAAGAAACTAGCTCCCTGGTATACAGAAAATACCCGAGCTCTGAAGCAAGCTTCCAGAAAATTGGAACGGAAATGGCGCCACACCAAACTGGAAGTCTTCCGACTAGCTTGGAAAGACAATACCGTGCAGTATCGAAGAGCCCTCACTGCTGCTCGATCATCCTACTTTTCCAACTTAATTGAGGAAAATAAGAACAATCCAAAATTTCTTTTTGATACTGTTGCAAAGCTAACTAAAAAGCAGCATTCCCCAAGAGAGGATGGCTTTCACTTCAGCAGTAATAAATTCATGAACTTCTTTGAGGAAAAGATCATGATCATTAGAAAGCAAATTACGGACTCCTCTTTAAATCTGCGTATTCCTCCAGGGCTTAGCTGTCCTGGATCTGCACAGCTCTGCCAGGACCTGGGATCGTGAGAGACACTTAAGTGTTTTAGTACTATATCTCTTGACACAATGATGAAAATAATCATGGCCTCTAAACCTTCAAGCTGCATACTGGATCCTATTCCTACTAAACTACTGAAAGAGCTGCTTCCTGTGCTTGGCCCTCCTATGTTGAACATAATAAATGGCTCTCTATCCACCGGATGTGTACCAAACTCACTAAAAGTGTCAGTAATAAAGCCTCTCTTGAAAAAGCCAAACCTTGACCCGGAAAATATAAAAAACTATCGGCCTATATCGAATCTTCCATTCCTCTCAAAACATTTTGAAAAAGCTGTTGCGCAGCAACTCACTGCCTTCCTGAAGACAAACAATGTATACGAAATGCTTCGGTCTGGTTTTAGACCCCATCATAGCACTGAGACTGCACTTGTGAAGGTGGTAAATGACCTTTTAATGGCGTCAGACCGAGGCTCTGCATCTGTCCTCGTGCTACTAGACCTTAGTGCTGCCTTTGACACCATCGATCACCACATTCTTTTGGAGAGACTGGAAACCCAAATTGGTCTACACGGACAAGTTCTGGCCTGGTTTAGATCTTATCTGTCGGAAAGATATCAGTTTGTCTCTGTGAATGGTTTGTCCTCTGACAAATCAACTGTACATTTCGGTGTTCCTCAAGGTTCCGTTTTAGGACCACTATTGTTTTCACTATATATTTTACCTCTTGGGGATGTTATTCGAAAACATAATGTTAACTTTCACTGCTATGCGGATGACACACAGCTGTACATTTCAATGAAACATGGTGAAGCCCCAAAATTGCCCTCGCTAGAAGCCTGTGTTTCAGACATAAGGAAGTGGATGGCTGAAAACTTTCTACTTTTAAACTCGGACAAAACAGAGATGCTTGTTCTAGGTCCCAAGAAACAAAGAGTTCTTCTGTTAAATCTGACAATTAATCTTGATGGTTGTAAAGTCATCTCAAATAAAACTGTGAAGGACCTCGGCGTTACTCTTGACCCTGATCTCTCTTTTGACGAACATATCAAGACTGTTTCAAGGACAGCTTTTTCCATCTACGTAACATTGCAAAAATCTGAAATTTTCTGTCCAAAAATGATGCAGAAAAATGTATCCATGCATTTGTTACTTCTAGGCTAGACTACTGCAATGCTCTACTTTCCGGCTACCCGGATAAAGCACTAAATAAACTTCAGTTAGTGCTAAATACGGCTGCTAGAATCCTGACTAGAACCAAGAAATTTGATGATATTACTCCAGTGCTAGCTTCCCTACACTGGCTTCCTGTTAAGGCAAGGGCTGATTTCAAGGTTTTACTGTTAACCTATAAAGCGTTACATGGGCTTGCTCCTGCCTGGCCGGTTCCCCTCCACTGGGATTCTCTACCTCTAACCCTATTACAGGGGCTGAGTCACTGGCTTACTGGTGCTCTTTCATGCCGTCCCTAGGAGGGGTGCGTCTCTTGAATGGGTTGAGTTACTGACGTGATCTTCCTGTCTGGGTTGGCGCCCCCCCTTGGTTTGTGCTGTGGTGGAGATCTTTGTGGGCTATACTCGGCCTTGTCTCAGGATTGTAAGTTGGTGGCTGAAGATATCCCTCTAGTGGTGCGGGGGCTGTGCTTTGGCAAAGTGGGTGGGGTTATATCCTTCCTGTTTGGCCCTGTCCGGGGGTATCATCGGATGGGGCCACAGTGTCTCCTGACCCCTCCTGTCTCAGCCTCCAGTATTTATGCTGCAGTAGTTTGTGTCGGGGGGCTAGGGCCAGTTGGTTATATCTGGAGTACTTCTCCTGTCTTATCCAGTGTCCTGTGTGAATTTAAGTATGCTCTCTCTAATTCTCTCCTTCTCTCTTTCTTTCTCTCTCTCGGAGGACCTGAGCCCTAGGACCATACGTCAGGACTACTGGGCATGATGACTCCTTGCTGTCCCCAGTCCACCTGGCCTTGCTGCTGTTCCAGTTTCAACTGTTCTGCCTGCAGTTATGGAACCCCTACCTGTCCCAGACCTGCTGTTTTCAACTCTTAATGATCGTCTATGAAAAGCCAACTGACATTTATTCCTGATTATTATTTGACCATGCTTGTCATTTATGAACATTTTGAACATCTTGGCTCTCTCTAATTCTCTCCTCTCTTTCTTTCTTTCTCTCTCTCGGAGGAACTGAGCCCTAGGACCATACGTCAGGAATACCGGGCATGATGACTCCTTGCTGTCCCCAGTCCACCTGGCCTTGCTGCTGTCCCAGTTTCAACTGTTCTGCCTGCGGTTATGGAACCCCTACCTGTCCCAGACCTGCTGTTTTCAACTCTTAATTATCGGCTATGAAAAGCCAACTGACATTTATTCCTGATTATTATTTGACCATGCTTGTCATTTATGAACATTTTGAACATCTTGGCCATGTTCTGTTATAATCTCCACCCGGCACAGCCAGAAGAGGATTGGCCACCCCTCATAGCCTGGTTCCTCTCTAGGTTTCTTCCTAGGTTTTGGCCTTTCTAGGGAGTTTTTCCTAGCCACCGTGCTTCTACACCTGCATTGCTTGCTGTTTGGGGTTTTAGGCTGGGTTTCTGTACAACACTTCGAGATATTAGCTGATGTACGAAGGGCTAAATAAAATAAACTTGATTGATTGATTGACTCTATTCACTCTGTGATAGGGTTGGATCCTATATGCTACTTTTATTATTGTCCTGTAAATGGTTCAGTGCCTATAATTTAGGCTGTATGTAGAATGGGGCATAAAGGAAATTACCCCTACTACTAAATTACTAATAGATTATAGTGATAAGGAAAACAGCATACAAATTTGGCTTGTGTATTCATTTGCCTATAACTAATCATAATTCCATTATTTTTACATTAAAAAGAGAATACTTCAAAATGAGAAGATCCTGCCATGGAAAAGACGACTGGGCGGACATAAAGTGTAAAGGAGGGGAAATAACTCACACCATGCAGCAGGACACCTTCAGCTGCGGTGTCTTTGTAATGCAGGTTTGATAGTTATATTTTCAATAATGAATGGTTAGCTGTTATGTGACAATTAGGTCAAAAACTCTATTTTAGTTTTTGGTGTAGATGGCCAAGGAGGTTGCACAGAACTTCCCCAACATCCCCTCCCAAATTGATATGGAACCTTCTAAAACACATGGAGCAACTGTGAAAAGAAATGGCTGAGGATATACTAAAAATGTCTGGTATGTAACGACATTTAATTCAAAGTAAATGTAAATTCTTTATTTTTATGTAGTTGTGTGGGACAGCCATATGTTCCGTTCATGCCTATGATTTCAGAGTTCAACAAAGCCAACAACTGCTTCATGTGTGCCACTGATAAAGAACCTGGATGTGGCCCAAAGACTGCCTCGGTTAGTAACTTTATTTAACATGTTTATTATCTTTTGACAACAGTGACGGCATATAAGACAATTTATGATATAACACAATGGATGGCTAATTCGTCATTCGTCATACTGCATTGATATTTGATATTATTTATAACGTGTTACGCTTTGTTTTGTTTTAGATTGAATGTTTTGCATGCCAATGGTGGTTCCATGTGCTGTAACTAGGAATGAAGACAAAAGAGTTCAACGGAGTAAAGAACACAAACTGGAAGTGCAGTCTTTGTTGTTGAAAATGTATGCTATACCCCATCCACACTGAAGAGGCTCTGAAATGTACATCAACCAGGGATAAAGAAAAAGTTAATACTGTGAAATGTTTCATACTTATTTGAAGTTGTGTCTGTTAACATGTTGGAAAAGATTAAAGGTCTACAATTTCTGTTTAATTTGTCAATATTCAATTTCTATTCATTGATTTACTGGCCACCATTACTGTGGTTACATGTTCAGTATATGTATTGACCACTGCAGCCTACCTCACTAGCTCACCCTCCATCCCTGCTTTGGAGAATTAATAGCATGACTCTCGTACTTTGCCCTTTTCCTTTATGGTCGATATTAACGACGAAAGGAGATATTATCTGTCTCTCTCCTATTGTGTACCGCTGTTAAATAGTGTGGAAAAATAAAAAACAGGGAAAATAAGTACTTAGAACTACCAATTATTATAGATAAATATTAAAGAAAAGGGTAAACACAACACTGGACTGAACCCCCTAATTGTCAAACTAATATTAATGTACACCAATATAGAAGATACATGACTAGAGGTTATGCAATATGGGTGTATATCCACTGCACGCTTCTTAGTTGTGTAATTGACATGACCAAGGAGCTACTGCAAATTTGAAACTATGAAAAACGTACGTTACACTGCGTGATTTTACAGTACACAAACAAGAGTGTGCAATATAGAAGGGTACATTCTGCACCATGTTTGAAGTCACTAGGTCACATGACCAAGAAGGTATTGAAATTCTACATTTTGAAAAATTAATGTAAAATCTTGTGAGATGAAAATGGACAAACTAAAGGGTGTGCAATATAGAAGGGTAGTCAGTGAACATACTGAATGAACCTTGTTTGAAGTCATTAGGTCACATGACCAAGGAGCTATTGAAATTTTACATTTTGAAAAATTCATGTATAATCTTGTGAGTTGCAAATGGACAAACTAAAGGGTGTGCAATATAGAAAGGTAGTCAGTGGACATTCTGGACCTTGTTTGAGTCAAGTAGGTCACATGACCAATGAGCTATTGAAATTCGAATGTAAAAAGTTTGTACTTTGTTTACGCTCCCTAACTAATTCAACTAGGAATACAAAATGCTGCTCACCTTTCCACATGTTTATTAGCTTTGGAAAGCGAATTAATGTCCGAATCGTGAAAATAAGACATGTGCAATGTTGTGCGCAATTTTTCCAACATAATGACACTTATTTGGAGTCTGTGGCTCAAGTGTTTTGAAAGCTATTGAGGTTTGAAAGCGCGAATGTCCGTCGAATATCCAAATTGAAACTGTCTTTACCTCGGTATCTAAAGTCAGTAACTAATAGGCCGATTTTAACGCATCAAATCCGAGCAGCAGCTCCAACTGTTTCCTATTGTTTTACGCGCGAGTCTGCATCAAAGAACCTGTACTCTAATCATTCCACAGGCGAGCAGTTAACGATCATCCTCTGACCTCTATACGGATACTGACCTCCCTCTATAGTCGAAACGGATACTGACCTCTCTATTCTTTGACGCACTGCTAAACGCTGCCACAGAGAGTGATGAAATTGAAGACAATCATTATTTTTCCTCGGTAGGTAAATGCATCTATATATAGGACACAACTTTACACCTTTACATTGCATGGAAATACTTAGTTGAAAAAACTTTTAGCGTCTGGTGGCAATTTGACAGCAATTCCCCCCGTTATAATATGAATAGTAGGATATGTATTTCATTTGGGAGCTCAGAATGATTACTGTCAATTTACCTTGCAATCCTTCAAACCGAAGATATCAAGATTCTTCATTTCGTTACAGCCAAAATCCCTTCAAGTGCTCATTTTTATCCAAATGACGATTCGGCAAAGCATTTATGTAATTCCAGGTCTGTTTAATAATATAATATTGGCATTCAAAACGTTACTGGCGTTTCAATAGGCAACAACTTTATGCAATGAATATAAAAAAAACAACCTTGATTTTGTGAAAAATATATATTTGTATTTGTTTGGATAAAATAACGAATGGATTAAAATGTTCTTGCTATTCCCGATAGAGCAGGTATTGTTCCCCTGTGCAGCTGAAAGGAAGGGAAGGAATCAGAAATAATGGATGGTAAAACTATTTGGGGAGGAGAGTGGGTGATGCTTGGAGAGGAGAGTAGGAGAGCTGAGGAGGGGCGGCGCTGGAGACGAGAAACTGAGAATCATACTCCAAAATCCGAAATAACTGTGTGTTGCCTTTCATTCTTTTAGAAACTTTAAAAACATGTAATATTTTGAGTGACTTTCACAATGTATCAGTAACATCCAAATGAATGTATATCCAAATGAATGTAAGGAGCTCTAAAATGATATCTGCAATGGAAAGTGAGACTTTCACCTGTTACCCACCCTGGCCCTGGATCTGGGGGGATCCTTTATTTCTCTGTCCCAGATCTGGCTCTGTTTCTTTCTTTCTGTCTGAGATGTCTCTGTTGTAGATACCGGGAGTTCTGTAGCTGTTTTCCTGTTCTTGTGTAATTCATCCAGTCAGGCTGTAGAAAGCATTAGGCCCAAACCCATTTAGACAATCCCTCAGTTCCACACTGTTACATAACAGCAAAGCAGCGACCCAGTCCCACTCGGTCCAACACAGCCACCATTATAATATGAGGTTACCATCAAAATGCTGCTGGAATTCATATTAGTGTCTGACTGTCTCGCCTGCATTCTGTAATGCCATGATGTCAACAGCACAGAGCAGAGCACTGGCACAGAAAGTATGGTCTCATTTCGCTTTGAGGGGTTTCTGGGTATCGTCTGAATTAGTAGTTTGTGATAGTTCATATTGGGTATGGTCCGAATATGGGGTCAGGGGTGGAAGTCAGGGTTTGGAGCTCCATGGGGTCAGGGCTGGGAGACCGCCTGCTCAATTAGGCTGGAAAAGGGAAGGAGTAGTGGGGGTCAGGGCTGGGAATCTGCCTGGCTGTAAAGGTGAAAGGTCAGAGGCCTGGTTCCAGGAGGGTGTTTATTTTTATTTTATTTTTTTTTTCATCTTTATTTAACCAGGTAGGCAAGTTGAGAACAAGTTCTCATTTACAACTGCAACCTGGCCAAGATAAAGCAAAGCAGTGCGACAAAAACAACAACACAGAGTTACACATAGGATAAACAAATGTACAGTCAATAACACAATAGAAATATCTATGTACAGTGTGTGAAAATGTAGTAAGATTAGGGCGGTAAGGCAATAAATAGGCCATAGAGGCAAAATAATTACAATTTAGCATTAACACTGGAGTGATAGATGTGCAGATGATGATGTGCAAGTAGAGATACTGGGGTGCAAAAGAGCAAAATAAAAATACAAATAACAATATGGGGATGAGGTAGTTGGGTGTGCTATTTACAGATGGGTACAGACTGGTACAGTGATCGGTAAGCTGCTCTGACAGCTGATGCTTAAAGTTAGACAGGGAGATATAAGTCTCCAGATTCAGAGATTTTTGCAATTCGTTCCAGTCATTGGCAGCAGAGAACAGGAAGAAAGATGGCCAAAGGAGGTGTTGGCTTTGGGGATGACCAGTGAAATATACCTGCTGGAGCGCGTGCTACGGGTGGGTGTTGCTATGGTGACCAGTAAGCTGAGATAAGGCGGGGCTTTACCTAGCAAAGACTTATAGATGACCTGGAGCCAGTGGGTTTGGCAATGAATATGTAGCGAGGGCCAGCCTACAGCATACAGGTCGCAGTGGTGGGTAGTATATGGGGCTTTGGTGACGAAACGGATGGCACTGTGATAGACTACATCCAATTTGCTGAGTAGAGTGTTGGAGGCTATTTTGTAAATGACATCGCCAAAGTCAAGGATCGGTAGAATAGTCAGTTTTACGAGGGTATGTTTGGCAGCATGAGGAAGCCGATTCTAGATTTCATTTTGGATTAGAGATGCTTAATGTGAGTCTGGAAGGAAAGTTTACAGTCTAACCAGACACCTAGGTATTTGTAGTTGTCCACATATTCTAAATCAGAACCATCCAGAGTAGTGATGCTAGGCGGGCGGGTGCGGGTGCGGGCAGCAATCGGTTGAAGAGCATGCATTTAGTTTTACTAGCATTTAAATGCAGTTGGAGGCCACGGAAGGAGTGTTGTATGGCATTGAAGCATGTTTAGAGGTTTGTTAACACAGTGTCCAAAGAAGGGCCTGATGTATACAGAATGGTGTTGTCTGCGTAGAGGTGGATCAGAGAATCACCAGCCACAAGAGCGACATCATTAATATATACAGAGAACAGTCGGTCTGAGAATTGAACACAGTGGCACCCCCATAGAGACTGCTAGAGGTCCGGACAACAGGCCCTCCAATTTAACACACTGAACTCTGTCTGAGAAGTGGTTGGTGAACCAGGCGACGCAGTCACTTGAGAAACCAAGGCTATTGAGTCTGCCGATAAGAATGCGGTGATTGACAGAGTCGAAAGCCTTGGCCAGGTCGATGAAGACGGCTGCACAGTACTGTCTTTTATTGATGACGGTTATGATATCGTTTTGGACCTTGAGCGTGGCTGAGGTGCACCCACGAACAGCTCGGAAACCATATTGCATAGTGGAGAAGGTACGGTGGGATTCAAAATGGTTGGTTTGTTAACTTGGCTTTCAAAGATTTTAGAAAGGCAGGGCAGGATGGTTGTAGGTTTATAACAGTTTGGGTCTAGAGTGTCTCCCCCTTTGAAGAGGGGGATGACCGCGGCAGCTTTCCAATCTTTGGGGATCTCAGACGATACGAAAGAGAGGTTGAACAGGCTAGTAATAGGGGTTGCAACAATTTAGGTGGATCATTTTAGAGAGAGAGGGTCCAGACTGTCTAGCCCAGGTGCTTTGTAGGGAATTGGAATTAGTGCTACAGGATGCAAATTTCTGTTTGAAAAAGCTAGCCTTAGCTTTCCAAACTGACTGTGTATATTGGTTCCTGACTTCCCTAAAAAGTTGCATATTGCGGGGGCTATTCGATGCTAATGCAGAAAGCCACAGGATGTTTTTGTGCTGGTCAAGGGCAGTCAAGTCTGGGGTGAACCAAGGGCTATATCTGTTCTTAGTTCTACATTTTTTGAATGGGGCATGTTTATTTAAGATGGTGAGGAAAGCACTTTTAAAGAGCAACCAGGCATCCTCTACTGACGGGGCTGGGCCTGGGTTAGGAGTAGGGGGGGGGGGGGGGGGGCAGGCTGGGCCTGGGTTAGGAGTAGGGAGGTAGGCTGGGCCTGGGTTAGGAGTAGGGGGGTTAGGCTGGGCCTGGGTTAGGAGTAGGGGGGTTAGGCTGGGCCTGGGTTAGGAGTAGGGAGGTAGGCTGGGCCTGGGTTAGGAGTAGGGGGGGGGGGCAGGCTGGGCCTGCGTTAGGAATATGGGGGTTATGCTGGGCCTGGGTTAGGAGTAGGGGGGTTAGGCTGGGCCTGGGTTAGGAGTAGGACAGGTAGACTGGGCCTGGGTTAGGAGTAGGGGGTTAGGCTGGGCCTGGGTTAGGAGTAGGGGGGTTAGGCTGGGCCTGGGTTAGGAGTAGACAGGTAGGCTGGGCCTGGGTTAGGAGTAGGGGGGTTAGGCTGGGCCTGGGTTAGGAGTAGGGAGGTAGGCTGGGCCTGGGTTAGGAGTAGGGAGGTAGGCTGGGACAGGGGTAGAAGTAGGGAGGTAGGCTGGGCCTGGGTTAGGGGTAGGGGGGTTAGGAGTAGGGGGGTTAGGCTGGGCCTGGGTTAGGAGTAGGGAGGTAGGCTGGGCCTGGGTTAGGAGTAGGGGGGGGGCAGGCTGGGCCTGGGTTAGGAATAGGGGGGTTATGCTGGGCCTGGGTTAGGAGTAGGGGGGTTAGGAGTAGGGGGGTTAGGCTGGGCCTGGGTTAGGAGTAGGGAGGTAGGCTGGGCCTGGGTTAGGAGTAGGGGGGGGCAGGCTGGGCCTGGGTTAGGAATAGGGGGGTTATGCTGGGCCTGGGTTAGGAGTAGGGGGGTTAGGCTGGGCCTGGGTTAGGAGTAGGACAGGTAGACTGGGCCTGGGTTAGGAGTAGGGGGTTAGGCTGGGCCTGGGTTAGGAGTAGGGGGGTTAGGATGGGCCTGGGTTAGGAGTAGGCAGGTAGGCTGGGCCTGGGTTAGGAGTAGGGGGGTTAGGCTGGGCCTGGGTTAGGAGTAGGGAGGTAGGTTGGGCCTGGGTTAGGAGTAAGGGGGGCCAGGCTGGGACAGAGGAAGAAGTAGGGAGGTAGGCTGGGCCTGGGTTAGGAGGAGGGGGGGCCAGGCTGGGACAGGGGTAGAAGTAGGGGGGTAGACTGGGCCTGGGTTAGGAGTAGGGGGGGCCAGGCTGGGACAGGGGTAGAAGTAGGGGGGTAGACTGGGCCTGGGTTAGGAGTAGGGGGGGCCAGGCTGGGACAGGGGTAGAAGTAGGGGGGTAGACTGGGCCTGGGTTAGGAGTAGGGGGGGCCAGGCTGGGACAGGGGTAGAAGTAGGGGGGTTAGGCTGGAGGTCTGCCTGGGGGCCTCTGCCTCCATGGATGTCAGGCTTCCATTAGTCATGCCCTCCCTCTTCACACAGTCTTAAATCAGCATGACAACAACTAGTTACACATAACAGAGAGACTTCAGGGCTACAGCAGACACATTGCTCTATACTGACAATACTGATGTGACAGTACACCATTGGTCACAGTTATACAGCAGGGAGAACAACTAGGGAGCAGCTCTGTTGGCTCCGCTGTCTGTCTATGTTGGTATGTCTGACTACAGCCCTGCCTTCCAGGTTTCAAGAACATAAACATTTCAGTGAGTCAACACTTCAATTTAATCGGTTTGAACAGAATGCTGTGAATAAGGCTACTTTAATGTGTGTCGTTTAGTGATCCAGTCACTAAAGCTACTAACAAGGACACGTGACAGAAGCGCGGTCTAAAGAGCAATAACAAACCAATAAGTTATTCTGGGCTCTGTAGTAGCCTACAAATGTAGCCTGTAGCATGGATTCAGGCTATAGGACAGAAGTTAATTGTCACGGACACATTGTGCTCCAGTCTTGATATAATTAAACACATTGAATTTCCTAAGAATTTCCTTTTTAACATGAAAGGGATTCCAGCTCTATTAACTAATTGGAGGCCTGGATATTGTGGCTCTATAAACAGAGAATTATGACTTCTGGGAAAATGGGAAACAGCAGAATGATTTCCCAGAGGCTGAAACAGAGACTGTCCTCACTGAAACACTGAGAGGAAGAACTTAATGACAACAGAGGACAACAACACTGACAGAGAGAGAAAGAGAGTCTAGTCAAGTTCTTCCAGTCTAATAGCCTATTAAACTTCTGTTTAATGGCCTTACTGAAATTATTACATGATGCTTCAAAACAACATCTTCTGCCTCTATTGTGATAGCAGTAATATAGTAACAATACAGTAATAACAGTAATTGGGGCAGGCACCATGTGTCCATGTGTCCCAGTCCCGGTCCCAGCAAGTGTCCAGATGGAGCTGCTGACAGAACTGATGACTCCACATGGTCATCATTACACCAGGAACAACAGGAAGCCTCACAAAGAGATCTGTTGGAAACACCAGCCAGCCTCTCACAGATATGGAGAACAAAGCAATAGGAACCAATACTGTCATACTTTAGGCTCAACTTCCTCCAGGGGACTGTCAAATACAGTTGATTCCTCAACCGACTCCTTATAAGTGCACATCACTTCTCCAGTCTGAATGTGCTTCCTGCTCTAGATCTTTGCATACTACCGTCCATCCCATTAGACTGGTCAGTGGGCCTAACAAGTCTGTTCCATGGAGCCAGGAGGCTGTAAAAGCTGGAACACTGTGGAGTGGAAAACACATATCAAACGCAGCCACAGCTTTCCCAAGACAAGGATAAGGTTAGGCCAGTGGTATTCAAAGTCGTTGTCGCAACCCCATGAAACTGCAGTGTGGTCTCCAAAATTTCAGAGAAAGATCATTTGAAAAATACAATGTTATTGTGTAAATGTATTTACTGGTACCTTTTCATTTTCATAAGGGATGAACATGCAATGAATTTAAGGTTATTTGTTGATTAGGTTGAGGAGTTGGAGATGTTACATGGGAGGTGTGTGTGTGTGTGTGTGTGTGTGTGTGTGTGTGTGTGTGTGTGTGTGTGTGTGTGTGTGTGTGTGTGTGTGTGTGTGTGTGTGTGTGTGTGTGTGTGTGTGTGTGTGTGTGTGCATCCTAGTTTTTTTTGAAGAAACAACCTGTCATCCATCACAAACTTTGTGAATATCTGGGTTTTCCCTCTTCACAATGCAGAAAGACTGCATTTAATCAGTGGACACCACTAATTTTTATTACAACAAACCTGTCATAATTGTTGTACTAATAGGATCAGCTTTTTCTCCATTCAAATCTTACCATAACAATGTCTACCAGAGCTGTTGCCAGATAATTTTATGTTAATTTCTCTACCATAAGCCGCCTCCAGTACATCCAACCGGCCTCACAACATTTTATTGATGGCAATTTGAATGCACAGAGATACCGTAACAAGGCACCTCATGTTTCAGCATAATAATGCACAGCCCCATGTCGCAAGGATCTGTATACAATTCCTGGAAGCTGAAAATGTCACAGTTCTTCCATGGCCTGCATACTCATCAGACATGTCACCCGTTGAGCATGTTTGGGATGCTCTGTGTTGATGTGTACGACAGCGTGTTCCAGTTCCCGCCAAATCCAGCAACTTTGCATAGCCATTGAAGAGGGGTGTGATAACATTCCACAGGCTACAATCAACAGCCTGATTAACTCTATGGGTAGGAGATGTGTCGCACTGCATGAGGCAAATGGTGGTCACACCAGATACTGAGTGGTTTTCTGATCCACACCCTAATCTTTTTTTAGGTGTGTGTAACCAACAGATGCATATCTGTATTCCTAGTCATGCGAAATCCATAGATTAGGACCTAATTTATTTATTTCAACTGACTGATTTCCTTATATGAACTGTAACTCAGTAAAATCTTTTGAAATTGTTGCATGTTGCGTTTATATTTTTGTTCAGTGAATATATTATTATTTATATTATTGTCCCATTCACTTCTCTTGACCTGCACTGTTTGGAGCTTAAGAATTTCACTGTACCCTGCAATGACATGCATGTGACTAATGACCCTGTGCATGTGTCTCTAATCTAACTGCAGCGCGAGAGCGGCAACAGATGAATGAATAACAGTGCACATGGGAAAATAGAGCTTCTGATGTGATCAAAGCAAAAATTGCCTACAACAAAGTAAGAGAGTAAACATTGTTTCTAGTTGAGGTTAGTTACAAGTCAAGTGTCCTGGTTTCGCATCAGTTTGAAAGATTAACGAGTGACTGAAGTGACTGCCTGGGAGCTGTGTGGGAGAGCTGGGCAGATCAGCTCAATCAGACCTCCTTGGAGAACAGAAAGATGTCAATTCTGCCAAAGAGAGGATTGCATGAAAAATTCTGCATGCATGCATGCTTAGGATTGGACAAAACAGATTTAAATTAGTGTTATGTCAAATTAAATGGCCATTAGTCTCACGTGGGAATTCTTGTGTCATCACATTTTCGTGACCTAAAATGAAAAATTATTTGTAATAGTTATTGGTTTTTCCAGGGCATCTTGTCTTGTTAGCATCATATTTTTGGGCGGTCAGGAAAAATCGGTAGTTGACGGGTATTTTATTTTTATAGCTATTGTTGACTAGATTAACACCGGAAGGCTGCTGACTGTGTGTGTGTGTGTTTGCGTGTGTGTGTTTGTGCGTATGTGCATGCTTGCGTGTGTGTGTGTTGCGCCCCACCTACAACTGGATGTAAAGCCAGCTCAGTTCTCTGGCAGACACAGCAGACCCAGAGAGATAGAGAGGGGCAGGAGAGGAGAGGAATGAGAAAGTAGGAGAGGGACTGAGGAGAGATGAGAGGGAGTGAGGAGAGATGAGAGGGAGTGAGGAGGAGAGGGAGTGAGGAGAGATGGAAATGATATTGTCTGATGATTGATTAGTCCAACATATGTTTTTGTGTTCATACTGTACAGAGATTTCAACACATACTGATGATTTCCTTCTGCAGTCAGTGAATCATACTCTATCTAGCACACTGTCCTCAGTAGTTTACAATGTCTCAGAGATCATTGGTCTGCTAACTTGACTCTGCAGAAAATATACGAGGCATCTTTCTAGGAGAGTAGTGCTGTTACTGCAATTCCAGTAAGTGATAAACCATCCAGACAGATGAGGATATGTGAGGTGGGTTGGATGTTGGATGATAGAAGGAGCTGCCCGTCCCTCTGTTTTCTCCTCCTGGACCTTGTCCCACCTCTACTTCCTCTCTGGGTTATAGACAGCAGGCCACAGACTCTAATCTAAAACGGATACATACTCACCCGGCACAGACAGCTCTTTGAGGTGGACACTGAAACAGTGTCTCTGTGGTGGACACTGAACAGCTTCTACCCCCAAGCAAGCCATAAGACTGCTAAATAGATAGTTAAATAAAATACTGTAGCTACCCGGACTACAATGTATTCAGAAAGTATTCAGACCCCTTGAATTTTTCCACATTTTGTTACGTTACAGCCTTATTCTAAAATTGATTTCCCTCATTTCCCTCAAAAAATAAATCTATTGAAATAACCCTATTACGGGGGCTGAGTCACTGGCTCACTGGTGCTCTTCCATGCCGTCCCTAGGAGGGGTGTGTCACTTGAGTGGGTTGAGTCACTGACGTGATCTTCCTGTCCGGGTTGGTGCCCCCCTCGGGTTCGTGCCGTGGGGGAGATCTTCGTGGGCTATACTCGGCCTTGTCTCAGGGTAGTAGGTTGGTGGTTGAAGGTATCCCTCTAGTGGTGTGGGGCCTGTGCTTTTGCAAAGTGGGTGGGGTTATATCCTGCCTGTTTGGCCGTGTCCGGGGGTATCATCTGACAGGGCCACAGTGTCTCCCGACCCCTCCTGTCTCAGCCTCCAGTATTTATGCTGCAATAGTTTATGTGTCGGGGGGCTAGGGTCAGTCTGTTATATCTGAAGTATTTCTCCTGTCTTATCTGGTGTCCTGTGTGAATTTAACTACGCTCCCTCTAATTCTCTCTCTCACTTTTTCTCTCTTTCTAATTCTCTCTCTCTTTTTCTCTCTTTCTCCTTCTCTCTCTCTCTCTCTCTCTTTCTCTCTCTCTTCTCTCAGAGGACCTGATCCCTAGGACCATGCCTCAGACTACCTGGCCTGATGACTCCTTGCTGTCCCCAGTCCACCTGGTCATGCTGCTGCTCCAGTTTCAACTGTTCTGCCTGCGGCTATGGAACCCTGACCTGTTCACTGGATGTGCTACCTTGTCCCGGACCTGCTGTTTTAGACTCTCTCTACCGCACCTGCTGTCTCTAACTCTGACATTTACTCCTGACGTGCTGACCTGTTACACCCTCTACAACCACTGTGATTATTTTTATCTGACCCTGCTGGTCATCTATGAACGTTTGAACATCTTGGCCACGTTCTGTTATAATCTCCACCCGGCACAGCCAGAAGAGGACTGGCCACCCCTCAGAGCCTGGTTCCTCTCTAAGTTTTTCCTAGCCACGGTGCTTCTACATCTGCATTGCTTGCTCTTTGGGGTTTTAGGCTGGGTTTCTGTACAGCACTTTGTGACATCGACTGATGTAAAAAGGGCTTTATAATTACATTTGATTGATTGATTTGATTGAAATATCACATTTATGTAAGTATTCAGACCCTTTACTTAGTACTTTGTTGAAGCACCTTTGGCAGCGATTACAGACTACAGTCTCCTTGGGTATTGCGCTACAAGCTTGGCACACCTGTATTTAGGGAGTTTCTCCTATTCTTCTCTGCAGATCCTCTCAAGCTCTGTCAGGTAGGATGGGGTGCATCGCTGTACAGCATTTTACAGGTCTCTCCAGAGATGTTCGATCGGGTTCAAGTCCGGGCTCTGGCTGGGCCACTCAAGGACATTCAGAGACTTGTCCCGAAGCCACTCCTGTGTTGTCTTGGCTGTGTGCTTAGGGGTGTTGTCCTGCTGGAAGGTGAACCTTCGCCCCAGTCTGAGGTCTGGAGCGCTCTGGAGCAGGTTTTCATCAAGGATCGCTCTGTACTTTATTTAGTTAATCTTTCCTTAAATTCTGACTAGTCTCCCAGTCCCTGCCGCTGAAAAACATCCCCAGAGCATGATGCTGCCACCACTATGCTTCACCGTAGGGATGGTGCCAGGTTTCCTCCAGACATGACTCTTGGCATACAGGCCAAAGAGTTCGATCTTAGTTTCATCAGACCAGATAATCTTGTTTCTCACTATCTGAGTCCTTTAGGTGCCTTTTGGCAAACTCCAAGTGGGCTGTCATGTGCCTTTTACTGAGGATTGGCTTCCGTCTGGCCACTCTACCATAAAGGTCTGATTGTTGGAGTGCTGCAGAGATGGTTGTCCTTCTGGAAGTGAAAAATAGGGGTAGCGTTGTAGAGAATCGAATGACCATGAATGTAATAAGAAACCTTAGGTGCTGGCTTAAGGCCGGTAGCAACCACTTTAGAATGTCCGGGTTAGAACAAGGATGAGGCGGATGTCCAGGTTAATGGGAGTTTAATGGAAGAAGATGTCCACATTTACACACACATCACACACACATCTGACCACTCATGATTTAGATAACTGCGAATCATGTCCAGTGAGAACTGACATTGACTATGTGGTCGTTTAGATGCATGCACAATTAAACATCAGTCATACAGGGATTCAGTGCCGAGGAGGAAAAGTTCAGCAGGAGGGAAAACTGTGGAAGTGCTCATCAGAATGGGGAAAGCATGTTTCTGACCACACAGCATGCTGGGGTCATAGACCAACTGAAACTGAAGTCCCGGGAATCAAGGCTGCTGATAGGCTGAACAAGATGTGGTGATAACTATTTGGCATGTCCTTGACCAATAGGTCTGGGGGTCCTCTGAATAGGAAGGTTCTCCCATCTCCACAGGGGAACTCTGGAGCTCTGTCAGAGTGACCGTCGGGTACTTGGTCACCTCACTGACCAAGGCCCCTCTCCCCGATTGCTCAGTTTGGCAAGGCGGCCAGCTCTAGGAAGAGTCTTGGTGGTTCCAAACTTCTTCCATTTAAGAATGTTGGAGGCCACTGTGTGCTTGGGGACCTTCAATGCTGCATACATTTTTGCCACCCTTCTCCAGATCTGTGCCTCGAGACAATCCTGTCTCGGAGCTCTATGGACAATTCCTTCGACCTCATGGCTTGGTTTTTGCTCTGACATGCACTGTCAACTGTGGGACCTTATACAGACAGGTGTGTGCCTTTCCAAATCAGGAAACAGGATGTACCTGTGCTCAATTTCGAGTCTCATAACAAATGGTCTGAATACTTATAAGGTATTTCAGTTTTTTTTATTTTTAATAAATTTGCAAACATTTCTAAAAACCTGTTTTCGGGTTTGTCATTATGGGATATTGTCTGAAAAATAAAAATAAATATTTTTAGAATAAAGCTGTAATGTAACAAAATATGGAAAAAGTCAAGGGGTCTGAATACTTTCCGAATGCACTGTATCTGCATTGACCATTTTTGCAGAAACTTTTTTGACTCATCGCATATGCTGCTGCTACTGTTTACTATGTGTCACTTTATTCCTAGTTATATGTACATATCTACCTCAATAACCTCGTACCCCTGCACATTGACTCGGTACTGGTACCCTATGTATATAGCCAAGTTATCATTACTCATTGTGTATCTATTATTACTTTTATTATTACGTGTTTGACTTTTATATGATTTCTCTATTTTCTTTCTCTGTGCATTGTTGGGAAGGGCCACAAGTAAGCATTACACTCTTAGTCCACACTTGTTTTTTACAAAGCATGTGATAAATACAATTTGATTTGACACCTGCCAGTATCAAGCCTTGTCTCTGAGATATTATCACCTCTGTCGCTAGGACCCTCTATTATCATCACTGTTACTTCTATTAGCATCCAGTGGGGGTTCCCAAAGCCATCATGGCTAAAGTAGTTAATTATTTCACTCCAATCCGCAAGCGAGTTATTGTTATAAAAACTATAAAATATTCTATGCGTGAGCAAACATACTTCATAAAATGAGGCACTTTGCTGTTCTAGGACATGCGTGAGTCTGGGTTGTCGAGAGATGAGGCTCTGGGAAGCCCACCCGCCCCAGGCTGTACAGAGTTTACAATATAGATATTCTCACTGTTATCATTAGATCCTGGCAGAGGAGTGAGACAGGCTTTTACCTTCAGTCAAGCAGAGTTGGAACAGATTTCAAGCTCCTTTTCCAAAGTATAACTATAAAACTCACAGCTGCTATCAAGACTTTCCCATTCGCTTACTGGGAACCATAGACATTGATGAATATGAGAGTTGAGCTCTAGATTTGGAGAGAGAGGGCTAACTGGCTTATGCAATGCAAGTCTCCTGGAGTCTCTTGGATAAATATGTTTTTATATAAGAACAGATTAAATGCTGCTCTATCATGTCGTAAACTGGCCTGACAAACAGCAGACAGGTGGTTTAGTAGCGCTGGGCTCTGGGAGCAGACCAACATTTACCATTACACTGTAAGAAATTGCTGTAAATTTACTACTGTAATTCTATATTACTGTACAGTATTGTAAAGAGCAATGCATTATGGGGACTCAATGGCATTCCACTATGCTGCTGTAACATTTTACAGTAAAGTACAGTGAATTATAGTGCATTGTGGGGAACTGTTGTGGGCAGCGATATAATCTCTGGCTCATTAACATATTTTGAGGCGTGCCGTGTAAGAGGCTATATTTGTTGCACCGATTAGTTTTTTTTTTGTCCTGTAAATCTACAGTAACTTAATGGCTACTGTAATGCCAGTAATTTACTGCAATTTAGTACAGCCCCACAAAATACTGTACCATATTTTAATTTTGGAGCGTCAAAAACCTTTTGTGGGTGCATGATATTGTTATGTCTCATTAACACATTTTGAGGGGTGCCTTGTAAGACGCTATACTTATTGCACCCATTAGTGAGAGTGCTGTACCAATTTAAGTGATATGTGGTAGTAGTGCCCAGGCAATTTAATGTACACTGAACAAAAATATAATATGTAAAGTGTTGGTCCCATGTTTCATGAGCTGAAATAAAAGATTCCAGAAATTTTCTTTGAGCACAAAAAGCTTATTTCTCTCAAATTCAAATCAAATCAAACTTTATTAGTCACATGCGCTGAAATGCTTACTTACAAGCCCTTAACCAACAGTGCAGTACAAGAAAGAGTTAAGAAAATATTTACTAAATAAACTAAAGAAAAAATAACCCAAAAAGTAACACAATAAAATAACAATAACGAGGCTATATACAGGGGGTATCGGTACTGAGTCAATGTGCGGGGGTACAGGTTAGTCGAGGTCATTTGTACATGTAGGTAGGGGTGAAGTGACTATGCATAGATAATAAACAGCGAGTAGCAGCAGTATAAAAACAGAGAGGGGGTCAATGTAAATAGTCCGGGTGGCCATTTGATTAATTGTTCAGCAGTCTTATGGCTTGGGGGTAGAAGCTGTTAAGGAGCCTTTTGGTCCTAGACTTGGCGCTCCGGTACCACTTGCCTTGCGGTAGCAGAGAGAACAGTTTATGACTTGGGTGACTGGAGTCTTTGACAAATTTTAGGGCTTTCCTGACACCGCCTAGTATATAGGTCCTGGATGGCAGGAAGCTTGGCCCCATGTACTGGGCCGTACGCACTACCCTCTGTAGCGCGTTACAGTCAGATGCCGAGCAGTTGCCATACCAGGCGGTGATGTAACCGGTCAGGATGCTCTCGATGGTGCAGCTGTAGAACATTTTCAAAGATGTTTTGTCAAAGATCTGGGGACCCATACCGAATCTTGAGGGGTAAAAGGTGTTGTCGTGGCCTCTTCACAATTGTCTTGTTGTGTTTGGACCATGATTGTTCATTGGTCGATGCTG
The DNA here is from genome assembly GCF_016432855.1 of Salvelinus namaycush. Lineage (NCBI taxonomy): Eukaryota > Metazoa > Chordata > Actinopteri > Salmoniformes > Salmonidae > Salvelinus > Salvelinus namaycush. The sequence goes on along the minus strand of NC_052325.1, from coordinate 29,030,433 downwards.
ACACCAAGGAACTTGAAACTCTCGACCCGCTCCACTACAGCCCCGCCGATGTTAATGTTAATGAGTGCTACGGGACAGTAGTCATTTAGGCAGGTTACCTTCGCTTTCTTGGTGGTCCGGAACAGCTGGTGCTCTCATGCATGCTTCAGTGTTGCTTGCCTCGAAGAAAGCATAAAAGGTTTTTAGCCCATCCTACGAGCGCCAGAGCCGGTGGAGTAGGAGTCAATCTTAGTCCTGTATTGACGCTTTGCCTGTTTTATGGTTTATCGGAGGGCATAACGTGAATTGTTATAAGCGTCCGGATTAGTGTCCCACTCCTTGAAAGCGGAAGCTCTAGCTCGGTGCGAATGTTGTCTGTAATACATGGCTTCAGTTTGGGATATGTACGTACAGTCACTGTGGGGAGTCGTCGTCAATGCACTTACTGATGAAGCCGGTGACTGAGGTGGTATACTCCTCAATGCCGTCGGAAGAATCCCAGAACATATTCCAGTCTGTGCTAGAAAAACAGTCCTGTAGCGTAGCATCCGTGTCGTCTGACCATTTCCGTATTGAGCGAGTCACTGGTACTTCCTGCTTTAGTTTTTGTTTGTAAGCAGGAATCAGGAGAATATAATTGTGGTCAGATTTTCCAAATGGAGGGCCTGTGTGAAGTAAAGGTGGTCTAGAGTTTTTTTCCCCTCTGGTTGCCCATGTGGCATGCTGGTAGACATGAGGTAAAACTGATTTAAATTTGTGTATATAGGGGACATATCAAAGTGACACTGGGTCTTAAACCTTTAATTGTTGAATATTAAGCCATATCCTTTTGATCTGTTTTGCCCTGTAATCCCAGAGTTTGGAAGCCTTTGTTTAGGCCTCTAGAAATAAGTACAAGTGACATAAAACACCAATATTAATAAATATGCTGTAATATACAAATACCTAGCAGCCAACTTGCTTGCACTAATCCCATATAATTACAGTAAAATAATAATGTGATTACAGTAGCATTCCGTTTCTTACAGTATTGTGTCATTACTCTGCATTTCCCAGTAAATTACAGAAAGCTGGTTGCAAGTTTCTGTGAATATTACAGTAAAATACTTGGCTAAAAATACAGTATATCCAAAAGGTATTTTATTGCAAATTCAGGGTATTTTGAAGACCAATGTATCCTTAACTACAACAACATTGTTTGAAATGTTTGAAACATTGAAATGTTTTACTTGCTATGACTGTGATATGTGTTTTTTCTATCAAGCTCTGATGAAGGCACGACTGTTGCTCTGGACAAGAACATATGCTAAATTACCAAAATGGAAATGTTAAAAATTAACATTTGCAAAGCACATTGCTGGGTATTATTCTAATGAGCTCCGCCCTCAAATGATTTGTATTTTGATCAAATGTGGGCTTGTTTGGGGGCAGAGGTCATTAGAATAATATCCAAGCAGTGCGCTTTGCAAGTGTTCATTTTGACATTTACATGAACATTTTGGTCGTTTAGCAGACACTCTTATCCAGTGCAACTTACAGTCAGTGTATTAAAATAAAGGTAAACAAGAATATACCACAGTCATAGCAACTAAAAACATTATGTTACCGTTACCGAGAATGTTGTAGTTAAATGGACTACGTACAATTAGTGCCTTGCAAAAGTATTCATCCCCCTTGGCGTTTTTCCTATTTTGTTGCATTACAACCTGTAATTTAAATTGTTTTTTCATGTAATGGACATACACAAAATAGTCCAAATTGGTGAAATGAATTGAAAAAAATTCAAAAATAAATTAACAGAAAAGTGGTGCATGCATATGTATTAACCGCCTTTGCTATGAATCCCCTAAATAAGATCTGGCGCAACCAATTACCTTCAGAAGTCACATAATTTGTTAAATAAAGTCCACCTGTGTGCAATCTAAGTGTTATATGATCTGTCACATGATATCAGTATATATACACATGTTCTGAAAGGCCCCAGAGTCTGCAACACCACTAAGCAAGGGGCACCACCAAGCAAGCGGCACCATGAAGACCAAGGAGCTCTCCAAACAGGTCAGGGTCAAAGTTGTGGAGAAGTACAGATCAGGGCTGGGTTATTAAAAAAAATCGAAACTTTGAACATCCCACGGAGCACCGTTAAATCAATTTGTTTTAAATGGAAAGAATATGGCACCACAACAAACCTGCCAAGAGTGGGCCGCCCACCAAAACTCACGGACCAGGCAAGGAGGGCATTAATCAGAGAGGCAACAAAGAGACCAAAGATAACCCTGAAGGAGCTGCAAAGCGGAGATTGGAGTATCTGTCCATGGGACCACTTTAAGCCGTACACTTCACAGAGCTGGGCTTTACGGGAAGGGTGGCCAGAAAAAAGCTATTGCCCACCAGAGATTCTGGGTTCGAGCCCAGGCTCTGTCGCAGCCGGCCGCGACCAGGAGGCCCATGGGGCGGCGCACAATTGGCCCAGTGTCGTCCGGGTTAGGGAGGGTTTGGCCGGTAGGGATATCCTTGTCTCATCGCGCACTAGCAACTCCTGTGGCGGGCCGAGCGTAGTGCACGCTGACCAGGTCGTGTGCACGGTGTTTCCTCCGACACATTGGTGCGGCTGGCTTCCGGGTTGGATGTGCGTTGGGTTGTGTTTCGGAGGACGCATGGCTCTCGACCTTCGCCTCTCCCAAGTCCGTACGGGAGTTGCAGCGATGAGACAAGACAGTAACTACTACCAATTGGATACCACGAAATTTGGGAGAAAAAGGAGGTAAAATAAGAAAAAAGGAAAAAAGAAAAAAGCCATTGCTTAAAGAAAGAAATAAGCAAACATGTTTTGTGTTCGCCACAAGGCATGTGGGAGACTCCCCAAACATATAGAAGAAGGTACTCTGGTCAGATGAGACTAAAATTGAGCTTTTTGGCCATCAAGGAAAATGTATGGCGCAAACCCAACACCTCTCATCACCCCGAGAACACCATCCCCATAGAGAAACATGGTGGTGGCAGCATCATGCTGTGGGGATGTTTTTCCATCAGCAGGGACTGGGAAACTGGTCAGAATTGATGGAACGATGGATGGCGCTAAAAACATGGAAATTCTTGAGGGAAACCTGTTTCAGTCTTCCAGAGATTTGAGACTGGGACGGAGGTTCACCTTACAGCAGGACAATGACCCTAAAGCAACACTTGAGTGGTTTAAGGGGAAACATTTAAATGTCTTGGAATGGCCTAGTCAAAGCCCAGACCTTAAACCAATTGAGAATCTTTGGTATGACTTAAAGATTGCTGTACACCAGCGGAACCTATCCACTTGAAGGAGCTGGAGCAGTTTTGCCTTGAAGAATGGGCAAAAATCCCAGTGACTAGATGTGCCAAGCTTATAGAGACATACCCCAAGAGACTTGCAGCTGTAATTGCTGCAAAAGGTGGCTCCACAAAGTATTGACTTTGGGGGGGTGAATAGTTATGCACGCTCAAGTTTTCAGTTTTTTTTCTTATTTCTTGTTTGTTTCACACACAAAAAAAATTGAATCTTCAAAGTGTTAGGCATGTTGTGTAAGTCAAATGATGCAAACCCCCAAGAAATACATTTTAATTCCAGGTTGTAAGGCAACAAAATAGGAAAAATGCCAAGGGGGGTGAATACTTTCGCAAGCCACTGTACTTGTGTTCGAAAATATGAAATACATTTATTCTAATTTAACTGTTACAAAATAGGCTACGTGTATTGTAGATCAGGACAGTGAAATACAAATTGCAAAATAGGTATTGAAAGTATTGAAATACCTATATCAAATTAATCTAACAGAAATATTGCCCGTCGTTGGCACTAGTTACCTGCACTGTAAGTCTGCAACAGTTTACTTCCAGTAATGCACAGTACATTCTAGAAATACATGTTACTGTAATCAGGTTTTCCAGTAATATGCTGTACATTTGTGTTACTGTAAAGGTCCTGTAAATCTACAGTAATTTACTGGCTTCTGTGCTGCCAGTCATTTACTGTAAAAATGTAAGGATTTTTTTCACATTGTGACCACCTGGCTACTTTAGAGAGGGGGAGAGGAGAGAATAGGGGAGGGAGAGTAGAGAGGGGGAGAGAGAAGAGAAGAGGTGGAGATCAGAGAGCGAGGGAGACAGAGAGATAGGGGGAGCAAAGAGGGGAGAGCAGGGAGGAAAGAGAGCACATGGAAATTACATTTTGGGACCATGGCCATTATATACTGGACTCTTAAAAGTGTCTCCTCCACTCTGTTAATCTTCTCCTCTCCTTTCCTTTCCCTTTCTTTCCTGTTCTCTCCTCTCCTCTCCTCTCCTCTCCTCTCCTCTCCTCTCCTCTCCTCTCCTCTCCTCTCCTCTCCTCTCCTCTCCTCTCCTCTCCTCTCCTCTCCTCTCCTCTCCTCTCCTCTCCGTTCTCCTCAGCAGTGAAAGCTAAATGCACAGCTTTGAAGTTCCTCTTCTCTGGTCTGCCTGTTTATATGAGGTGATTGAGCTGTGGATAAGGAAAGGGTGTGTGTGTGCAGAGGTGTAAAATAACTAATTGCAACTACTCTCATTACTGTAATTGAGTAGCTTTCCGAGTACTTGTACTTTTATTTTGTATTTTTCAAAATCTACTTGAGTAAAATTTCATTAAAGTAACAGTACTTCTACTTGAGAATGTTATTTCCAGGGTTGGGAGGTAACGAATTACATGTAATCCGTTACATGTAAGGGATTACAAAAAAACGGTAACTGTAATCCGTTACCTTACCAGAAAAAACATTGTAATCAAATGACAGATACTTTTAAAATCAGAAAGGATGTTTGCGAAAATAAATCTTTGACACTTCTCTGTTTTCTCAATGACATTCAAATCAGCGTTGAAAAAAGGTGCAAGTTTAAGTTTGTTCCACCTGAGCGAGTCTGACCACAAGTCAGAGACCACTATGATGAGACATCAAATGTGTTTGATGGATCGCGGGAAAAGAGCAGGAACAGGCTTTTGTAGGCTACAGTCCAAGCTATTCTTCCAATGGTGCAACTGCTGTCGGCATCCAAAGATTATCTAACTTGAATAAACGTTTGGAGGCAAGGATGAGAGCAGTGGTGTAGTCTACGGTGATATGGATATCACTTATTATTGTTCAAAGCATGCTATTCCATGACCGCAGCATTTTTTTTCAACTCGAGTCCTCCATGACAATGTTATGTCTTTGGCATCATTAAAAGTGAAGACTGTTATTTTATCAAATCAAATCGCTGTAATTATTATTATGTGATTAAGCTAATCATGTAAATGTAATTAACTAGGAGTCAGGGCACCAAGGTAAATCTTCAGATTACAAAGTTATAATTTACCTAATATAACTCTTCAGATATTTTAATATCTGATCACTTAGTCTTCTTATTAATGAATTATTCTTTACCTCACGTCAGTCTCTTTCCAAACGTCGTAAATTGTTGGTTATCTGCACAAACCCAGCCTTTACTATAAATCATCCATACACCAATTGGCTTAATCATTTATTTACTAACTAACTAAATAATCACAGAAATGCATAAACAAACAACAGTAGATATGTTATCAACAAATGATAGGGAAGATTTCCTAGTAGGCTAAGCCGATATGACGGCTTGGTGGACAAAGGAAAGGGGGTTGGACTGAGAGAGCGGGAAAGACAAAAGGGATCACAACACACAGTTGATAATTATATTAATTGAAATGCTAATCCTTTGCACATGAACGCTCACTCATTCGGGAAAAATTGCAATCAATATATATTTTTGCCCATGTGTCGTCATGATCTCTTTTGGAATCGTCAGTCCATCTGCTGGAGAGTTCATCTGAGTCTCTCTCTCTGTTTCCCTGAAGAGCCAAGTCTTTCATGGTTAGAATGGGTACTTCAGAGTACCATTCAGAAATGTTCTCATAGAATAGATGTTTCGGCGGTTGTCGGTATTCTCGTCGTAGGTTTACATAACAGCCGTGTATCCAATGCTCCACGTGGTATGGTTAGGAATTCAATAACTATTCGCAATCACAGCTCACGTTGTGGGTTTGCTTAGTCTAAACTCAAACCTGTGCCACATCAGTTTACACCAAGGTATGCGTGGTCTGAAGAGGATTTCCTCCGGAGGTTTTTTTATTCGTAACAGTAGAAAAAGCGGTTCTATGACGCCTGTCCTCACGGGGGCAATTCTGTCACATTAAGGTTTAACATTACAGTACATAATTTCACAAATAGTTTCATCTTTACTCATTCATTTTATACAAGGATTAGATGCAAACCCCATAATTGAGAAATGTACACATTCAGAGATATAGTTATGTGTGTTTCCTGTCCTCTCTGAGGTCATCAAATGAAACACACTCGTCATACCCGTCCCTTAACCTGTTTGGGGTGCAGCCCGACACCGGTACACTTATGACAACATCCAGCTCAAGTGCAGGGCGTGAAATTCAAAAGATATTTTTTTTAAATATTTAACTTTCACACATTAACAAGTCCAATACAGCATATGAAAGGTACACATCTTGTGAATCAAGCCAACATGTCCGATTTTTTAAATGTTTTACAGGGAAGACAAAATATGTAAATCTATTAGCTAACCACGTTAGCAAAAGACACCACTTTTCTTACTCCATCAGTTTTTTACTCCATCAGTAGCTATCACAAATTCGACCAAATAAAGATATAAATAGCCACTAACCAAGAAACAACTTCATCAGATGACAGTCTGATAACATATTTATTGTATAGCATATGTTTTGTTCGAAAAATTTGCATATTTCAGGTATAAATCATAGTTTACATTTCAGCTACAATCAGAAATTGCACCGAAAGCAGCCATAAAATTTACAGACACCAACGTCAAATACCTAATTACTCATCATAAAACATTTCTGAAAAATACATAGTGTACAGCAATTGAAAGACAGGCATCTTGTGATTCCAGACAATATTTCTGATTTATTAAATGTTTTACAGCAAAAACAAAATGTAGCGTTATATTAGCATAGCCACAATAGCCAGAAACACTTGGGCGCCGACGACCAGTTCACATGCACGACAGATATTAGAAATAGCATCATAAAATGTTTCTTACTTTTGGTGATCTTCCGTCAGAATGTTGGACAAGGTGTCCTTTGTCCAGAACAGTCGTTGTTTGGATCTGGAACGGCAAATTTCCCTCTTCATTTAGCATGGGCACTTGCCAAGTGCTACGGATCTCTCCAACGTCAACAAAGTCAGAGAACGGAACACGGCAAAACTCCCGAAAAAATTTAAATAATCTGATTAAACTATATTGAAAAAACATACTTTACGATGATATGGTCACATGTATCAAATAAAATCTAAGACGGAGATGTTAGTCGTCCATAACGAGAGCAAAACAGAAGGCAAATCCATGTCCTCTTTCGCGCGCTCCAGAAACAGGAAGTGGACGGTCACGTCAAACAAAGAGCTTTAATTCCACCTCAGACCAAGATAAACACGACATTTTTTCTCTCACCGCCTCTTGACAACCAGGGGAAGGTGTATGAAGTGTATGTAGACTCTTACGTATCATGCCCATGTATAGGCAGGAAGTTGAACAGAGCATCGATTTCTGACATTCCACTTCCTGGTCAGGAAGTGTGCTGCAGAATGACTTCTGTTTCACTCAGAGAAATAATTCAAACGGTTTTAGAAACTAGAGAGTGTTTTCTATCCAATAGTAATAATAATATGCATATTGTACGAGCAAGAATTGAGTACGAGGCCATTTGAAATGGGCACGATTTAACTGGCTACTCAATACTGCCCCTTGCAGCCATAACAGGTTAAGTGTCCACGGAACATTCCCACCTCACAAGTGGACATTTTGTTTCATTTTCCCATTTTGGCGATTTAAGAGTTCGGCCACGTGATTCTCCACCAGGAATGTATGGCCTGAGATAACAGAACCTGGGTGTAGGAGGGAGGGAGGGAGAGAGGGGGATGCCACTATTTATACCCAGAAAGGGACACGTCATGACAACAACAAAATCATAAACAACAGAGTAGGGCTGGCTAATAAATCTTTAGTTTTGAGGTTATGCTCAGGTAAAACAATTTGGCTAATCTATACTTCCATATTTCCAGGTCCTATTCTTGAAGATCAAGGGGTATATAATTTATTGGAATGACTGGAATTCTGATAAACTTTGGTTTTTAATGTAAAGATATCATTTAATCTTATTATTATATGTAGTAGAAAGCGATGGGTTAAATTAAAATGTAACATCCATATATGGCCAGCTATGTAAACTTTAACATTGATTTATCCTGCAATTGATGTTGTTCACTTGGTAACATACATTTTTGTCTTATTTTAATGCCTCTTAAGAGGAAGTAATCTAAAAGTAACTAATCGGATTAGATTACTGAGTTTGGGTAATCCAAAAGTTGCGTTAGTGATTACAATTTTGGACAGGTAACTAGTAACTGTAACAGATTACATTTAGAAAGTAACCAACCCAACCCTGGATATTTCACTACACTTTCCACCCCTGGTGAGTGAGTGAAAGAGGGAGTTTGTGAGTGAGAAAAAAATAATGAGTGAGTGAGTGAGGGAAAGAGGGAGTGAGTGAGTGAGTGAGGAAATGAGTGTGAATGGGTGAGCGAGTACATTTCAGCCAGTCATAAGGACAAGTAACAAGTAACAGAGGGGTGAATGAGTGATTGAATAGGTGAAGGAATTAGACATGTTTATTACTGGAATCTGAAGTATATTGTATATTTTAATTGCTTTGTGTGTGTGTGTGTGTGTGTGTGTGTGTGTGTGTGTGTGTGTGTGTGTGTGTGTGTGTGTGTGTGTGTGTGTGTGTGTGTGTGTGTGTGTGTGTGTGTGTGTGTGTGTGTGTGTGTGTGTGTGTGTGTGTGTGTGTGTGTGTGAGAGACAAGGTGAAGCAGTGATCTGGGGAGGTAATGTTCCATCTGTCACATCGGGGTGCCGTGGTGGCGCTCCAGGGCTTAGCCTGAATGAAAGGTGGAACACAGTAAAAACACAGTAAACACATAGTAAACTCACTAACAAGCACAGAGAGGCATGTTCAGCAACACATTCGCAATCAGAAAAAGGTGTGTTCTGCATGCTAATGACAGGCTGCCATGGACACAAACACTCAAACATGCCTGAAGGAGCAGAATCTAACCTTAACCCCTAACCTAAGAAAAAGTGAGAGGGTGTTTTAGGGGCTTACCTCGAGGGACAGTTTCTCAGCTCATGGCTTGCTAAAGTCTGAAAAATGTTCCAGTGGACAGGAAGTACAGAGAACAATAATAATCAAGCAGTTGTGTTTCTATCCTGGCTGTTTTTACACAGCCACTGCTGGCCTCTCAGAGCCCAGAGATTGCATGGACTGAGATATCTAAACTACTTAATCCTGATGGAATGGACGTTTATAGTGTAAAATGTTCTCCAGGGGAAAATAGTTTTCTGTCCAAATCCATTCACATTCCTCCTCCTGCTGTGTCTGCTCTCCTCTGGGCCAGATTATGCTGTATACTTGATATACACTATATCAGCTCTGTTTCAGACTACACTCTTAGAAATAAAGGTGCCTGGAAGAACCTTTTGGGTTGCCACAATGGTGGAACCTTTCCAGTTGAAAAAGGTTCCTCGAGGAACCCCTCTGAAAAGGGTCTTTGTGTCACGCCCTGACCTTAGAGATCCTTTTTATGTCTCTATTTTGGTTGGTCAGGGCGTGAGTTGGGGTGGGCATTCTATGTTTTGTTCTGTGTTTTGTATTTCTAGGTGTTTGGCCTGGTGTGGTTCTCAATCAGAGGCAGCTGTCTATCGTTGTCTCTGATTGAGAACCATACTTAGGTAGCCTCATTCCCACCTGTGCTTGGTGGGTAGTTGTTTTCTGTTTTGTGTATTGCACCTTGCAGAACTGTTTGTTTGTCGCTTTGTTGTTTTTTTGTTCTAGTATTCGTATTTATTAAAAGTATTATGAATACTTACCACGCTGCACCTTGGTCTTCTCCTTCTCCCGACGACATTCGTTACACTTTGAGGAACCCCAGTGTAAATGTTCAAACCGGAATCTTTTTGTGATGGGAGGGATTACATTTTTGGTCACCTGTAAGCATAAATGTCATTCTTGTGCATCATGTTAAGTTTGTACACTGCAAATTAAAATGTTCCTTGAATATTTATACATATTACATATTCTAATATAATATTAATAGTTGTAACATTGCTGATTACATACAGTAAAAAAGTGGTAACTGTTCCAACTCTAGGATTTGCACAGGCTCTTGAGGAACTCATACATCTCTGTTAGCCTCATTGAAGCTAAAACACTGTCAGTTTTCAACCTTAACATGCAATGACAATACAACAGAACAGATTAACTTCTCTAGGGTATGTGGGACGGTAGCGTGTCACCTTGTCAACAGCCAGTGAAACTGCAGGGCACCAAATTCAAAACAACAGAAATCCCATAATTTAAATTCCTCAAACATACAAGTATTTTACATCATTTTAAAGCTACACTTGTTGTAAATCCAGCCAAAGTGTCCGATTTCAAAAAGGTTTTACGACGAAAGCACACCAAACGATTATGTTAGGTATGAGCCAAGTCACAGAAAAAGACAGCCATTTTTCCAGCTAAAGAGAGCAGTAACAAAAAGCAGAAATAGAGATAAAATTAATCACTAACCTTTGATGATCTTCATCAGATGACACTCAAAGGACTTCATGTTACACAATACATGTATTTTTTGTTCGGTAAAGTTCATATTTATATCCAAAAATCTGAGTTTAAGCAAGACGCTACTGTCTCACATGGCAAAAAGCCTGAGAAAATGCAGAAGGCCATATTCAAATTAATTACTATGAAAATTACTATAAAATTAAACTTTCATTAAATCACACATGAAAGATACCAAATTAAAGCTACACTGGTTGTGAATCCAGCCAACATGTCAGAATTGAAATAGGCTTTTCGGCGAAAGCATACGATGCTATTATCTGAGTATAGCACAATAGTAAACAAAGAGAGAAGCATATTCCAACCCTGCAGGCGCGACACAAAACGCAGAAATAAAAATATAATTCATGCTTTACCTTTGACGAGCTTCTGTTGTTGGCACTCCAATATGTCCCATAAACATCACAAATGGTCCTTTTGTTTGATTAATTCCGTCGATATATATCCAAAATGTCAATTTATTTGGCGCGTTTGATCCAGAAAAACACAGGTTCCAACTTGCTCAAACGTGACGACAAAATATCTCAAAGGTTACCTGTAAACTTTGCCAAAAAATTTCTGACTACTTTTGTAATACAACTTTAGGTATTTTTTAACGTTAACCTGTTATGGCTGCAAGGGGCAGTATTGAGTAGCCAGTTAAATCGTGCCCATTTCAAACGGCCTCGTACTCAATTCTTGCTCGTACCATATGCATATTATTATTACTATTGGATAGAAAACACTCTCTAGTTTCTAAAACCGTTTGAATTATTTCTCTGAGTGAAACAGAAGTCATTCTGCAGCACACTTCCTGACCAGGAAGTGGAATGTCAGAAATCGATGCTCTGTTCAACTTCCTGCCTATACATGGGCATGATACGTAAGAGTCGACATACACTTCATACACCTTCCCCTGGTTGTCAAGAGGCGGTGAGAGAAAAAATTTCGGGTTTATCTTGGTCTGAGGTGGAATTAAAGCTCTTTGTTTGACGTGACCGTCCATTTCCTGTTTCTGGAGCGCGCGAAAGAGGACATGAATTTGCCTTCTGTTTTGCTCTCGTTATGGACGACTAACATCTCCGTCTTAGATTTTATTTGATACATGTGACCATATCATCGTAAAGTATGTTTTTTCAATATAGTTTAATCAGATTATTGAAATTTTTTCGGGAGTTTTGCCGTGTTCCGTTCTCTGACTTTGTTGACGTTGGAGTGATCCGTGCCACTTGGCAAGTGCCCATGCTAAATGAAGAGGGATATTTGCCGTTCCAGATCAAAACAACGACTGTTCTGGACAAAGGACACCTTGTCCAACATTCTGACGGAAGATCACCAAAAGTAAGAAACATTTTATGATGCTATTTCTAATATCTGTCGTGCATGTGAACTGGTCGTGGGCGCCCAAGTGTTTCTGGCTATTGTGGCTACGCTAATATAACGCTACATTTTGTTTTCGCTGTAAAACATTTAATAAATCGGAAATATTGTCTGGAATCACAAGATGCCTGTCTTTCAATTGCTGTACACTATGTATTTTTCAGAAATGTTTTATGATGAGTAATTAGGTATTTGACGTTGGTGTCTGTAAATATTATGGCTGCTTTCGGTGCAATTTCTGATTGTAGCTGAAATGTAAACTATGATTTATACCTGAAATATGCAAATTTTTCGGACAAAACATATGCTATACAATAAATATGTTATCAGACTGTCATCTGATGAAGTTGTTTCTTGGTTAGTGGCTATTTATATCTTTATTTGGTCGAATTTGTGATAGCTACTGATGGAGTAAAAAACTGATGGAGTAAGAATAGTGGTGTCTTTTGCTAACGTGGTTAGCTAATAGATTTACATATTGTGTCTTCCCTGTAAAACATTTTAAAAATCGGACATGTTGGCTTGATTCACAAGATGTGTACCTTTCATCTGGTGTCTTGGACTTGTTAATGTGTGAAAGTTAAATATTTAAAAAAAATATCTTTTGAATTTCACGCCCTGCACTTGAGCTGGATGTTGTCATAAGTGTACCGGTGTCGGGCTGCACCCCAAACAGGTTAATAATCGATAAAATTGAAGACGGATGATCTGTGTTCAATACAGGATTAAAACTAAATGTAGCATGCCTTCTGGACATGCGCTTCAATCAAACAGGACACCTGGAGTGACCCGACTTCAAGATGGCCATATTTCTTCATTACACAAAGGAATAACCTCCACCTATTTCATAGGACTGTTGACATCCAGTGGAAGCCGTAGGAACTGCAAGCAATTCGCTTAGAAATCTGGTTTCCCAATGAAATCTCATTGAAAAGACAGTGACCTCAAAAAACAAAAATCTGAATGGTTTGTCCTCGGGGTTTCGCCTGCTAAATAAGTTCTGTTATACTCACAGACATGATTCAAACAGTTTTAGAAACTTCAGAGTGTTTTCTATCCAAATATACTAATAATATGCATGTCTTATCTCCTGGGGATGAGTAGCTGGCAGTTGAATTCGGGTATGCTTTTCATCCAAACGTGAAAATGCTGCCCCCTACCCTAGAGAAGTTAACAAAAAAAAGATATATCTTAAAACCTCTTGACGCTAGGGGTCAGATTTTTTTTTTTAAATAACGTTCCCAAGGTAAACTGACTATTTCTCAGGTCCAGATCGTAGAATATGCATATAATTTACAGATTGGGATAGACAACACTCCAAAGTTTCCAAAACTGTCAAAATATTGTCTGTGAGTATAACAAAACTGATTCTGCAGGCGAAAACCTGAGAAAATCTAACCTGGAAGTGATTTTCTTTTTTATCTGTGTTTCCTGGCCCGTCTTTCTTCCATTTAAAGGGGTATCAACCAGATTCCCTTTCCAATGGCTTCCTCAGGCTGTAACCAGGCTTTAGACATAGTTTCAGGCTTTTATTTTGAAAAATGAGCGAGATTTTTCAAAAGTAGTCAGGTGTCCTCTGATTAGTTCCTGCGCGTGAGAGGGTCGCTCTCCATTTTCTTTTTCTCTCTTATTGAATAGGTTACGGTCCGGTTGAAATATTAGCGATTATGTTTGTTAAAAACAACCTGAGGATTGATTATAAAAGACATTTGACATGTTTCTACGACCATTACGGATACTTTTTGGAATTTTCGTCGAACGGAACGAGGCTTTGGTTTTCTGAACATAACGCGCAACCCAAATGGCGTTTTTTTGTTATAAAAGTAATATTTATCGAACAAAAAGAACATTTGTTGTGTAACTGGGAGTCTCATGAGTGCAAACATCCGAAGATTATCAAAGGTAAGCGATTAATTTTATTGCTTTTCTGACTTTCGTGACCAAGCTAACCAAGCTAATATAAGGCTAACTGTTCTAGCATTGATTGATACACTCACAAAAGCTTAGATTGCTTTCGTTGCAAAGCATATTTTCAAAATCTGACATGATAGGTGGATTAACAACAAGCTAAGCTGTGTTATGGTATATTTCACTTGCGATTGCATGATTATAAATATTTTTTGTAATATTTTTGAATCTGATACGTTTGGGAATTTTCATCTGCCTTTCAGGACTGGAACGAGGCTGTAGTTTTCTGAACATAACGCGCAACCCAAATGGCGTTTTTTTTGTTATAAAAGTAATATTTATCGAACAAAAATAACATTTATTGTGTAACTGGGAGTCTCGTGAGTGCAAACATCTGAAGATTATCAAAGGTAAGCGATTAATTTTATTGCTTTTCTGACTTTCGTGACCATGCTAATTTGGGGCTAGCTGTTCTAGCATTGATTGATACACTCACAAAAGCTTGGATTTCTTTCTCTGTAAAGCATATTTTCAAAATCTGACACGATAGGTGGATTAACAACAAGCTAAGCTGTGTTTTGGTATATTTCACTTGTGATTGCATGATTATAAATCTTTTTTGTAATATTTTGCGCCCTGCAATTCAGCGGTTGTTTAGGAAAATTATCCCGTAAAAGGGATCCGTAGCGCAGAGAAGTTAAAGCCTCGCCCCTACTAAGTCACGCCTCCACTGAACCCGTTGCTACATTGAACCATTGAAGGTTCCTCCAAGAACCCCTCAACTAACCGAAGATGCAAATATGAACCATTGACTAGCAATGGAGATTGAGAAGAGGTTATAAGAGGAGGAGAGAGAGAGGGGTTGTGAGGGGACACAAGGCTAGCTGTTGACATGTGTATCCAGTTAATGTGGAAGCTTTTAAAATGAAGAGAAAAACAAACACAAAATGAAAGCCACACACACACACACTGACTTAGAGTCATTGTAATCTGATTGTAGTCTGCCAGGTCTTTTATTAGTCTTTTTCCTCTTTAAATCTGTACATTCAAACTGATTACCGTGGAGCCACTTAAATAGCAGTTTAGTTTTTATAACCACTAACACCATCTTACTTTAGTTAATACCACTAATAGCACATGATAGTGCTAATTTAAACACAGAAGTGGTAGGAAATCAGGCCTCACCTGCAGCTATGTATGAATGACATCACTACTTAGAGTCGCTTACATTCACATCACGTTAACAACCCTGTTACAACACTCCAACATCAGTTCTGCTGGTGCTCAGAGAGACATGGCATTGGTTGTAATGTTGAGCATAATTCATCTGTGGTGGCAGTGGATGTAGACTAGACTTGAGGATGGTAAAGTAATTTAGGCTGTGGGCTCCTACCTGGGTTTCTATGCTGTGATGGCTGCAGCATTTGAACAACTACAGACATTTTATGTGTCTGTTACTTGTTTATGGTTTTCTAATTGAGTTCAGATTGAATTTTCAGAAACGTTAAGCGCAGTAAATCAAGTCATTTAATTTACTCAGCCAGTGAAAATCAGAGAAACAGTAGAAGTCACTGGAGGAGAAGAAAGGAGAATGAATGAGGCCAGTGTTACTGCGAGGCAGAGGGTTATTAGCCTGTTAGTAAGAGGCTCTGCTTAACTGTTATTAAACTTAATCCCCAGATACTATTATATTAGCCCAGGCAGATGTGGCTATAGAAAACATAATGGTATTCTGGACAACCCTGCCAACCACCAACATCTAATGATTCACACAAGGAAGCACTTTCGACCTGGGGAGGTCCTGCGTATTAACACAGACTCTGATTGCAAGGCCCTCTAGCCTTCAGCCCGTTATGGCCTGGTTTAGTTTGGCTAGGGTTGTGTACAGTAGGTCACCGTAGTAAACACCATAGCAAAAACAATTTGAAGCAGAAAACAAAAATGTGGGTTTCTTATTGGACAAGTTCAGGTAGTACATCCCCATTTCAAAATGTGACAAAGACAAGCCAAGGGGTACAGTTTGGATTGGCACGACACATACACACATGCACATGTGTTGTGACTTCTGGCTCTGGATATATCAGACAGGACAGGCAGAATTATTTAGGATTGGCTCCATCTGCCCGTCACTTGAAATGTTCAACATATAAAGCACCTTTCCATGTGTGATGGCTCTCACTGAACCTTGAAAGCAAAACCTTTCGCTGGACAGACACGCAGACATTCCAGTCTGGAAACATCTGACTGACGTGTGTATGTGTCTGTCTGCCTGTCTGTGTGTGTTGTGTGTCAGCTCCAGCCATAAATCCTTACAATGGGACTGTTCATGTGTGTGAGGTAAAAAATTAGGAGAGGGAGAGTCAGAAAAATAGGAGGGTTTCTGCAGGAGAAAGCGCAGGGTGTCTGCAGGAGAAATATGAGGGTGTCTGCAGGAGAAAGCGCAGGGTGTCTGCAGGAGAAATATGAGGGTGTCTGCAGGAGAAATATGAGGGTGTCTGCAGGAGAAAGCACAGGGTGTCTGCAGAAGAAATATGAGGGTGTCTGCAGGAGAAAGCGCAGGGTGTCTGCAGGAGAAATATGAGGGTGTCTGCAGGAGAAAGCGGAGGGTTTTTGCAGGAGAAATATGAGGGTTTCTGCAGGAGAAAGCGCAGGGTGTCTGCAGAAGAAATATGAGGGTGTCTGCAGGAGAAAGCGCAGGGTGTCTGCAGGAGAAAGCGGAGGGTTTTTGCAGGAGAAAGCACAGGGTGTCTGCAGGAGAAAGTGCAGGGTTTTTGCAGGAGAAAGAGGAGGGTGTCTGCAGGAGAAATATGTGGGTGTCTGCAGGAGAAAGCGGAGGGTTTTTGCAGGAGAAATATGAGGGTGTCTGCAGGAGAAAGCGCAGGGTGTCTGCAGAAGAAATATGAGGGTGTCTGCAGGAGAAAGCGCAGGGTGTCTGCAGGAGAAATATGAGGGTGTCTGCAGGAGAAAGCGGAGGGTTTTTGCAGGAGAAATATGAGGGTTTCTGCAGGAGAAAGCGCAGGGTGTCTGCAGAAGAAATATGAGGGTGTCTGCAGGAGAAAGCGGAGGGTTTTTGCAGGAGAAAGCACAGGGTGTCTGCAGGAGAAAGCGCAGGGTGTCTGCAGGAGAAAGTGCAGGGTTTTTGCAGGAGAAAGAGGAGGGTTTCTGCAGGAGAAAGAGGAGGGTTTCTGCAGGAGAAAAATAAGGGTTTTTGCAGGAGAAAGCACAGGGTGTCTGCAGGAGAAAGAGGAGGGTTTCTGCAGGAGAAAGCACAGGGTGTCTGCAGGAGAAAGAGGAGGGTTTCTGCAGGGGAAAGAGAAAGGTGTCGGCAGGAGAAAGAGGAGGGTGTCTGCAGGGGAAAGAGGAGGGTGTAACGGCGGCCTTCCCTCTCTTCACTAGAAGAGGGGGTGAAACAGGGATCGGACCAACACGCAGCGTAGCCAGTGCTCAACATGTTTAATTAACAAAAACTACTGTGAACACTAAACAAATACAAAATAACAAAAGTGGCAAACCGATACAGACCTATCTGGTGCAGAATACAAACACAGAGACAGGAAACAACCACCCACAATCCCCAACACAAAACAAGCCACCTATATATGATTCTCAATCAGGGACAACGATTGACAGCTGTCTCTGACTGAGAACCATATTAGGCTGAACACAGAAACAGACGAACTAGACACACAACATAGAATTCCCACCCAGCTCACGTCCTGACCAACACTAAACAAGCAAAACACAAAAGAACTCTGGTCAGGACGTTACAGTACCCCCCCCCCCTGAGGTGCGGACTCCGAACGCACCCCTAAAACTCAAGGGGAGGGTCTGGGTGGGCATCTGTCCGCGGTGGCGGCTCCGGCGGTGGACGAGGACACCACTCCACCACTGTCTTTGTCCCCCTCCTTAGCGTCCTTTGAGTGGCGACCCTCGCCCACGACCTTGGCCTAAGAATCCTCCCCAAGGCCCCCACATGATTTAGGAGGTAGCTCAGGACAGAGAGGTAGCTCAGGACAGAGAGGTAGCTCAGGACAGAGAGGCAACTCCGGACAGAGAGACAGCTCAGGACGAATGGCAGCTCCGGACTGAATGGCAGCTCCGGACTGAATGGCAGCTCCGGACTGAGTGGCAGCTCATGACTGTAGGGCAGCTCATGACTGTAGGGCAGCTCACGACTGTAGGGCAGCTCACGACTGTAGGGCAGCTCACGACTGTAGGGCAGCTCACGACTGTAGGGCAGCTCACGACTGTAGGGCCGCTCACGACTGTAGGGCCGCTCCTGACTGGAAGGCAGCTCATGACTGGAAGGCAGCTCATGACTGGAAGGCAGCTCATGACTGGAGTGCAGCTCATGACTGGAGTGCAGCTCATGACTGGAGTGCAGCTCATGACTGGAAGGCAGCTCATGACTGGAGGGCAGCTCATGACTGAGTGGTAGCTCATGACTGAGTGGCAGCTCATGACTGAGTGGCAGCTCATGACTGAGTGGTAGCTCATGACTGACTGGCGGCTCTGGCAGCTCCTGACCTGCTGGCGGCTCTGGCAGCTCCTGACTGGCTGGCGGCTCTGGCAGCTCCTGACTGGCTGGCGGCTCTGGCAGCTCCTGACTGGCTGGCGGCTCTGGCAGCTCCTGACTGGCTGGCGGCTCTGGCAGCTCCTGACTGGCTGGCGGCTCTGGCAGCTCCTGACTGACGGACGGCTCTAGCGGCTCCTGACTGGCGGACGGCTCTAATGGCTCGGGACAGACGGGCGGCTCTGAAGGCTCGTGGCAGACGGATGGCTCAGATGGCGCTGGGCAGACGGATGGCTCAGATGGCGCTGGGCAGACGGATGGCTCAGATGGCGCTGGGCAGACGGATGGCTCTGACCTGCTGAGGCGCACAGTAGGCCTGGTGCGTGGTGCCGGAACTGGTGGTACCGGACTGGAGACACGCACCTCAAGGCTAGTGCGGGGAACAGGAACAGGGCACACTGGACTCTCGAGGCGCACTATAGGCCTGGTGCGTGGTACCGGAACTGGAGGTACCGGGCTGAGGGCACGCACCTCAGGGCGAGTGCGGGGAGAAGGAACAGTGCGTACAGGGCTCTGGAGACGCACAGGAGGCTTGGTGCGTGGTGCCGGAACTGGAGGTACTGGGCTGGAGACACGCACCATAGGGAGAGTGCGTGGAGGAGGAACAGGCCTCTGGAGACGCACTGGAAGCCTGGTGCGTGGTGTAGGCACTGGTGGTACTGGGCTGGGGCCACGCATCATAAGGCGAGTGCGGGGTGCTGGAACTGGAGGAAATGGGCTGGGGCGGGAAGGTGGCGCCGGATATACCGGACCGTGCAGGCGTACTGGCTCCCTTGAGCACCGAGCCTGCCCAACCTTACCTGGTTGAATGCTCCCCATAGCCCGTCCAGTGCGGGGAGGTGGAATAACCCGCACTGGGCTGTGTTGGCGAACCGGGGACACCATGCGTAAGGTTGGTGCCATGTACACCGGCCCGAGGAGACGTACTGGAGGCCAGATATGTAGAGCCGGCTTCATGGCACTTGGCTCAATGCTCAATCTAGCCCGGCCAGTGCGGGGAGGTGGAATAACCCGCACCGGGCTATGCACACGTACAGGAGACACCGTGCGCTCTTCCGCATAACACGGTGTCTGCCCGTACTCCCGCTCTCCACGGTAAGCATGGGAAGTGGGCGCAGGTCTCCTACCTGACTTCGCCACACTATCCTTTAGCCCCCCCCCCCAAGACATTTTTGGGGTTTCTTCACGGGCTTCTTACCGCGTCGTCGTGCTAACCTCATTCGCCGGTATCCCTCTGCACATTGCTCCATCGAATCCCAGGCGGGCTCCGGCACTCTCCCTGGGTCAACCGACCACCTGTCTATTTCCTCCCAAGTGGTGTAACCCAGATCCGGCTCCTGCTGCCGAGCTAGCTCCTCGAAACGCCGCCTCTCTGCTTTTGCTGCCTCCAGCTCTGCTTTGGGGCGGCGATACTCCTCTGGCTCTGCCCAGGGTCCTTTTCCGTCCAGCTCGTCCTCCCATGTCCATTTCTCCTGGTCCCGCTGCTGCTGCTGCTGCCACTGCTGCCCGTTGCTTGGTCCGAAATTGGTGGGTGGTTCTGTAACGGCGGCCTTCCCTCTCTTCACTAGAAGAGGGGGTGAAACAGGGATCGGACCAACACGCAGCGTAGCCAGTGCTCAACATGTTTAATTAACAAAAACTACTGTGAACACTAAACAAATACAAAATAACAAAAGTGGCAAACCGATACAGACCTATCTGGTGCAGAATACAAACACAGAGACAGGAAACAACCACCCACAATCCCCAACACAAAACAAGCCACCTATATATGATTCTCAATCAGGGACAACGATTGACAGCTGTCTCTGACTGAGAACCATATTAGGCTGAACACAGAAACAGACGAACTAGACACACAACATAGAATTCCCACCCAGCTCACGTCCTGACCAACACTAAACAAGCAAAACACAAAAGAACTCTGGTCAGGACGTTACAGAGGGTGTCTGCAGGAGAAAGAGGAGGGTGTCTGCAGGAGAAAGAGGAGGGCGTCTGCAGGAGAAAGAGGAGGGTGTCTGCAGGAGAAAGATGAAGGTATCTGCAGGAGAAAGAGGAGGGTGTCTGCAGGAGAAAGATGAAGGTATCTGCAGTAGAAAGAGGAGAGTGTCTGCAGTAGAAAGAGGAGGGTGTCTACAGGAGAAAGAGGCAGGTGTCAGCAGGAGAAAAGGAGCGTGTCTGCAGGAGAATGAGGAGGGTGTCTGCAGGAGAAAGATGAGGGTTTCTGCAGGAGAAAGAGGAGGGTGTCTGCAGGAGAAAGAGGAGGGTGTCCGCAGGAGAAAGAGGCAGGTGTCAGCAGGAGAAAGGGAGCGTGTCTGCAGGAGAATGAGGAGGGTGTCTGCAGGAGAATGAGCAGGGTGTCTGCAGGAGAAAGAGGAGGGTGTCTGCAGGAGAAAGAGGAGGGTGTCTGCAGGAGAATGAGGAGGGTGTCTGCAGGAGAAAGAGGAGGGTGTCTGCAGGAGAAAGAGGCAGGTGTCAGCAGGAGAAAGGGAGCGTGTCTGCAGGAGAATGAGGAGGGTGTCTGCAGGAGAAAGAGGAGGGTGTCTGCAGGAGAAAGAGGCAGGTGTCAGCAGGAGAAAGGGAGCGTGTCTGCAGGAGAATGAGGAGGGTGTCTGCAGGAGAAAGAGGAGGGTTTCTGCAGGAGAAAGAGAAGGGTGTCTGCAGGAGAAAGAGGAGGGTGTCTGCAGGAGAAAGAGGAGGGTGTCTGCAGGAGAAAGAGGAGGGTTTCTGCAGGAGAAAGAGGAGGGTTTCTGCAGGAGAAAGAGGAGGGTGTCTGCAGGACAAAGAGAAGGGTGTATGCATGAGAAAAAGGAGGGTGTGTGCAGGAGAAAGAGAAGGGTGTATGCATGAGAAAAAGGAGGGTGTTTGCAGGAGAAAGAGAAGGGTGTATGCATGAGAAAAAGGAGGGTGTGTGCAGGAGAAAGAGGAGGGTGTTTGCAGGAGAAAGAGAAGGGTGTATGCATGAGAAAAAGGAGGGTGTGTGCAGGAGAAAGAGAAGGGTGTATGCATGAGAAAAAGGAGGGTGTTTGCAGGAGAAAGAGAAGGGTGTATGCATGAGAAAAAGGAGGGTGTGTGCAGGAGAAAGAGGAGGGTGTATGCATGAGAAAGAGGAGGGTGTTTGCAGGAGAAAGAGAAGGGTGTATGCATGAGAAAAAGGAGGGTGTGTGCAGGAGAAAGAGGAGGGTGTATGCATGAGAAAGAGGAGGGTGTTTGCAGGAGAAAGAGAAGGGTGTATGCATGAGAAAAAGGAGGATGTGTGCAGGAGAAAGAGAAGGGTGTATGCATGAGAAAAAGGAGGGTGTGTGCAGGAGAAAGCAGGACTGCTGGTCACTGACGGTAAAAAGATCAAAACAACCAGAGGCTTTGCAGGACCTGTCAGCACATGTCACACACCGACGCTCTCTACAGCTAGAGCTGTCGTATGTCTTTGGAGCAAGGAGAGTGATTCTCTCCTCTCCTGAGTCCTGACCCTAGAAGCTTACTGTACACACTGTGGTGATTTAGTGAGTGAAACCACCTCACAGTCTATAATCACTGACAGTTACTCTCCTAACAGCTGTTTAGTAAAGTTGCAACACAAACCATCTGAATGATGCCCCACATTAGAGCTGACCACTTTCCAGGACCCCTAGCACTAAAACTACCCCTAATGCCAAAGCCCCTCCAGAGTGGGTGAGCAGCCCACTAAACCAAGGGGCCCTAGGAGAAGAGGAGTGACTGACTTGACTGACTGACACACACACAAACACACACAAATAACCACACACCCGCACACACGTAGCTGAGACATCAACGAGGTGGAAGTTATAGAGGCTGACCTCAGTGGGTGGAGTTACTCTGTCTGTCTAGAGGTCATCACCTCTGATCTCTGTAAACCCAGTTACTCTATCTTCCTCACTGACAGTTTCCCCACTGCTGTAGAGGTCCACTCCCTCTTTTCAGATGGGAAGTGTGTGTTTCTTCACTTGGACAGTGAGTGTTTGCCTTGAGAACAGTAAAAGCTTTTAAAGCCAAACTTCCTTCCTGCCTGAATGACACACACACACACACACACACACACACACACACACACACACACACACACACACACACACACACACACACACACACACACACACACACACACACACACACACACACACACACACACACACACACACACCCTGTGAACGGTACATATACACTCATCCACCAGAGGACAGGCAATGTGAATGGTACACACGCACACCAGCCAGAACACACACACACATCAGTCACACCCTATGTGGGCCATGTGAACTGAACATAGACACACACGATCTGTGAAGCAGTAAATCCTACTGTACCTTTTTTTTTTGTTGATATAAACCCTTTTAGGCTCATTTGTATAAAGTGTGACCTGTTACTGAATAATTATCATACATTTAGGCTCAGCTGGAAAGATTTAGAGTACAATAAAAAAAACGATATGTTTTCACAGATTTTTTATATTGTACTCTTGTGCAATTGTCCGTTTATTCAACATTTCACTCTGCCTAGCTACCCAGACTCCTTGCTCCGGTCAAATGCTACGCCACACCCGCAAACATTAGTTTCTTCTCTGCAATGAGTCTGGATCTGAGTACCTTCCTGACCCTTCACCAAATACGAACACATTCAGGGCCATCTGATTGGTCCACAAACCGATGGGTTGGGCAAGAGCCAGAACAAAGGTGGGTAATGCGGCAGTTTGAAAATTCGTCATTGGCTTTAATACTCTGATTGGTTCGAGACGATCCAATCGCTGATGACTTTGTTTTGTACCACGCCCCTGGTCACCACAAACGACCAATGATGGCAGTCTCAGACTAAAGTAAGTAGCGAACGACAGAGCAACAGAATAATTTAGTGTGAGTCGTCAGGCTACATTTCACCGGCTTTATTATTATCCTCTTGGGATTATGAAGCAAGAAGGACACCTAGTGGCATTTGTTGATATTAGAAGCACACAGATAGTTGGACAACCACTTGAATGGTTTATTCATTAATTTTGACTCCGAAGTCCAAACATATATCACTTAGACCATAGTGTCCCCTCATACATTGTTAATACAATAGCGTATACTTTAGCCCTACATATTTGGACTATGGAGCTTTTTCTCAATGTGTGAGAGTTGGGGACTGTTATGTACAGTACAGTTAAAGAGCCACTGAACACGCCGATTGTCACGTGTGTTTTTCTGTTGCTTATTAAAAAAATAGATTTCAGTCTTGGAGGTGTGTTTCTTGACCTATTCCGTGTTTGGTTAATGATGTTAGTCCCCCATGAGACACTGTAGACGCACGCGGAAGCCTATTTTACTTCCTCAAAATCCCCAGAATGAATCTAAGATAACTCAAGCAATCTGTAATTAATTTTGACGTTTTAGCTGTGCAGTTTTACATCTATCTATCTTTGGTGTAGTATTTCTCAACTAAAAAAGGCAAT
The DNA here is from genome assembly GCF_016432855.1 of Salvelinus namaycush. Taxonomy (NCBI): domain Eukaryota; kingdom Metazoa; phylum Chordata; class Actinopteri; order Salmoniformes; family Salmonidae; genus Salvelinus; species Salvelinus namaycush. The sequence continues at coordinate 29,006,448 of NC_052325.1, read as the reverse complement.
CTTGCAACTGTTCACCCCATATTAGTGGACAAATGAACATCTTCGAATCAAAACCCAGCCTTTATTTATTTGTTGTGACTCACAGATGCTCCAAACTCAGTTTTAGGCGAGACTGACTTTATGACCAAAATGACCCTATTTACACTTTGTAGTCAATTTTGACACTGGAATAACTGTTTTCTGACTCATGTCAATGCCACATATAGGCCGTTTTCAAAGGGATTTGTTGCTTTTTAAAGGCAGTCGCTGTTTAAGGATAGCATTTCAGACCTACGTTTTCTGTCTTTGTGTATTTCTATTTGGTGGATTTGTCTCTAATGGACTAATAAACTACATTATCCCTGCAGAAAGATTATTTCTGATGGCCTAATGGTTCATAAATGTCATAACTACTGAGTTAGCTTTGAAGGACTAATGACTATATTAATACAATTGTCTGTAGACCTGATGGACTATTGAGTATCTCAATTAAGGCCCTATAAGCCGGATGCACAGCACCAAGAGCTCTGGCTGCAGTTTCATTTCATCTTTTAAAAATCTGTTCAGTTCTTGTATCAGCTGCGGCAGCAGAACAGAAATAGAACAGAGATGCGCTTTTAAAGATAAACAAACTCCAGCATCAAAGCACAGCTTGGTCACTAAGCCTCAGGCAACAATTAAACACAAACTCAGAATAAGGGAATAAGGCTTCTTAAAGGATTTAACATGGAATTACTCCATTACAGTTTCATACATAATGAAAATGTAATCTCAGATATAATAACGGATTTCACTTCGGTTCTCAGGCAACATTCAGCACCTTCATCCGACCTGTATGTATATATAGTTGTGTGTGTGTCTGTCTGTGTCTGTCTGTCTGTCTGTCTGTCTGTCTGTCTGTCTGTCTGTCTGTCTGTCTGTCTGTCTGTCTGTCTGTCTGTCTGTCTGTCTGTCTGTCTGTCTGTCTGTCTGTCTGTCTGTCTGTCTGTCTGTCTGTCTGTCTGTCTGTCTGTCTGTCTGTCTGTCTGTCTGTCTGTGTGTGTGTGTGTGTGTGTGTGTGTGTGTGTGTGTGTGTGTGTGTGTGTGTGTGTGTGTGTGTGTGTGTGTGTGTGTGTGTGTGTGTGTGTGTGTGTGTGTGTGTCTGTGCGTGCGCATGTGTGCGGCATGAGCAACAGTATCTATCTAGGGCAGAGAAGGGCTCCATGGGAAAAGGCATTCTGTTCAGGTCCCTTAGTGTAGTTACTGTTGCCAGGATGTGAGAGAAGGAAGAGATGGAGAGAGAAAGAAAGAAGTATAAATCGTGAAGTTTCAAGAGCTCTATATTGGGTTTTGAGTATTTTGTGTCAACTCCAGCCTTTCTAGGCACCAGAACAAACAAATTACTTAGAGAAAATATCCAAATGTAGTAATGGTGATGCAGTGTAATTGGATAATAAATGTTCATCTCGGTTAACCCAGAACTAAAGTCTCACGTAATTGGTCAGCTTCTCAATTAAGTTGTGGGTCTATACATGTTAAGAGAGGGGATCAAGAAATGCTAGAACAAGGACCGGAACCAGAATGAGGAGCTTCGTCCTCTCTCTTTGCAACTTACGGGCGAATGTCCCCTCCCCTTCAGAAATTCAAAAGATGCTAACACCAGCGAAATTATGATTTGTTCAAATAACCAGTGACGAAAAACCCAAACACAAATTACTGCTGCTCGTTATCCCACGCATTCCATAATTAACAGATTCTATGGTACCAGTTACGTCCACGAGAGATTAAATAAATGTTGATGCCTACTAAATATTTTTACCTTTCACACTGGAAATTTGGGGAGATTTCTGGGGCTAACACCAAACAGACAGTGACCCTGCTCCAGACCAGGGCAGCTTAGCTTTAAGATCTGGCCTAAGCAGGAAAATGTGCAGTGTGAAAAGCCCCCTATTATTTCATCCCTTTAAATAGAAAAACTCCCCTTTAGTGTGTCAGAAGGAAAATAAGGTATTATTCTGCAAGGTTACAGCATCATGCTCACATTCAAAGGAGGGCACAATCCGAAAATAGCGATGCATGGGGTGGGTGGGGGGGGGGGCTAGTGATGAATGAGAAAGAGGAGAAGAGAGTCATTGTAATTCAGGCCCTGTGAGCTATTGTTCTTTGGATGTAGAGCGAATGCTTAATCACTTAATCTCCAGCTTCACATTTTCCCTCAAAATTCCTCTCCAGAACGACAATTTAATTTCCACCAGAAAGAGCACTGGTGATTTCCTTATAATTCCCCACGAGGATCTAAAATGAACTATAAGGAATCAAGGTAAGACCCAAGTACAGACTGTGTGAAGTAACCATGTTTATTGTAACGGGCAGGCAAATGACAGGTCAAGGCAGGCAGGGGTCGATAATCCAGTGTAGAGGCCAAGGTACAGGATGACAGGCAAGCTCAGAGTCAGGTCAGGCAGAGGTCGGTAATCCAGAGGTGGAGCAAAGGTACAGAATGGCAGGCAGGGTCAGGGAGAGGCAGAGTGGTCAGGCGGGCGGGTACAGGGTCAGGACAGGCAAGGGTCAAAACCAGGAGGGTGAGAAAAGAGAGACTGTAAAAAACAGGAACTGAGACACAAAACACTGGTTGACTTGAACAAACAAGAAGAACTGGCCCAGACAGACAGAAAACACAGGTATAAATACCCAGAGGATAAGTGGGGAAGATGCGCGACACCTGGAGGGGATGGAGACAAGCACAAGGACAGGTGAAACAGATCAGGGCGTGACAAGAGCAAAGCATGTGTGCCATGTGTGTGTGTCCGTCCTGGGGACAGAAACAGGATTTTTTTTATCCCAGAAGACAGTAAACCTATGAGAGTACAGTAGATGCAGTGCCTTCAGAAACTATTCAGAACCCGACTTATTCCACATTTTGTTGTTTTACAGCCAGAATTCAATTTTTATTTTTATTTTTTTTAAATCTCACCTACACACAATACCCCGTAATGACAAAGTGAAAACATGTTTTTTGAAATGTTTGCAAATGTATTGAAAATTCAATTCAGAAATATCTCATTTCCATAAGTATTCACACCCCTGAGTCAATAGATGTTAGAATCACCTTGAGCAACAGGTTTTCCTGTGCTTAATTCTATTCCGATTTTTTTTATCCTAAAAACTCCCTAGTCCTCGCCGAATACAAGCACACAATATTATGCCGCCACCACCATGCTTAAAAATATGAAGAGTGGTACTCAGTGATGTGTTGGATTTGCCACAAACATAATGCTTTGTATTCAGGACATAAAGTTACATTTTACTTTAGTGCCTTTTTGGAAACAATATGCATGTTTTGGAATATTTGTATGATGTACAGGCTTCCTTCTTTTCACTCTGTCATTTATGTTAGTATTGTGGAGTAACTACAATGTTGTTGATCCATCCTCAGTTTTCTCCTATCACAGCCATTAAACTCTGTAACTGTTCTAAAGTCACCATTGGCCTCATGGGGAAATCCCTGAGCGTTTTCCCTCCTCTCCGGCAACTGAGTTAGGAAGGACGCCTGTATCTTTGTAGTGACTGGGTCTATTGATTCACCATCCAAAGTGTAATGAATAACTTCACCATGGTCAAAGGTATATACAATGTCTGCTTTTTACATTTTTACACATTTACCAAAAGGTGCCCTTCTTTGCGAGGCATTGGAAAACCTCCCTGGTCTTTGTGGTTGAATCTGTGTTTGAAATTCACTGCTCGACTGAGGGATCTTACAGATAATTTTATGTGTGGGGTACAGAGATGAGGTAGTCATTCAAAAATCATGTTCTCCTCCCTCCTGAATCCTCCTCCCCCTCCTCCCCCCTCCTCCCTCTCTGCGGATGACTTCGTCAACCATTTTGAAAAGAAGGTCGACGACATCCGATCCTCGTTTGCTAAGTCAAACGACACCGCTGGTTCTGCTCACACTGCCCTACCCTGTGCTTTGACCTCTTTCTCCCCTCTCTCTCCAGATGAAATCTCACGTCTTGTGACGGCCGGCCGCCCAACAACCTGCCCGCTTGACCCTATCCCCTCCTCTCTTCTCCAGACCATTTCCGGAGACCTTCTCCCTTACCTCACCTCGCTCATCAACTCATCCTTGACCGCTGGCTACGTCCCTTCCGTCTTCAAGAGAGCGAGAGTTGCACCCCTTCTGAAAAAACCTACACTCGATCCCTCTGATGTCAATAACTACAGACCAGTATCCCTTCTTTCTTTTCTCTCCAAAACTCTTGAACGTGCCGTCCTTGGCCAGCTCTCCTGCTATCTCTCTCAGAATGACCTTCTTGATCCAAATCAGTCAGGTTTCAAGACTAGTCATTCAACTGAGACTGCTCTTCTCTGTGTCACGGAGGCGCTCCGCACTGCTAAAGCTAACTCTCTCTCCTCTGCTCTCATCCTTCTAGACCTATCGGCTGCCTTTGATACTGTGAACCATCAGATCCTCCTCTCCACCCTCTCCGAGCTGGGCATCTCCGGCAAGGTCCACGCTTGGATTGCGTCCTACCTGACAGGTCGCTCCTACCAGGTGGCGTGGCGAGAATCTGTCTCCGCACCACGTGCTCTCACCACTGGTGTCCCCCAGGGCTCTGTTCTAGGCCCTCTCCTATTCTCGCTATACACCAAGTCACTTGGCTCTGTCATATCCTCACATGGTCTCTCCTATCATTGCTATGCAGACGACACACAATTAATCTTCTCCTTTCCCCCCTCTGATAACCAGGTGGTGAATCGCATCTCTGCATGTCTGGCAGACATATCAGTGTGGATGACGGATCACCACCTCAAGCTGAACCTCGGCAAGACGGAGCTGCTCTTCCTCCCGGGGAAGGACTGCCCGTTCCATGATCTCGCCATCACGGTTGACAACTCCATTGTGTCCTCCTCCCAGAGTGCTAAGAACCTTGGCGTGATCCTGGACAACACCCTGTCGTTCTCAACTAACATCAAGGCGGTGACCCGTTCCTGTAGGTTCATGCTCTACAACATTCGCAGAGTACGACCCTGCCTCACGCAGGAAGCGGCGCAGGTCCTAATCCAGGCACTTGTCATCTCCCGTCTGGATTACTGCAACTCGCTGTTGGCTGGGCTCCCTGCCTGTGCCATTAAACCCCTACAACTCATCCAGAACGCCGCAGCCCGTCTGGTGTTCAACTTTCCCAAGTTCTCTCACGTCACCCCGCTCCTCCGCTCTCTCCACTGGCTTCCAGTTGAAGCTCGCATCCGCTACAAGACCATGGTGCTTGCCTACGGAGCTGTGAGGGGAACGGCACCTCCGTACCTTCAGGCTCTGATCAGGCCCTACACCCAAACAAGGGCACTGCGTTCATCCACCTCTGGCCTGCTCGCCTCCCTACCTCTGAGGAAGTACAGTTCCCGCTCAGCCCAGTCAAAACTGTTCGCTGCTCTGGCACCCCAATGGTGGAACAAACTCCCTCACGACGCCAGGTCAGCGGAGTCAATCACCACCTTCCGGAGACACCTGAAACCCCACCTCTTCAAGGAATACCTAGGATAGGATAAAGCAATCCTTCTAACCCCCCCCCCCCCCCCCCCCCTTAAAGAGTTAGATGCACTATTGTAAAGTGGTTGTTCCACTGGATATCATAAGGTGAATGCACCAATTTGTAAGTCGCTCTGGATAAGAGCGTCTGCTAAATGACTTAAATGTAATGTAATATGTTAAACACTATTATTGCACACAGAGTGAGTCCATGCAACTTATTATGTGACTTGTTAAGCAAATTTTCAGTCTTTAATGTATTTAGGCGTGCCATAATAAAGGGGTTGAATAGTTATTGACTCAAGACATTTCAGCTTTTCATTTTTAATTATTTTGTAAACATTTCTAAAAACATAATTCCGCTTTGACATTATGGGGTATTGTGTGTAGGCCAGTGACACAACATCTCAATTTAATCCATTTTAAATAAGGCTGTAACACCAAAAAAATGGAAACAGTCAAGGGGTGTGAATTCTTTCTGAAGGCACTGTATATGAGAAGCATATAAATGGTAAAATACAGATATATTTTATTTAACCAAATGCAGCAGAAAGTTCTCATACAGCAAAGACTCCTTCCATCCGTTTACGCAGAAACTGAAAATAATTATAAAAAAAGACATCTTCTAATCTAGCCTATGGTAGCATTTCAAATAAGATTCATCGTTTCAGATCCACTGTTTCAGCTTTCTTTAAATACAATACAGTATATGATATTATTTAGTTTACTTTTGTGGTTCAAAAAGCTCACAAATGCAGAATATGTGTCGGGACGGAATTCAATCGTAACGTTTTAGACTTCAGCATGATTGAATTCCGGTCTCAGGTCAACTGATCAGTTAAGTCTCTGGGTTAGACGTTAGCGTTTCGGGTAAGGGGTCTAGGGTATGGGACTGAAATAAGGGTTCATAGACAGGTTGAGGTTAGGATGAGGGTCGAGGTTAGGATGTGGAGCAGGGTTAGAGGTCAGGGTCAGAGGTTACAGGTCAGGGGTTAAGGCGTCCGCATGCTTCCAGAACAGTTCAGAACAGTTTGTACATATATTATGACAACATTTTGCGATGTTTTTGTTTGTTTTGGACTTCCGCAAGGGTTTTTTCAACTGTTCAGGAACACTTAATTTTTTCCCGAGGCAAGCCGGAGTCGGTAGCCGGAGTCGGTAGCCGGAGTCGGTAGCCGGAGTCGGTAGCCGGAGTCGGTACCTGGAGTCGGTAGCTGAAGTCTACGCCCCCCCGTCGGAATTGTTCAATGAAGTGCCTGTTGTCATTCAACTCGAGACGACTCGTTCTGATGCAGATTTTTTCACTTGAGAAATACTGCACCAAACATCTTAGTTAGATGTCAAATTGCGCGACCTAGATCTCCTACAAACAGTACTATTGTCGCTTTTTTTTTTCAACAAAGGTCTTTTAAGGGATTATGCGAGCACACTCATTCGAACTAAAGCATGCTGACACCTTTAGCCTAAGGACAAAGGTAAGGGACCATGACAGAGAGACATGACAGGACAGACCCAGTTCCATGTCCAAGTACAAGTCTCGGATCAGAGAAGAGGGTGGGCATAGATATAATCAGGGTTAGGATTAGGGTCAGGGTTAAGATGTCAGAAGTAAGCGTAAAATAACATCTTGTCCATAGGACCTATACATTTATAATCAACTCAAAATAAAGCCTTAAATAACATATTTTGATGCGATAAAACAGTAAAAACTTTAAATCTTACAATCTTTTCTCAATCATGTTTACAAGTTATTTACATATTTGAACAGACTGCTGGTTGGTAGATGTGACCTTTGGACTGTTGAACTTGTTATTGTTGAACCCTTCAGAGGTCTTTGACCTAAAGGCCAGGAATAGAGTCTGAATCTTTCCCCATCCGTCTGTTGTTCACTCTGTCTGTCTGTTCCTATCCTTCCGACCACATCTATGGCCAGGCTGAGCACAGAGCTGCAGGGAACGTTGATCCTCTGAAGGATTTCATTGCAATTGAAAAATTCTACATTCAAACTTCACTGGTTCTTCAAGTTGTTCCCAGAGTGGTTCAGTCAGTAGTCTGAGCTGATCTGGACACCACAGAAGCCCCACTCCAGAGCAAGTCATACGGCAACACAGACCATTTTTGATGCAGCTTATAGACAAGCAATGTTTCCATGATGTATGGACCATATTGGCAGCCATTTTGGATGTTCTCATTTATAATGTTCCATTTACTGATGCACATTACTTCCTCTCCCAGAGTTCATCACTTCCTCTCCCTCCGTGTTCTACACATGCAACACGGCAGACTGGATCGTCGTCTTAGTTGGGATGCACCCCCACAACAAATCCAGGTGTCATGGGTGTCATGGGGGTGGCGCGGTGAGAGCCAGGGGTCATGGGCAGAGACCTGGGAGTCATCAGGGGCACATCGTCAGGGGAGCGTCTCAGGGTCAGGGTGTAGTCTGGTGGACAGGTCAGTCGCAGGGTGTCCAGAGTGTTGTAGATGTCCTGTGTGTCCAGCATGTCAAGAGCCTCCAGCGTGTGGTGTATTTTGTGTGTGTCGTGTATCTCCAGGGTGTTGTGTTGATGCAGGGCCTCAGCCTCCAGCTGCTTCAAAAGCCCCTGTATTTGTGGGGTACAGAGATGAGGTAGTCATTCAAAAATCATGTTAAACACTATTATTGCACACAGAGTGAGTCCATGCAACTTATTATGTGACTTGTTAAGCAAATTTTCAGTCTTGAATGTATTTAGGCTTGCCATAACAAAGGGGTTGAATAGTTATTGACTCAAGACATTTCAGCTTTTCATTTTTAATTATTTTGTAAACATTTCTAAAAACATAATTCCGCTTTGACATTATGGGGTATTGTGTGTAGGTCAGTGACACAACATCTCAATTTAATCCATTTTAAATAAGGCTGTAACACCAAAAAAATGGAAACAGTCAAGGGGTGTGAATTCTTTCTGAAGGCACTGTATATGAGAAGCATATAAATGGTAAAATACAGATATATTTTATTTAACAAAATGCAGCAGAAAGTTCTCATACAGCAAAGACTCCTTCCATCCGTTTACGCAGAAACTGAAAATAATTATAAAAAAAGACATCTTCTAATCTAGCCTATGGTAGCATTTCAAATAAGATTCATCGTTTCAGATCCACTGTTTCAGCTTTCTTTAAATACAATACAGTATATGATATCATTTAGTTTACTTTTGTGGTTCAAAAAGCTCACAAATGCAGAATATGTGTCGGGACGGAATTCAATCGTAACGTTTTAGACTTCAGCATGATTGAATTCCGGTCTCAGGTCAACTGATCAGTTAAGTCTCTGGGTTAGACGTTAGCGTTTCGGGTAAGGGGTCTAGGGTATGGGACTGAAATAAGGGTTCATAGACAGGTTGAGGTTAGGATGTGGATCAGGGTTAGAGGTTAGGGTCAGGGGTTAAGACGTGCTTCTGAAACAGTTCACAACAGTTTGTGCATATATTATGACAACATTTTGCGAAGTTTTTGTTTGTTTTGGACTTCCGCAAGGGTTTTTTCAACTGTTCAGGCACACACAAAAAAAATTGCGAGGCAAGCCGAAGTCTACACCCCCTCGTCGGAATTGTTCAATGAAGTGCCTGTTGTCATTCAACTCGAAACGACTCGTTCTGATGCAGATTTTTTCACTTGAGAAATACTGCACCAAACATCTTAGTTAGATGTCAAATTGCGCGACTTAGATCTCTTTGGCAAAAAACGTCAAAATTAATGAAAGATTTCTTGACTATTTTGGGGAAGTGATTACGGCATCTCAAAATGTACAAACAGTACTATTGCCGCTTATTTTTCATTTTTCAAACAAAGGTATTTTAAGGGATTATGCGAGCACACTCATTCGAACTAAAGCATGCTGACACCTTTAGCCTAAGGACAAAGGTAAGGGACCATGACAGAGAGACATGACAGGACAGACCCAGTTCCATGTCCAAGTACAAGTCTCGGATCAGAGAAGAGGGTGGGCATAGATATAATCAGGGTTAGGATTAGGGTCAGGGTTAAGATGTCAGAAGTAAGCGTAAAATGACATCTTGTTCTGAGGACCTATACATTTATAATCAACTCAAAATAAAGCCTTAAATAACATATTTTGATGCGATAAAACAGTAAAACCTTTAAATCTTACAATCTTTTCTCCATCATGTTTACAAGTTATTTACATATTTGAACAGACTGCTGGTTGGTAGATGTGACCTTTGGACTGTTGAACTTGTTATTGTTGAACCCTTCAGAGGTCTTTGACCTAAAGGCCAGGAATAGAGTCTGAATCTTTCCCCATCCGTCTGTTGTTCACTCTGTCTGTCTGTTCCTATCCTTCCGACCACATCTATGGCCAGGCTGAGCACAGAGCTGCAGGGAACGTTGATCCTCTGAAGGATGTCATTGCAATTGAAAAATTCTACATTCAAATTTCACTGGTTCTTCAAGTTTTTCCCAGAGTGGTTCAGTCAGTAGTCTGATCTGATCTGCACACCACAGAAGCCCCACTCCAGAGCAAGTCATATGGCAACACAGACCATTTTTGATGCAGCTTATAGACAAGCAATGTTTCCATGATGTATGGACCATATTGGCAGCCATTTTGGATGTTCTCATTTATAATGTTCCATTTACTGATGCACATTACTTCCTCTCCCAGAGTTCATCACTTCCTCTCCCTCAGTGTTCTACACATGCAACACGGCAGACTGGATCGTCATCTTAGTTGGACTGGAGAAACTGTCCTGCTCCATTTCTGTCTGTGGTTATACGCGTGTGGTGGAGTGTGTGTGTGTGTTGGGGTGTGTGTGCGTGTGCGTATGGGGCAAGTGTGTGTTACTGTAAGGACTAAAGCCCTGCATGGGCTGCATCCCCACAACAGATCCAGGTGTCATGGGAGTCATGGGGGTGGCGGGGTGAGAGCCAGGGGTCATGGGCAGAGACCTGGGAGTCATCAGGGGCACATCGTCAGGGGAGCGTCTCAGGGTCAGGGTGTAGTCTGGTGGACAGGTCAGTCGCAGGGTGTCCAGAGTGTTGTAGATGTCCTGTGTGTCCAGGGTGTCAAGAGCCTCCAGCGTGTGGTGTATGTTGTGTGTGTCATGTATCTCCAGGGTGTTGTGTTGATGCAGGGCCTCAGCTTCCAGCTGCTTCAGAAGCCCCTCCCCCTGCAGCTGGTGTGTGATGTCAGCATTGATGATATCATGGCGTGGAGGTGGGCGTGGCGGCCTGCGATGTTCCATCTTGCGCTTGTCTTTCTTGTAGAGCAGAGCAGCGAAGGCCAGGATGTTGAGGAAGAGGAGTGAGGCTCCCACTGCGATGGTAACGCTCAGCTCAGTGGAATAGTCCTCCATGACGGAGTGGGGGACCTGCAGCTCCTCCCCCTGCAGTGCCGGAGTCTGGGGCGTGGACGGGGGGTTGGGGTGGCGCGTGCTGCCCAGGCCCAGGCCTTTAGACAGCCGCTTGGTGTAGGAGTGAGGAGTTGTGTCCTGGGGAGGGCTGTGGGTTGCAGAGGACACGTACTGCAGCAACTCGTTGATGTTGTGGAGATGGGGAACCAGCTGCAGCCAGAACGCTGTCTTGGTGGCTCTGGAGGTGGAGAAACGTTTTTGGGTTTGGTTTTTCAGCAGAATCATCATCCATAAAAAGAAAAACTATATTTCACAAGGAATCTGACAAAATATACACAATAACATAAGATAACATCATACATTATAAATTATAGTTATTATACATTAAACAGATAGAAGTGGAAAGTGGCAAGTGCTGCTAGCATGAAGTGCTAACAGTGCAAAGTGGTTAATTATACATGATTTAACATGATATGGCAGCAGCAAGAAAGGCAGGCAGGGGAACATCTACCTGTAGTGGTCTGTGATGATCTGATCTACCTGTAGTGGTCTGTGATGATCTGATCTACCTGTAGTGGTCTGTGATGATCTGATCTACCTGTAGTGGTCTGTGATGATCTGATCTACCTGTAGTGGTCTGTGATTATCTGATCTATCTGTAGTGGTCTGTGATTATCTGATCTACCTGTAGTGGTCTGTGATTATCTGATCTATATGTAGTGGTCTGTGATGATCTGATCTACCTGTAGTGGTCTGTGATTATCTGATCTACCTGTAGTGGTCTGTGATGATCTGATCTACCTGTAGTGGTCTGTGATGATCTGATCTACCTGTAGTGGTCTGTGATTATCTGATCTATATGTAGTGGTCTGTAGTGGTCAGTGATGATCTGATCTACCTGTAGTGGTCTGTAATGGTCTGTGATGATCTGATCTACCTGTAGTGGTCTGTGATGATCTGATCTACCTGTAGTGGTCTGTGATTATCTGATCTATATGTAGTGGTCTGTAGTGGTCAGTGATGATCTGATCTACCTGTAGTGGTCTGTAATGGTCTGTGATGATCTGATCTACCTGTAGTGGTCTGTAATGGTCTGTGATAATCTGATCTACCTGTAGTGGTCTGTAATGGTCTGTGATAATTTGATCTACCTGTAGTGGTCTGTAATGGTCTGCGATTATTGTATCTACCTGTAGTGGTCTGTAATGGTCTGTGATTATCGTATCTACCTGTAGTGGTCTCTGACGCGTGGCTTCAGGCCGATGTGCAGGTAAAGCTGTTCCTTGGGGGTATACTTGGCCCAGGCCACCTCCTCAAAGCGGTTGGGTTTGGTGTGGATGAACTTGGTGTCCTGGGGCACTGGCTGGTTAGGATCTCTGAGACATAGAAGAAAAACACAGTCAGGAAAAGTTATCTTAATGGTTAATCATGGTTACTTTACCATTCATTAGAGGAAAGTAAGAGATGTTTCTTAGCAAAAGAGTTATACAAGACATTTATCTCACCCTGTCTTGGCGAAGTTGGTCCAGTATGTCATGACCACGGCGCTGAGCATCACGTCGTTTTTAGAGAAGTTACAGTTGAAGAGGTCCGTGGGTCCGATCAGCGGCAGACCGAACACATACGGCACCTCATCTCCGTGGGCGGAGTCAGCCCAGGCGGGCGACACGTCACTCTGACAGTGGTGGTAGAAGGAGTAGAAGTATGTTGGCGATCCATACTGGGCGTGGAGGTCTGCTGTGGCCACCGCCGGCGCCACCCACTGGTGATCAGTGAACAGAGCGACTAGCGTCTTCCGCCGGGTTTCAGGGTTCTCCCGGTCGGCCCAGTCTGTGTACATGAACTTGATGCTCTCTCTCAACGTGTCCTACCGCAAGGATAAAAAATACCTTGTCAATAAAGCACATGGGAGCATAGATGGATTGCAGTATGCAGAGTCTATTTTTACTTTTTGCTGAACATATTCTTTGCCCACCAGCAACTGCATAGAAGCACTGAATGTGGATAGACATTTTCCTGCAGCCTACCTTCCCCTCCGGGTAGCCATAGAGACTGTCCACGAAGTCTGACACGGCAAAGTCAAAATCGTCGCCGGAGACGCCATCCTCACCATTGACCATCCCGTCAACGAACTTAAGCCCCTCCCCCTGGTTCACACCCAGCATGATGTCATAGTTGAGGAACTCCCCCTGTGTGTGAAGAACAGGGTTGTCAATAACAATATTATGCAATATTATGCACAACAGAACATTGTACTGTCTACACTCGGTTTGTTGTTTATATTAAAACATTTTCATTAAATCGATTTTAATCCGAACTAAAGTTTTGTTGCTAATGATTCCACGACGCGGTTAGCCTTTACGGCTGGGACTGCAAGTTTGTGTTCATTTACAGCCAGCTAGCACGAGGGAGTGCTAGCTGGCTGTACTACAGACACCTGTCGTTGTCGTGGGAAAGACTCTTTTCGTAAAACAACTGGTTGCAGTAAAGAGCCAATCTGGATACTAAGGAGATCCTGAGGGAAATCGACGAGTACCAACAGCTTTACGCTATGAAGGAACAACATACTCCATCATGGAAAGATCCGACCACCTCACAAAATAACTTTAACCAGACAAGAAAAAGAAAAACAGATTCATCTACAGACACGGACGATTTACTTACCATTGAGGTAGAGGCTAGTGCTCTGGCTGGAATGCATGCAACACTGGAAAAGTTGTGTGAGGAGGTAGCAGGGCTGAGGGGGAGTTTGGAGTTCAGCCAGAGTGAAATTCTCACGCGCCAAAGAGAAAAAAAAGACACTCACAGCCAAGGTAAAAATCCACGATTCCGACATGGATTGTCTACTCAGGGAAAACAGGGTGATGAAGGAGTCGCTAGTAGACATACAAAGTCGTAGCATGCATGAAAATAAAAAAAAATCTGGGATTCCTGAGGACGCATCCAATAATCCAGGCGCGATCAGAAAATTCATGCAATCCGACTTGAAACTTCCTACAGAGACTGTAAACAAGGTGGCTTTCCACCGAGTACACAGACTTGGAGCTCAGAGCGACAAGACCAAGGGTCCCCGACCGATCATCGCAAAATTTGAACACTACCAACAAAAGGAGCTGATCAAAAGCAGTGGAAGGGCCAAATTCGGTCTCAATGACCAATTTCCAAGGGAGATAAACAAACATCGTAAGAGACTGTATCCGGTACAAAGACAACAAAGGGAGGATGGTAGGCGTGCCTTTATCATTGTGGACAAAGTCTTTATAGATGAACAGCTATTCCGAGACAGCTCCATAACACCGTGGCTGTACTAAATTCTTCAGGGACTTCAGGTTACGAAAAAAAAGAAGGTATGGAAACTGTAAAAATATCAGAACATTATGAAGTGGATATGAACACACACGTACTCAACTACATGCTTGCTTACACATACGGACTTATACATACACACACACACACCTGATCTCGCTCTCTTCTCTCACTCTCTCTTTCTCTCTTTTCTCTTCTCTTCTCTCTCTCTTGTCGAGAACTGTTTTATAATTTAATGTGTTCATTGTTTGTCTATCTTTTTTATGTATTTGTCTACAAGTTTATATATGTTTACAACAAGCAAGGGGAAGATATCAGAATAGGGGCATTGGGGAATAATAACATATTGTACGGAATACATTTGTACTGTAATGAAGCCGTCTAGAGTAATGCAAGGTCTCTTTCATGATTATGTGAAACGTCAATTGCTATGGAAATGCTGGGATGTGTTTTTCAATTATGTTAAAGGTAATTATGATGCAACTATGATGGTGATACGATATGGATTACAATTATCATCATGAATATTAAGGCTCTACGCACTACATGTTACACACATAGACACTCAACCATGCAAATTGGCAGAGTTATTATTTATTTGGACATCACACATTATAGTCTTACACTTGTACAGACATCGTACACACTCTCACTATATCACATCCAATATCATACACATCAACCTACTCAGATTTGCTACACACATAATATCTTGTCACAATTTTCTAACATCTGTGGCATTGGCTCACAGGCAAACAGGCAAGGGAATAAAACAAATATTGCTAGAACCTATTTCTTGAATTCTAAATATCAGACATTTGAAAGTTCTAGTTTTGACCTTCATAATACCTCTGATGGCAGTAACTTTACAAGCACTAATTATGGTCAATTTAGACTGAGAATAGTATCTAGTTATGGTAAGGGGTGAAATAAGTATAGCCAGTTATAATTGTAACGGTTTAGCAGATTATAAAAAAAGAAGATCAGTCTTTCCATGGCTAAAAGAAAAGGAATATAACATATACTGTTTACAGGAAACTCACTCTACATCCTTAGATGAAGTTGCGTGGAAAAAGGAATGGGGTGGTGAAATAATTGTCTGTCATGGACAAAGGAACTCAAAAGGTGTGATGATATTAATTAACAAAAATTTCGATCTGAATGTGCAAATAGTCAGGAATGATTCGCAAGTGGACGAAAGTGGACGAAAAAGAGATTTGTCTCATTAATCTATATGGTCCAAATCAGGATGATCCACACTTCTTCGAAAACATTTATACCAATTTATTGAACTTACAGGCAACAAATGATCTAATCATTATGGTAGGAGACTATAACACAGTGTTAAGTACCTCAATGGACCGTAAAGGTAATCACTCTACAAACTATCATCACCGTGCCTTTAAGGAAATCACAAATATTATGGGACACATTAGAAATAGTGGATATTTGGAGACTAAAAAACCCAGACCTAGTGAGATATACATGGAGGAGACTTAATCAAGCTCGTCGTCTTGACTACCTTTTTGTCTCTTTCTCTCTTGCATCAAAGGTTAAAAAAGTTTTAATAGGAGACAGAATGCAATCGGATCATCATCTAATTAGCATTCACATAACTCTTATAGATTTTCCACGTGGATGGGGATATTGGAAATTTAATCAAAGTGTACTGGAGAACAACTTATTTTTAACTAAGACAAAATCATTTATAACTGAATTTTTCCAGTATAATATAGGTTCAGCAAATCCCCTTAATTTTTTGGGATACCTTTAAATGTACCTTCAGGGTTCATTCAATTCGATATTCATCAATAATAAAAATAAAAAAAAGCAGTTTCTGGCTAAAGAGACAAGACTAACAAGGGAAATCCATGAACTAATACTACAGGTAGACAGCAATAAAAACGATACTACAGAGATACAAAATAAGTTAGAGGAAAAACAAAAAGAACTTGAGGAACTTTTTCAAGAACGATCTAATGTAATCTATTACAAAAATAAAGCAAACTGGATGGAATATGGACAAAATTGGACAAAATTCTTCCTGAATCTCCAATACAGGAGCGCTAACAAAAAGAATTTGCAGAAACTCGTTACTGAATACGTAGTCATCTATGATTCTCCGAATGATATTTTAAAAGAGGAAGCTAATTATTTTAGGCAGATGTTCTCTTTTCCGTCTCATCCTTTCCCACTGAATGAAGATTATGGTAAGGAATTCTTTCCAAATAATATAAAAAATGGAAAATTAACAAATGTACAGAAAGATCAGTGCGAAGGCCAAATGACAGAGAAATTACTTTTTGAGGCTAAAAAAACTTCTCTAGGGTAGGGGGCACTATTTTCACCTCCGAATGAAAAGCGTGCCCAAAGTAAAATGCCTGCTACTCAGGCCCAGAGGCTAGGATATGCATATAGAATATAGAAAACACTCTAAAGTTTACAAAACTTAAAATAATGTCTGTGAGTATAACATAATTGATTTGCCAGGCAAAAACCTGAGAAAAATCCATCCAGGAAGTAGGATTTTTTGTTGTTGTAGTTTTCTATTCAATAGAGGACTCAAATTGCAGTTCCTATGCCTTCCACTAGATGTCAACCGTCGTTAGAAATTGTTTCAGGCTTGTATTCTGAAAAATGAGGGAGTAGGACCAGTCTGAATGACTGGACCCTAAATTGTCACAGAGCTATTTCATGCGCAATCCCGAGAGCACGCCTTTCTTGTTTACCTTTTATATTGATGACGTTATTGTCCGGTGGAATATTATATATTATTTAGGCTAAAAACAACCTGAGGATTGAATATGAACATCGTTTGACATGTTTCTATGAACTTTACGGATACAATTTGGATTTTTTGTCTGCCTGTTGTGACTGCATTTGAGCCTGTGGATTACTGAAGAAAACGCGCGAACAAAACGGAGGTTTTTGGATATAAAGAGAGACTTTATCGAACAAAACAAACATTTATTGAGTAAATGAATGTCTTCTGAGTGCAACCATATGAAGATCATCAAAGGTAAGTGATTAATTTTATCTCTATTTCTGACTTGTGTAACTCTTCTACTTGGCTGGTTACTGTTTGTAATGATTTGTCTGCTGGGCGATGTTCTCAAATAATTGCATGGTATGCTTTCGCCGTAAAGCCTTTTTGAAATCTGACACCATGGTTGGATTCACAAGAAGTTAATCTTTAAACCTATGTATAACACTTGTATGTTTTCTGAATTTTTATAATCAGTATTTCTATTTTTGAATTTGGCACTCTGCAATTTCACTGGATATTGGTCAGGTGGGACGCTACCGTCCCACGTACCCTAGAGAGGTTAAATCCTTTCAGTCTGGAAAAACCCCAGGGCTTGATGGCATACCGGTAGAGGTATATCAAGTATTTTTTGATATACTAAAAGCTCCATTGTTAGATTGTTTTAACTACTCCTATAGAAATGGTAGTCTGTCAGGTACTCAGCAGGAAGGTCTGATTTCTCTATTATTAAAACAAGATGGCAGATATAAAGACCCAGTCTATCTAAAAAAAACTGGAGGCCCCTTACACTTCAATGTTGTAATGCAAAAATACTAGCAAAATGCATAGCACTCAGAATTGAAAACGTTTTTACCAGGTATTGTTCATCCTGATCAGACAGGTTTTTTACATGGACGATACATTGGAGATAATATACAACAACTACTAGAAATAATAGAACATCATGAAACATATAAGAAGCCAGGAATGGTATTTATAGCGGATTTTGAAAAGACATTTGATAAAGTAGGACTGGATTTTATTTTTAACGGCTTTTGAGTTTTGAATTGTCAAGAGGAGTTAAACAAGGGTGTCCGCTGTCACCATATCTATTCGCTATGGCCATCGAAATGCTAGCTATTAAAAGCAGATCCAATAACAACATTAGAAGATTAGAAATCCAAGGCTTAAAAACAAAGGTGTCCATGTATGCTGATGACTCAAGTTTTATATTAAGTCCACAAGCTAGATCCCTGCAATGTCTCATTGAAGATCTAGATAACTTTTCTGTACTCTCTGGACTAAAACCTAATTATGACAAGTGTGCAATATTACGTATTGGATCCTTAAAAAATACAACTTTTACATTACCCTGCAGTTTACCTATAAAACGGCCTGATGGTGAAGTAGACATACTTGGTATTCATATCACAAAATATATAAATAAGCTCTCCACAATGAATTTCAATAGAAAACTTGTAAAAATAGACAAGCTCCTGCAACCATGGAGAGGTAAATACCTGTCTCTTTATGGAAAAATTTCCCTGATTAACTCCTTAGTCATATCTCAGTTTACTCACTTACTTATGGTGCTGCCTACTCCTGATGATTCGTTTTTTCAAATCATATGAGCAAAAAATATTTTGCTTTATCTGGGATGCTAAACCAGATAAAATAAAATCTGTTTGTGCAGATTGCCATGTCTCATTTTTGATTAATTGAAAATTATACTTTTTTCAACGTATCTCTCTTTTTCAAACAATCATTGCAGAGCTGGCTACAATTTAAATTTCATCCCCCTGAAAAGATAGAACAAATATTACAACAAATATTATGGCTGAACTCAAATGTGCTGGTTGATAAAATACCTGTATTTATGGGAAAGATGTTTGAAAAAGGTATTTTGTTCTTAAATTATATTGTAAATTGGAATGGTAGAGTTATGTCCTTCATGGAGTTATCAGAATTGTACGGAAAGGTCTGCTCAATCCAAGAGTACAACCAATTGATTACAGCATTGCCCCAAAAATGGAGGAGGCGGGTGGCTGCGGGAGGAGGTAGGGAACTGGTCTGTCTGTCCAATATAAAGGATCAAAACTGGCAGAAGAATAAAAATAGCATAAATAGGAAAGTATACCAGTTTCATTTGAGGACCAGGATGTTGACAACTGTGCAATACAGATTGCAAAATAGTTGGGAAGAGATTTTTGATGTACCCATTCCATGGTACAGGGTGTATGAGTTGATATATAAAACAACGCAAGATTCAAGACTTCGTGCTTTTCAGCTAAAATTATTATATAGAATTCTTGCCACCAACAAAATGTTGAATATTATATTTGGGGCATAAAATCATCGAAGCTCTGCAGATTTTGTTGTGAGGATACAGAATCAATAGACCATTTATTTTGGTATTGCCCTCAGGTAGACTGTTTCTGGGCTCAGGTTCAGGAATGGCTGAAAATGCATAGCATTGATCTAAAATTGACCCTAGAAATAGTACTATTAGGAGATCTGGAGAGACCGGGTCAGTCAATTACTAATATACTAATACTCGTAGTAAAATGATTTATCTTCAACTCGCAATCTGTGGATTCTATTCGATTAGATTAGTGGATTCTATTTGATAGATTGAAATTGTACGTTAAACATCACAGCATAGTTGAAAGATATGTGTTGTGTAGAAACCCGAAGTGGGTGGCCAGCAGAGATAGATGGGATGGGCTGAGGGAAGCTGAGGGTTGGTATGTGGAATTGGAGACAAGTGGGAGTGGAGTTGCTGTGTGAGAGATAGAATGATGGTCAAAGATAAAAGTAAAAAGGCTGATGCCGTGCAGGTGTGTGTACACATGCATATACACACACTCTCATTCAAATAAACACATACAAGAACACACACATACATGTAATAGTGCCAGACATGCACAAACATATAAAGTAGGCGTTGCTGTTATGATTTCAGTTGTCCTTGATGTCCTTTGTTTTAATTGTAATTTTTTTCTTTATTTAATTTTTTGTATTGTTGTTTGCTGTTTTCTTCAGTCTTTTCCTTTTTTCTCTTTAGTTAATTCTCTTAGTTGTTGGTGCACTGGGGGGTTCTTGGGGGTGGGAAATGGAATTAACTGTATTTTTTATTTGGGGAACTGTGGGGGGGATCATGGAGGGTTCCGGTTCATGTTTTTTGGCCTGGTGGTAGATCGGTCAACATGCCCTTGAGCAGGGCATTGACCCTGGATGCATCTGTGTGTCACTCTGAATGGGAATCTGTTGGATGACTGGTATGATGTAGTTGTTGAGCGGCTTCACTACAAGTATATTGTATGTTTCGAAATGTTTCGAT
Source organism: Salvelinus namaycush (assembly GCF_016432855.1). NCBI lineage: Eukaryota > Metazoa > Chordata > Actinopteri > Salmoniformes > Salmonidae > Salvelinus > Salvelinus namaycush. Next base: position 28,986,214 of record NC_052325.1, on the reverse strand, counting down.
ATTCAATAAAATAAAATAAAAAATATATATATATACTGCATCCTTAACCATCATCTCAGAACCCAAAATGAAATCTTGCCAAAACGAAGAAACCATATAACTTGTAATACATGTATATTGTACACTGAGTAGTATACAAAACATTACAAACACCTTCTCTTTAAAACACACAGACTGACCAGGTGAATCCAGGTGACAGCTATGATCCCTTATTGATGTCACTTAAATCCACTTCAATCAGTGTAGATGTGTATGAGTGCCATTCAAAGGGGGAATGGGCAAGACAAAAGATTTAAGTGCCTTTGAACAGGGTATGGTAGTAGGTGCCAGGTGCACTGGTTTGTGTCAAGAACTGCAACTCACAGTTTCCTGTGTGTATCAAGATGCAACTCAGTATTAGGAAGGTGTTCTTAATGTTTGGTAGACACAGTGTATATAAACCATAGAGTGTTTAATATTTTCTCACCTGCTCCATGAGTATCTGGGGGTCGTCAGGGATGACATCACCGTCGATGACAGGTCCGAAGGCGGTGTGGTATTTAGCTGGGGTGATGTTCTCTTCCAGCAGCTCCTGGTAGGTCTTCCCCTGCAGGCAGGCGATCAGCTCTGATGAGTCCTCCAGGCTGCAGTCCACTTTGTCCCCCAGCAGCCTTGCATACTTCCCTGGCTGGTAGTTGACCGCCCAGCTGGACAGGGATGTCCCACTCTGGATGATCGCCTTCTGGAACAGATCTGATACACAGCATGCTGACAGAGGTTAGAGGTCAGAGGTTATAGGTCAGGAATTGGAGGTGACTCTTTGTGAAGTGTGACCAGGCTGACAGGAGTTAAGAGGTCAAGGGTAAGGGTTCAGAGGTTGGGTTCAGGGGTTAGAGGTTACTTACCCTCAGAGTAGTGGGACAGAGTTAGCAGGCTCACACAGGAGGCTCCAGCTCCGGAGCCAAACACAGTGACTCTGTCTGGGTCTCCGCTGAATGCAGCAATGTTCTCCTTCACCCAGCGCAGAGCCTGGATCTGGTCCAACAGACCATAGTTGCCTTTAGCTGCCTGGTCACCCGTACTGAGGAAACCTGAAGAAATAACACATAAAAATACACAAAAATATCAAAGGAAAGTCTAGTAAATATCAAGAGTAAAATTATTTTTTTAAATAACACATCAAACAGGAATATCTTATTTAAAAATACTTTTCATCAAAGATATGAACAACAGGATGTAAATATGGGCTAGGAACTAAAGGGAAACACTACTTCAAAAGGAAACACTAGGTTTGATTCCTTACAATTCTGGGACTACATGTAGTCGGCTCACTGGGGATTGGCTACTACGGCAGATACTTATAAATCTCTCATTAATGATTTTAATAAATCAATAATAACAAGTATTACAGTATGCTGTTACAACCTAAGCCTAACGCTAACTCAGTATGTGGCTGCAGTTGTTAAGCCTTACTGTAGACAATATTCATTGTCTTAACACAAGAAAAATCTTGGTGAGATTGACAGACATGTTTTGCAGTGTAGCCAAACCCTGAGGACTCAGTGACTAATGATGTCATGTGACCGTGGCTCACCACCCTCAGTCAGACCTGGGGTAGACCTGGGACACCAGAACATCTGCGTGTCACTGAACACATGCACAGACGCAGACGCAAAATGAGTGTGTCACTAATTCACACACCACACTAGGGACATGAGTGTGTCACTAACAGACATATACAGGATGAGCTGGAGCGTGTGGGTGTCACTGAGGGCTGTGCCACAAGATACATGTGACCTTAAATGATCATGTCAGATCACTTCAACCCTCCTCTCCCCCCCTTCCTCTTCCCTTTCCTCCTCCTCCTCCCCTCCCCCTCTTTTCCTCATCCTCCACTCCATCTTTTCCTCCTCCCTCCCCCTCTCTTTTCCTCCTCCTCCACTCCCCTCTTTTCCTCCTCCTCCCATCCCCTCTTTTCCTCCTCCTCCACTCCCCTCTTTTCCTTCTCCTCCCCTCCCCTCTTTTCCTCCTCATCCACTCCCCTCTTTTCCTCCTCCTCCACTCCCCTCTTTTCCTCCTCCTCCCATCCCCTTTTCCTCCTCCTCCCCCTCTTTTCCTCCTCCTCCACTCCCCTCTTTTCCTCCTCCTCCCATCCCCTTTTCCTCCTCCTCCACTCCCCTCTTTTCCTCCTCCTCCACTCCCCTCTTTTCCTCCTCCTCCCATCCCCTTTTCCTCCTCCACTCCCCTCTTTTCCTCCTCCTCCCCTCCCCTCTTTTCCTCCTCCTCCCATCCCCTTTTCCTCCTCCACTCCCCTCTTTTCCTTCTCCTCCCCTCCCCCTTTTCCTCCTCCTCCACTCCTCTTTTCCTCCTCCTCCACTCCCCTCTTTTCCTCCTCCTCCCCTCCCCTCTTTTCCTCCTCCTCCACTCCCTCACTCCCTCTTTCAGTTTATACTTTCCTCTCCCCTCCTCTCTCCCCCTTCCCTCACCCTCTCTCCCATTCCCTTCACCTCCTTGCCTCTCACCCTGCCTCTCTTCTCTCTCTCCTCTACTCTCTCACCCCCACTTCTCCTCTCTCTCCTCTCATCCTTCTCTCATAAGCTTAATTGAACTCCACCTACTGTGAGCCATAAACACAGAGCTGATGGCTCCCCTCTAACCAGGCGTACACACACACACACACACACACACACACACACACACACACACACACACACACACACACACACACACACACACACACACACACACACACACACACACACACACACACACACACACACACACACACACACACACACACACACACACACACACACAAGAGATGAATCTGGCTGTGTACAGGCTGCTAGCTTCCCAGTGGCAACACAGAAATGTGACATTTCAACCAGTGAGAGAGTAACAGAAAGGTGATTAGGCAGAATTTAACGATGATGATGATGATGATGACAATGACGTGATGATGGTGATGATGACGACAATGATGATGATGATGATGATGATGAAGGTGACTAACCCAGTACTCCCAGTCTGTAGTTGATTGTGATGACGATGACGTTTCCATAGCTAGCCAGGACACTGCCGTCCATCATGCTGCCGCTCCCCTCTGAGTAGGAACCTCCGTGGACGTACACCATCACCGGCCGCAGACCGCCCTCATCATGGATGTCTGGAAACACACACACAAGCCATATTTTCAGAGCGCTAAATAGCTCTTGCAGATATCAAAGAAACATGTGGGTGCATGCATAATATAAGTTGAGGTAGATGGCGTGTGTGTGTGTTTGTACATACTACATACCTTCCTCAGTAGGGACGTATATATTGAGGTAGAGACAGTCTTCACTCTGCTGTGACAGGTATGCGCTGGCTATGTCCAGGTTGGCAGAGTACCAGAGAGGTAACATCTCTGTCAGCAGGCTGTGTTCCTCTACAGGTTGGGGGCAGACGGGAGAGAACTGGGTGGCGTTTCTCACCCCCGGCCAGGACAGGGGGGGCTCAGGGGGCTGGAAGCGTCTCTCCCCGGTGGGGGGGCGGGAGTAGGGGACCCCCAGGTACTGGACCACAGGGCCCAGCAGGTCAGAGGGCATGGGGGTCAACTGACCCCTCAGTCTGCCCTGGGACGTGGTGATGACTGACTGGCTAGCAGCAGGGGGGAGGGACAGGATAAGGGAGAGGAGAGGGGGGAGGACGCCCCTCAGTTTGGACAGGGACAGGAGCATGGAGAGGACACACAGTAGAGAGGAGGGGAGAAAGAGGAGAGGGGTGGGGGGATACGGGGGAGACATGTGGGAGCGTTGGTGTTTAGATCAGGACTCCGACTGTGAGTCTAGCACACACTCAAACAGCGATGGTCTCAGAATATGTCTTTCTCCTCCCTGGGTCAGCCACTCACCTCCCAGTTCTCTCCGCACAGTCACACTGCTCTGCCTGGAGGGAGGGAGAGAGACAGAGACAGACAAAGATGGAAAGACAGACCTTGAATTATATATACAGTTGAAGTCGGAAGTTTACATACACCTTAGCCAAATACATTTATACTCCGCTTTTCACAATTCCTGACATTTAATCCTATAAAAAATTCCCTGTCTTAGGTCAGTTAGGATCACCACTTTATTTTAAGAATGTGAAATTGTCAGCATAATAGTAGAGAGAATTATTTATTTCAGCTATTATTTCTTTCCTCACATTACCAGTTGGTCACAAGTTTACATACACTCAATTAGTATTTGGTAGCATTGCCTTTAAATTGTTTAACTTGGGTCAAACGTTTGGGTAGCCTTCCACAAGCTTCCCACAATAAATTGGGTGAATTTTGGCCCATTCCTCCTGACAGAGATGGTGTAAATGAGTCAGGTTTGTAGGCCTCCTTGCTCATTTCTGCCCACAAATCTTCTATAGGATAGAGGTCAGGGCTTTGTGATGGCCACTCCAATACCTGGACTTTGTTGTCCTTAAGCCATTTTGCCATAACTTTGGAAGTATGCTTGGGGTCATTGTCCATTTGGAAGAACCATTTGCGACCAATCTTTAACTTCCTGACTGAGGTCTTGAGATGTTGCTTCAATATATTCACATAATTTTCCATCCTCATGATGCCATCTATTTTGTGAAGTGCACCAGTCCCTCCTGCAGCAAAGCACCCCCACAACATGATGCTGCCAACCCCCGTGCCTCACGGTTGAGATGGTGTTCTACGGCTTGCAAGCCTCCCCCTTTTTCCTCCAAACATAACAATGGTCATTATGGCCAAACAGTTCTATTTTTGTTTCATCAGACCAGAGAACATTTCTCCAAAAAGTATGATCTTTGTCCCCATGTGCAGTTCCAAACTGTAGTCTGGCTTTTTTATGGCGGTTTTGGAGCAGTGGCTTCTTCCTTGCTGAGCGGCTTTTCAGGTTATGTCGATATAGGACTCGTTTTACTGTGGATATAGATACCTTTGTACCTGTTTCCTCCAGCATCTTCACAGGGTCCTTTGCTGTTGTTCTGGGATTGATTTGCACTTTTCTCACCAAAGTATATTAATCTCTAGGAGACGGAACGTATCTCCTTCCTGAGTGGTATGACAGCTGTGTGGTCCCATGGTGTTTATACTTGCATACTATTGTTTGTACAGATGAACGTGGTACCTTCAGGCATTTGGACATTTCTCCCAAGGATGAACCAGACCAGGAGGTCTCCAATTTTTTTCTGAGGTCTTGGCTGATTTCTTTTGATTTTCCCATGATGTCAAGCAAAGAGGCACTGAGTTTGAAGGTAGGCCTTGAAATACATCCACAGGTACACCTCCAATTGACTCGAATGATGTCAATTAGCCTATCAGAAGCTTCTAAAGCCATCACATAATTTTCTGGAATTTTCCAAGCTGTTTAAAGGCACAGTCAACGTAGTGTATGTAAACTTCTGACCCACTGGAATTGTGATGCAGTGAATTATAAGTGAAATAATCTGTCTGTAAACAATTGTTGGAAAAATTACTTGTGTCATGCACAAAGTAGATGTCCTTACCGACTTGCCAAAACTATAGTTTGTTATCAATACATTTGTGGAGTGGTTGAAAAACTAGTTTTAATGACTCCAACCTAAGTGTATGTAAACTTCCGACCTCAACTGTACATTGAGACTCCTCTTAGCATGTGGGCTGAACTGGGCAAATTCCCTCTTCTACTGCCAGTTGAAAAAAAATGCATGCAAGTTTTGATACAGCCCATAGTGCAAATAAAGGCAGACTTTACAGTATAGATATGAAGACCTAATTAAAAAAACAGCACTGGCCAGAGAGAACAAGCTGTACAACCTTTCAGGGTGCAGAATGATAGAAACTGAGAGACATGCTCTCCTCTCATGCCCCAACTACAGAGTAAGTGAGAGTAATCTTGGTAGCATTTTACAATGGACTACAGGCTACAGCACAGAATAAACTGGTAATAACATGGCAATAGCATGGTGTAATTATTGTTTCGGAGGAATAATCTTTTCTGCCTACATTCAAAATCAACATGCCAACAATCTTAGAGCTGGCAGCATAGTATGTGACAACAACCTGTCATGAATTAAGGTGGGAAAAACAGATACAAAATACCCCAATGTTACTCGTTAGCTATTTCCACATTGTAATTATTGGTTTCTAAATCTCAGCCCTTGCTATTAAATTCAGCCCCCCCCCCCCCCATGCGCATTAACATTTTTAGGACAAGTAATTGTTCTTATTGTATTGATATTGTATTGGTCTCTCCATTCATGACAATACATGTCATTTGACTTGAATTGATTTTAGAGGGGGGGGGGGGGGGTTAATATTTGTGGACCACAAATAACATCTAAATGTATCTCTTAGCTGTGACTGGTAGGCCTACGGCGCTGCAACGTCCTATGTCTGGGCCTGTATCAGCTGCATATGGCTGAATATTTTAATCGGAGCCCATTCCTCTCCATTCGCTGCAGTGACACCCCCCAGGTGCTACAGTGGCCATGACACAGGTTGTGCAGCTTAGATCATGACGCTTTGACTCCGGACATATCTAAAGAAAGCAACCTTATCCATCTGCTATCCAGCTATATTATCTATCTACAGCCTATAGTGAAATACATTTTATAGCGGGTTTTAGTCACAACATTTTCACTGTGAAGCGCAACATCCGATGAATAGTAATGAGTGTTGTAGCCTACAGGACAACAAACACACACACACAGAAGAACAGGGTGATAGATGAGACTCACCGACACACACGTCATAGCTCCATTGGTCTGTTCATGTGGCTGCTGCGGTAAAAATGTCAGCTGGCAGAGCATTTCATCCTTAACCACGAAAAAAAGAGAAGAAGGAGAGAGAAAACAGGAGAGCGGTGCTAGAAATCCCGGGACCGTGTGTCACTGGACTGCAGAGCCTCGTGCGCCAGCGACGTGCCTGGGGTATATTCCGCGGTGAGCTCCCGGGAATAACCTATGTATTTATTGTCCGAACCCCGCAACAACTGAATACGGTACTAGACGTGGTTATTGTTAATGAATAACACAAACACGATGTTCACATCTCCCTCTCCCTTCCCCTCTCTGTCTTTCTTTCTCTGTCTCTCCCTCTCAAAAGACGCTAATGGTAAGTGTTGAATTGAGCCTGCAGCCAATAGATTCCTGCACCCTCATCAGCTTGGACGGACACACACACACACACACACACACACACACACACACACACACACACACACACACACACACACACACACACACACACACACACACACACACACACACACACACACACACACACACACACACACACACACACACACACACACACACACACACACTCACGGGACAGGCTATCAGTAATCACAGCACAGCTCATCTTAGCTTCTGGATCCAAGTTGGGAGAACTGTGTCTCAGGCAAGATGGAACATAAATGGGATGGGATAACTTCATAATACCTTTCTTCTATTTGATACAAAAAAGATAAAGCAGCCTTTGCCAAAACCCCACATTTTCTCGATAGCAGCACCATGGTAAAATACATACTGTATGAATGTTGTTTTTTAAATCACACAAACAGCTTCATGACAAACGACCTTAAAAAAAACAATCAAATTACTGAGTCAGAAGTTAACATCACATTAGTGTGTTCTGTCTCCACCTCTGTCTGTGTTCTTTCCTGGGGCCATTCCAGCTGGACTGTGTGACACATGACTCACCCAATTACCTCAAATCCTTAGTCCTCAATGTCAGCTCAGTTTAATCCTAACTGTAACCAATGATGCCACACAACAAAGATGATTCTCCCTTTGCCACCCGAAAGTGGATATGTGAAATGGCCCATGGAGGTATTTTTGGGTCCAAAAAGTTGGACCTGGACCTGAGGACAAACAGAACTGGACCAGAATGGACCTGATCATTTAAGAAAAAGGGGGACCCAGACCCGAACGAAACCGAGAACAATCAGACCCAGACACGACGACATCCAGACCGATTGGACCTGAGTGACAAAAAAATGTGTGTCAGCCAAGTTGCTCTTCTGGTTAACGAATAGGTCCTAGATCCCTGCTGTTTGTTGTTTTCAATCTTCCTTGTGACCTGCCCTGTCTGGAACTGCGAGTAGTAACAGCGTAACCTACGTTGCTAGCTACCATAACAAAGACCAAAGCCACGGGAGTACCATTGAGGACAGTGGTGTCTGTCACGGATTCCCCCGGTACTGCTGCTCATTCAGTGCACCATGTCCGGAGGTCTACGTCACCGGCTCTAGGCGTCACTGAACTGTTTCATTACGCACACCTGGATCCCATTTCCCCTAATTAGTAATTGTATATATGTGCCCTCTGTTCACCATTGTCTTGTGGGTTATTGTTCCCATGTCCGTTGGTCTTGTGAGTACCTGTGCTTTGTTGTTTCGGCTTTCGTGCTGCGTGTATTGTGTACTCGTTATTATGGGTCTCGTCCCATCTATTGTTGTGCACTTGTTATTACGGGTCTCCTCCCGTGTATTGTTATTATGGGTCTCGTCCCGTGTATTTATTAGAGGTTTAACCTCGCCCTTTTGTTTGGGTTACATGCCTGTGTTTTTGTATAGGTATTTGTTTTGGGCTTTGTCCCCATGCCTTTTCATGGCATGTTGTATTTTTGGGGGAAGTATTAAAACCTATTACGTATTCCTGCACCTGTCTCCAATAATTTATACAACGTGACAGAATAACCGACCCTAAATGGAGCAAGCGGGAACAGCCCATCCGATGCCGCCGCAACTTCGGCAGCTGCAACTGGCCCATCCGCCGCAACTTCGGCAGCTGCAACTGGCCCATCCGCCGCAACTTCGGCAGCTGCAACTGGCACGTCCGACGCCGCTGCAACTGGCACGTCCGACGCCGCTGCAACTGGCACGTCCGACGCCGCTGCAACTGGCCCATCCGCCGCAACTTCGGCAGCTGCAACTGGCACGTCCGACGCCGCTGCAACTGGCACGTCCGACGCCGTCGCAACTTCGGCAGCTGCAACTGGTCCGTCCGACACCGCCGCTACTTCGGCAGCTGCAACTGGCCCGTCTGACGCCGTCGCAACTTCGGCAGCTGCAACTGGCCCGTCTGACGCCGTCGCAACTTCGGCAGCTGCAACTGGACCGTCCGACACCGCCGCTACTTCGGCAGCTGCAACTGGCCCGTCTGACGCCGACATAACTTCGGCAGCTGCAACTGGCCCTGACCGACCCGTACCGCGTCCTTGTGGTCGTCCTCAAGGCCGATGTCGTCCCGCTGCTGGTGTTGTGCACTTGTTATTACGGGTTTTGTCCCGTGTATTGTTATTACGGGTTTCATCCCGTGTATTTATTAGAGGTTTAACCACGCTCTTTTGTTTGGGTTATATCCCTGGGTTTTTATATACGTGTTTTTTTTTAGCATTGTCCCGTGCCTTTTCATGGCATGTTGTATTTTTGGGAGGAGTATTAAAACCCCCTATTACGTATTCCTGCATCTGTTTCCAATCATTTATACAACGTGACAGTGTCTCTCTATCACAGGTGAACAAACAAAAAGAGTTCTACAAGCAGTTGTTACAACAACAAGAAAATAGCTTCAAGTGTTTTGTCTGAATACTGGTGGAGTCAACTAATAAAAGAATGGACGACCTGACCAGAGAGGTCCAGGACCTGAAGAACAGTTTGCAGTTTTCCCAGGGTCAGCTCGAGTTGAAACAGGAGAACGGCAAGATGACAGCAATCTGTAAGTCATTGAGAGAGGACATCCGTTCTGTATGTGAATCCATGATAACAATGACGGAGAAATCAGACTCGAGGGACAATCAAGGTGGAACAACATGGTTGTGGACGGAATTGCAGAAACTCCACATGAGACCTGGACAGAGTCTAAAGACAAAGTGAGGGAAATGATCTCTGAGAAATTGAAGATGGACCACAGGAAGATTGAGATGGAACGCGCCCACAGGACTGTAAAACCCACCACCGGCCCAGGTGACAGGTCCAGGCCGATAGTGGTCAAGTTCCTGAGTTTCAAGAACAAGGTAGCTGTTGTGGAAAGAGCCAAGAACTTGAGAGGAACGTATATCTGTCACGTGTGCTCCCTCTCCGGCCTCTAGGTCACCAGGCTGCTCGTTATGGTGCACACCTGTCACCATCGTTACCCGCACCTGCGCATCGTCAGACTCACCTGGACTCCATCACTTCCCTGATTACCTTTCCTATATATGTCACTCCCTTTGGTTCCTTCCCCAGGCGTCATTGTTTCTGTTTCATGTCTGTGTGCTGTTAGTGTTTCTTGTTTTGTATTATGTTCCATTTATTTTATTAAAACACTCACTCCCTGAACTTGCTTCCCGACTCTCAGCGCACATTGTTACAGAATGACGGCTCACCTAAGGGAAGCATCAGGGATTGTTTTTCTTTTGTTTTTTTGTTTCGATGGGAATGACGTCGGTCCGGGAGCCGCTACAGGCTCGCATGCCTCAGCCGGTCTGTCAGGTTCCTGCGCCCCAGCTGGCGACAGGTTCCCGCGCATCAGCCGGGGTGACTGGTCCGCTCCTGATCCCCTGGATCGTCCCTTTGGTTGGCGCCCTGCGGCTGGAGCTGAATGCGCCAGGGAGGGGGGAGCGTCACATATGTAGGCTCTCTCCGGCGCTCTAGGTCACCATGCTCCCACTTCTCAGCCAGACTGACAGGTTCCGTTCCTGATCCCTGGGATCTCATTTTGGTCGGCGTCCTGCGGCTGGAGCCGCGCGTCGGGGAGGGGTACTGTCAGGTGTGCTCCCTCTCCGGCCTCTAGGTCACCAGGCTGCTCGTTATGGCGCACACCTGTCACCATCGTTACGCACACCTGCACTTCGTCAGACTCACCTGGACTCCATCACTTCCCTGATTACCTTTCCTATATATGTCACTCCCTTCGGTTCCTTCCCCAGGCGTCATTGTTTCTGTTTCATGTCTGTGTGCTGTTAGTGTTTCTTGTTTTGTATTATGTTCCATTTATTTTATTAAAACACTCACTCCCTGAACTTGCTTCCCGACTTGCTTCAGCGCACATTGTTACAATATCTTTATCAACGAGGACTATCCTGAAGCTGTGCACCAGAAGAGGAAAGAACTCATCCCAGCCATGAAAGCTGCCAGAGCGCGTGGGTACATTGCTTCCATCCACTATGACAGAAGCCTGGAAGGGATGAGAGAGCCAAGCCTATGGGTTCGTAGCTTCAACCCCACAGCACACACATACATCAATTGATTAATGGACTGCTGAATATATTTTTTGGTATCTTGCTTTGTTTGATCTTTTCCATGTTATGTCTATCTCTGATAAGCTACACAGGAAAGGGCTGAAAATACCCCGTATTAAAATATGTAGCCTTCGATATAAGGTTCATGAAATCAAAAATGAGCAAACATCAAATAACATTCATATATTAGCAATTTCTGAGACTCCGATAATTCATTTGATGATACAGCAGTAGCAATTCAAGGATATAAGATTCATAGAAAAGATAGAAATGCTTATGAGGGACTTGTTGCTGTATATATTCAGAGCCATATCCCTGTAATGCTTAGAGAAGACCTTATGTCAAGTGTTATTGAAGTGTTTTGGTTGTAGGTTAACTTGGCACATCTAAAGCCTTTTCTTTTGGAGTGTTGCTATAGGCCACCAAGTGCTAATAGTCAGTATCTAAATAATATGTGTGAAATGCTTGATAGTGTATGTGATGTAAACAGAGAGGTCTACTTTCTTGGGGACCTGCATATTGACTGGTTTTCATCAAGCTGTCTGCTTCAAAAGTAAGCTTCTCACTGTAACCAGAGCCTGTAATCTGGTTCAGGTTATTAATACATTTACCAGGGTGTTTACAAACACTACAGGAACAAGATCATCCACATGTATCGATCACATTTTTACTAATACTGTAGAACTTTGTTCTAAAGCTGTATCCATGCCCATTGGATGCAGTGATCACAATATAGTGGCTATATCCTGGAAATCCAAAGTTCCTAAAGCTGGGCCTAAAATAGTGTATAACAGATAATACAAAAGATTTTGCTGTGACTCATATGTGGATGATGTTAAAAATATTTGTTGGTCTGCTGTGACTAATAAGGAGCATCCAGACGCTACACTTGATTCATTTATGAAAATGCTTCTTCCAATTATTGATAAACATGCACCTGTTAAGAAACTGACTGTTAGAACTGTTAAGGCTCTATGGATTGAGGAGTTGAAAAAATGTATGTTTGAAAGAGATGGGACAAAAGGAGTGGCTAATAAGTCTGGCTACGCATCTGACTGGCTGACTTACTGCAAATGTAGAAATTATGTGTCTAAACTCAACAAAAAGGAGAATAAACTATTATAAAGCCAAGATCACTGATATAAAGACTTGAGTACTTTAAATGAAATTATGGGCAGAAAGAAAAATTCAGCTCCATCTTTCATCGAATCAGATGGCTTATTCATCACAAAACCATTTGATGTTGCCAATTATTTTAATGATTACTTCATTGGCAAAGTGGGCAAAATAAGGCAGGAAATGCCAACAATTAACAATGAGCCATCGTATTCATGCATAAAAAACAAATAATGAAAAAAAAGCAGATTTGTTTTGTTATCGATCAATAATGACAAACCTCCTGGCATTGATAACTTAGATGGAAAGCTACTGAGGATGGTTGCTGACTCTATAGCTACTCCTATCTGTCATATCTTTAATCTGAGCCTAGAGGAAAGTCTTTGTCCTCAGGCCTGGAGGGAAGCTAAAGTGATTCCGCTACCCAAGAGTGGTAAAGCGGCCTTTACTGGTTCTAACAGCAGACCTATAAGCTTGCTGCCAGCTCTTAGCAAACAGTTGGAAAAAATTGTGTTTGACCAAATACAATGCTATTTCTCTGTAAACAAATGAACAACAGAATTTCAGCATGCTTATAGAGAAGGGCACTCAACATGTACTGCATTGACATAAATAACTGATGATTGGTTGAAACAAATTGATAAGAAGATTGTGGGAGCTGTACTGTTAGATTTCACTGCAGCGTTTGATATTATTGACCATAACCTGTTGCTGAAAAAACATATGTATTATGGCTTTTCAACCTCTGCCATATTGTGGATTCAGAGCTATCTATCTAATAGAACTCAAAGGGTTTTCTTTAATGGTCCATGTATGGTGATGATTCAACCATATTCGCACCAGAAACCACAGCTAATCAAGTTGCAGTCTATTTTGGAATGGGTGGCCAGTAAGAAACTGGTTCTGAACATCTCTAAAACTAAGAGCACTGTATTTGGTACAAATCATTCCCTAAATTCTAGACCTGACTTATCAATGACCCCAGCTCAGTTAATCCCTACCATTGTGTCGCTGAGTCATCATAATGCTTTAGCAAATGTACATTATACCAGGGGCAGTGGTAGACACAATGTAAGTCACCTAATTGATATCCCTCGAACTGCCCTAAATGCCTCTGCTGATCCTACAGCTATTGTATGCAGCAATCATGTGTCTATGAACCAGATTTATGCTGTTAGCACTGAGGCGGTGTGCCCTAGTAGGAAGTTCCCTGTGTGCAGCTCACCCTGCACTAACATAAATAACATGAGAATATCTACTTCTGCTAAGCTTCCCAGTAAAGCAATGAAAACAAGCAAGCATCCCAGAAAAGTGCTCAAAATAGCCCACGTTAACATATGTAGCTTAAGAAACAAGGTTCATGAAATTAATAACTTGCTTGTAACAGATGACATTCATATTCTGAATATGTCTGAAACTCCCTTAGACAATACCTTTGATGATACAGTGGTAGCAATACAAGTTTATAACATTTACAGAAAATACAGAAATGCCAGTGGTGGAGGTGTTGCTGTTTATATTCAGAACCACATTCCTGTAAGAATGTGAGAGGATCTCATGTTAAATACTATTGAAGTAATATGGCTACAGGTTCATCTGCATCACCTAAAGCCCATTCTTGTGGGAAGCTGCTATAGACCACCAAGTGCTAACAGTCAGTATCTGGATAACATGTGTGAAATGCTTGATAATGTATGTGATATCAAGCTAGCCTTTGCTAGCCTAGAGTCAACCTACCAGGGTAGTTACAAACAGCACAGGAATGAAATCATCAACATGTATTGATCACATCTTTACTAAGAAATGTGCTTGAAAGCAGTATCCAGATCCATCGGATGTAGTGATCACAATATAGTAGCCATATCTAGGAAATCCAAAGTTCCAAAGTCTGGGCCTAATATAGTGTATAAGAGGTCATACAATAAGTTTTGTAGTGATTCCTGTTGTTGATGTAAATAAAATGTGTTGGTCTGTGGTGTGTAATGAGGAGCGAACAGATGTTGAACTTGACACATTTATGAAATTGCTTATTCCAGTTACTAATAAGCATGCACCCTTTAATTATGGCTGCAAGCCCGAGGTCGGTACACCTATGACAACATCCAGCTCAAAGTGCAGGGCGCGAAATTCAAAAAAATATTTTTTTAAAATATTTAACTTTCACACATTAACAAGTCCAATACAGCATATGAAAGGTACACATCTTGTGAATCAAGCCAACATGTCCGATTTTTAAAATGTTTTACAGGGAAGACAAAATATGTAAATCTATTAGCTAACCACGTTAGCAAAAGACACCACTTTTCTAACTCCATCAGTTTCTTACTCCATCAGGTGCTATCACCAATTCGACCAAATAAAGATAGAAATAGCCACTAACCAAGAAAAAACTTCATCAGATGATAGTCTGATAACATATTTATTGTATAGCATAGGTTTTGTTAGAAAAATTTGCATATTTCAGGTATAAATCATAGTTTGCCATTGCAGCCACCATCACAAATCTCACCAAAGCGACTAGAATTACTACAGAGAGCAACGTGTATTACCAATTTACTCATCATAAAACATTTCTTAAAAATAGACAGCGCATAGCAATGGAAAGACACAGATCTTGTGAATTCAGACAACATTTCAGATTTTCTAAGTGTTTTACAGCGAAAACACAATAAATCGTTATATTAGCATACCACATGTGCAAACGTTACCCGAGCATTGATTCAAGCCAAAGAGAGCGATAACGTAATCATCGCCAAAATATATTAATTTTTTCCCTAACCTTCTCAGAATTCTTCCGATGACACTCCTGTAACATCATATTACAACATACATATAGAGTTTGTTCGAAAATGTGCATATTTAGCCACAAAAAAACGTGGTTATACAATGACAATACTAGCAAAACTAGCCTGAAAATGTCGGGCGCCATCTTTCACAGTGATCTTGTCTCATGAATAACTATTCATAAACTTGACTAAAAAAATATAAGTTGGACAGCTATCGAAAGACAAATTAGTTCTTAATGCAATCGCTGAATTACATTTCTAAAATTATCCTTACTGTGCAATACAGGGTTCGCCAAGCGAAGCTATACCAAAAAAAATGGCGGAATATGCGTTTAACATTTTTCGACAGAACAACGATTTATCATCTTAAATATTTCTTACTATGAGGTGATCTTCCATCAGAATCTTGGGCAATGTATCCTTTCTTGGGTCTAATCTTCTTTTGGTCGAAAGATGTCCTCTTGTCCGTCGAAATGCCCACTAACGTTCGACCGGGACCCCGAAACGTGCCCGGCGCTTCAAAGTGCATCACAAAGCAATGCCTCAAAATCGCACTAAACGGATATAAATTGCTATAAAACGGTTTAAATTAACTACCTTATGATGTTTTTAACACCTATAACGAGTAAAAACATGACCGGCGATATATTACTGGCTAAACAACAGCTTGGAAAGAGAGCAGGTCCGACGTCCATCGTGCGTCAGGCGCAGGGAGCAAAAGAACGGTACATCCGGTCTTTGGCCTTTTATACAGGCCCTGATTGCGCAATCGACTCCATTCAAATTGTCACCACTTACTGACATCTAGAGGAAGGCGTGGGCAGTGTTTGTATCCTCATAGCATTTACAGGGACTTTAAAACTGACCTGGGACCAGAGGCCAAGATTTCTGAAATCTCACTCCCTGTCAGGAAAAGTGCTGTAGAATGAGTTCTGTTCCACTCAGAGACATAATTCAAACGGCTATAGAAACTAGAGAGTGTTTTCTATCCAATAATAACAATAATATGCATATTGTACGAGCAAGAATTGAGTACGAGGCCGTTTGAAATGGGCACCTTTAATCAGAGCTACTCAATACTGCCCCTGCAGCCATAAAAAGTTAAGAAAAGGACTTGTGGACAGATGAGGAAATTAAAAATTGTATGGTTGAGAGGTATGAGGCAAAAAAAATGGCAAATAAGTCTGGCTGCACAACCGATTGGCATACGTACTGCAAATTGAGAAATCATGTGATTAAACTGAAGAAAAATATGAAGAAACTACACTATGACACAAAGATATGCCATAAATATTGATAGTAAAAAGCTTTGGAGCACCTTCAATGAAATTCTGGGAAAAAAGGCAAACTCGGCTCCATCATTCATTGAATCAGATGGCTCATTCATTACAAAACCCACTGATATTGCCAAATACTTTAATGATTTTTTTCATTGGCAAGATTAGCAAACTTAGGCATGACATGCCAGCAACAAACACTGACACTACACATCCAAGTATATCTGACCAAATTATGAAAGACAAGAATAGTAATTTTGAATTCCGTAAAGTGAGTGTGGAAGAGGTGAAAAAATGATTGTTGTCTATCAACAATGACAAGCCAACGGGGTCTGACAACTTGGATGGGAAAAAAATTACTGAGGATAATAGCGGACGATATTGACACTCCTGTTTGCCATATCTTCAATTTAAGCCTACTAGAATGTGTGTGACCTCAGGCCTGGAGGGAAGCAAAAGTCATTCCGCTACCTAAGAATAGTAAAGCCCGCTTTACTGGCTCACATAGCCGACCAATCAGCCTGTTACCAAACCTTAGTAAAGTTTTGGAAAAAATTGGGTTTGACCAGATACATTGCTGTTTTACAATAAACAAGTTGACATTTCAGCATGCTTATAGGGAAGGACATGCAACAAGCACAGAACTTACACAAATGACTGATGTTTGGCTCAGAGAAGTGTATGATAAAAAGATTGTGGTGGCTGTTTTGTTACACCCCCTGCTATATTGTGGATAAAGAGTTACCTGTCTAACAGAACACAGAGGGTGTTCTTTAATGGAAGCTTTTCCAACATAATTGAGGTAGAATCAGGTATTCCCCAGGGCAGCTGTCTAGGCCCCTTACTTTTTTCAATCTTTACTAACGACACACCACTGGCTTTGAATAAAGCCGGTGTGTCTATGTATGTGGATGACTCAACACTATACATGTCAGCTACTACAGCAACTGAAATGACTGCAACACTTAACAAAGAGCTGCAGTTAGATTCAGAATGGGTGGCAAGGAATAAGTTAGTCCTAAATATTTCAAAAACTAAAAGCATTGTATTTGGGACAAATCATTCACTAAACCCTAAACCTCAACTAAATATTGTAATAAATAATATGGAAATTGAGCAAGTTGAGGTGACTTAACTGCTTGGAGTAACCCTTGATTGTAAACTGTCATGGTCAAAACATATTGATACAAGAGTAGCTAAGATGTGAAGAAGTCTGTCCATAATAAAGTGCTGCTCTACCTTCTTAACAGCACTATCAACAAGGCAGGTCCTACAGGCTCTAGTTTTGTTGCACTTGGACTACTGTTCAGTCGTGTGGTCAGATGCCACAAAGAGGAACTTAGGAAAATTGCAATTGGCTCAGAACAGGACTATACGGCTGGCCCTTGGATGTACACAGAGAGCAAACAATAATATGCATGTCAATCTCTGCTGGCTCAAAGTAGAGGAGAGGTTGACTTCATCACTTCTTGTATTTGTGAGAGGTATTGACATGTTGAAAGCAGCGAGCTGTCTGTTTAAACGACTAGCACACAGCTCAGACACCCATACATACCCCACAAGACATGCCACCAGAGGTCTCTTCACAGTCCCCAAATCCAGAATAGACTATGGGAGGCGTACAGTACTACATAGAGCCATGACTACTAAAAATAGACCTTATGGACCAGCGGGGACTGTGAAGCAACACAAACATAGGCACAGACACATGGATACACACACATGATAACATACCCATGTACAGTTGAAGTCGGAAGTTTACATACACTGAGGTTGGAGTCATTAAAACTTGTTTTTCAACCATTCTACAAATGTCTTGTTAACAAACTATAGTGTTGTCAAGTCAGTTAGGACATCTACTTTGTACTTTGTTTACAGACAGATTATTTCACTTATAATTCACTGTATCACAATTCCAGTGGGTCAGAAGTTTACATACACTAAGTTGACTGTGCCTTTAAACAGCTTGGAAAATTCCAGAAAATGATTTGATGGCTTTAGAAGCTTCTGGTAGGCTAATTGACATCATTTGAGTCAATTGGAGGTGTACATGTGGATGTATTTCAAGGCCTACCTTCAAACTCAGTGCCTCTTTGCTTGACATCATGGGAAAATCAAAAGAAATAAGCCAAGACCTCAGAAAAAAATTGGAGACCTCCACAAGTCTGGTTCATCCTTTTCAAATGCCTGAAGGTACCACGTTCATCTGTACAAACAATAGTACGCAAGTATAAACACTATGGGACCACGCAGCCGTCATACCGCTCAGGAAGGAGACGCGTTCTGTCTCCTAGAGATGAACGTACTTTGGTGCGAAAAGTGCAAATCAATCCCAGAACAACAGCAAAGGACATTGTGAAGATGCTGGAGGAAACAGGTACAAAAGTATCTATATCCACAGTAAAACGAGTCCTATATCGACATAACTTGAAAGGCCGCTCAGCAAGGAAGAAGCCACTGCTCCAAAGCCACCATAAAAAAGCCAGACTACGGTTTGCAACTGCACATGGGGACAAAGATCGTACTTTTTGGAGAAATGTCCTCTGGTCTGATGAAACAAAAATAGAACTGTTTGGCCATAATGACCATCGTTATGTTTGGAGGATAAAGGGGGAGGCTTGCAAGCTGAAGAACACCATCCCAACCGTGAAGCACGGGGGTGGCAGCATCATGTTGTGGGGGTGCTTTGCTGCAGAAGGGACTGGTGCACTTCACAAAATAGATGGCATCAGAGAAGAAAAATTATGTGGATATATTGTAGCAACATCACAAGACATCAGTCAGGAAGTTAAAGCTTGGTCACAAATGGTTCTTCCAAATGGACAATGACCCCAAGCACACTTCCAAAGTTGTGGCAAAATGGCTTAAGGACAACAAAGTCAAGGTATTGGAGTGGCCATCACAAAGCCCAATCCTATAGAAAAGTTGTGGGCACAACTGAAAAAGCGTGTGCGAGCAAGGAGGCCTACAAACCTGACTCAGTTACACCAGCTCTGTCAGGAGGAATGGGCCAAAATTCACCCAACATATTGTGGGAAGCTTGTGGTGGGCTACCTGAAACATTGAACCAAGGGTTAAACAATTTAAAGGCAATGCTACCAAATACTAATTGAGTGTATGTAAACTTCTGACCCACTGGGAATGTGATGAAAGAAATAAAAGCTGAAATAATAAATCATTCTCTCTATTATTCTGATATTTCACATTCTTAAAATAAAGTGGTGATCCTAACTGACCTAAGACAGGGGATCTTTACTAGGATTAAATGTCAGGAATTGAGAAACTGAGATTAAATATATTTGGCTAAGGTGTATGTAAACTTCAACTGTACACATGGATTTTGTGGTAGTAGAGTATGGGCCTGAGAGCACACAGTGTGTTGTGAATTCTGTAATGAATGTATTGTAATGTTTTTAAAATCGTATAACTGCCTTAATTTTGTCATACCCCAGGAAGCTAATGGTGATCCATAATAAATACAAATACCTCAGCTGAGTCTGGTAATGAATGGTGTGGCTGTTAAACAAGTTGAGGAGACTAAATTACTTGGCGTTACCTTAGATTGTAAACTGTCATGGTCAAAACATATAGATTCAATAGTTGTGAAGATGGGGAGGTCTGTCCGTAATAAAGAGATGCTCTGCTTTTTTGACACCACACTCCAAAAGTCCTGCAGGCTCTAGTTTTGTCTTATGTTGATTATTGTCCAGTCGTGTGGTCCAGTGCTGTAAGGAAATACCTAGTTAAGCTGCAGCTGGCCCAGAACAGAGCAGCATGTCTTACTCTTTGTAATCAGAGGGCTGATATAAATACTATGCATGCCGATCTCTCTCGGCTAAGAGTTGGAGAGACTGACTGCATCACTTCTTTTTATAAGAAATATTGTGTTGAAAACCCCAAATTGTTTGCATAGTCAACATACACACACACAGCTCTCGCACACACACTTACCCCACCAGACATGCCATCAGGGGTCTTTCCACAGTCCCCAAATCCAGAACAACTTCAAGAAAGCATACAGTATTATATAGGGCTATTATTGCATGGAACACTGTTCCATCTCATATTTCTCAACTGAACAGCATACCTGGTTTCAGAAAACAGATAGAGCAACGGCACAACGCCTCCCCCGTATTTGACCTAGATAGTTTGTGTGTATGTATTGATATGTTGGCTAAGTGTGCCTTTAAAAAAATACAGAGCCGTTCATGTCTATTAATGTTCTGTATTATGTAATGTTTCATGTTTTATGTGGACCCCAAGAAGAGTAGCTGCTGCTTTTGCAATAGCTAATGGGGATCCTAATAAAATACAAAATATGTTGGCTAAGCCTTCTATAAGTCAATAAATTCCTTATGAGCGTAAAATAAATATGCTGTAGGCTATTCAGAGCCGTGGTCGGGTCCATTCGGGTCCATCAGCTGTAGTTACATAGACCCGAAA
Source organism: Salvelinus namaycush (assembly GCF_016432855.1). Lineage (NCBI taxonomy): Eukaryota > Metazoa > Chordata > Actinopteri > Salmoniformes > Salmonidae > Salvelinus > Salvelinus namaycush. The sequence continues at coordinate 28,965,404 of NC_052325.1, read as the reverse complement.
ACCGATGACAATCAAACAGGACCCAATCTGGACCCACTCGAGTCCCGGTTATTATCCATCCATCCTCTCAGGAAAACAAAACAGACTGGGTATGCATACATCAGCCCAATACAGTTCAGTGCATGAGGGTAAGTTTATAAATCCACAAGTCCCTAAAACGGGTGCCTAGGAGGACCGTGCCGCCCTTGCCATTCAGTCAGATACTGTATGTCTTCCCATATAAAGCCTGCATCAGATGTCTGCTGTGAGTAGGGCTACAAAGCTACTGGTAAGTTACCAGAACAGTTAATCTATGGCAATTTTGGTAAATTATATAAAAAGTATTCATATAGTATTAATTTTTTATATCTGTGCCCATATTGTCCAAAAGTTCATTTTTTATTTTATTATTTTACATGTGATAAGGCCACACAGAGGGCCAGCAATAATTAGACACCTGTGATAATCTGAAGTAACCAAAAAAGGCCACTAGATGTCATGGGATAACCCCCACCCCCCCAAAAAAAAAAAAAACATAAAAGTGACCAAAATGCTGGTAGTTTACTGGTAAATGTAAAAAGTTACCAGTAATAAACCCTCCCTTTGCAACCCTACCTGTGAAGCAATGTGAGGACTAGCTCTCTCCTGTGGTCTTTTTAGTAACCCTAGTCTCATCTGCAGGACACACAAACAGGTAGTGGAGCGATGCTGCCCTCTGCTGGATCATAAACGTAGAGGCAGTTCTAAAAGTGTTTTTTGGAAACCACAATTTCAACAGAAGCAACAATGTATGCAATATAAGAAAACTACTTTATTTAGGTACAGAATAAAAACAACTTCTGACTTGTTCAATAAGGATGTTCATTACCTCATGCAAAATGTTTTGCTATGCTGTGAATCAGAATCATCTTTATTCACCAAAGACATTTGCATGTACAGGAATTTGACTAAGTAAAAAGCTACTGCTACAAATGTTTTGGTAGGCTGTGCCCTACTGAACACAACCTTGTATTAATTTTATGTTTGCAACATTAGGATAGACAAGAATAATAGCAATAAAAACATCATGCTAGAATTGGTGTTAATAATCAGTGTTTAGTGGACATAGAGGCTGGGGTTGGCTATAAAGTCATTGATCTTCTGGGCTGTGTGGTCTAACTCTGTGGTGTTACTGTACTTCAGCAGGTTGTAGGAGCGGACAAAGTAGTGTCTCAGGTAGCGCTGGCTCACACACTTCAACAGCTTCCTGGCTACACGCAGCACACACTCCTTTACACAGCGCCAGTCACGCCCACATGGAAACTTCTCACAGCACCAGAACAACAGAGTCTGCAGAGAGAGCGAGAAGGATAAATGCAGAGAGTGATGACTATGTACACCAGAAATATATAATATAACTTTGAACATCTGAAAGGGTGAGAGTTGATTGGTTAACTGAGGCTGTATGAAAAGGGGGCAGTCCTTGTGCAGGGACATTGCATTGTGATTGGGTACCTGCAGGTGGAAGGCTGTGATGACAGGCTTGGTGCCGGGACACCAGGTGTCCTCCTTCAGCTGTCTGACAACACGGTAACACTTCCTACGGCAACCACCGTCCTCATCAACGGCCACTAGCAACGCCTGCTCCGCCCGTGAGAACGACAACAGCCAGTGGTAATTAGACGTTGCCATGAGGTTAAACCCAAACGACTGAAGAGAGGGAGAGATAGAGAGAAAGTAAGTTAGGGTGTAGAAGGTTATAAGGGTTAGAAAGCATGTTTCCAAGCTGAGACCTTGATGCAGCGAGCTCTCTCTGTGGTTGGCCAGCGCTGCAGAAGGCGGGGCCAGCGGGCTTTCTTCGGCCAATAGTTGATCAGCTCCACAGTGGGAACAAGTTCTGCCTCCATCACACCCTCCGCCGTCTCTATGGCAACACGCACTACCGAACCCACAGACTCCAAGATGCTGACCTTACCTACGTTCGCTCACACTCTCTCTCTCACACACACACACACACACACACACACACACACACACACACACACACACACACACACACACACACACACACACACACACACACACACACACACACACACACACACGATCAGGTTAGAATGTGTGCGTGTGTGCACTTTTGCTACGAGGGAAGCCTTTGGCCTGGTCAGTTTATAGATTTTACTCTGGCCCAACACCTATCAACACTGTTGCCAGTGTGTGTATGTTGCTTGTAGAGGTATTCAATGTGACGGAAAGCTTTTCCAGTGTGTGGGAGGTCTGATCAGTCTAATCCACGGCCTGTCCTGCCCCGCCACACACTCACCACTGAAGCTGCAGGTCAGTATGGCGGTCTCTAGTTGTTCTCTGAAGAGACTGACCACCTTGGCCGGTACAATGTCTCCCTCAACACACACTTTGGCATCCTGTAAAACAGTGGTCACCAACCTTTGGAGTGAAGATCACGTTCGCAGTCAAAAACATGACTTTAAACAAGCCTATACAACATTAACCTAATAAAAACACTTTTGTAAGAATGAGGTTTGTGCAATAGGCCTAATACATCACAGCATGTTGGCTATATGCTTGGCCTGACAATTTTTTTCTTCTCAGACCATATTATGTGTTTCAAAACGCAACCTTTGATAACAAAATAGATCAGTTGGTGTTTAACTTGCCAGGAACTACTGAGCATAAATTTTAATAAATAGCTTTTTATTTGATTGGACTGCTGATACTTGCGTCTGATGGTCAGTCTCAGCAGAGGGAGGGAAAGAGCAGGGTCTGCCTCTTAAGGTCCCTGCTCTCTCCTTTCCTCCAGTGAGACTGACCAGAGAGAGGGGAACAGTCTTCCACCTGATGGGGAAACTCAAGTCGCACCGCTTATGTACAAATTAATGTTGTTTCTATGACCAGAAAAATAAAAATAAATCCTCAATATTAAAATAGACACGACGAGCTGCTAATAATAAAAATGCAGGCCTATCGATACACTTGGCTACTCATTCATCGCAGCTGCAGTGCGAGTGGAAGTAGGGAGAAGCAGATTTTATGTTTTGTAAGTGGTGAATAAAAACAATGTTGACAGTGCTGAATAAAAACTTAAACATTAACTCACTCAAACAGCAGCTCTTTGATGTATTCTTCGACAGTCTCTCTGGTCATGGTTTTTAAAAGTTACCAAATCTCACATAGGCTAGTATCAAACTTTGCTGTGGGGTCGGGGAAGCTGTCGGCACTGTGATTTGAGCTATTCGATTGGCCAGTGCAGTAGGAGCACTTGATTTAGCCACAGCTCTCCTGGTCATTCAGATAGGCGGAGTTTGACAAATTAAAAGGTTCAAAATGGGAACACTTTGCCTACCCAGTACGCAGGGCTTCTGAATCAAGTGAACCTCCCGCCAATTGCGCAAGACAAATAATTGTATATAAATAGGAGTGCAAGTTTTTGTCATTGGCTTTTCTACAGAAATGTTTGAAGATCGACTAGTGACCACTGCTGTAAAAGACACACACACACCAAATATTGTGTTATTTAAGAATATTTAGGACATTTAACTGGCTAACTATTTTCACTGCTCTATGATATCCCACCTGCCAGTCCTGGGCGGGGCTTGTGAAGCTCTCCAGCTCCAGCCATTGGTGGAGTTTCTCTGGCTCACGGACAGGAGTGGGGAGAATGGAGCCAGTCAGAGAATAGTATCTCCACTGACGAGCCACATGCTCATGATATCCAATCAACCCCCGCACCGGAACACTGACCAAAACCAGGCTGGAAGTCAGGACCTACACACACACACAATCATCAGATCCCTCACAGACACACACAGAATATTAATACACAGAGCACAGTGGGACTTACCTGGATGGCTGGGTTGAAGGAACATCTGCCTCTCAGGAGGGCTGCCCATTTAGACACCATGGCAGGCTGGTCCTGTACACACACACACACACACTGAGATGGGATCCCATAATTCTGTAGATTGACAGATATACTGAATGCCCATCTGTGTAAGATATTAAAGTCGTTGTGTTACCTTGATGTTCTCGTTGTTGACTCCAGCGTGGGCGATGGACTGGAAGCGTCCGTCTTTCTTGCTGACCTCAGTGGTCAGATCTCTGAGCACCGTCAGAACCTCCTCAACACGCCTGCCGACTGTACGGTGCCGCAGGTCCACCTCACACACACAGAACCACAATTACACGATAATCAACACACAGGATAACCACAACACCCACACACTACGTAGCAGCATATGAGCCTCACTTGATTCAGTAGGTAGTGGTCCAGCCCTTCCTCAGAAAAGTCTGGCATTTTCTCCCTTTCCACTTTTCAACTGAAACCAGTTCAGCTCTGATCTCTCCACCAGAATTCACCAGACAGACTAACGATTGCATGACCCCTTTTCCTAGCACTATGGTCCGGCTTGTCAAAAACATTCCACCATCGATCTCCCATCATTGATTTCCGATGCTAAAGAGCTTCGATGAGCCTTTGGGCCACCATGGTCCAAACAACATGATCATAGCTGGCACAGCTCTGAACGTGCAGGCTGAAAAGCCCAAATAAGTGAAAGTAATAATCAACAGTGGGATCTTTAGGACCCAGCGAAGTGCCAGGCAGGAGCTCCAGTGCCTCAGGACCCAGTAGCAGAAGAACTCTGGCTGAGGTCAATAGGGTTCTGTCCATGTGGAATGAATGGGAGGGCTTAAAAACTTAGTCACATGGCTCATAGTTAGTCATATATCTGTAAGAGGTCAGAGAGAAGTCTCACCTGGGATCCCAGGTCTAAACCAATCTCTGATTAGAATGAAATAATATACATCAGTACTTCTGACCTTAATAGCTCCTACATAAAGAACACAAGAAAGGTAATTTTCTGGTTTCCTTTAATAATCATCAATACATTATGTACAAAGCCAGCCAAATAATACCCTACTGACCAAGGAAATCCTAAAATGTATTTTAAGTCATTAAAATAGCTAAAGATTACATCAGGTATTTAACAGAAAAACACCATAGAGAAATACTAGAAGTGACAAAACATTAAGAGTGGATCCTCCAAAGCCCTGATCAGTTTGTCTTATCAATGGAGACACCTGGTCAGTCTGCCCATCACTACAAAAACAGCTGACCATCATATTACTGACATCTGTGTGTGTGCGCACCAAGGGTAGTCCTAGCAGTTTACTCACAGGTTAAAATGTCACTAAAGGAACCGTGAGCTGGTAATTTAATCACTGAACACAAAAACTAAACACAAAAAGTTTAACATTAGAAAGGGTCGACAAAACTTTGAAAGTGTGTTCCTTCTTTCATTTATCTTCAGTCATTGTCCAGACAGCTGTCTGACCAACGTGTAGAAGCTAGGAGTAACCACACTGTACACTCCAATCTGTCCAATGGGTCGTCACTAGCTTCCATAGCCACAAAGTCATAATTATGGCTAAACCCCACCCATTTGTACAATTTCTTCTTCAAATTTGATTTGAAACATACTCCTAACCTTAACATTATGCCTAATCCTAAATGAAGACCAAAAAGCTAATTTATGTAGCCAATTTTTACTTTGTAGCATTGGAATCCGACCGTGGCTTTGGAAGCATGTGGAAACCCAGACAACTAGAGCACTGATGGGAGGGGCTGGGGGGGGGGGGGGGGGGAATGATTGTCCAGGGAAAAGGGGCTGGCAGTATCTGACGCTGTTCCTTCTCTGTAACCACAACAACCCGCACTTCTGTCCGCCCGGTGATGATTCCATGGGGAGCCTTTCGCCTCATGTGATCCGCCCCAAATAAAAGTTACTGCGGAATAAAGAGAAAAGTCTAAGTTACAATGTCATCACTCTGCTCATCATGCATCTAATGTGTGTGAATGTTGGGTGAATGTTAGGATGAAGGTTGGTAGTTCTTACACTGAGGAAGCTCTTGCCGCGTGGCTTCCTGTCCTCATCTTCGTCATCAGACACGTGTGGCTTCGCTATGGCCATCTCCTCTTTACTCGCCGCTATCATCTTACATTTCTAAATACATATACACAGATTGATTTTAAAAACATACACAAATCATTGTGATGTGAACAGCCAGAGTAGTACAAAAGAACCCTCCCAAAAAACAGTCTAGTCTTCTGTTTCTTACCTCAAATACCCAACTACATAAACCAAAGACTAGGAGTCTGAACTAAAGTTTAATGCTTGCTGTAATCCATATAGGGAGTCTACATACACAATGCATTAAGTAGATCTTTGATAAAACATACATTGCAAGTGAAGCCTCTTGTAAGTCTTACCTCAGTGAGCTCCTTGATGCTGTAGATGTTGGCCTGCTGAGTCACCTTCCTCTTCACCTCCTCTATGTGGTCCAGGTTGAGGGGGGGAAGGGTTGTTTGGGGAACCTGGCTAGGAGGGGGCTTGTTGGTGATGGTGGGGAGGGGGGCCATCTGGGGCTTGTTGGTGATAGTGGGGAGGGGGGCCATCTGGGGCATGTTTGACATCTGGGCCATGTTGGTGAGGGCTGCAGTCATGGTGGCAGCTGTCATACTGGCCATGGCAGCACTCATGGCCATATTGGACATATTGCCCATATTAGGCATATTCATATTGGGCATATTCATATTCATGTTGGGCATGTTCATGTTGGGCATGTTCATGTTGGGCATATTCATGTTGGGCATGTGCATGTTGGGCATGTGCATGTTGGGCATGTGCATGTTGGGCATGTGCATGTTGGGCATGTGCATGTTCATGTTGGGCATATTGGGCATGCCCATGCCGGGCATGTTGAGAGGCAACGGCAGGGGAAGTGGCAGATTCAGGGGAGTTGGGGCTGGGTTGGGCAGGGGCAGCTGGAGGATGGCCTTGGGTCTCAGACTCTCTGGGATGGGCACACCTGCTTTAGCACACATGGCTGCTGCATTGGCCTTCGCTATCTCCAGGAGCTGGTCTTTGTCTGTGAATAGAGAAAGGGGAGAGGAAAGAGAGAGGAGGGAACAGACATCTGTCAACAGCCGGAATTTCAGACTACCTTCTCAGACCTAATCTGTTCTAAGGTGCCTAGAACAGCCACCATTAAACTGAGGGTATTAAACAATAACAGTACATTGGATATTATACCCATGGTTGGGTAGTAACGAATTACATGTAACCGGGATTACGTAATCCGATAACAAAAATTAAGTAATTGATCAACTCTAATTTTGAAAAGCATATACGGCTGATTACTTTTGGGATTATATTCTAATATCAAGAGGAAAATGTTATTAAAACTCGTCGCTGTCATTTAGCACACCATCAAGACTTCTCACATGCTCTCAGAGATTCTATTGATCGCCCATCAAGGGTGGACAGCTTCTTTTGTGATTGAATTAATAGATAAGGCTTCCAAAACATTTACAACTGGCCCACTGGTCAATCACACTCATCTGGACCCGTTTCCCAAACTCTGTCCTGGGGTCTCCCCTGGGGGCACGTTTTGGTTTTTGCTCTAGCACTACACAGCTGATTCAAATAACCAACTCATCATCAATCTTTGACTATTTGAATCAGCTGTGTAGTACTAAGGCAAAAACCAAAATGTGCACGCTGGGGAGACCCCAGGACAGAGTTTGGGAAACCCTGATCTGGACAAGAGTTCCTGATTGCTGCTTTGAAACAGTGCAGTTTCACTCTCTGCCTCTCCTTTGTGAAATGCTTTCTGATTTCTGAATATTTCAAAATGTAGGCCTAATCGCAGGGAAAACACAGTATCGAAAGCAACCACCATTGTTACTGAAGAGAAAAGGGTCCCAGCTTTCTAGTCTGAACTGAATTTAATATTGAACAAAGGGCACTCACTTCAGTCATTCAATGTGGGTGCATAAACCTATACATAAAATGTACTGATATACAGTGCCTTCAGAAAGGATATACAACTCAACTTTTCCCACATTTTGTTGTGTTACAAAGTGGGATTAAAATGAATTTAATTGTCAATTTTTGTCAACAACCTACACAAAATACAAAAAATTTGAACATTTGTAAAAAAAAATAAAAAAAAAATATTAAAAAAAGATGTATGAAAAATAAGACACAAATATTTCTTGATTAGGTAAGTATTCAACCCCCTGTGTCAATACATTTTAGAATTACCTTTGTCAGAGATTAAAGCTGTGAGTCTTTCCGGGTAAGTCTAAGAGTTTTGCACACCTGGGTTGTAAAAAATGTGTGAGTGTCCATATTTCATTTACTATTCCATTTAACCCATATGAACATCTTTGCAAGGCATTGGAAAACCTCTGTGGTCTTTGTGGTTGAATCTTTGTTTGAAATTCACTGCTCAACTCAGGGACCTTACAGATAATTAATTGTATGAGTGGGGTAAAAAGATGAGTTAGTCAATAAAAAAATCATGTTACACACTATTGCACACAGAGGGAGTCCATGCAACTAGAGAACGTATTTAGGTTGAATACTTATAGAGTCAAGACATTTCAGCTTGTATTATTTTTTTAAGTAAAAAATTCTAAAAACATAATTCCACTTTGACATTAGGGGGTATTGTGTGTAGTAGGGCAGTGACTAAAAATCTAAATTGAATCCATTTTAAATTTAGGCTGAAACAACAAAATGTAGAAACAGTCAAGGAGTGTACATTTCTTAAGGCACCGCATATTATTTTATTTCACCTTTATTTAACCAGGTAGGCCAGTTGAGAACATGTTCTCATTTACAACTGCGACCTGGCCAATATAAAGCAAAGCAGTGCAACGAAAACAACAGAGTTACACAAACAAACGTAGACAATAACACAATAGAAAAATCTGTATACAGTGTGTGCAAATGTAGAAGATTAGGAAGGTGAGGCAATAAATAGGCCATAGAGGCGAAATAAATACAATTTAGCATTAACACTGGAGTGATAGATGTGCAGATGATGATGTGCAAGTAGAGATACTGGGGTGCAAAAGAGCAAGAAGATAAATAACAATATGGGAATGAGGTAGTTGGGTGTGCTATTTACAGATGGGTTGTGTACAGGTACAGTGATCAGTAAGTTGCTCTGACAGCTGATGCTTAAAGTTAGACAGGGAGATAAGACTCCAGCTTCAGTGATTTTTGCAATTCGTTCTAGTCATTGGCAGCAGAGAACTGGAAGGAAAGGCAGCCAAAGGAAGTGTTGGCTTTGGGGATGACCAGTGAAATATACCTGCTGGCGCGAGTGCTACAGGTGGGTGTTGCTATGGTGACCAGTGAGCTGAGATAAGGCGGGGCTTTACCTAGCAAAGACTTATAGATGACCTGGAGCCAGTGGGTTTGGCGACGAATATGTAGCGAGGACCAGCCAACGAGAGCATACAGGTCGCAGTGGTGGGTAGTATATTGGGCTTTGGTGACAAAACAGATGGCACTGATAGACTACATCCAATTTGCTGAGTAGAGTGTTGGAGGATATTTTGTAAATGACATCGCCAAAGTCAAGGATCGGTAGGATAGTCAGTTTTACAAAGCAGCATGAGTGAAGGAGGCTTTGTTGCGAAATAGAAAGCCGATTCGACTTAATTTTGAATTGGAGATGCTTAATGTGAGTCTGGAAGGAGAGTTTACAGTCTAACCGGACACCTAGGTATTTGTAGTTGTCCACATATTTTAAGTCGGAATTGTCCAGAGTAGTGATGCTAGACGGGCGGGCGTGGGCAGCAGTCGGTTGAAGAGCATGCATTTAGTTTTACTAGCATTTACAAGCAGTTGGAGGCCACGGAAGGAGTGTTGTGTGGCATTGAAGGGCCAGATGTATACAGAATGTTGTCGTCTGCGTAGAGGTGGATCAGAGAATCACCAGCAGAAAGAGCGACATTGATATATACAGAGAAAAAAGTCGGCCTGAGAATTGAACCCTGTGGCACCCCCATAGAGACTGCCAGAGGTCCGAACAGGCCCTCCGATTTGACACACTGAACTCTGTCTGAGGGGTGGTTGGTGAAACAGGTGAGGCAGTCATTTGAGAAACCAAGGCTGTTGAGTCGGCCGATAAGAATGCGGTGATTGACAGAGTCGAAAGCCTTGGCCAGGTCGATCGATACGGCTGCACAGTACTGTATTTTATTGATGGAGATTATGATATCGTTTAGGACCTTGAGCGTGGCTGAGGTGCACCCATGACCAGCTCGGAAACCAGATTGCATAGTCGATAAGGTACGGTTGGATTCGAAATGGTCGGTGATCTGTTTGTTAACTTGGCTTTCGAAGATTTTAGAAAGGCAGGGCAGGATGGATATAGGTCTATAACAGTTTGGGTCTAGAGAGTCTCCCCCTTTGAAGAGGGGGATGACCGCGGCAGCTTTCCAATCTCTGGGGATCTCAGACGATACGAAAGAGGTTGAACAGACTAATAATAGGGGTTGAAACAATTTTGGTGGATAATTTTAGAAAGAGAGGGTCCAGATTGTCTAGCCATGCTGATTTTTAGGGATCCAGATTTTGCAGCTCTTTCAGAACATTAGCTGTCTGGATTTGGGTTAAGGAGAAGCAAGGGGGGCTTGGGCATGTTGCTGCGGGGGTGCAGAGCTGTTGTCAATTTCAATAAGAAAAATGCTTATTGAAATTCTCGATAATCGTAGATTTATCTGTGGTGACAGTGTTTCCTAGCCTCAGTGCAGTGGGCAGCTGGGAGGAGGTGCTCTTATTCTCCATGGACTTTACAGTGTCACCAACATTTTTGGGAATTAGTGCTACAGGATGCAAATTTCTGTTTGAAAAAGCTAGCCTTAGCTTTCCTAACTGACTGTGTGGTTCCTGACTTCCCTGAAAAGTTGCATATTGCGGAGGCTATTCGATGCTAATGCAGAACGCCACAGGATGTTTTTGTGCTGGTCAAGGGCAGTCAAGTCTGGGATGAACCAAGGGCTATATCTGTTCTTAGTTCAATTTTTTTTGAATGGGGCTTGCTTATTTAAGATGGTGAGGAAAGCACTTTTAAAGAGCAACCAGGCATCCTCTACTGACGGGATGAGGTCAATATCCTACCAGGATACCCAGGCCAGGTCGATTATAAAGGCCTGCTCGCTGAAGTGTTTAGGGAGCGTTTGATAGTGATGAGGGGTGGTCGTTTGACCGCGGACCCATTACGGACACAGGCAAAAAGGCAGTGATCGCTGAGATCCTGGTTGAAGACGGCAGAGATGTATTAAGAGGGCAAGTTGGTCAGGATGACATCCAAGAGGGTGCCCATGGTTACGGATTTAGCGTTTAGTGTTCCTTGATAATTTGTGTGAGACTGAGGGCATCTAGCTTAGTTTGAAGGACGGCCGTGGTGTTGAGCATATCCCAGTTTAGGTCACCGAACAGTACGAACTCTGAAGATAGATTTGTGGGCAATCAATTCACATATGGTGTCCAGGGCACAGCTGGGGGCTGAGGGGGGTCTATAACAAGCAGCAACAGTGAGACTTGTTTCTGGAAAGGTGGATTTTTAAAAGTAGAAGCTCGAATTGTTTGGGCACAGACCTGGATAGCATGACAGAACTCTGCAGGCTATCTCTGCAGTAGATTGCAACTCCACCCCCTTTGGCAGTTCTATCTTGTCGGAAAATGTAGTTGGGAGTGGAAATTTCCGGATTTTTGGTGGCCTTCCTAAACCAGGATTCAGACACGGCTAGGACCTCAGGGTTGGTGGAGTGTGCTAAAGCAGTGAATAAAACAAACGTAGGGAGGAGGCTTCTGATGTTAACATGCATGAAACCAAGGCTTTTACGATTACAGAAGTCAACAAATGAGAGCGCCTGGGGGAATGGGAGTGGTGCTGGGGGCTGCAGGGCCTGGGTTAATCTCTACATCACCAGAGGAGTAGTAGGATAAGGGTACGGCTAAAGGCTATAAGAACTTGTCGTCTAGTGCGTTCGGAACAGAGAGTAAAAGGAGCAGATTTCTGGGCGTCGCTACTACATCAACTACATGGCTATCTATCAGTAATAATGATCTTTATTTAGTTAGGAAACTAGCTAGTCACTTCATCAGTTGTGGAATTAGCCCCCAAATGAATTAACTAATTATGTGATATTAGTGCCCCAAAAGATTTAGACAAACTAATGTATATTTATAAAATATAAAAAATATACATTTTTTTAAAGAACCTGGAACCCTATTTTGATAGAAAAAGAATAATTGCCTAGTTGTCAAACCACACATTCATGACAATCACTGATTTAAGCAAGACTTTACAAGACGATTGAAACTGAAACGTTTTACACGGAGTACTGTGACTATGCTCTTGCACATAAAATAGAACATGTGAATTCCAGGTTTTTTAAGCTATGCTCCCACACTAGTTCCAATTTGGAAATGGAATTCAACAATATAAAATATGTATTGAACTTATTAGAAAATTCATTTAATTTGCCTGACAACAGATTATTATCCTGAAACAGTCTGAAATGGCACAGGAATGCCCGTCTGTGTGTGTTGTGCGGTGCGCACATGTGTAGTCTACACTGTGTAGCCGTTAGCGATAATGCTAATGACAACAGTCTACTGGTAAATTGAAAGCCGTTCCCAAAAACCTTCTCAATTAAATGTTAAGAAAGTAGCCAATGCCTACCTGGCAGAATGATATGATTATTTGCATAAATCAAGTTAATTTATTTAGCCAACTCGGCAATCAAATGAGCGCTACAGAAACACTGCTAACCAAACAATGGTCTCTGGCTGGCGGACTTGCATTAACTTCTCTAGTGTAGGGGGCAGCATTCGGAATTTTAGATGAAAAGCATGCTCAAATTAAACTGCCTGCTTCTCGGGCCCAGAAGATATAATATGCATATAACTGGTAGATTTGGATAGAAAACACTCTAAAGTTTCCAAAACTGTTAAAATAGTGTCTGTGAGTATAACAGAACTGATTTGACAGAATCCATTCGGGAAGTTGTTTTTTTCTATTTAATGCCATGACAGTATCTGTTGACTTAGGACTCAAATTGTAGTTCATATGCCTTCCACTAGATGTCAACAGTCTTTAGAAATTGTTTCAGGCTTGTATTCTGAAAAATGAGGAAGTAAGAGCAGTCTGAATGAGTGGACCCTAAAGTGTCACAGAGCTTTTTCATGCGCGCGACCGAGAGAGTGCCTTTCTTGTTTACCTTTTATATTGACGACGTTGTCGTCCGGTTGAAATATTATCGATTATTTAGGCTAAAAACAACCTGAGGATTGAATATAAACATCGTTTGACATGTTTCTATGAACTTTACGGATACAATTTGGATTTTTTGTCTGCCTGTTGTGACTGCGTTTGAGCCTGTGGATTACTGAAGAAAACACGAACAAAACTGAGGTTTTTGGATATAAAGAGACTTTATCGAACAAAAGGAACCTTTATTGAGTTAATGAATGTCTGCTGAGTTCAACCATATGAAGATCAAAGGTATGGGATTCATTTTATCTCTATTTCTGACTAGTGTAACTCTTCTACTTGGCTGGTTACTGTTTGTAATGATTTGTCTGCTGGGTTATGTTCTCAAATAATCGTAAGGTATGCTTTCGCCGTAAAGCATTTTTTATATCTGACACCGTGGTTGGATTCACAAGAAGTTAACATATTTTACATAGGTTTAAAGATTTAGTTTTCTGAATTTTTATAATTAGTATTTCTGTATTTGAATTTGGCGCCCAGCAGTTTCACTGGCTGTTGAAGAGGTGGGACGCTAATGTCTCATGTACCCAAGAGAGGTTAAAGGACTACTACACCCACAATAAAAAAATAAAAAAAAATGTAATATTAAAAAATACATAAAAATCTGACGTCAAAAGTGGTCTCCTGATGTGGTTTAAGCATTGTTGTGGACTTAGAACATACAATTTCGATTTTTTTTTTTTTTACAAAACAAACCTGAGAAAAACAAAACAAAGAATACTGAATATTGGAAAAAACTGAACTAAAAATCAGGCAACTAAATCAGGCAAAAAAATAAAACCAATTTTATAGGCCCCTAAGTGTTAGAAGTTAAAGTACACCAAAAGTAATCAATGTAAATCGATTGTTACTATTTTGAGTATTCCAAAGAATTACCTTACTGATTACTTTATTTTTCATGCAACTAATCACTAACCGATTACATGTTTCAATTAATCCGCCCAACCCTGATTATATATAGGTGTAGTCTTACCCAGCTCAGTGAGACGAGGAGGGGTCTTGCTGGCACTGCGGCGGCCTCGAGATGTGGAACGGCGCTTGCGGAGGATGAGGATTGGGGAGTGGCTTGGTTCCCGTTTCCATCGGTCGCGTCGGTCAAACGAGCGATTCCGCATGACGGGCCGCCGCCGCCGCGACCCGGAGCGGGACCTTCTCCTCCGGCCTGGAGAGCGAGACTTGGAGCGTTTGCTCCTGTCTGCGGACTTGGACCTCTTCCTTCTGGCCGGGGAGCGGGACTTCGAGCGCTTGGTCCTGGTTCTGGACTTGGAACGTGACTTCCTGCGCCGTACCGGTGACTTAGACCGTGATCTCCTGCGCCGGGCCGGACTTCTGGACTTAGACCTCTTCTTCCGTTTGGTAGGCGGGGAGACAGACTTCCTTTTCCTGGCTGGGGACTTGGAACGTCTCCTTCTGGAGGCAGACTTGGACTGAGAGGGAGAGATGGACTTGGACCGGGAGCACCTCCATGAGGGAGAGGTGGACATCTTCCTACCGGCAGGTGATCGGGACTTCCTAGTAGGAGACGCTGACGTTGAGGACTGCCGTTGTTTTGAAAATGTCTTCTTAATGGGAGAGTTAGAAGGTGAGGACCTGGAGCGGCGATCAGCAGGAACAGTCTCTGGTGAAACAGACCTGGAAGTAGCATGCTCATCTGGCTCTTCTTCAGAGGAGCTTGTTGGGCTTCTTGCCACCTTTGGCTCTTCTTCTGCGGAGTCATGGTCTTCAGATGGAATCTCAGAGGTTCTCTCTTCAGCATGCCCAGCCACTGGCTTACCCTGTGTGGTAGATCTGGAGGCAGCAGCCAAAGTGAAGGGCTTCCAGGGCTCTGCTGCAGCTACAGCTTCCCCAACAGGCTTAGTCGACGCTTCATTATTCACAGTCGTGTCTGCAGTATGCTTGTCAGCCATTTTTGGAGACTTTAGGTCCTTGGCAGTAGACCTGGATCTTGAGCGTTCTGGGGATACGCTCTCAGATTGCCTGTCGCTTGAGACAGACTTGGATTTGTCGCTGATGGGTGATTTTGACATTGAACGCTTGTTTATTTTCTGGGATTTGGATTTAGGATGAGACTTGGACTGGTTACGCGGCGATAGGGATCGTGATGTTGATGGTTTACTGCGTCCTGGGGATCTGGACTTTGTCCTGCTCCGCTTCGGTGAACTAGAACGTATTTTCTTGACTGGTGACCTGGATATCCTGCGGCTCCGGGAGCGGGACTTGTTGTCCTTGCCCCGTGGGGATTTGGACCGTGAGCCTTTCCTGTTCCTCTTCAGGATCACGACGGAGCGGGAACGAGTTCGCCTGCCTCTCCTGACCGGAGACCGGGACCGTCGTGTCCTTGGGGGGGACCTCTTTCTGCGAGACGGGGAGCTGCTCTGGGAATGCCGTCCTCTCCTCATGGACCGGGAGCGATGGAGCCGTCTAGATCTGGAGCGTGAACGGCGAGTCTGCCTCACAGGCGAGCGGGACCACGGACGCCTACCTCGACGAGGGGGGGGGGTTCTGGTCCTCGACCTTCTGACACAGCCATGTGACCTGGACTCAGACCGCCGCCCTCGTCTGGGAGATGGAGACAGTTTGCGTCCTCTCCTAGGGGATTTAGACAGAGACTTGCGGCCTCTCCTAGGGGACAAAGGAGAGGACTTGCGCCCTCTCCTAGGGGACAGAGAAGGGGACAACTTGCGCCCTCTCCTAGGGGACAAAGAAGGGGACAACTTGCGCCCTCGTCTAGGGGACAGAGGAGACAACTTGCGCCCTCGTCTAGGGGACAGAGGAGACAACTTGCGCCCTCGTCTAGGGGACAGAGGAGACAACTTGCGCCCTCGTCTAGGGGACAGAGGAGACAACTTGCGCCCTCGTCTAGGGGACAGAGGAGACAACTTGCGCCCTCGTCTAGGGGACAGAGGAGACAACTTGCGCCCTCTTCTAGGGGACAGAGGAGACAACTTGCGCCCTCGTCTAGGGGACAGAGGAGACAACTTGCGCCCTCGTCTAGGGGACACAGAAGGAGACTTGCGTCCTCTCCAAGGGGACAGAGGAGATGACTTGCGTCCTCTCCTGGGGGACAGAGGAGACATACGTCGTCTCTTAGGGGACAGAGAAGGGGACTTGCATCCCCTCTTGGGGGACATGCGTCCTCTCCTGGGGGACAGAGAAGGGGACTTGCGTCCTCTCCTGGGGGACAGAGAAGGGGACTTGCGTCCTCTCCTGGGGGACAGAGAAGGGGACTTGCGTCCTCTCCTGGGGGACAGAGAAGGGGACTTGCGTCCTCTCCTGGGGGACAGAGAAGGGGACTTGCGTCTTGTCCTTTTGGGGGACTTGGACTGCTTCCTCTTGGGAGTCATGCTTTTTGAGCCAGATCGAGACCTGCCCCTGCCAGACACAGGCTGACCAGACAATCGCGCTGGGCTTCGTGAACGACTGCGACTTGATCTGGACCGCTTCGGGCTTGACGAACGACTAAGACTCGATCTAGCCAGCTTAGTGTCTGTCAGCGACCCTGACCTTGACCTGGAGGGAGCCTTGTTCTTCACCTTTGACCTCTGCTCTGGGTTGGTTTCCTCCTTCTGGCCATCCTGCTTGGGGATGATGTCAGGAAGCTCCTGGGTGTGGCTGAAGCTCCCGTCGCTCCGTGGATCTTCCGGCTTTATGACAGAGATGGTTTGGTTCTCCCTGTTAGCAGGTGGAACCTTCTCTTCTGCCTTTCCTCCTGCATCTGCAGACTCATTATCTGAGGGTTGACACATCACTTTCAGAGATTCCTCTTTTTGGGCCAAAGTTATGCATAGGGAGGGAACTCTCTCCTCTTGCCTGGCCTTAGACTGCATGGGAACAGCCTGCACTACCATGCCAGCTGGCTTCCCCTCAGACTCAGAATCTGTTCCTGACATAGATTCGCTCTCTGATAGGGAGTGTGAAGAAGAGTTCTTCTCCTGCTTTTCTTCACCTTTTCTCCTCCTTTTTCTCTTCTTTTTCCCAGCATGTCTTTTGTGTTTTCTGGCTTTAGCATCACCTTCTACCTCAGGTATAGCTGTGTGGACAGGTACACAAGCATCAGTAAAAACAAATCACTTTGCATCGGTTTGTTTCCTACACCCGGCCCAAACTCCTTACCTGTGATCAAGTCCTTTGTTGCCTCCTCTTTCGTGTCTACTCCTGTATCGGAGGCCACTGGGCCAGCACTCCTCAAGCTAAAAACAGAAAATATATTGATTATAGCAGCAAATATAATGAATACTATAATCAGAATAGTCCCAATGGTATAGAGCCAAACAAACAAGAGCCTGTTGGATTTACATTTCTGCTGCTTTAACTCCTATATTCCAGTGTGGAAACCATCTAGAGGTGACCAGGCAACACGCTGTTCTGCCCAGCACTTGGCTGCATTCAGTACATAAAAACGTAATAGAACGTTCAATTGAACAGAAACGATGCTGTACTGAAGTCAGTTAAAAAAAACAGGGAGGGGTTGGGTTGTAGCTTCAAAATGCACCTCTTCCCTTTAAATACATAAATCATTGCTCCAAGCCACACCCCGGCACACCCACCAAACGGAGCAAACGTATCTGTTCAAGAACATACAAGGTTTTGGGGAAATGTGTCATTCAGTACAAGCTGTTCCGCAAAGTAGCAAACATTCAAGCAAACTGAACGCAGCCCTGGTCTGGTTGTAATGGGCGGAATCTAGCAGAGTTATGGTTCTCATGGGATGAGTCAAACCATGTTCTGGTTCTAATGGGAGGAGCCTCACCCTGCTCTGGTTCTGATTGCCGGCTTTTCTACGTCGGACTCTGCGGCCGACTCTGAGCTTGTCTCTCGCTCTCCCTTGCCAC
The DNA here is from genome assembly GCF_016432855.1 of Salvelinus namaycush. Taxonomy (NCBI): domain Eukaryota; kingdom Metazoa; phylum Chordata; class Actinopteri; order Salmoniformes; family Salmonidae; genus Salvelinus; species Salvelinus namaycush. The sequence continues at coordinate 28,947,456 of NC_052325.1, read as the reverse complement.
GTTTCTTCTTCTTCTTCTTGCTCTTGTGTTTTTTGTGCTTCTTGTTCTTCTTCTGCGGCGTCTCACTTCCTTCCTTTGCAGATGTTTCCTCCAGAGTGTGTTCTTGCTCTGCAGCCTCGTCCCCACCTGCACAGATTAACCAATTACATTCCTCATTTAAAGATTATACTACCACATTCTTTAGTCACAGATTAACCAATCACATTTCTTTGTTATGATAGATTCGGAATATGGGGAGTTCACATGGACAACGTGTGAAATCAATTCCTAATGAAAGGGTGGCCAGGCAGAGGCATGGCAACCTCTGGTGTGTGTCATTGGCATATCATGATCTAGCCAATCCAGCATCATAGCTAGTTTATGTTTGAGGTTGAGCCGATGGTCTATTGAAAGCATGGTAAAGAAACCTTCAACAAACCTTTACTTGCGCATACTTCCTTAATTTGGAAGTATGCTAATTGTTAAGAATACTCAGAAAAATATTGAATCCACAGAAAGAGGATATCTTCTTAATATCCTTCTGAATATTTCCTTGTTTTTCAGAGTTCCACCAGCAACCACGAACATCATTTTATAATTCACTGGTACCTTCCAAATGATAATCAAGTAAAGGTCAGTTGAAAATGTCTCAGTCCATGAATTTCCCAAATTTAGGTATAACCATCTGTGTGAGAATAACTATCCCTCACATTACAGGGATATTTCTGCAAATCATGATCACAAACCTGGCTGAGTGTCAACTGCACACTCCATTTTATCAGCTCTGTGGGGGTGATTGATGGCCTAAAAACCGCTGGCCCCTGGCAGTCCACTGTTCTCTTGGCCCTCAGTCACTATTGGGAAAAACAGAGCAGGCCACCAGGGCACACAACGGTTTGTTTCAGAATGTCAAGACAATACAGATTAATTACATGAAATACTAACGTTACCGTTAAAAAAACTGCTATGAGTGTCCACAGGGTTACACTAAGTATAGGTACACAACAAAAATAAAAACACACTCTCTGCAGCAGCATTACATAACCAATGACCCACTTACAGAGGCAGGCAACCGTTTTGTAATCGCCCATCTCAACTGGCAATAACACTTGATAGTTAACCAGGCAGATCACTGGCTACGATTTAGCTAAGCTAACTAAATAGCAACCAAAGTAGTTAAGTAACGTCAGCTCGCTAGTGCTACCTAGTTAACTTCATATAGCTAGCGTAGCTCGTTAATGCTTTCTAGTTATCAACAAGTGTCCAACAACAAGTTAGCTAGCTTTAGCTTAACTACTTTTAATAATTGTGTTAAAATTAAAATGCAATCTGGCTAGCCACTTCATGTTAGCTAACAAAGACACGCCGTAATCAGCACCCGGCCTCACTCGACAAACGTTAGCCAGCTTGCTAGCCGTCTGTAGATTATTTGTCTTGACTCATCTAAAAAAATATATATTTATCTGTAGACAACCGATAGTTGTTGTATAACACACATTTACATCGTTTTCTTACCTAGCTATGTCTCAAATGCCTTGAATTTAAATTATTAGATACTCCAGGAAAGCCTGTTGTATGGCAGTCGCCATCTTCCTAGGACGCCATGACAGTTTGGGGGACCCCGTAATCCCAGAATGCCCTGCTGGGCGGCAAATTGCGAGCGGATATTATCTCCATGACAACTCAGAGGTGACAAGCCCTCTGCATTTAACATAAAAATCTTTTTTTTTTTTTTTATAAACACATCTACTACTTAATCTTCTTTATGTTTTTATATCAGATGCATAGAAAACAGGGGCCATAGAAATATAAACTTGACCTAATCACTTTAGCTTGAGACAAGTAGTAAGGTTTTTTTCTCTACAAGCCCAAGGGTTAGTGCTATCACATATCCTTGGGTTTGGGACGTTCCTACCCTAAACGCTAACCCGAGACTTAACCTTAACCCTTATGTAACCATTTTACATTTAAACTTAAATGGGGTAGGGTTCCAAGGATCTCTGATAGCAAGGACCCAGCTTCTAGTCCTAAAAAACAAATGAGTTACCTCTGGTTCATTCAGCCATTCCTATTAGAAAATGAATGGAAAAATAATAGAGTTTTGGGATAAACGCTGAGTATAAACTCTGAGGTTAATTTAGGTTGAGGAGATCTTATACGGTTTGTTCTATGAGATAATATCAGTCAGTTAACGTGACCTTTATGAAAAATGAAGCCTTTATGTGCTTTTTAAAATGACATAAATGCTTCAAATTTCACAAAAAGTGATGTTAGCTGATGAGATTTTCTCATAGAACAAAACGTATAAGATCTCCTAAGCCATTGTTTACCACAGACCTTATTTTCTGCGTTTATCCAAAAACCCTACCAAAAAAATCCATTACTTTCCCCATATAGGCTTTGTCCAACGAACGAGTTAGTGCCTACAAAAAGATGACATAACTATCGCTCTCTATTGCATTGGAGCAGGGGGCAGAGTAAAAAGACATGCAGCAGGTCGTGCGATACAGTCCCCGTCAAAAACAAAATATTTGATTAGTAGAGCAGAGACCCTACTGAGTATTCCACCCCGCTTTGGCTGGGAATGAAAGTAAGGTTTTTTCTTGACTGCACCATTGATTGGAGGCAATGGCAGGGGTGGGGTAAAAAGCCAGCAGCAGGTGGTGCAACACAGATCCCCTAAAAACGAAAAATACAGTACCTTCAGAAAGAATTCACACCCCTTGACTTTTTCCACATTTTGTTGTGCTACAGCGTGAATTTAAAATAGATTAAATCGAGTTTTGTTGTCACTGGCCTACACACAATACTGCATAATGTCAAAGTGGAATCAGGTTTTTAGAATGTTTTACAAATTGATAAAAAACACACAGCTGAAATGTTGCATTAACTCAAACATGATTTTTGCAGGACTACCTCATCTCTGTACCAAACACATATAATTATCTGTAAGGTCCCTCAGTCGAGCAGTGAATTTCAAACACAGATTCAATCACAAAGACCAATGCCTCGCAAAGAAGGGCACCTTTTGGTAGATGGGTAAACATTTAAAAAGCAGACATTGAATATTCCTTTGAGCATGGTGAAGTTATTAATTACACTTTGAAAGGTGTATAAATACACCTAATACACCCAGTCACATAAGATAAAGGTGTCTGTCCTAACTGTGAGAGCCCATGCTCTTACAATGGAAAGTATAGGGAAATAATGAAATCTAGCTCCCAGGATGCAATTCCTATGGTTTCCACAGGGTGTCAGCAGTTTATGTTCAAGGTTTCAGGCTTGTTTCTTTCAAAACGACTAAGAAATATGAGTTTTAGTACTGGGACACACTGTTGGAAATTCGTGTTTGGGCGCACGATGAAGATCGACGCACTTGCTAATATCGGTATCCTATTGAACATACTTCTTTCCGTATGAGATATTATCGTTTGATTACAATTTAGGGGTCAATAGGAGGAGTCTGAGGAGTCAATAGAAATGTATTTTGACTTGTTTTAATAAAGTTTAGCGGTAGATTTCCGGATTCCTTAATCTGCATCTTGAACGAGTGGATTACTCAAATCGATGGCGCCAAGTAAACTGACTTTTTGGGATATAAAGAAGGATTTTATCTAACAAAACGACACTTCATATTATAGCTGGGACCTTGTGGATGACAAATCAGAGAAAGATTTTCAAAAAGTAAGTGAATATTTAATCGCTATTTGTGAATTTATGAAACCTGTCCCGGTGGAAAAATATTTTGATGTGGGCCACCGTCCTCAAACAATCGCATGGCATGCTTTCGCTGCAATGGCTAGTGTAAATCGGACAGTGCAGTTAGATTAATTCATCTAATAATTCAATAGTGAATTAATCTCCCAGTGTCTTGTGGAAAGCAAACTGAACCAGGTTTTCGTCTAGGATTTTGCCTGTGCTTAGCTCCATTCCTTTCCTTTTTTATCCTGAAAAACTCCCCAGTCCTTAACAAATACAAGAATGCCCATAACATGATGCAGCCACCACCATGCTTGAAAAAAGGAGAGTGGCACTCAGTAATGTTTAGATCTTTAGATCTGGTTTAGATCTTATCTGTCAGAAAGATATCCGTTTGTCTCTGTGAATGGTTTGTCCTCTGACAAATCAACCGTAAATTTTGGTGTTCCTCAAGGTTCCGTTTTAGGACCACTATTGTTTTCACTATATACAGTGGGGCAAAAAAGTATTTAGTCAGCCGCCAATTGTGCAAGTTCTCCCACTTAAAAAGGAGAGAGGCCTGTAATTGTCATCATAGGTACACTTCAACTATGACAGACAAAATGAGAAAAAAAAATCCAGAAAATCACATTGTAGGATTTTTAATGAATTTATTTGCAAATTATGGTGGAAAATAAGTATTTGGTCACCTACAAACAAGCAAGATTTCTGGCTCTCACAGACCTGTAACTTCTTCTTTAAGATGCTCCTCTGTCCTCCACTCGTTACCTGTATTAATGGCACCTGTTTGAACTTGTTATCAGTATAAAAGACACCTGTCCACAACCTCAAACAGTCACACTCCAAACTCCACTATGGCCAAGACCAAAGAGCTGTCAAAGGACACCAGAAACAAAATTGTAGACCTGCACCAGGCTGGGAAGACTGAATCTGCATTAGGTAAGCAGCTTGGTTTGAAGAAATCAACTGTGGGAGCAATTATTAGGAAATGGAAGACATACAAGACCACTGATAATCTCCCTCGATCTGGGGCTCCACGCAAGATCTCACCCCGTGGGGTCAAAATGATCAGAAGAACGGTGAGCAAAAATCCCAGAACCACACGGGGGGACCTAGTGAATGACCTGCAGAGAGCTGGGACCAAAGTAACAAAGCCTACCATCAGTAACACACTACGCCGCCAGGGACTCAATCCTGCAGTGCCAGACGTGTCCCCCTGCTTAAGCCAGTACAAGTCCAGGCCCGTCTGAAGTTTGCTAGAGAGCATTTGGATGATACAGAAGAAGATTGGGAGAATGTCATATGGTCAGATGAAAAAACGTTTGACCTCTGTCATTGCCAACAAAGGGTATATAACAAAGTATTGAGATAAACTTTTGTTATTGACCAAATACTTATTTTCCACCATAATTTGCAAATAAATTCATTAAAAATCCTACAATGTGATTTTCTGGATTTTTTTTCTCCTTTTGTCTGTCATAGTTGAAGTGTACCTATGATGAAAATTACAGGCCTCTCTCATCTTTTTAAGTGGGAGAACTTGCACAATTGGTGGCTGACTAAATACTTGTTTGCCCCACTGTATTTTACCTCTTGGGGATGTCATTCGAAAACATAATGTTAATTTTCACTGCTATGCGGATGACACACAGCTGTACATTTCAATGAAACATGGTGAAGCCCCAAAATTCCCCGCGCTAGAAGCCTGTGTTTCAGACATAAGGAAGTGATTGGCTGCAAACATTTTACTTTTAAACAAAACAGAGATGCTTGTTCTAGGTCCCAAGAAACAAAGAGATCTTCTGTTGAATCTGACAATTTATCTTGATGGTTGTACAGTCATCTCAAATAAAACTGTGAAGGACCTCGGCGTTACTCTGGACCCTGATCTCTCTTTTGACGAACATATCAAGACTGTTTCAAGGACAGCTTTTTTCCATCTACGTAACATTGCAAACATCAGAAACTTTCTGTCCAAAAATGATGCAGAAAAATGTATCCATATTTTTGTTACTTCTAGGTTAGACTACTGCAATGCTCTACTTTCCGGCTACCCGGATAAAGCACTAAATAAACTTCAGTTAGTGCTAAATACGGCTGCTAGAATCCTGACTAGAACCAAAAAATGTCATCATATTACTCCAGTGCTAGCCTCCCTACACTGGCTTCCTGTTAAGGCAAGAGCTGATTTCAAGGTTTTACTGCTAACCTACAAAGCATTACATGGGCTTGCTCCTACCTATCTTTCCGATTTGGTCCTGCCGTACATACCTAAACATACACTACGGTCACAAGACGCAGGCCTCCTAATTGTCCCTAGCATTTCTAAGCCAACAGCTGGAGGCAGGGCTTTCTCCTATAGAGCTCCATTTTTATGGAATGGTCTGCCTACCCATGTGAGAGACGCAGACTCGGTCTCAACCTTTAAGTCTTCATTGAAGACTCATCTCTTCAGTAGGTCCTATGATTGAGTGTAGTCTGGCCCAGGAGTGTGAAGGTGAACGGAAAGGCACTGGAGCAACGAACCGCCCTTGCTGTCTCTGCCTGGCCGGTTCCCCTCTCTCCACTGGGAATCTATGCCTCTAACCCTATTACAGGGGCTGAGTCACTGGCTTACTGATGCTCTTCCATGCCGTCCCTAGGAGAGGTGCGTCACTTGAGTGGGTTGAGTCACTGACATGGTCTTCCTGTCTGGGTTGGCGCCCCCCCTTGGGTTGTGCCGTGGCGGAGATCTTTGTGGGCTATACTCGGCCTTGTCTCAGGATGGTAAGTTGGTGGTTGAAGGTATCCCTCAAGTGGTGTGGGGGCTGTGCTTTCTGCCTCTTCCTGCCTGTTTGGCCCTGTCAAGGGGTATCGTCGGATGGGGCCACAGTGTCACCTGACCCCTCCTGTCTCAGCCTCAATTATTTAAGCTGCAGGAGTTTATGTGTCGGGGGGCTAGGGTCAGTCTGTTATATTCTTGGAGTACTTCTCCTGTCTTATCCGATGTCCATATGCTCTCTCTAATTCTCTCTTTCTCTCTTTCTTTCTCTCTCTCTCTCAGAGGACCTGAGCCCTAGGACCATGCCTCAGGACTACCTGGCATGATGACTCCTTGTTGTCCCCAGTCCACCTGGCCGTGCTGCTGCTCCAGTTTCAACTGTTCTGCCTGCGGCTATGGAACCCTGACCTGTTCACTGTGATTACTATTATTTGACCATGCTGGTCATTTATGAACATTTGAACATCTTGGCCATGTTCTGTTATGATCTCCACCCGGCACAGCCAGAAGAGGACTGGCCACCCCTCATAGCCTGGTTCCTCTCTAGGTTTCTTCCTAGGTTTTGGCCTATCTAGGGAGTTTTTCCTAGTCACCGTGCTTCTACACCTGCATTGCTTGCTGTTTTGGGGTTTTAGGCTGGGTTTCTGTACAGCACTTTGATATATCAGCTGATGTAAGAAGGGCTATATAAATACATTTGATTTGATTTGATTTAATGTGTTGTATTGGATTTGTTTTCAGGACAAAAAGTTAATTACTTTGCCAGATTTTTTGCAGTATTACTTTAGTGCCTTGTTGCAAACTGTAACGTTCGTCGAAGTCGTTCTCCTCCTCAGACGAGGAGGAGCATGGATCGGACCAACACGCAGCGAGGTATGTAGACATAATGATATTTATTAACAAGACGAAACACTAGGAACACATGAACAAACTACAAAACAATAAATGAAGTCAACAGACCTGAACAAACGAACTTACAGAATAACACGAAGAACGCACGAACAGGAACAGACTACAAACACGAACGAAAACGAAACAGTCCCGTGTGGTGCGACATACACAGACACGGAAGACAATCACCCACCAACAAACAGTGAGAACAGCCTACCTTAATATGGTTCTCAATCAGAGGAAACGTCAAACACCTGCCTCTAATTGAGAACCATATCAGGCAACACATAAACCCAACATAGAAACACAACACATAGAATGCCCACCCCAACTCACGCCCTGACCAACTAAACACATACAAAAACAACAGAAAACAGGTCAGGAACGTGACAGAACCCCCCCCCCCCTCAAGGTGCGAACTCCGGGCGCACCCCTAAAACTCAAGGGGAGGGTCTGGGTGGGCATCTGTCCGCGGTGGCGGCTCCGGTGCAGGACGAGGACACCACTCCACCATTGTCTTTGTCCCCCTCCTTAGCGTCCCTTGAGTGGCGACCCTCGCCCCCGACCATGGTCCATGAACCTTCACCATGGCCCCTCCTAAATATAGACAACTCAGGACAGAGAAGTAGCTCAGGACAGAGAGGTAGCTCAGGACAGAGGGGTAGCTCAGGACAGAGGGGTAGCTCAGGACAGAGAGGTAGCTCCGGACTGAGTGGCAGCTCCGGACTGAGTGGCAGCTCCGGACTGTAGGGCAGCTCCGGACTGTAGGGCAGCTCCGGACTGTAGGGCAGCTCCGGACTGTAGGGCAGCTCCGGACTGTAGGGCAGCTCATGACTGTAGGGCAGCTCATGACTGTAGGGCAGCTCATGACTGTAGGGCAGCTCATGACTGGAAGGCAGCTCATGACTGAAGGGCAGCTCATGACTGGCGGGCAGCTCATGACTGGCGGGCAGCTCATGACTGGAGGGCAGCTCTTGACTGGCTGGCGGCTCTGGCAGCTCCTGACTGGCTGGCTCTGGCGGATCCTGGCTGGCTGGCTCTGGCGGATCCTGGCTGGCTGGCTCTGGCGGATCCTGGCTGGCTGGCTCTGGCGGATCCTGGCTGGCTGGCTCTGGCTGCTCATGGCTGGCTGGCGGCTCTGGCTGCTCCTGTCTGGCGGAAGGCTCTGGCTGCTCCTGTCTGGCGGAAGGCTCTGGCTGCTCCTGTCTGGCGGAAGGCTCTGGCTGCTCCTGTCTGGCGGAAGGCTCTGGCTGCTCCTGTCTGGCGGAAGGCTCTGGCTGCTCCTGTCTGGCGGAAGGCTCTAGCGACTCCTGTCTGGCGGACGGCTCTAGCGGCTCCTGTCTGGCGGACGGCTCTAGCGGCTCCTGTCTGGCGGACGGCTCTAGCGGCTCCTGTCTGGCGGACGGCTCTGAAGGCTCAGGACAGACGGGCGGCTTTGCAGGCTCAGTACAGACGGGCGGCTTTGAAGGCTCAGGACAGACGGGCAGTTCAGGCGGCGCTTGGCAGACAGGCAGCTCAGACGGTGTTGGGCAGACGGGCAGTTCAGACGGCGTTGGGCAGACGGATGGCTCAGATGGCGCTGGGCAGACGGATGGCTCAGATGGTGCTGGGCAGGCAGGCAGCTCAGACGGCGCTGGGCAGACGAGCAGTGCAGGCGGCGTTGGGCAGGCAGGCAGTACAGACGGTGCTGGGCAGACGAGCAGTGCAGGCGGCGTTGAGCAGACGACCGACTCTGACCTGCTGAGGCGCACAGTAGGCCTGGTGCGTGGTGCCGGAACTGGTGGTACCGGACTGGAGACACGCACCTCAAGGCTAGTGCGGGGAGCAGGAACAGGGCACACTGGTTTCTCAAGGCGCACTATTTGCCTGGTGCGTGGTGCCGGAACTGGTGGTACCGGACTGAGGGCACGCACCTCAGGGCGAGTGCGGGGAGAAGGAACAGTGCGTACAGGGCTCTGGAGATGCACAGGAGGCTTGGTGCGTGGTGCCGGAACTGGTGGTACCGGGCTGGGGACACGCATCTCAGGGCTAGTGTGGGGAGCAGCAACAGGACTCTGGAGATGCACAGGAGGCTTGGTGCGTGGTGTAGGCACTGGTGGTAATGGGCAGGAGACACGCACCATAGGGCTAGTGCGTGGAGGAGGAACAGGACGCACAGGACTCTGGAGACGCACAGGAGGCTTGGTGCGTGGTGTAGGCACTGTCTTAACCAGACGGCTAGCACGCACCTCAGGACGAGTATGGAGAGCTGTTCCCGGTGACATCAACTCACCGACACGTTCAGATGTCGTGCCTCATGCACCAAACCAGTACATCCCTCATTACTCTCTCCTCCAATTTCCCCAATAAATCCTTCACAGTCTCTGCGTCACTCACCTCCAATTCCGCCCTCACCAGCTCCTTTCGGTAAGCAGGGGGAGTTGGCTCAGGTCTGACTCCTGACACTGCCACACTCCCCGTGTGCCCCCCCCCAAGAAATTTTTGGGGCTGCCTCTCGGGCCTCCAGCCGCTCTGCCGTGCGAGCGCCTCATAATAGCGCCTCTCCGCCTTCGCTGCCTCCAGCTCTTCTTTGGGGCGGCGATATTCCCCTGGCTCTGCCCAGGGTCCTTTGCCGTCTAGGTCGTCCTCCCATGTCCATTTCTCCAAATAGTGCAGCCTCTCCTGCTGCTGCTGCTGCTGCTGCTGCTGCTGCTGCTGCTGTCGCTGTTGCCCGTTACCCCGCTGCTTGATCCTTTGTTGGTGGGTGATTCTGTAACGGTCGTCTAAGTCGTTCTCCTCCTCAGACAAGGAGGAGCATGGATCGGACCAACACGCAGCGAGGTATGTAGACATAATGATATTTATTAACAAGACGAAACACTAGGAACACATGAACAAACTACAAAACAATAAACGAAGTCAACAGACCTGAACAAACGAACTTACAGAATAACACGAAGAACGCACGAACAGGAACAGACTACAAACACGAACAAAAACGAAACAGTCCCGTGTGGTGCGACATACACAGACACGGAAGACAATCACCCACCAACAAACAGTGAGAACAGCCTACCTTAATATGGTTCTCAATCAGAGAAAACGTCAAACACCTGCCTCTAATTGAGAACCATATCAGGCAACACATAAACCCAACATAGAAACACAACACATAGAATGCCCACCCCAACTCACGCCCTGACCAACTAAACACATACAAAAACAACAGAAAACAGGTCAGGAACGTGACACAAACAGGATGTACAGTTGAAGTCGGAAGTTTACATACACTTAGGTTGGAGTCATTAAAACTCATTTTTCAACCACCACAAATTTCTTGTTAACAAACTAAAGTTTTGGCAAGTCAGTTAGGACATCTACTTTCCAACAATTGTTTCCATACAGATTATTTCACTTATAATTCACTGTATCACAATTCCAGTGGGTCAGAAGTTTACATACACTCAGTTGACTGTGCCTTTAAACTGCTTGGAAAATTCCAGAAAATTATGTGGCTTTAGAAGCTTCTGATAGGTTAATTGACGTCATTTGAGACAATTGGAGATGTACCTGTGGATGTATTTCCAGGCCTACCATCAAACTCAGTGCCTCTTTGCTTGACATCATGGGAAAATCAAAAGAAATCAGCCAAGACCTCAGAAAAAAAATTGTAGACCTCCACAAGTCTGGTTCATCCTTGGGAGCAATTTCTAAACGCCTGAAGGAACCACGTTCATCTGTACAAACAATAGTACTAAGAATATTGAACAGGAACCTTAAAAGAAGGCAGCTATGAATAAGTATATCGACATAGAAGTTTTGAATAAAAACCTGGAGTCGGACTCTGATCAGGGGAGCGATTTGGACAATGAGGATTTCGACTCGGCGGACGAAGATTGCTTTCTAATAAGTGGCGATCCACACTTATTTTCATGACATTATATAGCTAATTTACTACGTATTTACTTTTTTATAAGTTGTCTGCTTTTTGTGCTTTGGATTTAGTTTACATAGGCCTATGTAACAAGTCATTTTAATGTTATATAATTCCAAAGTAGTTATTGGCTATGTTTCATATTAGTTCACTGTTTCCTGTTCTAAGTAACATTCTTGTAACTTTGGAGAGGCCACTAATCTCTCATGGCCATTATTTATTTGTGGTTCTCACCTCTGCCTTTGTCTCCAAAGTGTTACTGTTTGCATTGTGTGTGTCCTTCACCTTCTATGTGAGTCACTGTACACGTGAAGTTTAGGCTTGGTGTTTTTACTTTACAGTAATTTCATTTTGTAAATTTAGTTAGCTGTAATTCTGTGAATTACAACAATATCCCTTTATTTTATTCACTACAGAGTGGAGGACGCAGAGGATTTGGATGATGACGTTAAGGAGAGACCCCTCCCCAGCAAGTGCTGCCACCAGTCAAGGTCTTCACCCCCCACTGCAATGTCAATCACCCCGTCTGATGGATCTACATCCACCACTCGACAAAGACCCCACTCCTCTTCAACCCCCCCACTGCAGACCCTGGCACCACTTCCCACTGCAAGTTCATCTGGAGGTGCAGGGCAGGGAGGAGATCTAGGCCTCAACAGAGGAGAGGCAGTGGAAGCAGCACAACAGAGGGAGATGAAACTGAGGACAGGTGGCATACGGTCCTTGAGGATGATGAGGAGCCAGAACAATTTAGGTTTAAACCCAAAAGACCAGTTGCAGCAGGGGGGGAAGGAAGATGTCCTAGAAACCTGTCACCATGGTTGTCATGCTCAACTACATTTCCTTGGTGATTTACATGGGACTGGTAAAGGTATCAAGACTAGTTGACAACTGGAGCAAGTCCCCACTCTATCGGTTCGAGTTCCCCACCTCCATCATTAGTGAAAACTGATTCTTGGCCATCAACCGTACTCTTCACATGAGTGACCCACAAAAGGATCAGGAGCATGACCAGAAGAAGGACACTGCAGGGTATGATCGTATTGCAAGAGTCATGGTGGAGGCATGCAAAACGTACTTCCGGCCTGCTCAAAATTAATCTATAGATGAGCGCATGGTTGCCTCAAAGGCTCGAATTGTCTTGAAGCAATATATGAAAAATAAGCCGACCAAATGGGGCTACAAGCTCTTTGTGCTAGCCGATTCAACCTCTGCCTACACGTGAAACTTTTCATCTATGAAGGCAAGGTGATCACATCCACACCCACTGGGAAGAGCCTTAGTTATGACTCTGTCATGCAACTGATGGACTTCACCTTACTTGGCAGTGGGTACAAGCTCTTTGTGGACCATTTTTATACTAGTCCCATGCTTTTCATAGACCTCTTGAAAAAGAAAATGGAGGCTTGTGGCACCATTCGTCCTAACAGAATAGGTTTCCCCAAGACCAAGGTAAACGACATGACAAAGACAGCGGAGAAGGGGACCGTACGTTGGATCAGGACTAACACGCTGCTTTATGTGAAATGGAAGGACACTAGGGAAGTTACCATGCTCCCCACACAGGATAAGGCATTCAATAACGGGGCATGGGTGAGGAAGAATGTCCCTGTTTCTGTGAAGGACTACAATTCCAGCATGGGCGGTGTCAACCTATCTGATGCTCTGATAGGCTACCACCAGGTCCTCCACAAGACCAGGATGTGGTATAAGACCTTTTTTTACCACTTTGTGGACATTTCTACAGTAAATGCTTTCATTCTGCACAAGCAGATGGCCAAAGCAAAAAAGTCAGAGAGCAGCTGGTGTTGGAAATGGCTGAATTGGGGGCCCAAAGCAACCTCACAGACATCACAAGACACCCCCACTCAAGGTGAGCGCCACTATCCAACACACATGACAAAAGGAAGAACTGCAAGCATTGCACAAAACACAGGTGCAAAAAAATTGCGAAGTGCCAGATCTTCTGTCCGAAATGCCAGATCGCTTTTTGTTTCCTGGCAGAGCGAGACTGCTTCAAAGACTATCATGACACGTACAAGCTATGGTGAAAGTGAAATCTAATCAATCTACACCTGGGATGTAATACGAACACGAATGCCATTTGTAAATTGTTCAGCTTATTTCTAATTTTGCACATTTTTAGTGTAGGGCACGTGTGTAACTAAGTTTGTTTTTGATGAGACATTCCTAGAAATGTTTTAATGTATTGTATGTCTGTTGCTTTTATATTGTTTTTGTAAACAGTTAATTTGTATGTGGGACCAATACATTGGACATGCCTAGGCTAAACGTTAAAGCACTTTGGAGTGGTTGAAAAAAACTTGGATATCCCCTGTATGTCCCCTGACACCACCACAATGTTTGAGAGAGGTTGGTGTTGTATTTAAAAAAAAAAAAAATGTGAACATAACTTTTAGCCATATCCAGTGTGCAAAAACAGTGCAATTACCGCATTCGGACACTTTGAACAGGTTGAAAAGACACTTGAATGTACCCTGGATACCCCATACCACCACAATGTTTGAGTGAGGTTGATATGTTAGAAATTGTGTTTTTATACTGAACAAATAGCATTTAGGGATTGCAAATATGTAATGGCACTTTAATTATCTAATTTACAGACATATGCCACTTTGGAAAGTTTTAGGGACACTTGGAAACGTCCTGTGACAACACCTGACATCACTTACTTAAACATCTGCCAATTTCTAGTTATCAATCCCATTTTTTTCTGATATTGTTCACATGTTGTGGAAGCCATCTGTGTTACCAGCTCTAGTTATCAATAATTATCTTATAGCGTGTCAATGAGATGACTTTCAAAATTAAAAAAATTCTACGGTTATTATGTATTCTGAACTATGTAACTCCTATCTTCTGATCATTTCCTAATAATCTCCCAGATGTCGTCTTTCCAAGTATTCCAAGTTTTTGCATGTCCGTATCATGTAATTACACATGAATAGCAGTTACTTTTAGGTATGTCTATTTAGGGTGTCTGAGCTTTAAGTATTCAGGTATGTGGTCTGATGAGAGGCCAACGTGGAAGAGACATGTTGAGCATATTGAAATTAAGTGTAGGAAGGTGCTGAACCTCATGAGGGCAGTGGCAGGATATGATTAGGGGTCGGATAGACAAACACGGTTGTATATGTACCAGGCATTGATCAGGTAATCTTTGGATTATGGGTGCTTTGCATATCAATCAGCAGCCATAACGCTACTACAGCTCCTGGATAGCTTACAGTCAAGGGCCATGAGATTGTGTGTGGGTGCATTCAGGACGACACCTGTAGAGGCAGTGCAGGTGGATAGTGGGGAATTGCCACTGAGTATAAGGTTTGACAAACTTGCATTAGCGTACTGGGTGATGTTGAAAGGGAGTTCAGAAGGACATCCTGCAGTCAAGGTAACTGGAGGAATGCTGGGTGTGAGGAATGGGTAAGCAGAGGGTGTACGGGTAGACAATCGGGCAGAAGGTGGTAGAATATGGACTGGGGTAGAGAGAGAGGGGGCTGGCAATTGCATTGGTGAACATTCCTCTGGCTGTTTCTGAAACCAAGTGTAATTTGGACATGATTGAGGGCAGGAGAGAATGGGGTGAGGACGTGAGACTGGGTGGAGAGACACCACATGACCAAAGGTATATGTGGACACCTGCTCATTGAACATATAATTTCAATAATATGGAGTTGGTACCCCTTTTGTAATAGAAGCAATCTTCATTCTTCTGGGAAAGCTTTCCAATAGATATTGGAACATTGCTGCGGGGACTTGCTTCCATTCAGCCACAAGAGCGTTAGTGAGGTCAGGCACTGATGTTGGGGGATTTAGGCCTGACTCACAGTCGGCGTTCCAATTCATCCCAAAGGTGTTCAATGGGGTTGAGGTCATGGTTCTGTGCAGGCCAGTCAAGTTCTTACACACCGATCTTGACAAGTATTGACCTCACTTTGTGCACGCGGCATTGTCATGCTGAAACAGGGAAGGGCCTTCCCAAAACTGTTGCAGCAAAGTTGGAGGTGCAGAATTGTCTAGAATGTCATTTGTGTGTTGTAGTGTTAAGATTTCCCTTCACTGGAATTAAGGGGCCTATCCCAAACCATGAATAACGGACCCAAAACATTATTCCTCCTCCACCAAACCCAGATGAATCTGTCAGACTGCCAGATGGTGAAGCATGATTCATCACTCCAAAGAACGGGTGACCACTGCTCCAGAGTCCAAGGGTGGCAAGCTTTATACCACTCCAGCCGACGCTTGGCATTGCGCATGGTGATCTTAGGCTTGTGTTCGTCTGCTTGACCATGGAAACCCATTTCATGAAGCTCCCGATGAACAGTTCTTGTGCTGACGTTGTTTCCAGAGGACAGATGATTTTTACGTGCTTCAGCACTCGGCGGTCCAGTTCTGTGAGCTTGTGTGGCCTACAACTTTGTGGCTGAGCCGTTGTTGCTCCCACTTCACAATAACAGCACTTACAGTTCACCAGGGCAACTCTAGGAGGGCAGAAATTTTACAAACTGACTTGTTGGAAAGGTGGCATCCTATGACGGTGCCACTGAGCTCTTCAGTAAGGCCATTCTACTGACAATGTTTGTTAAGGGAGATTGCATGGCTGTGTGCTCGATTTTATACACCTGTCAGCAACGGGTGTGGATGAAATAGCTGAATCCACTCATTTGAATGGATTTCCACATACCTTTGTGTATATAGATATTTGTTTTTATTTGTTTTTAAGGATATATACAGATGGTTCAAAGGATTCAGTCAGTGGTAGGGTGGGGGCAGGGGTGTATATCCCAGATTTCAATGTTAGAGTATGTAAGCGGTTAACTGATTGTGTGAATGTATGTGGCCGAGTTCATGGCCGCTCAGAGTGGTGATCTGCTCTGATTAGGCTGCGGTGTCGTGTAGTGTATAGACGAGCAGGTCAGTTAGGGGAGACTTGTTTGTGGAGATGGTGGTGCTGTTAATGGGATTGAAGAGGATGGGAGTAGTGGTAAGCGTTTGCTGGGTTCCCGCCAATGTGGGTGTGGAGGGTAATGAGAAGGCCAATGTGGTGGCTAAGAGTGCTGTGAGGAGAGGGGTAGATATTTGGGTCCCGCTTGGCCGCAGGGAAGTCAAGTCCTTGAGCTGGGGAAAAAGGGCTCGATCTTTGGCAAAGGGAGTGGGATGCTAGTATTAAGGGGAGGCAATTTTATCGCTTGCACCGGTCAGCAAAGGAAGAGGTGGTGTCTAGGGTGCTCTTTCACTTAGAGTAAGAGGAATAATGAAGATAATTTTATGTAGGTAGGCCATGACTGGGCTTACACTCCAGTACAGTAGGTGGCGGTGTTTGTACCTTAACGTTGGATGCGATCTGCCAACCCAATCCCAAAGAAGAACTCCGTGGTCAGCTGACTAGCAGCGTCTTTGGCTGTCACAACACACCGTGTGCTGTGTTCAAAGTGCTGCTACAAAACACTTCTGCGGCTCGACTAGGGCGTTATGTTACGGATAGCCAAAACCAGCGAAGCAGCTAGGCCTATACCTCCGGAATGGCGGCAGAAATACAACCCAAACCGCAAACTCGGACTCCTGTTCTGCTCAACAAAATCGAGACTTCCCAAGATGTTGTGAACACGGCGGTCATAATTCCAAAGGAGGACGGGGTGATCAGCGTCTCCGAGGACAGGTAGGATGATAATGTTTGAGACCATGTCAAATATGTGACTACAGTAGGTAAAATATAATATTACAGATTGTGCACTATTTATAGCAACGCAAACATGTACTGGTACTATAAGCTCCCTATCGCTACTCGTTACCGTCATCATGGCCGGCGTTAAAACTGATTACCATCTTTTCACGCCACTAAGATACGAAGTCATTTTTGTAGCAGGTTAGGAGAGCATTTTCTCTAGCCCTAAATCAAACCATAACCTCAGTATCCTAACTGAGGAACGCTCAACTCCGTTCGCGTATATCGAGACGGAGTTGAGTATTGATAACTGGTTGCGCCATTTGCTAGCAATAACAATGCGTCACCATCAGTCGATACTTGTAAAAATGTAAATTCTGATAACTGTTAGGCCTGCCTGTACCTACAATTGCGGTCTTTCCGCGGGGTTCTGAAATTTATACTTGTCATGACTTTTTTCAAATATATCCACCGACTTATGAGGAAAGAGTCGGTGGTTTTATTCGCTAAAAGTATGAACCCCACAGTTGTACAGGACAAGCACAAGCATAGGTACAATAATTTTCAGATTTTACATTTTTACAAGTATTGACAGGTGCTGACTCAATGTTGTTGCTAGCAAATCGCGCGACCAGTTATCGATAATCAACTCCGCCTCGATATACGCGAACGGAGTTGAGCGTTCCTCCGCTCTCTTCTAACCTGCTGCATAAGTTCTCATAACCTGTTATGAAAAAGTCACTTCGGCAAACTTAACATGTATTTGTATGAACATAACAAGATTCAACAACTGAGACATGAACTGAACAAGTTCCACACTGACAGAAATAGAATGTGAACAAAGGGGGTCAAAATCAAAAGTGTGAAAAGTACTGCAGTACATCTCCTCATGGACTGCACCAGATTTGCCAGTTCTTGCTTTGAGATCCCCACTTCCACCAAGGCACCTGCAAGTTCCTGGACAATTCTGGGGGGAATGGGCCTAGCCTTCACCCTCCGATCCAACAGGTCCCAGACGTGCTCAATGGGATTGATATTTGGGCTCTTCGCTGGCCATGGCAGAACACTGACATTCCTGTCTTGCGGGAAATCACGCACAGAACGAGCAGTATGGCTGGTGGCATTGTCATGCTGGAGGGTCATGTCAGGATGAGCCTGCAGGAAGGGTACTCTCTGACATGGTACCACATGAGATTGCCTGCAAATATATATTTTTTTAACTGGGCAAGTCAGTTAAGAACAAATTCTTATTTTTGGCCTAGGAACAGTGGGTTAACTGCCTGTTCAGGGGCAGAACGACAGATTTGTACCTTGTCAGCTCGGGGAACGCTCTAACCACTAGGCTAACCTGCCGCCCCAATGACAACAAGCTCACTCCGATGACTCTGTGACACACCGCCCCAGACCATGATGGACTCTCCACGCTCATTCCTTCGACGATAAACGCGAATCCGACCATCACCCCTGGTGAGACAAAACCGCAACTCATCAGTGAAGAGCACTTTTTGCCAGCCCTGTCTGGTCCAGTGACGGTGGGTTTGTGCCCATAGGCGACGTTGTTGCCGGTGATGTCTGGTGAGGACCTGCCTTACAACAAGCCTTCAGTCCATTCTCTCTCAGCCTATTGCGGACAGTCTGAGCACTGATGGAGGGATTGTGCATTCCTGGTGTAACTCGGGCAGTTGTTGTTGCCATCCTGTACCTGTCCCCCAGGTGTGATGTTTGGATGTACCGATCCTGTGCAGGTGTTACACGTGGTCTGCCACTGCGAGGACGATCAGCTGTCCGTCCTGTCTCCCTGTAGCGCTGTCTTAGGTGTCTCATAGTACGGACATTGCCATTTATTGCCCTGGCCACATCTGCAGTCCTCATGCCTCCTTGCAGCATGCCTAAGGCACATTCATGCAGATGAGCGGGGACCCTGGGCATCTTAGTTTTGGTGTTTTTCAGAGTCAGTTGAAATGCCTCTTTAGTGTCCTAACTTTGACCTTAATTGCCTACTGTCTGTAAGCTGTTAGTGTCTTAATGACACTAACAAGCATGGGAAACCGTGTTTAAACCCTTTACAATGAAGATCTGTGAAGTTATTTGGATTTTTACGAATTATCTTTGAAAGCAGGGTCCTGATAAAGGGAAGTTTATTTTTTTGCTAAGTTTATTATATGCTACTGTATTTTAGTCAATACCTCTCTGACATGGTGGTGCCTACGGCAGTTTGATAGTCCCGACCAATACATAACCAGAATGGCTTTATGTGACCCGCAGGACGATCCGGATATGGCTGAAGAGAGACAGTGGCCAGTACTGGCCCAGCGTTTACCACACAATGCCAGGTGAGTCATCACCTCATGACTTACTGGGCGATTCCACACCAGCAGGAGTGGAAAATATGTTTGGTATCTCAGATTGTTCTGGCAATTCTTGTGTTAGAACTTCATTGGGAGGAAGTATGTTTAATATGTTTTTTACATTTGTATCCCAAACAATTTTTTGGGGAAATCATGATGACATTTTGCCATTTTAGGTCCTTTTTTGACCTATACATGCCTCCTGTAAGACTTTATGATCCGTGAACCGTACATGATACAAACCACATCTTTGTGTCGTTATACTCCTTTATAGTGTGCTCTAACACATGGAGTATGTCTGGATTCTGAAATGCAAATCTTCACATTTCATTTATTAAACATAACATGAATATCTCAAAAGTACCCTTTTTGATTTAGTTAATTTTAAGACGTATTGTTTGGAACAATATACTCTATAAGTGCATAACATTTCCAGTGGGCTCTCTGCTAATTCTGAAGTTCTGATCAATTTTATGAGCACCACCAACAGTAAATGGATTCAAAGAGAACCCTCTGCTGGAGATTTGCAGAATGTGCAATCCTAAAAGAGTATTGTGATTGGTTAATTTCTATGTATAAAATGTAAAGTAACAGAGAACCCACTGGAAATTTGATATGTTTGAAGAGTATTGTTGTGGAAAAATTCTTACACATAGGGACACTCAAATTCAATCTTGAATGAGTCATTGTTCATTGTCAGTGCGCAGGAGCGGTTCCCACCAACTCAATGCACCAAAGTACACATGTCAATCAGGAGCTCCTCTTTGGGCAGACCCAGCAGTTGTCTGATATACGGCTATACACAGACAAGTTATATTTGCATAATTCATTAATCATTACCGTTTTGTTTCATTCATGTGACCAACCAACACCTCACAAGGCTTCTCCTCTCTAAGCTAAGAACTTGAAACTGAGATATCGTTAGTTTGTTCTCAAAACAACGTCTGGGCGTACTGCCAAATTGCAGCTACTGATAAGTGAGGATTTGTACAGTCAGCCACTTGCATAAACACAGAAATTGGTTTATAGAACAGCACATGAATAGAACACCTAGATTAGTTATAAGAAAAGCACGAACATTCAAATTCCCATTACAGTATATTGTTCCAAACAATTTGTCAGAAAATAAGCAAAATCAAAAAGGGTAGTTTTGAGATATTTACATTATTTTTAATGTTCAGTAAATTAATGTGAAAATATGTATTTCAGAATCTAGACCTCCAAATTTCAGAGCACACTATAAGGAGTATAATGCCACCAGGATGTTGTCTGTATCATATACCAATCACGGATCATAGGGTTTTACAGGAGGCATGTATGGGTCTGAAAAGGACCTAAAATAGCCCCCCCCCAGTGAAGGTGTCCTAATACCCATTAAACCTAGCGGTCAAATTGAGAAATGGTTTCAATCATATTTCCCCATGGGGATTTTTTAGAAACACTTAAACTAAGGGCTGAAGGCTTGCCCTTGCGTGATTTTTTGATAACCATGTAAATCTCTCTCGGACAATATATTCGGCTCCATTTATTCTCATATTGGAAAATGCTAATTAGCATTAAAGTAGACATCATGCAAGACCACAAATCCCTGCGAGATACTGCACATCATCTCTAGCTGAAAACTTTGCTAAACAAGTATTGTGTCAATTTAAAACTTGCACGAGACAGTTCACAGAATTGTCCATTTTAAAGAAATGTTGCTAAATTATTCATTACTACATTTAGCTAACATTAGATAGTTAATCCAGAGATTCTTACCTTTGCCTCGATTGGCAGTCTCGTCCAGATCACCATGGTATTTGTAGTTCTTTATGATTGCCACATTAGCAGCTAATTAGCATTTCATTTTTTGTAGTTATTTACAAGCGAATATATTGATAAGTCACCTTGTCCTAGAGAGATTTGCACGGTTATCAAAACGTCACGCCAGGGTAAGCCTACACGAAACACAGCCCTTATTTTAAGTGTTTCTAAAATCCCATTTGAAAAAAAAATGAATGGTGGAAAAACAATTGGAACCATTCCCTGTTTTGAGTATTATGACTCGTACTTTGGTACTCTATGGCCACTTTTATCATGATTTTCTCAAAAATGGTTTGTGCTACAAACCATGTTAATCATACTTCCTACCAGTAAAGTTTCTATGTGATAATTGCTAGAACAATCTGACATACCAAAATATCTTAGGGCTACTCTGGCATGGATTTGCTCTACTTATAAAAAAAATGATTGGTCGCGTACACATATTTTGCAGATGTTATCGCTGGTGTAGCAAAATGCTACAAAATGCTCCATTGGCCTCATTTTGTGAACAGCTCTTCTGCCTGTGTAGTTTTAACGTCTGTTCCAGTTTGAATGAGGTAAACAACCATTTAGTTATTTCAGCTTGACCCAATGTTTTAAGGTCCAACGCAGCCATTTGTATCTCTATCAAATAATTTCTGAGTAACAATTAAGTACCTTATTGTGATTAAATTAAAATAGTCAAAATACATCTTCTCATCCAAAAAATGTTGCTTGACTGTCTGGGAGTGGTCAGTGTGAGGAGAACAAAACTAGCTGTTATTGACAGAGGTTTGGAACACTCTTATTGGTCTATTAACTAATGTACTGCTTGGGGATGTCACCAGTAGAGCTGGGCGATATGGACAAAAATCCATATCAAGTTAAATTGACTGAATATCACTGATACATTTAACAATAACTTTATACCATGTGCAACAGTTTTTTATTTTTTATTTTTTATATTACCCTTAGCTACATCATTCAACGTAGTAGTTATCAATTGTCCCATTAACAATCACCCATATTAGCTAACTTATTTCATTTCGAGCTTCACATACTGTATCTCTAGTAGGGTTATTTATCTTAATGAACAATATCAGCAAAATGTCCATGATACAGTGCATTCGGAAAGTATTCAGAGCCCTTGACTTTTTCCTCATTTTGTTACGTTACATCCTTATTCTAAAATGGATTAAATAGTTTTTTCCCCCGTCATCAACCACACACAATACCCCATAATGACAAAGCAAAACGCTTACATCTTTTTTGCATATAAACTGAAATCACATTTACATAAGTATTCAGACCATTTACTCAGTACTTTGTTAAAGCACCTTTGGCAGTGATTACAGCGTCGACTCTTCTTGGGTATGACGCTACAAGCTTGGTTCAACTGTATTTCGGGAGTTTCTTCCATTCTTCTCTGCAGATCCTCTCAAGCTCTGTCAGATTGGATGGGGAGCGTCAC
The DNA here is from genome assembly GCF_016432855.1 of Salvelinus namaycush. Lineage (NCBI taxonomy): Eukaryota > Metazoa > Chordata > Actinopteri > Salmoniformes > Salmonidae > Salvelinus > Salvelinus namaycush. The sequence continues at coordinate 28,924,926 of NC_052325.1, read as the reverse complement.
TGCACAGCTGTTTTCAGGTCTCTCCAGAGATGTTTGATCGGGTCCGAGTCCAGGCTCTGGCTTGGCTACTCAAGGACATTCAGAGACTTGTCCTGAAGCCACTCCTGCGTTGTCTTGGTAGTGTGTTTAGGGTCATTGTCCTGTTGGAAGGTGAACCTTCACCCCAGTCTGAGGTCCTAAGTACTCTGGAGTAGGTTTTCATCAAGGATCTCTGTACTTTGCGCCGTTCGTCTGTCCCTCGATCCTGACTAGTCTCCCATTCCCTGCCGCTGAAAAACATCCCCACAGCATGATGCTGCCATCACCATACTTCACCGTAGGGATGGTGCCAGGTTTCCTCCAGATGTGACGATTGGCATTCAGGCCAAAGATTTCAATCTTTATGTCATCAGACCAGAGAATTTTGTTTCTCATGGAGTGTCCTTTAGGTGCCTTTTGGCAAACTCCAAGCAGACTGTCATGTGCCTTTTTACTGAGGAGTGGCTTCCATCTGGCCACTCTACCATAAAGGCCTGATTGGTGGAGTGCTGCAGAGATGGTTTTCCTTCTGGAAGGTTCTCCCATCTCCACAGATTCTTGGTCACCTCCCTGACCAAGACCCTTCTCCCCTGATTGCTAAGTTTGGCCGAGTGGCCATCTTCTTCCATTTAGAAATGGAGGCCACTATGTTCTTGGACCTTCATTGCTGCAGAAATGTTTTGGTACACTTCCCCAGATCTGTGCCTCGACACAATCCTGTCTCGGAGCTCTACGTACAATTACTTCGACCTCATGGCTTGGTTTTTGCTCTGACATGCACTGTGAACTGTGGGACCTTATGTAGACTGGTGTGTGCTTTTCCAAATAATGTCCAATCAATTGAATTTACCACAGGTGGACTCTAATCAAGTTGTAGAAACATCTCAAGGATGATATATGGGAGCAGGATGCACCTGAGCTCAATTACGTATCGCATAGCATAGGTTGTGAATACTGATGTAAATAAGGTATTTGTATTTTTATTTGCATTTCTACAAACCTGTTTTCGCTTTGTCATTAGGGTTAGATTGTTGAGGATTTTTTATTTTATTAAATACATTTGAGAGTAAGACTAACAATGTAGAAAAAGTCAAAGGGTCTGAATACTTTCTGAATGCACTGTAAGTGCTTAGTTTGGACGTTGTCAATCATTTTTGGTTTATTGTCCTAGCTCTAGTCACCAGCTAGGCCAAACTCCATCCCACCAAAACAGGCTAACATTTCAGACAGTCTTTTCAAACAGCTCTTACACTAATTCACCATTATCATATTGTTCACAATTTCACAGTATTAGGCTATTCCAACCTCCATAGTGTGGAAATGTATAAAACACAGGAAAATCACTTTTGACTGCACTGGGCCTTTAATGAATAATTGGTGCATTGTGCCTGGCAGGCTTAAGTTTAAATGCATTCCAAATTGTGATTCCTAGAGATAAGCCTATGCATGTGCCTGTCTGGAAAGGCTGTCTTAAGTCATTCAGGAAATCACCACCCTCTTCAGTTCCATTTCCTAAAGTGTACTGCAAGTAATCATCTTAATTTTGACATGTTCCCTACTTCCCTTGTTTGTTCTTTCTGCATGTTGTGCAAGACACTGAAATTCCATTATGTAGTCACTAGCCCAGTCAGTGATTTTCCCCTCAAAGCACATTGCAATGGCACTGGAGAGTGGAGACACCCCACACTTGTATAGATTGCAGACATTTTCTTACATTATTTCCTTTCTCTTCCTAGATTCTTGCTCCTGTATGTCCTTTAACCCAGAGACCAGGAGGCTGTCTATGGGGATGGAGAATGGAACCATCTCTGTAAGTGACTGTTTCTGTTGTCTAAGATAGTCATGATGGGCGTCATACTTTTATACCAAGCATTCAGCCTTATCCCCCAGTCTAGCCTGATACACATACCAAAAACCGTACCCTAGGGCCAGATTGGGGTCTGGTTGTGTTGGTTCAAGTCATGATTTCATGTTTAACATTTAGCGGGCCACTAAGTAGCTAGCTACTGTCTCTCGCTCTTTCGCACTGACTCTTTGCTTCTCCATACACCAGCACTGATCAATACTGCCAATACTGCCAGTTGCATCTCTGAGTAACCTAATCTTCCGCATGATTGGCTAAGCAGTTAGGTGGATCAATCAACACAGGGATACTAAATATGTCTATCTACAGGAGGTGTAGACCTGGGTTTCTGTATGGGATTCATAGCCTAAAACTAACATGGATATACTTTGCTAAACCTAAGTGCTTCCTTTTGAGTCAGAAGGTAATTTCAAGCGTTGTGTAATTTTGACCTAAAAGTATGTCCATATCAAAGAAATACTGTGCTTTCTCTTGGGGAAACCAGTGAGTGACATACTTTCTGTGTTTCAGGAGTTCATCCTGTCAGAAGACTACAACAAGATGACCCCGGCACAGACCTATCAGGGTGAGATGGGAAGTGTGGCCCCAGGCTGTGTTCTTTGTGTGACTCAGCTGACTCTGGTCAATGTCAGGAAGGGATGAAACATGGCAAAATAATGGATTTTCTTCTATTCATGGCGATTTGGTTGGTTTTAGCTACAAGGCTTCTAAAAGCAATGTACTAATATTGAGCTTGCTGCCAACAGTTCTACTGTATGACTGACATCTTGTCTGTTTTTATCCATTTTAAAGGATGCAAAGGATGCAAAGAACACCAATCTGTCTACTTTTTTACTATGTACAGTATATGACCAGTATTGTTGGTTTATTATCATGACATTGTGTGTGTATGTTCTGTGTCAGCCCACCAGGGCAGAGTGACAGTGGTGCTGTTTGTGTTGGAGATGGAGTGGGTCCTCAGTACAGGACAGGACAAGAACTTCACCTGGCACTGCTCTGAGAGTGGAACACAGTTGGGGTTCTACCGCACCACCGCCTGGGTCTCTGGACTGCAGTATCCTTCATCTTTTACAAACCACATTTTTATATTCTATTTTATTCTATTCATTCTATTCCATTCACATGCTGTTGCTGTTAGTGATGGGGTAAAAAAATCACTACAGTTACATATCGCAATATTATTTTTGGATGATATTTGATTCCAAGTATCAATTTGTGAAAAAGAATAAATAAAGATTTAAAATAATAATAATATGCTACTGTAGGTAGCATTAGCTAGCGCTAGTAGGCTGTACAGAAAACTCAAGTATTTTTCATCCTATAGCTTTTGTTCTCCATCTTTTTAAATACTGAGCCAACATGTTTTCAGTAATTTTACTTCCCTGACTGATCAAAACTAGTTTTCTCATGTTCTCTTGTCTTTCTGCAGAAGACATAGTGAGAAATATGTTTGGAACATTAAATCGCAATAAAATCTCAGTATCGAATCATAAGAATCGCAATACATATTCTATCGGGACCTAAGTATTGTGATGTAATTCCCAGCTCTAGTTGCTATGTAGCAAATATCTTAGCAAGTACTACCTGTGTGTGAAGTCTAAAGCCACAGACATTTCAAGTGGTAACAGCGCACTTGACTGTGTCCTTCACCTCAAGCAAGTATATATTTGAGGCGCTATGGGAGGATATGGCCCTCTTGCGCTTTCTCCTACGATGCGCAGTAGACCAGAGAGGGAGCCAGGTAAGCGCCCCAGTAGCTTTTCTTAATTGGGAACGCTAACGATAGCCTTCAGTCATGCGGCCCATGCGGCAATGGTTCGGGAGATTTCCGTAATGGCAAGATAAAAGATTTGGGTCCACTCCGCTGTGGTGGGCTCTCGATATCAACTAGCTCTGTGAGGTCTTGAGACTGACTTATGCTTCATAGACGGGGATAAACAATTCCAATGTTAAGTACAACAACAACAAAAAAAATCTGATTTCTTCCTGACATTCATATGGCAGCCATTTAGTTTGTTTTGGCTTTATACCTTTTTACAAACCCAGAGAAGTCATTGTTACATTTGCACAAACTGTACATAGATTTTTCTATTGTGTTATTGACTGTACGTTTGATGATCCCATGTGTAACTCTGTTGTTTTGGTTGCACTGCTTTGCTTTATCTTTGCACGGTCGCTGTTGTAAATGAGAACTTGTTCTCAACTGGCCTAACTGGTTAAATAAAGATGAAATAATTTTTATTTTATTTTTTATTATGTTATTCAAAATTCTTGAAATGAAGGAACTACTTGGAATGTGTTTTTTCTTTATGTCATCCAGCAAATGTTTCTAAACAACCACGGTTCCGAGTTGGCCTGGGATCAGATTAGTACAGCAACCCTTTTCAGGAGGAGAAGTTTGATTGTGTTCTGAGAAGATTTGTCTTATTGTTTTCTCTCTCTTGATTGCTTTTATTTATCATTCTGGCCTCTCACTGAAAGGTCTCTGAGTACAGAGACTAAATACATATGATTTTGTAGCTAATGAACAGTTAACTGTGGTTGTAAGTTTTTACTGATGTGGGTTGTTTTTGTCGGAAATTTAAGAGGTGTAAGGCGGTCAGTCCTTCACTGAATAGAATGAACCACATACAGATCAGATACGAGTAGGTTTCAACCAGGGAACACTGATTGAATAGAATAAATACAGTGTGTGCAAATCCGTGATGTTGCTCAGAAGCAAACAGTTCAGTTACAGGATCATTGCCATCCTTGACCCTGCCCCTCCCAGGTTCGACGTGGAGACGAGGCACGCCTTTGTGGGCGACTACTCTGGTCAGGTGACCATCCTCAAGCTGGAGCTGGACAGCTGTAGTCTGGTAACCACCTTCAAAGGACACACAGGTATTACTACTACACCCCGTGTTGCAAAACAACACTCGTTCTCTACCCCCTAGTACCCCATCCTCCCCCAGCCTTGAAACACCACCAGTTGGGACTCCTCCATTGGTTCCAATACGCAGAGGAAGCCTATTTAAAGTGCCCCTAAATATTTGAAAGAAAACACACATACTATTTTAAACCCTTGGAGATTTTATAAATCGGTCTACTACCCACTTTTTATTTCCATGTTTTCACCTTAACTGACCGCAGTGACAGAGGTAGTGTGGGACATTGTATACTCCAGAGGACAACCCTCACAGCTATTTATAAACCCTCTGTTCTGATCTGGGGTCAGTTGTTTTAGCACTCACATCTCCTACTTCCTATATTGACAGAAGAGCGTGTGACTGACAATGCTGCTGACAGCACCACTATTCCAGGCCTATCTGTTATCAGTGGGGTTACACATGTTTGTCATTATGCAAATATCTGCTGGTGAAAAGCACTGGAACATATTTCTCTTTGAATTAGACACAAGGGGGTGCTCAAGCATGGCTCAAGATGGATGAATTGTGGTTCATTAAAAGCAAAAGACTTGGCAATTATTGAGAGGTTAGTTAATTTCAACTTGAATTTGCTCTGAGTCACTTTTGTCCACTTTCTAATAATTGAGGCCTTTTAGTTTCTTGTTTTTGTTCCACTTGACCAGGTCAAGTTTAATATCCAGTGATGAGCTGAGGAATGTGTGTTTTGTGTTCTGCTGTCTTTAGGCAATGTGACAGCTCTGTGTTGGGACCCGGTCCAGAGAGTGTTGTTTTCCGGCAGCTCAGATCACTCCATCATCATGTGGGACATCGGGGGACGCAAAGGCACCGCTATTGAACTTCAGGGACACAAGTAAGATTCACACACTGAACCTCAACAGAGTCCGTCAATACAGTCTTCAAATGTAATCTCCATTGTAGTATTAAAACCCCCATTATAAACTGCGTGGTTCGAGTCCTGAATTCTGATTGGCTGACAGCTGTGGTATATCAGACCGAATACCACGGTTATGACATTTATTTTTACTTTTCTAATTTCGTTGGTAACCAGTTTATAATAGCAATAAGGTACCTCGTGGTTTGTTGTATATGCCCAATATACCACGACTAAGGGCTGTATCCAGACACTCCGCGTTGCGCATAAGAACAGCCCTTAGCTGTGGTATATTGGCCATATACCACACCCCCTTGTGCCTTATTGCTTAAATATATTAAAGGTCCAATGCAGCTGTTTTTATCTCAATATCAAATAATTTCTGGGTAACAATGAAGTACCTTACTGCGATTTGTTTTCAATTAAAATGGTCAAAAAGAAGCAAAAATAGCTTCTTAGCAAAGAGCAATTTATCAAGCAAGAATTTAGCTAGGACTGTCGAAGTGGTCTGAGTGGGGAGGAGAAAGGGGGAAAAGTAGCTGTTATTGACAGATGTTTGGAACACTTCTTATTGGTCTATTAATGAATGATGTGATGTCACCAGGCAGGCCAAAATCCATCCCACCAAAATAGCTGGAAATTTCAGGCGGTCTTTTCAAACAGCTCTTACACAAAAAGGGCGTTATCATAATTTTCACAGTATTATACCAACCTCATAGTGTGGAAATGTGTATAAAACCACAGGATAATCACATTTTTGACTGCACTGAGCCTTTAATCAATATGATACAGTCTTAGAAACTATTGAAATGTCCTTAGTAGTCTCCTTTAGGGCGCTTCATTATCCATAACTCCAGGATGTTTCACGTTCAGTTATGTTGTTGGGAGAGTTGGAAAGTGACTCATGTCACACCCAAGGATGTCATTGCGGTGGTGGGGAGAATCTACAGTATTTCTGTACCACATACTCTTTAAGTGTGTGTGTGTGTGTGTGTTAACAATGCAGTGAGAAGGTCCAGGGCCTATGCTACGCGCCACACACACGTCAGCTGATCTCCTGCAGCTCAGATGGGGGCATCGTCATCTGGAACATGGACGTGACCAGACAGGAGGTGAGGGAGGGATGGACTGATAAAGATGGAGGGATGGTGCAGAAGGAGGGAGGAAGACAACCTCAAGGCTGTGAGACGTGTGTGTGTGTGAAGTAGACAGGTTGAGTTCCTGACACATTGTCACCAGAGGGGGTACGAAGGTTCACACACACCCCACAGACTTAAGCAACTTGGATGCAATAGGACTTTCAGGGAGAGAGCGGGTGAGGGAAGGAGAATGAATGTGCTACGGTGTTAAATCTGCAGTGAGGCCTGAGTGTTGGGCAGGGCTGTGTATAGGATTAGCTGGAGCACAGGGCTGGGTTGTGTCACTCAGACATAAGCACACCTTTCTTCCGTAGAATCTGTCTAGCCCTAGATATGGGCCAGTCACAGCTCTGTGAGTGCATTGTCACCTCTGTCATTGACAGCATGGTATGGCAGAGTGCTTTGTCTGGCTGTTTCTGTCACCATGGAGGGATACCTGAAATGCGAACACGTACAGAGAGAGAATGACAAACTCTGAATGAAATTCAGAATGGTTATGTACTGAATGCAAATGAGTGTTCAGTGTAGACTACCTGTGGCTCTGACTGGTTCTTTCTCTCACTTACGTTATACCTAACCACTGAATCTGGGTTAGTTTCCTTTTAAAACTCCTGATAGTTAAAGGTAGGATTGAGTAAGGAAAAGCTGACTAGAGTAGTATTTAGAGTCTGTATTTAACCTGTCTGTCTGTGTTCCCTCAGACCCCAGAGTGGCTGGACAGTGATTCGTGTCAGAAGTGTGAGCAGCCATTCTTCTGGAACTTTAAACAGATGTGGGACAGTAAGAAAATCGGCCTGCGACAGGTACAGTGGGCACCATACTGTCACTGTGGGATATAGTTCACATATTGTCCACAAGAGGGCAGGAGAAAAACGTAGTTAATGTTGTTCGTATAAATGGGTTCGGTCACAAACAATGCTCGCTCTTCAATGGGGCAGAAGTTTGTTGTGATTCTGGATGGCTAGATAGCTCGCAACAATGCCAAGAAGCTGCCATGTGGGGAATCATGGCTCGTTTTAGCTAGTTTTATCTTGTTCTTGATACCATGTCTTGTTTTGACTGATGTACTCTTGTCTGCTAATATGGCCAAAATGTGATGTAGTTGAGACAAGTGCTCATTGTGCAAATGTATTTATGTTTTCAATAAACATTGGAGACAAAATGGCCAACCTTGCCTGTTTTGCCCCATAATTGCTTACACGTGCCAGTTTTGTTGCTAAACAACCAAATTGTATTTGTCACATGCACCAAATATTACAGGTGTAGACTTTACAGTGAACCCATCTATGGCAGTGTGAAATGCAGAAACATAGACCTGGCCTCCGCAGTTTGTGACTATATGAGTGAGGGGAAGTGAGATATATACACATTGGCCTTATCTGTAGGCTGAACCCAAGGCTCAGTGTCTCCTGTCTCCTCTCCCCAGCACCACTGCAGGAAGTGTGGGCAGGCAGTGTGTGGGAAGTGCTCGGCCAAGCGCTCCACCATCCCTCTCATGGGCTTCGAGTTTGAGGTGCGGGTGTGTGACAGCTGCCACGAGTCCATCACGGACGAGGAGTGAGTAACATGCACGCACAAAAAAGCCTCAAATATCATCCTCTGGTCATCACATATTATCCTATACTTTAATTCCCATGGTGATAACACTATTTTGCTCCATCCCCATGTCTTACAGCCGGGCGCCCACGGCAACATTCCATGACAGCAAACACAGCATAGTTTACATGCACTACGAGCCTACCACGGGCTGGCTACTGACCTCTGGGGCAGACAAGGTTGTCAAGGTGAGACAAACACTATGTCTCTAAGGCAGCGTTTAGATAGGCAGCCCAATTCTGATCTTTTTTCCACTAACTGGCCTTTTGACCAATCACAGATCTTTTCACATCAGATATTTTTCAGAGTTGAGCTGATTGATGGAAGACCAATTAGTGAGAAAAATATCAGAATCGGATTTGCCTGTATAAATGCAGCCTAATACAGGAATGGGAGGCATTGATACAATGACCTTTTAATGACAGTGCGTATACACGTATGAAGGAGGCATTGTTTTTTTATTTTTTTTATACACCTTTATGTTTGTGTCTACAGCTCTGGGACATGACTCCAGTGGTGTCCTGAAGGTTATTGTTGATGGAGCTCCATCCACCTATCAGGTGAGAGCTTACATCATGGTGGCCGTCATCCTGAGAGGAGGTGGTAATGTCCACAAGAACAACAACAACAATAGCTGAGTGACATCCACAGAACCCAGAAACACCAGGCCTTTATTGCCTGCCCTTGTCCCTCTTGGTGACTAAATGTGCTGAGGAAGAGCTGTACTCTGGCTCCCGATATGGATGGACAGATTTGGAATAGAGACACCTTGAAGAGGACAAAGGTGTGCGTGCTGTATCAGGACTATGGAAGAGCATTTTTTTGTTAGTTTTATGGATCTCCCTTACCTACAGTATGTCACTCTGGAACAACATTTTGAACTTCAACTAAAATGTTATTGTGCATACATAATTCCCTATATTCTTTGGTTTATTATATTTATAACAATGGGTCCATAGTAAAAGGAACTCCGTGTAGGCTACCTGCTGAACATCAAATACAGGTAGACAGGCAAATATAAAGATTATATTTAAGTGCCTTCCTCTTATCATATTGAAGCTCTCACTATGGCAAACAGAAAGCATGAAAAAAGGAGTTTATGAACCAATTGTTAAAATAACATTAAAAAAATGTACTGGGTTTGTTATATGAATATCAGTGAGATATGTAACCTGGAGTATGTATAGTAGCAAGATGGAATACTCTAATATAATCACGAAACTCAAGAAGGTCCCAAAGTTGACCTCTTATAACTCATCCTGTTTGGATTGGCTCTTTGCTTGTTAGCTGCTGTACATAGAAGCAGTGGGTGGAGGTTAGAATAGCCCTGTTTCTAGGTGGACCCTGTTTCAGTTGAGGTATCAAGTGTTCATAGCCTACAGATAACTGCCAAAATAATGGAACACCAACAGTGTCTTAATAGGGCATTGGGCCAACAAGCTGCCAGAACAGCTTCAATGCGCCTTGGTGTAGATTCTAAGTGTCTGGAACTCTTTTGGAGGGATGTGTCACCATTCTTCCACAGGAAATCTGTAATTTGGTGTTTTGATGGTGGTGGAAAAGGCTGTCTCAGGCGCCGCTCCAGAATCTCCCATAAGTGTTCAATTGGGTTGAGATGTGGTGACTGAGACACACAGTTTAAACCCCCTATGCTCATTTGAGACCCCCCTTTCAAATTAAATAAGATCTCTTCTAACCATGCTAGCCAAAATAATTGGGCAATTGGGCATTTTTGTACATGACCCTAAGCATGATGGGATGTTAATTGCTTAATTAACTCTGGAACCACATCTGTGTGGAAGCACCTGCATTCAATATACTTTGTATCCCTCATTTACTCTATTGTTTCCATTTACTTTGGCAGTTACCTATAGCTTATAGGCTCTCCTATATTCATACATACACACAACTGGTGAACAAGTCTACATGTGGTATCTTTTTGTCGGGTAACGGTTGACGACCACAGATGTAGGAGATGTGGAGAAAGACATTTCTTTCTTTAGTATTTTTTTCAAATTAATATTGATTTGCTATGCTAACTGAAGTTCTTGATTAGGCTTGCCAATTGAAATGATAAATCGTAAAGAACAAGTTAATTCCAATCATCTTTTTATGATTTATTTTTAATCTATTGTAGAATTATTGAAATGTCACCTACTACTCTTTGGACTTCGGTGGTGGACCAAAACATTATTCACCACATGTCGTCTCTAGTTTCTTTGCACTTCAGTTGTTACGGTTTGATTTCTAAGAGAACAAAATCATAGCTAAGCACTTTTTGTCCAATGCATACACTTACAATATGTTATTATCTACAAATGACATAAGGTTGAAGGCTGAAAAGATTAGATTTTTCTATTGTGTACGTATAACAGACTGGTGATATGTTAGTGGCTGTGTGTCAAATGTATTTGTGTTATGAGTTTATTTATTGCTGTGTGTTACTGTTGCCTCAAAGCTAGACATCTCTCATGTAGCCTACTACACCACACGTGTTAAGGTCATTCTCAAATGGTATAGATGGTTATGATAGGGGTTATCATGGATATAATATAGTTCAAGTTAAGTTCATGCACTGGATTTGCTTTTGGATTTGTTTTTAGACAGAACCACTATTGTAAAACAACAATCTGTCTGCATGTTGATATTTGGGATATAAAACCTAATTACCCATTGTCATTTTTCACAAGTACTAGCATGTTTTAATAATCAGTGAAGCCACACATCTTGGGCCTAGGCTAATGCATATCTACTGGTGGAGAATGGCTCTATCAGGCTCTAATGCTATTTACAGTAGTAGTCAATCACTGGATTAAATAAATATACTATCCTTAATCGTTTCCTCATTTAATGCCCTCTGTACAGTAAAGAACTATCTGTTATCATTGTTGGCAGTAAAAATGTGTATGAGTTCCATGCTGATTCATACAGCAAGACTGATTTACATTATCTGAATGACTGCCCTAGGATTTGAAATAACTTGATAATATTATTAGGTGTGTTTTGTAGCCTGGATACCAGTCTGTTTTTCTGCTTTTGTCAGCGTTTTGTCATTGGCAACAGTGTTGTTAATACAGGAATTGTCTTGCTCCCAGGCTAGTGCTTCTGTGTGGTGTAGTATGATGCTCACAGGTGGCTGGTACTGTGTGTGTGTGACTCCAGGGGGGGTTTGTCACAAAGCCGGATCTGTTTATCAAAGTAAGGTGGATAAGTCCTTGATCCTGCTTTGTGACATTCCCCTCAGGTCTTGATGTGCGAGCAGCAGACTAATGAAGATCAGTAGTCCTATAGGAATATCATTACTGCATGTCTAATCCTGGATCAAAAGCTCATCTGGGTACTGATCATCTGAGTAGAGATGTGTTCATATCGTTCCATAATTACAGTTCCTCTTGTTGTCCTGCTGTTGATGTACTCATGTTTGTATTTGATTACATTTATATGAGGTGATTGAAAGACACAATGTCTCTTTTTGATGTGAATGTTTGTGCTTATGTTTCCATGTAGAGATTCAGCTGGTGGTGTTCAGTTCATCAGTTCTCCCCATTGATCAATATCTCTACTAAAACAAGTTTAGCGTCATCCTATCCTTAACTCTATCAAATCAAAGTTTATTTGTCACGTACGCTGAATACAACAGGTGTAGTAGACCTTACAGTGAAATGCTTACTTACAGGCTCTAACCAATGGTGTGAAGAAAAAAAAGTGTGTGTGTAGGTAAGTAAAGAAATAAAACAACAGTAAAAAGACATTTGAAAAAATAGTAGCAAGGCTATATACAGACACCGGTTAGTCAGGCTTATTGAGGTAGTATGTACATGTATGGTTAAAGTGACTATGCATATATGATGAACAGAGAGTAGCAGTAGTGTAAAAGAGGGGGCGGTGGGTGGTGGGACATAATGCAGATAGCCCGGTTAGCCAATGTGCGGGAGCACTGATTGGTCGGGCCAATTGAGGTAGTATGTACATGAATGTATTGTTAAAGTGACTATGCATATATTGTGACGACCCTCCCACTCTGTCTGCCGTATTCTCTCTTTGTTCTTGTTTCCTTATTAGGATGGTGGGCGGAGTTGGGAGGGTCGTCAGCTACATGGGAAACACCTGGGCCCGGTGTCTCCCAGGATAAATACACCACTTCCCCATTCATGGAGGAGACTCTCTCCATGCAGACACCTTGATAGATTTTGTTGTGGCTTTTTGTGACTTTTTGGTTGTTTGCTTTAGCACCTTTCAACACACCGCATTATCAGATTCATGCATGCCAAAACACTCACTTACACTACTGATTACTGATTACACACACCATTGTTAATTGCATTTAGGTTACTTTATTTAATAAATATATTTTGGTACTCCTTATCTCCACGTTGTCTCCCTTTTGTTACGGGCTTTGAGCCGGTTCGTGACAATATGATAAACAGAGAGTAACAGCAGCGTAAAATGTGTTTGGGGGGGGGGGGGCACAATGCAAATAGTCCGGGTAACCATTTGGTTACCTGTTCAGAAGTCTTATAACTTGGGGGTAAAAACTGTCGAGAAACCTTTTTGTCCTAGACTTGGCACTCCGGTACCGCTTGCCATGCGGTAGTAGAGAGAACAGTCTATGACTGGGGTGGCTGGGGTCTTTTACAATTTTTAGGGCCTTCCTCTGACACTGCCTGGTGTAGAAGTCCTGGATGACAGGCAGCTTTGCCCCAGTCATTTACTGGGCCGTACGCACTGCCCTCTGAAGTGCCTTGCGGTCGGAGGCTGAGCAATTGCCGTACCAGGCAGTGATGCAACCGGTCAGGATGCTCTCGATGTTGCAGCTGTAGAACCTTTTGAGGATCTCAGGACCCATGCCAAATCTTTTTAGTTTCATGAGGGAATAGGCTTTGTCGTGCCCTCTTCACGACTGTCTTGGTGTGTTTGAACCATTCTAGTTTGTTGATGTGGACACCAAGGAATTTGAAGCTCTCAACCTGCTCCACTACAGCCCCGTCGATGAGAATGGGGGCGTGCTCGGTGCTCCTTTTCCTGTAGTCCACAATCATCTCCTTAGTCTTGGTTACGTTGAGGGATAGGTTGTTATTCTGCCACCACCCGGCCAGGTCTCTGACCTTCTCCCTATAGGCTGTCTTGTCGGTGATCAGGCCTACCACTGTTGTGTCGTCTGCAAACTTAATGATGGTGTTGGAGTCGTGCCTGGCCATGCAGTCGTGGGTGAACAGGGAGTACAGGAGGGGACTGAGCACGCACCCCTGGGGAGCTCCAGTGTTGCTACCTACCCTCACCACCTGGGGGCGGCCCGTCAGGAAGTCCAGGATCCAGTTGCAGAGGGAGGTGTTTAGTCCTAGGTTCCTTAGCTTCGTGATGAGCTTTGAGGGTACTATGGTGTTGAACGCTGAGCTGTAGTCAATGAATAGCATTCTCACATAGGTGTTCCTTTTTTCCAGGTGGGAAAGGGCAGTGTGGAGTGCAATAGAGATTGCATCATCTGTGGATCTGTTTGGGTGGTATGCAAATTGGAGTGGATCTAGGGTTTCTGGGATAATGGTGTTGATGTGAGCCATTACCAGCCTTTCAAAGCACTTCATGGCTACGGACGTGAGTGCTACGGTTCTGCAGTCATTTAGGCAGGTTGTCTTTGTTCTTGGGCACAGGGACTATGGTGGTCTGCTTGAAACATGTTGGTATTATAGACATAATCAGGGAAATGTTGAAAATGTCAGTGAAGACACCTGCCAGTTGGTCAGCACATGCCCGGAGCACACGTCCTGGTAATCCGTCTGGCCCCGCAGCCTTGTGTATGTTGACCTGTTTAAAGGTCTTACTCACGTCGGCTACGGAGAGCGCGATCACACAGTCGTCCGGAACAGCTGATGCTCTCATGCATGCCTCAGTGTTGCTTGCCTCGAAGCGAGCGTAGAAGTGATTTAACTCGTCTGGTAGGCTCGTGTCACTGGGCAGCTCGCGGCTGTGCTTCTCTTTGTAGTCTGTAATAGTTTGCAAGCCCTGCCACATCTGACGAGCGACGGAGCCGGTGTAGTATGATTCAATCTTAGCCCTGTATTGATGTTTTGCCTGTTTGATGGTTCGTCGCAGGGCATAGCGGGATTTCTTGTAAGCTTCCGGGTTAGAGTCCCGCACCTTGAAAGCGGCAGCTCTACCCTTTAGCTCAGTGCGAATGTTGCCTGTAGTCCATGGCTTCTGGTTGGGGTATGTAAGTACAGTCACTGTGGGGACGACGTCCTCGATGCACTTATTGATAAAGCCAGTGACTGATGTGGTGTATTCCTCAATGTCATCGGAAGAAACCCGGAACATGTTCCAGTCTGTGATAGCAAAACAGTCCTGTAGTTTAGCATCTGCTTCATCTGACCACTTTTTTTATAGACTGAGTCACTGGTGCTTCCTGCTTTAATTTTTGCTTGTAAGCAGGAATCAGGAGGATAGAGTTATGGTCGGATTTACCAAATGGAGGGCGAGGGAGAGCTTTGTACGCGTCTCTGTGTGTGGAGTACAGGTGACCTAGAATTTTTTCCCCTCTGGTTGCACATTTAACATGTTGATAGAGATTTGGTAGAACTGATTTAAGTTTCCCTGCATTCAAGTTTCCGGCCACTTGGAGCGCCGCCTCTGGGTGAGTGGTTTCCTGTTTGCTTATTTCCTTATACAGCTGAGTGCGGTCTTAGTGCCAGCCTCTGTTTGTGGTGGTAAATAAACATCCATGAAAAGTATAGCTGAGAACTCTCTAGGCAAGTAGTGTGGCCTGCAATTTATCACAATATACTCTACTTCAGGCGAGCAAAATCTAGAGACTTCCTTAGATTTCGTGCACCAGCTGTTTACAAATATGCACAGACCGCCCCCCTTCGTCTTACGAGTGTGCTGTTCTATCCTGCCAGTGCAGCGTATATCCCGCTAGCTGAATATCCATGTCGTCATTAAGCCACGATTCCGTTAAACATAGGATATTACAGTTTTTGATGTCCCGTTGGTAGGTTATTCGTGATCGTACCTCATCTAATTTATTGTTCAATGATTGCACGTTGGCGAGTAATATTGACGGTAACGGCAGCTTTCCTACTCGCCTTCTGCGGGTCCTGGCGAGGCATCCGGCTCTTCGTCCTCTGTACCTGCGTCGCTTCCTCTTGCGAATAACTGGGATGTTGGCCTTGCCGGGTGTTTGGAGAATATCATGTGAGTCTTGCTTGTTGTTGAAAAAATCTTTGTCTAATCCGAGGTGAGTGATCTCTGCCTGATATCCAGAAGCTCTTTTCTGCCTGTAAAACTGCTGCCATTTCTTCGAGGTTTATTTCAACAACAATCACAAAACATGACAATGGTCAACCCTTAAGTGAAAAGCGCATTGAAGATGAGCAGTTCCATTCTAGCCAAATTTGACTTCAAGACAAGTTCAGTAAGCTACTTTATTTTACCCTACATCCAAGAACAAAACAAAGCACAAATCTTAACTACAATTCTAAGAGTGGTCTGTAATAACCTTTAAATATTCAATTATATCAGAATGAGAAATTAATGGTTATAAACTGAAGAACTGACGTCTGTGAAGTCACAGCTGGTTTGGCCCCATTGTACCATTGTTGCACAGCAGTCTTTCTGTTGCACTATTTCCTAGTAGTTTTACTGGGCTCTTCTGGTTAATGATGAGACTGGAGAAAGGGGTGGCTGCTGATCTGGACCATTGACCAATCTCTGGTGAATCCTTTAGACCTCTGAGCCAGGGCTTTTGCCAGTTGTACCTGTGTTGACTTTGGGCAGAGTTGTGTCTTTAGAGTTGCCAACTGCTCCTGTTTTGAGTTTGGGCGTGGCCATCTTGTCTTGCTTGAGTGTCATGCGCTCCTTATCAGGGATATTGCAAACAGCACCTGATTTGAGATTGAATCTGACCTGCTCCTTGAACACAATCGCCTTGCGTTGCTCACGGGCTTTCTTATAGTTAAAGTAGTGACCTAAGCCATTGCTGACACTCTCCATGACACCCTGTGCTATGGCTCTGAAGTTACGAGACTGCTCTTCTCCTCGCGCTTGGCCTACTTCTCTCTCAGGCTCTGTATCTCCTCCTTCATGGCTGCCTTTCTCTGTGAAGCCCTTAGCCATCAGCTTTTCCTGCTCCTGCAGCTTGCTATATAGCACTCGCTCCAACTCCTGTGGCTTCTCCTTCGCCTCCTGGACCATCTTAGCCTAGAATCACAGAGGGAGAACAACACAGACATCATGGTTATGGATTTGCAGGCTACATCTTCTTAAAGACTGTTTCCACCTCCCTAAATCACCTATATTTTACTCATTCACAAAAATCTGGTTTAAGTTCAATACCTGAACATCAGGCTATATTCTTTATTCATTAGGCCTAGATATAACATTTTGTGAAAGTTGTGGCATGTTTTCAGACATGTTTTCAGCGTCCATACGTACCTCTAACTGACTGATTCTCTCTCCTGATAAACCCTCTCCCTCTCTTGGGTCTCCTCCTTTAACTGGTGCTGTTTCTCTGCCTCCATCTTCACTGCCTGTTCAGCCAGGGCTCTCTTCTCTTGCTCCTCTGTGTCAGTAAAGACAGTAGCTAATGGCAATTTCCCATGTGCAAACTGATTGATTCCTGGTCTGAAAACTATTCGAACACAATTGTGGCCTGTTATCTGAGATTGAAGTAAGAGGCCACAAAGGCAAAATGGGGTTTCCAGATGTAAATCAGTTAGACTACTACTACTTACATAAACACTAACAGATTCAAAGTGGATTCAAAACAACTAATTTATTCATAAACTGATATGCATTTAAGACAAATTATATAATATTCAAATGAATTATAATCTGCCTCTATGCAACGTTCTCAAAGAATATAAGACCATAAAAATATATGTTTTTTTATTTTTATTAAAGCCTCTACATTTGAAGTTTTATACTAGTAGAGAGCATTTCACCAAAATCTGTCAACACACACAAGAAAAATGATTAATAACTCTTGCATATAAAGCAGATACTGATTCTAAGTGTGGCTATCAACTTGACTTTCTGCTTTACATTGATAAAGCTAGCAAATGTGTACATGCTCAAATAATACACAATGTTTCTACTTCATAAAAGCTACCCTCATGAGCTTATATTGAAAGACAGTGTTGGCAGCGTCCAATCCAAATCGAAGAACAGGCATGACTGTAGACTCAAGGAAACCACCTCCTTCCTTCCCAGGTGTGTTGCTCTTCTTGAACTCCTCTATCTCCTGTCTCATTAAGTCAGCCTTCTCCTTGTGGCCCTTCTCCAGCAGATCCTTCTGCTCCTGCACCTTGCACTCCAAGGCCCTGTGGAAGTCCCGTTCCTGTTGCTTCATCTCCTCCTTCGTCTTCTCTTCCATCTGCTTCAACTTCTCGTCTTCGCTTCTGCGATCGTCCTCCATGGTGCGCTCCATCTCCAACCGTTTCTCTTCAGCAGCCTTCTTCTCCTGCTCCAGCACAGCTGATCTCTCCTTCTCTTCTGCATGGTCCAAGTTAAGATATTATGGTAGGAAAACACTCTAGCTTCATGTTCTCTCTCATACAGAGTCAATAGACAACCCATGACATTTTCCAAGTTCTGGAGTAGGCCACAAATTTCAGGTTTAACTTTAGCTTGCATACCTACTCTTAAACATCCCAGATCTATGTTGACTTGAGAAGTCACTTCAACCAGAAACCTGAATTAAATCAGAAAATAACATCCCATGCCATATTTTGTACTTTTTCTAATTTTCGGTCAGTTTTTTTGTCAGCTTGCAGGATAAAATACTTCTATAGACTCTTTTCCTTAAGGAACTGCTCAAGAATCTCCTCAGCCTGCAGAAAACACCCCCAAAGGCTTCATGTTTGCCATCAAACAATGATAAATCTAAAACCGGTTGGATGTGTTTCTGGTATGATGCTGCAGATGCCTAAAAATACATTATGGAAGCCACTGTAAATCATAACATAACAGTAACATTAGAGGTTGAGAGAAAGAACAGCACGTCATCTACGACATGGAAACTGTTGTTCTGATTTCTTGACTTATGAAATCATGAAATATACTTATGTCAGTGAGGGAGAGAGGGGAATGTATAAAGTTTACATTCTGTCAGGATATGTTATCGTTAACCATCAGGGATCATCGAGTTCTTACTCTGATAATTAGAACCTAACAAAACTAAGTGGATCGGCCTGAAAGAGGAGAACAGCTCCAGTGTTCAATATGGAGTTTTTGATGAATGTTTCAACCCTAGCAAGGATTCAACTCGAAGCTCTTACCCTAACTCCTTTGTCGGGCTTGGCCCGGTACTGTGCCAGCATGTTGTCATGGTGATTGCAGTAAAGCTTGTAGATCCCCTCTGTAATCTTCTTGGCCATCTGAGCCAACAGCTTCTCCAGAAGGGCTGCACACTTCTTCTCATCAAGAACGAGGATGCCTCAGAGAAGGTCAGCGTAGTGCTTTGCAATGGCCACCTGGAAGAGTCAAGACTATTTTAGGGAAGCATTTGTAAAAAGTGGTCCTTGACAGAGTTAAGCACCAAGTCAGTGTTTGTACCAGGCACAGATCTCAAATGATGACCCTTACCACCAACGGCTTCAAGAAATTGAAATTCGTCTTTGAAGGATCTGTTCTTGAACGCCTGCGTGGCCTAGTGGTCTGAGCGGAGGTGATGAGCGCCATAGGGAATAAGGCCTTTACCTCCTCCATGCCCCTCTGGTACACTACCAGGCCCTCATCTATAGCAGCCTGGTTCTCAATTTAAGCCATGGCCAGAACCGCATTCTCAAGACCAGGCAAAGAGCCTGGTCTTTCTCCACATACAGTTGAAGTCGGAAGTTTACATACACCTTAGCCAAATACATTTAAACTCAGTTTTTCACAATTCCTGACATTTAATCCTAGTAAAAATTCCCTGGCTTAGGTCAGTTAGGATCACCACTTTATTTTAAGAATGTGAAATGTCAGAATAATAGAGAATGATTTATTTCAGCTTTTATTTCTTTCATCACATTCCCAGTGGGTCAGAAGTTTACATACATTCAATCAGTATTTGGTAGCATTGCCTTTAAATTGTTTAACTTCGGTCAAACGTTTCAGGTAGCCTTCCACAAGCTTCCCACAATAAGTTGGGTGAATTTTGGCCCATTCCTCCTGACAGAGCTGGTGTAAATGAGTCAGGGTTGTAAGGCCTCCTTGCTCACACACGCTTTTTCAGTTCTGCCCCCAAATTTTCTGTTGGATTGAGGTCAGGACTTTGTCATGGCCAATCCAATACCTTGACTTTGTTGTCCTTAAGCCATTTTGCCACAACTTTGGAAGTATGCTTGGGGTCATTGTCCATTTGGAAAACCCATTTGCGACCAAGCTTTAACTTCCTGACTGATGTCTTAAGATGTTGCTTCAATATATCCACATAATTTTCCATCCTCATGATGCCATCTATTTTGTGAAGTACACCAGTCCCTCCTGCAGCAAAGCACACCCACAACATGATGCTGCCACCCCCGTGCTTCACGGTTGGGATGGTGTTCTTCGGCTTGCAAGCCGCCCCCTTTTTCCTCCAAACATAACGATGGTCATTATGGCCAAACAGTTCTATTTTTGTTTCATCAGACCAGAGGACATTTCTCCCTATGTGCAGTTGCAAACCGTAGTCTGGCTTTTTTATGGCGGTTTTGGAGCAGTGGCTACTTCCTTGCTTTGCGGCCTTTCAGGTTATGTCGATATAGGACTTGTTTTACTGTGGATATAGATACTTTTGTACCTGTTTCCTCTATCATCTTCACAAGGTCCTTTGCTGCTGTTCTGGGATTGATTTGCACTTCTCGCACCAAAGTACGTTCATCTCTAGGAGACAGAACGCGTCTCCTTCCTGAGCGGTATGACAGCTGCGTGGTCCCATGGTCTTTATACTTGCGTACTATTGTTTGTACAGATGAACATGGTATCTTCAGGCGTTTAGAAATTGCTCCCAAGGATGAACCAGACTTGTGGAGGTCTACATTTATTTTCTGAGGTCTTGGCTGATTTCTTTTGATTTTCCCATGATGTCAAGCAAAGAGGCACTGAGTTTGAAGGTAGGCCTTAAAATACATCCACAGGTACACCTCCAGTTGACTCAAATTATTTCAATTAGCCTATCAGAAGCTACTAAAGTCATGACATAATTTTCTGGAATTTTCCAAGCTGTTTAAATGACTTGTGTCATGCACAAAGTAGATGTCCTAACCGACTTGCCAAAACTATAGTTTGTTAACAAGAAATTTGTGGAGTGGTTGAAAAACAAGTTTTAATGACTCCAACCTAAGTGTATGTAAACTTCCGACTTCAACTGTACCTTGTGCTGGGAACAATAAAAGGCCACTTTAAAATGTGCAGTTGTCATACAGCACAATGCCACAGATGTCTTGAGGGAGTGTGCAATTTGCATGCTGACTTCAGGAATGTCCACCCGAGTTGTTGCCAGAGAATTGAATGTTCACTTCTCTACCATAAGTCGCCTCCAACATCGTTTTGGCAGTACGTCCAACCGACCTCACAACGCAGACCACGTGTAACCAATCCAGGCCAGGGCCTATATAACCGGCTTCGACACCGGCAGGATTGTCTGAGACCAGCCACCGGGACAGCAGATGAAACTGTGGGTTTGCTCAACTGAAGAATTTCTGCACAAACTGTCAGAAACCGTCTCAAGGAAGCTCATCTGCGTGCTCGTCGTCCTCACCATGGTCTTGACCTGACTGCAGTTCGGCGTCTTAACATACTTCAGTGGGCAAATGCTCACCTTTGATGATGCTATGGTATGGGCAGGCATAAGCTACTGACAACGAACACAATTGCATTTTATCTATGGCAATTTTAATGCACAGTGATACTGTAACGAGATCCTAAGGTCCATTGTCGTGTCGTTCATCCGCCGCCATCACCTCATAGTTTCAGCATGATAATGCAAGACCCCATGTCGCAAGGATCTGTACACAATTCCTGGAAGCTGAAAATGTCCCAGTTCTTCCATTGCCTGCATAGTCACCAGACTTGTCACTCATTGAGCATTTTTGGGATGCTCTGGATCAACGTGTACGACAGTGTGTTCCAGTTCCTGCCAATATCCAGCGACTTCGGACAGCCATTGAAGAGGAGTGGGACAACATTCCACAGGCCACAATCAACAGCCTGATCAACTCTATGCGAAGGAGATATGTTGCGCTGCATGAGGCAAATGATGGTCACACCAGATACTGACTGGTTTTCTGATCTGCGCCCCTACTTTTTTTTAAAGCTATCTGTGGCCAACATATGCATATGAAATCCATAGATTCGGGTGTAATGAATTTATTTCAATTTTCTGATTTCCTTCTTTGGACTGTAACTCAGGAAAATCTTAGAAATTGTTTCATGTATTTTTGTTCAGTGTACATAACAATATGCATGACCGCAACACTGTTATATGGATAAGATAATCATTTCTCATAAAGATAGGGTAATAGAAATGTGAAACAGAAAGTGTTAACTTATGTACTGCATTTGTCATTCTGTCAATGGTGTGCGTACTGGTAGCGGAGTCAGGTGCAGGAGAGCAGAGTTGTGAACAGGCGCACACTTTATTGAGGCAGGAGAAACCTCCAGCCAATTGGCAAAAGTGCAAAACGCGCAAACAGTCACAATAATTATGTTCAAACAAATAAACATACCTCGTGACAAAACACGGAATATACGAATACCAGTCTGGCGCGTGAAAAATGACACATAACACAAACAATATCACACAAAGACATGAGGGGGAACAGAGGAATAAATACATGCAGTGTGATTGGGAAATGCAATCCATATGTGCAAAACAAGACAAAACAAATGGATCAATGAAAAATGGAGCGGCGATGGCTAGAAAGCTGGTGACGTAGACCGCCGAACACTACCCGAACAAGGAGAGGAGCCGAACAAGGAGAGGAGTATTACAACACTGGTATTGAGGATGGAAAGCACTTATGAAAGTAGGTCATGATGTTTGATAATACAACTAAACTACTGCTGCTACTATAACCAGTTCCTCTATTATTATTATTATGATGATTACTACAACCACCATGACCAGTACAAGTAACAACGCCATTAGTACTTCAATTCCTACTAATTCTACTACTTACTTTACTTCTATACAAGCACCACTGACCACTACAGTACTACCACCATCACTACCACAACTACCAGATATGCTGATTTCCTGCCCTCTCCTGCAGTGCTGGGAAACCTGGCAGAGACGTATGTGTCTGCCATCCGGAGCGGGCAGATCCCCTGCCTGGACAATGCTGTGTTGGCTCTGGCCCAAATTGAGAACTCCAGTGCCATCGAGAGGGCCAGGGCCCACTACCAAAAGGGCATGGCTGACTGGGTAGCCTACCCCACAGAGACCCAAGAGGAGCTGTCTGAAGTGCATGCTGTCATGGAGAAGGAGGCTGTGGCCATATTCATCAACAACTCCTTCAAAGACGAGGACCAGAAGTACCAGTTGGAGCTCATGGTATGGGAATGTAGATTCTATATTCAATGAGTCAATATTCAATTCAGTGATGCATGTATTTAACAAGATGAGGATAATTTGTCATTTGTGTGAGCTACCCCTTTATGCTACACTTACATGTACATTTTAGTCATTTAGCAGATACACTTATCCAGAGTGACTTACAGCAGCAATTAGGGTTAAGTGCCTTACTCAAGGGCACATTGACAGATTATTCACCATTTATTACCTCAGCTGAACCAAGACATTCTGGTTTGTTCTGGTACATTCTGTACCAACCTCTCAAACACAAAAATAGAAAGTGCTTCAAGAGGAGTATGAGAAGATCTGTGAGAGGAACTACAAGGAGTCCCAGAAGGCATGCGAGTCCAAAATCGAATGCATCTTTGCCCCCTTGGAGGAGAAAATAAGGGATGGCTCCTACATGACCCCTGGAGGATACAAAGAGTACTGCAACAACCTGAAACTGGCCACCAGCGAATACAGATCTGAGGGAGGCAGGGGAGTGAAGGTATGTTGGGGAGGTGGTGCTATTTTAGGATATTATGTAATTATCATGTTTTGTGGATGCTGGTCAAAGGAGTTATGAATGCACTGATGTGATGTTGAAAGTTAAATATTATGTGTGGTGGTTCCAGGCTGAAGAGGTACTGAAGGAGTACTTGGAAAGGAAGGCCATCATTGGTCAGACCATCCTGTCAGCAGACCAGTCCCTCACTGAAGCTGAGCAGAGAGCAGAAGGTGATATAGGTCACCATGAATATGCACTTCATGACCTGGCAACAACATTTTAATGACCACCAAATGGAGGCTTACCTCTCGTTCTCTTTGATATTTATCTCTCTCTCTCACACATACTCTGTCTACCTGCAGCGGAGCAAGCGAAAAGGGAGGCATCTGAGCGGAAGAATCGAGCCATGGAGGAGCAGCTGGTTGTCCAGGAGAGGTTGAGAGCGGTCCAGCAGAGGACGTATGAGGAGAATGTGAACCAGCTGATGGAGAGGATGGAGAGAGACAGTAGAAATGCCGTGGCAGAGCACGATAGAGTTCTGCAGGCCAGACTTAAGGTAGGAATTTAAAAAACACAAACATTGAGGACAACACTTTAAAACTACAGAAACTCTAGGGGTAAGATTAACTGTGTATGTGTTTTGTTTTAATGACACAGTCCGTGATGTGTAAAAACAAACCTTGTAATTTCAGGAGCAGAATGACCTTCTCCAACAAGGGTTTGATGACAGAGCACACCAAATGCAAAGAGAGATAGATGCGCTTAAGGGTGCGAAGGCACAAGAGGAAGAGAAAAAACCCTCATTTATGAGCACAGCTCTGGATACTGTTGGGACTGCAGCTACCTTGTTCCTTCCAGGAATACTTCCCAAAGTAGGAGGAATGGCTGTGAAATGGCTGTCTAAGTGGTTCTGATGTAGGTTCCCGAGGAGGATGATGAGCTATTATTCTTATAGACATATGGATTGACTGAATGTGTATTTATTGGTAGTTGATTCATGGATTTAGATTAAGCACTCAGTCAAGGTTTTAGTTTGTTTTTTAATAGTTATTTTGAATGCCTAATTATGATAAATTCATGCTTTTAGAAAACACACTTAAAAATGGTTTTGCTATGCTGTTTTTTAAATGTTACTATTACCAAATAGGCCTACTTTTTAACACTGATGACGTTTACATGCACACCAATATCCCGTTATTATTCGGGATACTCAAGTATTCTGTTCTTGAGTTGACTCATATAAACGTCATATCCCATTTACAATAACCCGAAATATCTTGAAGTATACTGTGGCATGTATACAGTGGCGGTTCTAGCTTGTATGGCTCCCTGGGCGAACCCCCCCTTCATCCCCCTCCATTTGGAACAACACAAATAAATAATCATAACATTTAAAACTGTATAAATATAAAAATATATACCAAAATAAGACTCAAATCTCAAAAGAAGTAACAAAGACAAATAGAAAGAAATTTGTGTTGATTTGGCACTTGAGCATCAATGCATTACACCATTCCTCAACACTGTTAACCAAGAGTCAAGACTAAACCAATTCACCTTGCTGGTGTGCAGACTGGTTTTATATTATTCTTAACGATTTCGCGCAAACCAGAAAAAAATGCAACAATGTCTGTGAAACTATATATTCACAATATTATGAATGAATTGTGGTTTATTTGGTAGCATTCCGTAGTGTGACTGATTTTACTAATTGCATTAGTACTGTACAAAGTTAGAGGTGCGCTATTTGATAGATTCCCTGCTCCCCCTACCTCAGGATTCCAGTGGGGAGAGCTGAGGTCAACCTACCCCCGCCCCCCTCCCCATCTCGTACTTCTGAGTGGGAGACCTTCCCAGGCAGTAGCCTGCCTGGCTCACAAACTAGAATCAGGGCGGCCACTCCGACAAGGTTAATTGACCCACAGTCCCACATGGTGACATGATATCATTGACGTGACGTGCAAATGAGCGATAGAAAACCGATCTCGCAAATGTACCCATTCCAAAAATGTTTGTACGGACGCCCCGTGCTGCCCTGGGAGGCTGCCCATGTCGCCTATACCTAAATCCGCCACTGCATGTATACATCCTATTCCGTTTACTGTTTTCCACGGTCTGCACAGGCTACGTTTCGCATTTATTTGGTGTTGTGTGATGATGTTTTCATCTTGTCAAACAAATCACTTCAAAAAGTTTGCTGATACTCCGTACTGGACCGTATAGCCTACTAGCTACTTTCACCCTTAATTTGACAAGTTTCTACTTATAATTTTCGACATTTGGTAGGCCATATTATAATTTCTAAGGTTTGAAAGGCCATTTGCTTGTCAACTGTAGTTAGGTACATGCAGCTTCTTGTCTGTCATAAATTGTTGCTCCAGAAGACTAAATAAAGTAGTGCTCACCAAAATAATGTCTTACATCGATAGAATGAATGCACTATTATAGAATGAATGCATAATTAATGTAGTTAACACCTTATAGTTGTCTGTTTTGTTTCGGGACCGGGTAGAAAACGCAATAACTCCAAAACAGTGGAATGATTGGTCCATTTGAACATCCATCACCGTAAACCAGGTGCCTAGAGCACATTCTGAAACGGAAGGTCCAGCGTCAAATAAAAGTTCTAAGGTAAACGCTTGCTCAACATTACGCTGTGGTCTGAGTGCCAGTATGTGCTCTATTGGTACGTAGTATGCAACATACAAGCTAACGGAATATCCTTTCTAGCAGAATTTGAGAAAGAAGTAGTATATTGGTAAAAGTAATGGAGCATCAGATGACCCCGAACATTACAATTTGGAATGTTCTGTGTGGCTACACTTTGAACTTAGCAATAGCAATCAATCAATCAATCATACATAAAAAATACTGTATGTATTGTGGTATCCCGGGAGGTGTACCCCAGGGGTTGGTGATAGAGGGGATGACAGCGATTTGACCAGTGGTGAGAGAGCACATGGCCCAGGCGCAACGCGCCCAGGAGCGCGTATACATCTGGGGGGCCCAACCAGGAGTTCCACCCGGGTGAGAAGGTCTTGGTGCTGATCCCCACAACGGAGATCAAATTCCTGGCAACGTGGCATGGGGCCCTACGACATCGTCGAGCGGGTAGAGCAGAGAAAGCCCCTCCAGCTTTACCATGTGAACCTACTGAAGAAGTGGCACGCATGAGAGGCGCTGTGCACAACGTGGCCCAGGCCACAGTAGAATCCGCCATGGGGGAAGACCTCAGCCCGACCCAACAACAAGCGCTCTGAGATTTGGTCCAGCGGAATATGGCCGTATTCTCCGAGGTGCCGGGGCGCACGGATCTCGTGGAACATCATATCCACACACATCCGGGAGAAAAAGTGCGTAAATGGCCAAAGGCCATACCTGATACCAGAAGCCCAGAGGGCGGCGGTCTAGAGGGAAGTGACGACAATGCTAGAGATGGGGGTACTGGAGGAGTCCCACAGTGAGTGGTCTAGCCCTATTGTGCTGGTACTGAAACCGGAAGGAACCGTCCGCTTCTGCAATGATTTCTGGGGCCTGAACGAGGTCAGAAAATTCGACGCCTAACCCATGCCCCGGGTGGACGAACTGATTGACCGCTTGGGGAAGGCAAGATACGTCAGCACCCTGGACCTGATGAAGGGGTACTGGCAGGTGCCGCTGGCAGCGGCCCCCAGGAGAAGACGGTCTTCTCCACCCCGGAGGGACTGTACCACTAACGGGTGAGAGCATTGGAAATACTTTTAGCGGTTGATCTGCATCTATTCAGTGGGTGGCACTGTGTGCTCTTTTCCAAGGATGGGTCCTGGCCTCTCGGGGGGACTAGGGATCCAGGGGGATGGGGGTGGTCTGCCGGTCACTGGGATGACAACCCAACTAGGGATGGGCTTTAGCGGGTGGAATAGTGGAGGACAATTGGAGGGTTACTTAGTAGCAATGCAAATATCATGGTACAGCTATATGGACACTCAATCCCTATGGTACTTTTTAATGTTAAATTTACAAACATATATTATGATGAATAGATTTGAAAGGTGTGTCTGATTATGGTGAATGGTGAAATAAGTATAGCAAGTTATAATTGTAATGGCTTAACAGATAAGAAGAAAATAAGAAAAATATTTACCTGGCTCAAAGAGAAGGAATATCATATCTATTGTTTACTGTAACGGCTGTCGTAGTCGTTCTCCTCCTCAGACGAGGAGGAGCATGGATCGGACCAAGATGCGGATTGGTAAGTATTCATGTTTTAATGGGAAAACAACAAACACTACAAAATACAACAACCAACAACCGTGACTAACCTGAAACAGTCCTGTGTGGCCCAAACACTGACACAGGAACAAACACCCACAAAACACAAGTGAAACCCTGGCTGCCTTTGTATGATTCTCAATCAGGGACAACGATTCACAGCTGTCTCTGATTGAGAATCATACCAGGCCGAACACAAAATCCCAACATAGAAAATCAAACCTAGACCAACCCACCCAACTCACGCCCTGACCAACTAAAACAAATACATGACAAAGGAAAACAGGTCAGGAACGTGACAGAACCCCCCCCTTAAGGTGCGAACTCCGGGCGCACCAGCACAAAGTCTAGGGGAGGGTCTGGGTGGCCGTCTGTCCACGGTGGCGGCTCTGGCGCTGGTCGTGGTCCCCACCCCACCATAGTCAACCCCCGCTTCCGTGGCCTCCTCCCAATATTCACCCTCCATGTCAATCCCACTATTCCAAAGGGCAGTAACAGACTGAGGGGTAGCACCTGACTGAGGGGTAGCACCTGACCGAGGGGTAGCACCTGACCGAGGGGTAGCACCTGACCAAGGGGCAGCACCGGACTAAGGGGCAGCACCGGACTAAGGGGCAGCACCGGACTAAGGGGCAGCACCAGGATAAGGGGCAGCACCAGGATAAGGGGCAGCACCAGGATAAGGGGCAGCACCAGGATAAGGGGCAGCTCCGGACTGAGGGACGGCAGCTCCGGACTGAGTGGCAGCTCCGGACTGGGTGGCAGCTCCGGACTGGGTGGCAGCTCCGGACTGGGTGGCAGCTCCGGACTGGGTGGCAGCTCCGGACTGGGTGGCAGCTCATGACTGGAGGGCAGCTCATGACTGGAGGGCAGCTCATGACTGGAGGGCAGCTCATGACTGGAGGGCAGCTCATGACTGGAGGGCAGCTCATGACTGGAGGGCAGCTCATGACTGTAGGGCAGCTCATGACTGTAGGGCAGCTCTGGCAGCTCCTGACTGGCTGGCGGCTCTGGCAGCTCCTGACTGGCTGGCGGCTCTGGCAGCTCCTGACTGGCTGGCGGCTCTGGCAGCTCCTGACTGGCTGGCGGCTCTGGCAGCTCCTGACTGGCTGGCGTCTCTGGCAGCTCCTGACTGGCTGGCGTCTCTGGCAGCTCCTGACTGGCTGGCGGCTCTGGCAGCTCCTGACTGGCTGGCGGCTCTGGCAGCTCCTGACTGGCTGGCGGCTCTGGCGGCTCCTGACTGGCTGGCGGCTCTGGCGGCTCCTGACTGACGGACGGCTCTAATGGCTCGGGACAGATGGGCGGCTCTAATGGCTCGTGGCAGACGGATGGCTCAGACGGCGCTGGGCAGACGGATGGCTCAGACGGCGCTGGGCAGACGGATGGCTCAGACGGCGCTGGGCAGACGGATGGCTCAGACGGCGCTGGGCAGACGGATGGCTCAGACGGCGCTGGGCAGACGGATGGCTCAGACGGCGCTGGACAGACGAGCAGTGCAGGCGGCGTTGGGCAGACGGACGACTCTGACCCGCTGAGGCGCACAGTAGGCCTGGTGCGTGGTGCCGGAACTGGTGGTACCGGACTGGAGACACGCACCTCAAGGCTAGTGCGGGGAGCAGGAACAGGGCACACTGGACTCTCGATGCGCACTATAGGCCTGGTGCGTGGTACCGGCACTGGTGGTACCGGGCTGAGGGCACGCACCTCAGGGCGAGTGCGGGGAGAAGGAACAGTGCGTACAGGGCTCTCAGGACACACAGGAGGCTTGGTGCGTGGTGCCGGAACTGGAGGCACTGGGCTGGAGACACGCACCACAGGGAGAGTGCGTGGAGGAGGAACAGGGCTCTGGAAACGCACTGGAAGCCTGGTGCGTGGAGTAGGCACTGGTGGTACTGGGCTGGGGCGGGGAGGTGGCGCCGGAAATACCGGACCGTGCAGGCGTACTGGCTCCCTTGAGCATTGAGCCTGCCCAACCTTACCTGGCTGAATGCTCCCCGTCGCCCGACCAGTGCGGGGAGGTGGAATAACCCGCACCGGGCTATGTAGGCGAACCGGGGACACCATGCGTAAAGCTGGTGCCATGTAAGCCGGCCCAAGGAGACGTACTGGAGGCCATATATGAAGAGCCGGCTTCATGGCACTTGGCTCAATGCCCAATCTAGCCCTACCAGTGTGGGGAGGTGGAATAACCCGCACCGGGCTATGAACACGTACAGGAGACACCGTGCGCTCTACTGCGTAACACGGTGTCTGCCCGTACTCCCACTCTCCACGGTTAGCCTGGGAAGTGGGCGCAGGTCTCCTACCTGCCCTCGGCCCACTACCTCTTAGCCCCCCCCCCAAGAAATTTTTGGGTGAGCCTCTCGGGCTTCCAGCCGCTCTGCCTTGCTTTCGCCTCATAATACCTCCTCTCCGCTTTCGCTGCCTCCAGCTCCGCTTTGGGGCGGCGACACTCCACTGGCTCTGCCCAGGGTCCTTTACCGTCTAGGATTTCCTCCCAAGTCCATTCCTCTTTTCCCCATTGCTGTTGTTCTTGCCTTCCTTCTCCAATCCGCTTGGTCCTGTTATGGTGGGTGTTTCTGTAACGGCTGTCGTAGTCGTTCTCCTCCTCAGACGAGGAGGAGCATGGATCGGACCAAGATGCGGATTGGTAAGTATTCATGTTTTAATGGGAAAACAACAAACACTACAAAATACAACAACCAACAACCGTGACTAACCTGAAACAGTCCTGTGTGGCCCAAACACTGACACAGGAACAAACACCCACAAAACACAAGTGAAACCCTGGCTGCCTTTGTATGATTCTCAATCAGGGACAACGATTCACAGCTGTCTCTGATTGAGAATCATACCAGGCCGAACACAAAATCCCAACATAGAAAATCAAACCTAGACCAACCCACCCAACTCACGCCCTGACCAACTAAAACAAATACATGACAAAGGAAAACAGGTCAGGAACGTGACAGAACCCCCCCCCTTAAGGTGCGAACTCCGGGCGCACCAGCACAAAGTCTAGGGGAGGGTCTGGGTGGGCGTCTGTCCACGGTGGCGGCTCTGGCGCTGGTCGTGGTCCCCACCCCACCATAGTCAACCCCCGCTTCCGTGGCCTCCTCCCAATATTCACCCTCCATGTCAATCCCACTATTCCAAAGGGCAGTAACAGACTGAGGGGTAGCACCTGACTGAGGGGTAGCACCTGACCGAGGGGTAGCACCTGACTGAGGGGCAGCACCGGACTAAGGGGCAGCACCGGACTAAGGGGCAGCACCGGACTAAGGGGCAGCACCGGACTAAGGGGCAGCACCAGGATAAGGGGCAGCACCAGGATAAGGGGCAGCACCAGGATAAGGGGCAGCACCAGGATAAGGGGCAGCACCAGGATAAGGGGCAGCTCCGGACTGAGGGACGGCAGCTCCGGACTGAGTGGCAGCTCCGGACTGGGTGGCAGCTCCGGACTGGGTGGCAGCTCCGGACTGGGTGGCAGCTCCGGACTGGGTGGCAGCTCATGACTGGGTGGCAGCTCATGACTGGGTGGCAGCTCATGACTGGAGGGCAGCTCATGACTGGAGGGCAGCTCATGACTGGAGGGCAGCTCATGACTGGAGGGCAGCTCATGACTGGAGGGCAGCTCATGACTGGAGGGCAGCTCATGACTGTAGGGCAGCTCATGACTGTAGGGCAGCTCATGACTGTAGGGCAGCTCTGGCAGCTCCTGACTGGCTGGCGGCTCTGGCAGCTCCTGACTGGCTGGCGGCTCTGGCAGCTCCTGACTGGCTGGCGGCTCTGGCAGCTCCTGACTGGCTGGCGGCTCTGGCAGCTCCTGACTGGCTGGCGGCTCTGGCAGCTCCTGACTGGCTGGCGGCTCTGGCAGCTCCTGACTGGCTGGCGTCTCTGGCAGCTCCTGACTGGCTGGCGTCTCTGGCAGCTCTTGACTGGCTGGCGGCTCTGGCAGCTCCTGACTGGCTGGCGGCTCCTGACTGGCTGGCGGCTCTGGCCGCTCCTGACTGACGGACGGCTCTAGCGGCTCCTGACTGACGGACGGCTCTAGCGGCTCCTGACTGACGGACGGCTCTAGCGGCTCCTGACTGACGGACGGCTCTAATGGCTCGGGACAGACGGATGGCTCAGACGGCGCTGGGCAGACGGATGGCTCAGACGGCGCTGGGCAGACGGATGGCTCAGACGGCGCTGGGCAGACGGATGGCTCAGACGGCGCTGGGCAGACGGATGGCTCAGACGGCGCTGGGCAGACGGATGGCTCAGACGGCGCTGGGCAGACGGATGGCTCAGACGGCGCTGGGCAGACGGATGGCTCAGACGGCGCTGGGCAGACGGATGGCTCAGACGGCGCTGGGCAGACGGATGGCTCAGACGGCACTGGACAGACGAGCAGTGCAGGCGGCGTTGGGCAGACGGACGACTCTGACCCGCTGAGGCGCACAGTAGGCCTGGTGCGTGGTGCCGGAACTGGTGGTACCGGACTGGAGACACGCACCTCAAGGCTAGTGCGGGGAGCAGGAACAGGGCACACTGGACTCTCGATGCGCACTATAGGCCTGGTGCGTGGTACCGGCACTGGTGGTACCGGGCTGAGGGCACGCACCTCAGGGCGAGTGCGGGGAGAAGGAACAGTGCGTACAGGGCTCTCAGGACGCACAGGAGGCTTGGTGCGTGGTGCCGGAACTGGAGGCACTGGGCTGGAGACACGCACCACAGGGAGAGTGCGTGGAGGAGGAACAGGGCTCTGGAAACGCACTGGAAGCCTGGTGCGTGGAGTAGGCACTGGTGGTACTGGGCTGGGGCGGGGAGGTGGCGCCGGAAATACCGGACCGTGCAGGCGTACTGGCTCCCTTGAGCATTGAGCCTGCCCAACCTTACCTGGCTGAATGCTCCCCGTCGCCCGACCAGTGCGGGGAGGTGGAATAACCCGCACCGGGCTATGTAGGCGAACCGGGGACACCATGCGTAAAGCTGGTGCCATGTAAGCCGGCCCAAGGAGACGTACTGGAGGCCATATATGAAGAGCCGGCTTCATGGCACTTGGCTCAATGCCCAATCTAGCCCTACCAGTGTGGGGAGGTGGAATAACCCGCACCGGGCTATGAACACGTACAGGAGACACCGTGCGCTCTACTGCGTAACACGGTGTCTGCCCGTACTCCCGCTCTCCACGGTTAGCCTGGGAAGTGGGCGCAGGTCTCCTACCTGCCCTCGGCCCACTACCTCTTAGCCCCCCCCCAAGAAATTTTTGGGTGAGCCTCTCGGGCTTCCAGCCGCTCTGCCTTGCTTTCGCCTCATAATACCTCCTCTCCGCTTTCGCTGCCTCCAGCTCCGCTTTGGGGCGGCGACACTCCACTGGCTCTGCCCAGGGTCCTTTACCGTCTAGGATTTCCTCCCAAGTCCATTCCTCTTTTCCCCATTGCTGTTGTTCTTGCCTTCCTTCTCCAATCCGCTTGGTCCTGTTATGGTGGGTGTTTCTGTAACGGCTGTCGTAGTCGTTCTCCTCCTCAGACGAGGAGGAGCATGGATCGGACCAAGATGCGGATTGGTAAGTATTCATGTTTTAATGGGAAAACAACAAACACTACAAAATACAACAACCAACAACCGTGACTAACCTGAAACAGTCCTGTGTGGCCCAAACACTGACACAGGAACAAACACCCACAAAACACAAGTGAAACCCTGGCTGCCTTTGTATGATTCTCAATCAGGGACAACGATTCACAGCTGTCTCTGATTGAGAATCATACCAGGCCGAACACAAAATCCCAACATAGAAAATCAAACCTAGACCAACCCACCCAACTCACGCCCTGACCAACTAAAACAAATACATGACAAAGGAAAACAGGTCAGGAATGTGACATTTACAGGAAACTCGTTCAACAATTTTAGATGAAGTTGTGTGGAAAAAGGACTGGGGGGGTGAAATATAATTCTCCCATGGGCAAAGAAACTCGAAAGGGGTGATGATATTAAATAACAGTAATTTTGATCCGAATGTGCAAATTGTCCAAACAGATCCTCAAGGTAGATGGATGATTTTAAATATGTTATTGGACCATAAACAGATTTGGCTCATTAACCTTTACGGTCCAAATAATTATGATCCACACTTCTTTGAAAATATATATAATAAAGGATCAACCCTGCAAGCAATACAATATTCTATTATTATGGTGGGAGATTATAATACTGTTTTAAATACCTCAATGGACCAGAAAGGAAACCACACTACAAACTATCACCCTCATTGTCACGACTTCCACCGAAGTTGTTCCCTCTCCTTGTTCGGGCGGCGTTCGGCGGTCGACGTCACCGGCTTTCTAGCCGCCACCGATCCATGTTTCATTTTTCCTTTGGTTTTGTCTGTATACACACCTGGTTCCTATCTCATAATTATGTTCCTTATTTAACCCTCTGGTTTCCCTTTCTGTTTTGTGCGTGATTGTCTTTCGTGTATTCCGCTATCTTTTAGATAGACTCTAACACTCATGCTCTTAAGGAAATCATGAATGTCATGGATATATTGGAATTAGTGGATATATGGAGGCTTAAATCTCCTGACCTAGTAAGATATACAGTTGAAGTTGGAAGTTTACATACACTTAGGTTGGAGTCATTAAAACTCGTTTTTCAACCACTCCTCAAATTTCTTGTTAACAAACTATCGTTTTGGCAAGTCGGTTAGAACATCTACTTTGTGCATGAAGCAAATCATTTTTCCAAAGATTGTTTACAGACAGATTATTTCACTTATAATTCACTGTATTACAATTCCAGTGGGTCAGAAGTTTACATACACTAAGTTGACTGTGCCTTTAAACAGCTTGGAAAATTCCAGAAAATGATTTGATGGCTTTAGAAGCTTCTGATAGGCTAATTGACATCATTTGAGTGAATTGGAGGTGTACCTGTGGATGTATTTCAAGGCCTACCTTCAAACTCAGGGCCTCTTTGCGTGACATCATGGGAAAATCAAAAGAAATCAGCCAAGACCTCAGAAAACAAAATTGTAGACCTCCACAAGTCTGGTTCATCCTTTGGAGCAATTTCTAAACGCCTGAAGGTACCACGATCATCTGTACAAACAATAGTACGCAAGTATAAACACCATGGGACCATGCAGCCGTCATACCGCTCAGGAAGGAGACACGTTCTGTCTCCTAGAAATTAACGTACTTTGGTGCGAAAAGTGCAAATCAATCCCAGAACAACAGCAAAGGACCTTGTGAAGATGCTGGAGGAAACAGGTACAAAAGTATCTATGTCCACAGTAAAATGAGTCCTATATCAACATAACCTGAAAGGCCGCTCAGCAAGGAAGAAGCCACTGCTCCAAAACAGCCATAAAAAAGCCAGACTACGGTTTGCAACTGCACTTGGGGACAAATATCATACTTTTTGGAGAAATGTCCTCAGGTCTGATGAAACAAAAATAGAACTGTTTGGCCATAATGACCATCGTTATGTTTGGAGGAAAAGGGGGAGTCTTGTAAGCCGAAGAACACCATCCCAACTGTGAAGCACGGGGGTGGCAGCATCATGTTGTGGGGGTGCTTTACTGCAGGAGGGACTGGTGCACTTCACAAAATAGATGGCATCATGAGGATGGAAAATTATGTGGATATATTGAAGCAACATCTCAAGACATCAGTCAGTAAGTTAAAGCTTGGTCGCAAATGGGTCTTCCAAATAGACAATGACCCCAAGCATACTGGCAAAATGGCTTAAGGACAACAAAGTCAAAGTAATGGATTGACCATCACAAAGCCCTGACCTCAAACCTATAGAAAATTTGTGGGCAGAACTGAAAAAGCGTGTGTGAACAAGGAGTCCTACAAACCTGACTCAATTACACCAGCTCTGTCAGGAGGAATGGGCCAAAATTCACCCAACTTATTGTGGGAAGCTTGTGGAAGGCTACCCGAAACGTTTGACCCAAGTTAAAAAATATAAAGGCAATGCTACCAAATACTAATTGAGTGTATGTAAACTTCTGACCCACTGGGAATGTGATGAAAGAAATAAAAGCTGAAATAAATAATTCTCTCTACTATTATTCTGACATTTCACATTCTTAAAATAAAATGGTGATCCTAACTGACCTAAGACAGGGAATTTTTACTAGGATTAAATGTCAGGAATTGTGAAAAACTGAGTTTAAATGTATTTGGCTGAGGTGTATGTGTCACGCCCTGGCTATAGAGAGGTTTTTTATTCTCTATTTTGGTTAGGCCAGGGTGTGACTAGGGTGGGCAGTCTATGTTCTTTTTTCTATGTTGTTGGTTTTCTATGTGTTTGGCCTGGTGTGGTTCCCAATTAGAGGCAGCTGTCTATCATTGTCTCTGATTGGGAGCCATACTTAGGTAGCCTGTTTTCCCATTTTGTGTTGTGGGTGATTAATTTCTGTTAAGTGTGTGTTGCACCTGACGGAGCTGTTTCGGTTGTCACTTTGTTGTTTTTGCTTTTTAGTGTTCAGTTTCTATTAAACATGACGAACACTTACCACGCTGCATTTTGGTCTTCACCTTCTTCCGACGACAGCCGTTACAGTATGTAAA
Source organism: Salvelinus namaycush (assembly GCF_016432855.1). Classification (NCBI taxonomy): domain Eukaryota; kingdom Metazoa; phylum Chordata; class Actinopteri; order Salmoniformes; family Salmonidae; genus Salvelinus; species Salvelinus namaycush. The sequence continues at coordinate 28,888,682 of NC_052325.1, read as the reverse complement.
CTTCCGACTTCAACTGTACTGTACATTCTGTACATGTCATTCTCGTTTGCACCAAAAGTTTAAAAAGTGTTGATAGGGGATAGAATGTGGTCGGACCATCAGATAATTGGCATATACATTACTCTTACTGAATTTCCATGTGGGCGAGGATATTGAACATTTAATCAAAGCCTATTGGATGCTAACTTTTTTTTAAACTAGGACAGAGGAATTTATAACTACATTTTTCAGACATAACACAGGTACAGCAAATCCCCTTATTGCATGGGACAATTTTAAATGTGCCTTTAGAGGCCATGAAATTCAGTACTCATCTCTAAAACAAAAGCATTTTAGGTCAAAAGAGTCCATACTAACAAAGGAAATAGAAGGTATGGTGGCAGAATTGCAAGATATAAATATAATAATAATTTTATTGCATCAAATGGTTGTTTTATGCAACAGAATAGAGTATTCTGTTAACTATTGTGTGTGTGTTCTACTGAGGATGGGCCTCTGGGAGATAACACTGAAAGGAGAGATTTATGATGTATTTTGGGTGATAAAGCCTAAAGAGCATTCCAGAGCATGAGTTCATGTTTCTGTTATATATGGTACCAGGGAGAGTTGGTTCCAGTTTGGAGTCAGGACAGCCAGACACCGGTCTCTATGTAATGAAAACTGTTGACACAGCGGATACTGTCTGCTATGTATTATAGGTATATTTCATACAGAGCTTAACCTTGTGACCCATTCTATATATCTGTTGTTCGTCATGTAGGTTGAAAGGGGTGTATCTTGGCTATAAAAGACCTTTGTACTTTTGTCTCGGCGCTCTCAATGAATCATCAGAGAGGGTGATTCGTCGACCAGCCATCGCTATTGCAAAGCTCTCACTAATAAAGATTCAGTTTAAGTATAACTCTGACTTGTGTGATAAGTTTGTCTCTCTTCATTTGATAATACAGAAATTAACCACCACAAAGGTCTAACAGAACAAATAGAAAAAATAGATTGATAAAAAAATTTAACTGTACCATGGAGGCTCAGAATAATTTAGAGGAAAAACAAAAAGAATTGAGGAACTTATTCAAGAAAGATCAAGTGTATATATTATACAAAATAAAGCAAACTGTAGATAAGATCTTGCTACCATGGAAAGGTAAATAACTGTCTATTTGTGGAAAAATCCCTGATACATTTTTTAGTCATATCCCAGTTTACCTATTTGCTTATGGTCTTGCCTACACCTAGCGAACAGTATTTTTTATTATTTGAGAAAAAAATATTATATTTTATTTGGAACGGCAAGCCAGACAGAATTAAACGGGCCTATTTATATAGCAAAATAGTAATAATGTCTCACCCTATGTTCAAGAATGGCCTTCTTTCCTTTATTCAGATTACAACCTCTCATTTTCAGTTATTTGAAAATGAGATCATCTCCTGTCACGCCCTGACCATTGATTACTTTGTATGTTTCTATATTTTGTTTGGTCAGGGTGTGATGTGGGTGGGCATTCTATGTTGTATGTCTAGGTTGTCTATTTCTGTGTTTGGCCTGGTGTGGTTCCCAATCAGAGGCAGCTGTCTATCGTTGTCTCTGATTGGGAGCTGTACTTAGGTAGCCTATTTTCCATTGTGTGTTGTGGGTGGTTGTTTTCTGTTTAGTGTATGTTCACCTGGCAGAACTGTTCGTTTATCATTTTTGTTGTTTTGTTAGTATTCATTAAAAGTAATTATGAGTACTTACCACGCTGCACCTTGGTCTTCTCCTTCTCCTCGATACGACGATCGCTACATCTCCCAAATATCACTATTTTTAAAACAAGCCATAGAAAGTCGGTTGCAATTTCAATTTAATCCACCAGAAAAGACAGAACAAATAATACAACAAATTGTGGTTATACTCAAATATACTAATTGATAAAAAAAATTAAAAAAGTATAATCTTCGCAAAAGATATCATAAATAGGACTGGTGGAGTTATGTCACACATGCAGCTAACAAAAACATATGGAAATGTCTGCTCTACCCAAAACTACAACCAACTAATTGCAGCATTACCGCAAACATGGAAGAGGAAAGTGGAAGAGGGAAAAATTAAGAAACTTGTCTCTCTGTGTACCTGCTCAAGTAATACACAATGTTTCTACTTCATAAAAGATACCTTCATGAGCTTATATTGAAATAAAATGTTGGCAGCGTCCATTCCAATAATAATACATCACTCTTGCATATAAAGCTTATACTGATACTAAGCATGGCTATCAACTTGACTTTTCGCTTCACATTGCTAGATAAAGCTAACAAATGTGTACATGCTCAAGTAATACACAATGTTTCTACTTCATAAAAGCTCCCCTCATGAGCTTATATTGAAAGACAGTGTTGGCAGCGTCCAATCCAAATCGAAGAACAGGCATGACTGTAGACTCAAGGAAACCACCTCCTTCCTTCCCAGGTGTGTTGCTCTTCTTGAACTCCTCTATCTCCTGTCTCATTAAGTCAGCCTTCTCCTTGTGGCCCTTCTCCAGCAGATCCTTCTGCTCCTGCACCTTGCACTCCAAGGCCCTGTGGAAGTCCCGTTCCTGTTGCTTCATCTCCTCCTTCATCTTCTCTTCCATCTGCTTCAACTTCTCGTCTTTGCTTCTGCGATCGTCCTCCATGGTGCGCTCCATCTCCAACCGTTTCTCTTCAGCAGCCTTCTTCTCCTGCTCCAGCACAGCTGATCTCTCCTTCTCCTCTGCATGGTCCAAAGGAAGAGTTGAGGTAGGAAAACACTCTAGCTTCTGGACTACTCATGTTCTCTCTCATATGGAGTCAACAGACAGCCCCTGATCTTTTCCATGTTCTGGAGTAGGCCATAACTTTTAGAATACTCTTTCAAACATCCCAGATCTATGTTGACCTAACATCCCAATGCTATATTTTGGACTTACCATAGATTCTTTTCTCATTTTCCGTCAATTTTTTGTCAGCCTGCAAGATGGAATTCTTCTCTAGACTCTTCTCCCTCAGGAACTGCTCAAGAATCTCCTCAGCCTGCAGAAAACACCCCCAAAGGCTACATGTTTTACCATTGTTTGATGGCAATCTAAAACCGGTTGGATGTGTTTTTGGTATGATGCTGTAGATGCCTAGAAATACTTTATGGAAGATAATGTGAATGATAACAGTAACAGAGGTTGATAGAAACAGCAATCCATCTACGACATTGAAACTACTGTGAGTGGATCGACCTGAAAGACGAGAACAACTCCAGTATTCAATATGGATTTTTTTATGAATGTTTCAGCCCTAGCAAGGATTCAGCTCGAAGCTCTTACCCCAACTCCTTTATCAGGCTCGGCTCGGTACTGTGCAACCATGTTGTCATGGTGATTGCAGTAAAGCTCATATCCTCCAGGTGTGGTGTAGATCCCCTCCTTAATCTTCTGGGCCATCGGAGCAGACAGCTTCTCCAGAAGGGCCGCACACTTCTTCTCTGAGGCATCCTCGTTCTGAATGAGAAGGTCAGCGTAGTGCTTTGCAATGGCCACCTGCAGGAGTCAAGACTGTTTTAGGGAAGCATTTGTAAAAAGTGGTCCTTGACAGAGTTAAGAACTAAGGCAGTGTTTGTACCAGGCACAGATCTGAAATGATGACCCTTACCGCCAACGCTTTCAAGAAATCCCCATTTTCATCTTTGAAGGATCGTTTCATGAAAGCCTGCGTGGCCTGGTGGTCTGAGCGGAGGTGATGAGCTGAAATCTGACCCATGTCCACAGGGAATAAGGCCTTCACCTCCTCCATGCCCCTCTGGTATACTACCTGGCCCTCATCCACAGCAGCCTGGTTCTCAATTTGAGCCATGGCCAGCACCGCATTCTCCAGACAGGGCACAGAGCCTTTGGCTATGGTCTCCACATAGGTGTTAACCAAGTGGCCGAGCACTGCAATCAGATAGAGGCGGGAAGAAAAATATAAGTGTATACATTTGGTGGTACAATAACATAGGATACATTCAATGCATCTGTGCAAAATCTGCTGATATTTGACTTACTTCTCCCGGTTACGTTGTGGCCCCCTTTGACAGTTTTTGTACGGCTCTCCTGGAAAATAAAGCAGCAGAAAGTGTCTGCAACCTTTCGGAAGCTTCCACACAGGCCAGCCTCGTCCATGGAATCCAGGTGGGGCATGTTGGCAGGAGTTGTAGGGGTGGGGAATACAAAGCACTTGCGCGAGGGGAAGTAGTTCCTGATGCACTCTCGTGGGAGGTTGTACATCAGATTCTTTTTACCCCCACCTGAATGATAGTCAGCATTCACCATTACAGTTGACATTACTCTATTTTTAGGGCTGGTTTCCCAGACACAGATTAGTCCTTGTCCTGGACACAAAAGTGTGTTCAGTGGAGAATCTCGTCTAGAGGCCTAATCTGTGTCTGGGGTACCGGCCCTTAGTTCAGTTAATGGTGCACAATTCTATGTAGAGACATTGTGCACAGTTGATCATTGGGGTGGTGGCTAGTCACCTTTTCTGAGCTCCAGGGAATGCTCCAGATACTCATCTTCAGTGACGTTTCTGCCGTCGATCTCGAGTAGTAGAGTGAAATCTCTGATGGCCCACACAAAATTCGGAAAGAACTGCACAAACTGGGCGTCCCCTCCTTCCTCGTCATCGTGAGAGGATGAAGCTGCACTGGAAGAATTCACCTTGATCCGCTCTGTCAGCTCACTCACATATCTATAAGGCCGGTTGAGGATTGACTGATAAAAGCTACCAAAGTTCCAAAAAATACTGTGCGTCTGCATTGACATGTGCCTGCTACGGTTGTACAAGGACTTGCTATACAACAGTTATAGCATACAAGTCATTTCAGTTTCATTTTGAATGGACTGTGTCCACATGCACTGAGTAACCCCTAAGGGAATGGATATAACAAAGTACAGTGTATTGAACATTCTGCAAACACATAATTAATGCTGTCAGTAACACAATATATTGCTCCAAGTCTATAAGAACATTTTGCTCAGCATCCAATAGATATACAAACATACAGCACTTTCACTTTCAATATGAAAGGGAGTTCCAAGAAATGGCCCGGTTGGGGGAAATATCCCCTGTCCTGTTAAAGTCAACAGGAGAGGAAACAGGGGAGGTTTGCCATGGGGAAATAGATATTGGTTTAAAGGATACTGGAGGTTCTCCACGGCTTGATTGTCGATGGTCCCTCGACTGTTGTAGACCAGAGTACTGCTTAACAGAATGGCCAAGGAGAAGATCCAGGCATCATTCTTAGAATCTCCCTGAAACAAGTATGACAACAGCAACATGCTTATTGGTGATACGGCTAAATGAAATGAAATAATTTCAAATACACTATATATACAAAAGTATGTGGACACCCCTTCAAATTAGTGGGTTCGGCTATTTCAGTCAAACCTGTTGCTGACAGGTGTATAAAATCGAGCACGAAGCCATGCAATCTCCATAGGGAAACATTGGCAGGAGATTGGCTCAGTGACTTTCAACGTGGCATCATAGGATGCCACCTTTCAAACAAGTCAGTTCGTCAAATTTCTGCCCTGCTAGGGCTGCTCCGGTGAACTATTAGTGCTGTTATTGTGAAGAGGAAATGTTTAGAAGCAACAACACAACGGCTCAGCCGTGAAGTGGTAGGCCACACAAGCTCACAGAACGGGACTGCTGAGGGCTGAAGCTCGTAGCGCATAAAATCGTCTGTCCTCGGTTGCAACACTCACTACCGAGTTCCAAACTGCCTCTGGAAGCAACGTCAGCACAAGTACTGTTCATTGGGAGCTTCATGAAATGGGTTTCCATGGCCAAGCAGTAGCACAAAAGCCTAAGATCACCATATGCAATGCCAAGTGTCGGCTGGAGTGGTTTGCTGCCATTGCTACCATTGGACTCTGCAGCATTGGAAACACATTCTCTGGAGTGATGAGTCACGTTTCACCATCTGGCAGTCCGACAGACGAATCTGGGTTTGGTGGATGCCAGGAGAACGCTACCTGCCCGAATGCATTGTGCCAACTGTAAAGTTTGGTGGAGGAGGAATAATGGTCTGGTGCTGTATTTTATCGTTTGGGCTAGGCCCCTTAATTCCAGTTAAGGGAAATCTTAACGCTACAGCATACAATGACATTCTAAACAATTCTGTGCTTCCAACTTTGTGGTAACAGTTTGGGGAAGGCCCAGTTTGCCCATGATTTTGGAATGAGATGTTAGACGAGCAGGTGTCCACATACTTTTGGTCATGTAGTGTATGTGTGTTTAGATACTTGTTCACTGTGCTGGATTACTAATGTGAATTGTAAAGAGACTGAACTTTGACCTCTCACCTTCTCCACATCCCCCAGCCCCTCTGTATCCAGCAGCACCAGGGTGTGGTCTCTTTTTTCAGGGTGAGGCACACACCACATCCAGATTCCCTTAGTCTTGGATTGGATGGTGGCTCCCAGGGCAAAACCTAAATCAATATTTCAAAGACCGTTTTAAGACGAAAAAATTGAATAGACTTTTTCTTCTGAAAGAAATGTACAAATGCAAAAAAATTGGGAATTGTCTATTGAGGCATAGATTATTCAGATATGTCTCTCAGCATCAGTCAGTCTCTGTCTCACCTTTTCTCTTTCCAGCCAGCTTGTTCATGAGGTAGGACTTGCCGGTGCGGTACAGCCCGACCACCGACACCACTACGACTTTCTGGTTCAGTCCCATCAGGTACTTGATGGCACCAGGAACTACATGAAGCTCGCCATCGGCGTTTTCGACCAGGCACATTGGGGAATCCATGGTCAAGTGGCTTCACAGGATGATTAGCCTACAGCCCCCAGAAATATTCAATCTTTAATACAATTATGAATTAAATATAGTTCAGGTGAATTATGTGAATATTATATAGATTAGGACTACTGCGAAGGTTATGTAAAAAATATTATTAAGATCTGCATAATTAAACAGCTGAGCCATACGCATACAAAATTAAAAGTGAAGTTAAAATATTGTCCAATGTTAGCTTCAATTTCATTACGAAATTTGTCTTCAAACATGTAACTGTTTTCCTGCTATGGAAAAGCATTAGTCGATAGTAGCCTACTCACATAAACGACCTCTCCAAAAGCCTGCTCCAAACCAACTGTAAAATTGCAGAGGATGTCGCAATCTCGAGTACCTATTTCAAGGGGGTTTCAACTAGTTACCACAGCCACAAAGTGAAAATTGTCTGTGATCATACAAATGAATGAAAACAAAAAAAATAGCTTTTTGGTCTTAATTTAAGATTAGGGATAGACATAATGTTAGCAGTGTGGTTAAGTTTAGGTTTAAAATCACATTTTGAGAAGGGAAATAGGCGAGGTCTAAGACGTTGTGGCTGTAGTAACTAGTGGTACCTATTTGTCTGCAGATACAGAAAGTGAAAGTTGTCTAGACTATATGTCTCTTATTTTCACCAGTTAAATAAGATATGGAACTGACGCATCCGACTTTGAATTTAAAAAAAAAAGAATAATAATTGTTTTAATGGCGTTATTGAGCCAATGAACTGTCTTGTTCTAGATAGGAATAGTGATTCGTTCTAGTGCAAGTTGGAACAAGGAAACTCGGGTATGGTCGACTTGCTAACTGGTTGTAGTTCTACGTGTTGGCTATTAACATATCGCGTTCAAACCGTTAGCAAGTCGAACTTTTCTGAGTTCCTAGTACCTACCAGCACATGAACGCGGTATATGTCAGGTCATGTTTCACTGCAGCAGAGAATTTTTCGGGGGGGAAACGTCGTGCTTTCCCGGAAGCTTAATTGTTAACGTAAGAGCAACACTTTCAGTTTCAATATCACAACCGATCTCTTTTGCCGTGCAAACGCGGACGACAGACTGAACAACAACCTCACTGTACGGTACAGTGTTGCCGAGGTAAGCCTAAACTCTCTTTCACTTCTAAATGTGGGCTTTTTTACTATATGATATATAGCTATTGATTTGCAAAATGACTGGTATAATGTTGGCTGGTGATTTTTTTTTATTTTTTTTTTACAATAAACATTTGCGGTCAATTAATCGATTGGATGACCACGCCTGTACATGCAAGCACATTCATAACTATTCATGGAGTCTATTCATGGAGTAGCCTCTACGAATCAGAGAGTGGAAGACTCCTCTCCTGTCTTTGAATTTGAACGTATTTTTCCTGTTGTCTGCTGTTATTATTTTTATGACACACATACAGTACCAGTTAAAAGTTTCGACACACCTACTCATTCCAAGGTTTTTCTTTAATTTGACTATTTTCTACATGGTAGAATAATAGTGAAGACATCAAAACTATAAAATAACACATATGGAATCATGTAGTAACCAAAAAAGTGTTAAACAAATCAAAATATATTTTATATTTGAGATTCTTCAAAGTAGCCACCCTTTGCCTTGACGACAGCTTTGCACACTCTTGGCATTCTCTCAACCAGCTTCACGAGGTAGTCACCTGGAATGCATTTCAATTAACAGGTGTGCCTTGTTAAAAGTTCATTTGTGGAAATTCTTTCCTTCGAAATGCATTTGAGCCAATCAGTTGTGTTGTGACAAGGTAGGGGTGTTATACAGAAGATAGCATTTGGTACTATTTGGTAAAAGACAAAGTCCATATTATGGCAAGAACAGCTCAAATAAGCAAAGAGAAACGACAGTCCATCATTACTTTAAGACATAAAGGTCAGTCAGTACGGAACATTTCAAGAACTTTGAAAGTTTCTTCAAGTGCAGTCTTAAAAACCATCAAGCGCTATGATGAAACTGGCTCTCATGAGCACCGCCACAGGAAAGGAAGACCAAGAGTTACCCCTGCTGCAGAGGATAAGTTCATTGGAGTTACCAGCCTCAGAAATTGTAGCCTAAATAAATGTTTCACAGAGGTCAAGTGACAGACACATCTCAACATCAACTGTTCAGAGGAGACTGCGTGAATCAGGGCTTCATGGTCGAATTGCTGCAAAAAAAACACTACTAAAGGACACCAATAATAAGAAGAGACTTGCTTGAGCCAAGAAACACAAGCAATGGACATTAGACTGGTGGAAATCTGTCATTTGGTCTGATGATTCCAAATGTGAGATTTTTTGTTCCAACCGCCGTGTCTTTGTGAGACTCAGAGTAGGTGAACAGACAATCTCTGCATGTGTAGTTCCCACCGTGAAGCATGGAGGAGGAGGTGTGATGGTGTGGGGGGTGCTTTGCTGGTAACACTGTCAGTGATTTATTTAGAATTCAAGACACAATAACCAGCATGGCTACCACAGCATTCTGCAGCGATACACCATCCCATCTGCTTTGCGCTTAGTGGGACTATATATCATTTGTTTTCCAACAGGACAATGACCCATCACACCTTCAGACTGTGTATTTTTAAAATATATATATATTTTTAAATGTAACCTTTATTTAACTAGGCAAGTCAGTTAAGAACACGTTCTTATTTACAATGATGGCCTACCGGGGAACAGTGGGTTAACTGCCTTGTTCAGGGGCAGAACGACAGATTTTTACCTTGTCAGCTCGGTCCAGCAACCTTTTGGTTACGACCCCAATGCTTTAGTGGATGTTGAGAATTGAATGTTCACCTCTCTACCATGTAAGGGCTATTTGACCAAGAAGGAGGGTGATGGAGTGCTGCATCAGATGACCTGGCCTCCACAATCAACCGACGTCAACCCAATTGAGATGGTTTGGGATGAGTTGGACCCCAGAGTGAAGGAAAAGCAGCCAACAAGGGCTCAGCATATGTAGGAACTTCTTCAAGACTGTTGGAAAAGGATTTCAGTTGAAGCTGGTTGAGACAATGCCAAGAGTGTGCAAAGCTGTTATCAAGGCAGTGTGGTTACTTTGAAGAATCTTAAATATAAAAAAAATAAATTGTTTAACACTTTTTTGGTTACTACATGATTCCATATGTGTTATTTCAAAGTGTTGATGTCTTCACTATTATTCTACAATGTAGAAATAGGAAAAATAAAGAAAAACCCTTGAATGATGTGGGGGTGTCCTAACTTTTGACTGGTACTGTACACACACACACACACACACACACACACACACACACACACACACACACACACACACACACACACACACACACACACACACACACACACACACACACACACACACAGTGTCCTACTCAATAAAAAGTTATTATGCGTGTCCTTGCCTTCGTTTCTATAGGTCAGCATCATGTCAGGCCAGACAGTATCCATGAAAGAACCAGTATGTCTGATAGAGAACGACAGTGATGGGAAGCTGCGTGTGGTCCGCAGCGCACTGGACATCCTGGACAAGATTGACCAGCATGTGGTAGTGGTGTCGGTGGTCGGGCTGTACCGCACCGGCAAGTCCTACCTCATGAACAAGCTGGCTGGGGAGAGGAAAGGTAAGCACATCCACTAAAGCATTTTTTAAATCAATGTTCTGATCAAGTTTCATGAGCCTAAAATAAAAGATCCTTGACATGTCCTATATACACAAGAAGCTTATTTCTCTGAAATGCTGTGCACCAATTTTCTTACATCCCTGTTAGTGAGTATTTCTCCTTTGCCACGATAATCCATCCACCTGACAGGTATGGCATATCAAGAAGCTGATTAAACTGCATGATTATTACACCGGTACACCTTGTGCTGGGGCCAATAAAAGCCACTCTAAAATGTTCAGTTCTGTCTCACAACACAATGCCACAGATGTTTCAAGTTTTGAGGGAAAGTGCAATTGGCATGCTGACTTCAAGATTGTCCACCCGAGCTGTTGCCAGAGAATTGAATGTTAACTTCTCTACCATAAGCCACCTCCAACGTCATTTTGACAGTACATCCAACCGACCTCACAACGCAGACTACGCGTAGCCATGCCAGTCCAGGACCTAAACTCAGCAAAAAAAGAAACGTCCCTTTTTCAGGACCCTGTCTTTCAAAGATAATTCATAAAAATCCAAATAACTGCACAGATCTTCATTGTAAAGGGTTTAAACACTGTTTCCCATGCTTGTTCATTGAACCATGAACAATCAATGAACATGCACCTGTGGAACGGTCATTAAGACACTAACAGCTTACAGACGGTAGGCAATTAAGGTCACAGTTATGAAAACTTAGGACACTAAAGAGGCCTTTCTACGGACTCTGAAAAACACCAAAAGAAAGATGCCCAGGGTCCCTGCTCATCTCTGTGAATGTGCCTTAGGAATGCTGCAAGGAGGCATGAGGACTGCAGATGTGGCCAGGGCAATAAATTGCAATGTCCATACTGTGAGACTCCTAAGACAGCGCTACAGGGAGACAGGACGGACAGCTGATCGTCCTCGCAGTGGCAGACCATGTGTAACAACACCTGCACAGGATCGGTACATCAGAACATCACACCTGCGGGACAGGTATAGGATGGCAACAACAACTGCCCTAGTTACACCAGGAACGCACAATCCATCCATCAGTGCTCAGACTGTCCGCAATAGGCTGAGAGAGGCTGGACTAAGGGGTTGTAGGCCTGTAAGGCAGGTCTTCACCAGACATCACTGGCAACAATGACGCCTATGGGCACAAACCCACCATCGCAGGACCAGACAGGACTGGCAAAAAGTACTCTTCACTGACTAGTCGCGGTCTTGTCTCACCAGGGGTGATGGTCGGATTCGCGTTTATAGTCGAAGGAATGAGCGTTACACCGAGGCCTGTACTCTGGAGCGGGATCGATTTGGAGGTGGATGGTCCGTCATGGTCTGGGGCGGTGTGTCACAGATTCATCGGACTGAGCTTGTTGTCATTGCAGGAAATGTCAACGCTGTGCGTTACAGGGAAGACATCCTCCTCCCTCATGTGGTACCCTTCCTGCAGGCTCATCCTGACATGACCCTCCAGCATGACAATGCCACCAGCCATACTGCTCGTTCTGTGCGTGATTTCCTGCAAGACAGGAATGTCAGTGTTCTGCCATGGCCTGCGAAGAGCCCGGATCTCAGGCCCATTGAGCACGTCTGGGACCTCTTGGATCGGAGGGTGAGAGCTAGGGCCATTCCCCCCAGAAATGTCCGGGAACTTGCAGGTGCCTTGGTGGAAGAGTGGGGTAACATCTCACAGTAAGAACTGGCAAATCTGGTGCAGTCAATGAGGAGGAGATGCACTGCAGTACTTAATGCAGCTGGTGGCCACACCTGATACTGACTGTTACTTTTGATTTTGACCCCCCCCCCTGTGTTCAGGGACACATTATTATATTTCTGTTAGTCACATGTCTGTGGAACTTGTTTAGTTTATGTCTCAGTTGTTGAATTTTGTTAAGTTCATACAAATATTTACACATGTTAAGTTTGCTGAAAATAAATGCAGTTGACAGTGAGAGTGTAGTGAGATGCGTACTGGCGGTAGAGAAGTCAGGCGCAGGAGAGAGCGAAAACTGATTTACAACGGTGTCGTTTAATATCCATAAACCACCGTCAACAGAACAATACAATAAATGGGTCAAACAAAACCCGGTAAATACCAGCATACCGTGCATAAGCACTACAAGAAACAATTACCGACAAGGACATGGGGGGGAATAGAGGGTTAAATACACAACATGTAATTGATGGAATTGGAACCAGGTGTGATGGAAGACAAGACAAAACCAATGGAAAATGAAAAGTGGATCAGCGATGGCTAGAAGGTCGGTGGCTTCGACCACCGAACACCGCCCGAACAAGGAGAGGGACCAACGTCGGAGGAAGTCGTGACAGAGAGGACGTTTCTTTTTTTGCTGAGTTTATATATCCGGCTTCTTCACCAGCGGGATCGTCTGAGACCAGCCACCCGGACAGTAGATGAAACTGTGGGTTTGCTCAACTGAAGAATTTCTGCACAAACGGTCAGAAACCGTCTCAAGGAAGCTCATCTGCGTGCTCGTCGTCCTCGCCATGGTCTTGTCCTGGCTGAAGTTCGGTGTCTTAACCGACTTCAGTGGGAAGATGCTCACCTTCAATGGCGTTATGGTATGTCCAGGCATAAGCTACTGACAACAATACCGTGACGAGATCCTGAGGTCCATTGTCGTGCCATTCATCCGCCGCCATCACCTCATGTTTCCGCATTATAATGCAGGGCCCCATGTCGCAAGGATCTGTACACAATTCCTGAAAATGTCCCAGTTCTTACATGGCCTGCATAGTCACCAGACATGTCACTCATTGAGAACTTTTGGGATGCTCTGGATCGACATGTTCGACATCGTGTTCCAGTTCCCACCAAAATCCAGCGACTTCGCACAGCCATTGAAGAGGAGTGGGACAAAATTCCTCAGACCACAATCGACAGCCTGATCAACTCTATGCAAAGGAGATGTGTTGCACTGCATGAGGCAAATGGTGGTCACACCAGATACTGACTGGTTTTCTGATCCACCCCCCTATTTTTTATGTTTTATTTTCTGATTTCCTTATTTGGACTGTAACTCAGTAAAATCTTTGAAATTGTTTAATGTATTTTTGTTCAGTGCACATAACAATATGCATGACCTCAACACTGTTATATGGTTAAGGAATGATTATGTATAAGATAATTATTTCTCATAAAGATAGGGTAATAGAAATGTGAAACAGAATGTGTTAACTTATGTACTGCATTTGTCATTGAGTTAGAGACAGATATGCTGCACCAAAGTACAGATTTGTCCTGTTCTGACCACATTAAGATTTGATGTTTTTTTCTCTCCAATATTGGAAATTCGACACACACTGTTATTGCATTGTGGAAACTACAGTTTCTCTTTGTTTTACACCATAACGTACAACCAGACAGCAGAGCAAACATGCAAAAAACATTTTGTTCCGACCACATTTGTTCTAAGTGGGTTGTGTAGATAAGGGTGTCGTTTTGCACTGGCTGCTAGTTTCACTTTCAGTCTGTCAGTATTATATACAGTATAACTAGACAAAAATGGTTCATCTGAAAACCAGCAGCCTTGAGTAAACACTTTACATCCTGCTGCCTCTTTACAGATTCCATCCTAAGAACCATTTTTATCCTCTGTCCTCAAGGTTTTGCCCTGGGAGCCACCATCCAGTCCAAAACTAAGGGCATCTGGATGTGGTGTGTGCCTCACCCTGAAAAAAGAGACCACACCCTGGTGCTGCTGGATACAGAGGGTCTGGGGGACGTGGAGAAGGTGGGAGGTCAAAGTTCACTCTCTGTCAAAAACCTTTTATGGCTGTTTAGATGACAGAGTATAACAGTGCTATGGGTAAAATCCCATGTTATCTCAATAAACTGTGTCTAGTACTGATAGCTGATGTCATCAACTGTATATAATGTCTAACTTATAAATGTATGATATATACCAATTGATTCTAAAGAGTATAACAAATAAATAATGACCCATGAGCTTAGTTATAAGCTTGTTTTACTCCAATGTTTGTATATGTAATTAAACACTGTATAATATCATGATTAACTACAATTATGATGTCACGGATGGTGAGTCATTGCACCCGTAGCTCAGTCTATGAATTTGAGTGGTTACATTTCTCCAGGCCCATCCCTCAGATTTTTTTTGTTAGCTTCTTTTACCAAAACTGAGGCAGGGTGGGGCTTGGTTAATGTTTCAATTAAGGATTCCAGCTTTGACCTTTATTAAGGTAGGGAGCCCATAAAACGGCGTATGGAGTAGACATTTAGTTACTGACTTAATTTCACTCTAGTATGAACAGAGTACCAATGTGTTCCTTCTGTTGTGTCTGCAGGGTGATGAGAAGAATGACAACTGGATCTTTTCCCTGGCTGTCCTGCTCAGCAGTACTCTGGTGTACAACAGCCTGGGAACCATCGACAACAACGCCCTGGAGAAACTACAGTATCCTTCAGCAGGCCTATAAAGAAATATAGTGTAGTGTTGTATGTCTGGGTTCATTTCATCCCCAACAACCGAACTGACCTCAAAAAGCGCTAATCGCTCAGCACTATACTGTATGTTAGTAAATCTGGGTTCATTTTGTCCTCAACACCGCCTTCTACAGCTATGTGACAGAACTGACAGAGCACATCAAGGTGAAGTCCAACCAGCGAGACGGGGAGGAATCTTCAGAGTACCTGCGTTACTTTCCTTCCTTTGTGTGGACAGTCAGAGATTTCACCCTGACCCTGGAGGTTGATGGGAGACCCATCACAGCCAATGAGTACCTGGAGAACGCTCTTAAACTGAGAACAGGTGAAGGGAACACCAGCTAGCACAGCTAACTTAATCTCTTAATCTAAACCATGGTTAGATTGAATTTACCAATGTTGACAATACCTTTACAAAAGACATGTTGGATATAAAAATATGAAATGCTTTTCTTCCACACAAAAAATGTCACGGTTAAACATTTAATTTGTTAATTAGTGATTGATGTACTTTTCCTTTCATTTACAAAGGTCATAGTAAGAAAAATCAGGCATACAATCTGCCTCGTAGCTGCCTGCGGAACTATTTCTCTCCTCGCTGGTGCTTTGTGTTTGAGAGGCCAGCCAGCGGAGACAAAATGAGACGTATGGAGGAGCTGACCGACGCTGACCTGGAGCCTGCCTTTGTGGAGCAAGCCAAGGAGTTCTGTGACCACGTCTTCAAGGAGGCCAAGACCAAGACCCTGAAACAGGGCCTGAAAGTTACCGGCAGATGTGAGTATTACAACACTGATATTGAGGAAGGAAAGCACTTATGAAAGTAGGTCATGATGTTTGATAATACAACTAAACTACTGCTGCTACTGTAACCACTTCCTCTATTATTATTATTATGATGATGATTACTACAACCACCATGACCAGTACAAGTAACAACGCCATTAGTACTTCAATTCCTACTAATTCTACTACTTACTTTACTTCTATACAAGCACCACTGACCACTACAGTACTACCACCATCACTACCACAACTACCAGATATGCTAATTTCCTGCCCTCTCCTGCAGTGCTGGGAAACCTGGCAGAGACGTATGTGTCTGCCATCCGGAGCGGGCAGATCCCCTGCCTGGACAATGCTGTGTTGGCTCTGGCCCAAATTGAGAACTCCAGTGCCATCGAGAGGGCCAGGGCCCACTACCAAAAGGGCATGGCTGACTGGGTAGCCTACCCCACAGAGACCCAAGAGGAGCTGTCTGAAGTGCATGCTGTCATGGAGAAGGAGGCTGTGGCCATATTCATCAACAACTCCTTCAAAGACGAGGACCAGAAGTACCAGTTGGAGCTCATGGTATGGGAATGTAGATTCTATATTCAATGAGTCAATATTCAATTCAGTGATGCATGTATTTAACAAGATGAGGATAATTTGTCATTTGTGTGAGCTACCCCTTTATGCTACACTTACATGTACATTTTAGTCATTTAGCAGACACACTTATCCAGAGCGACTTACAGCAGAAATTAGGGTTAAGTGCCTTACTCAAGGGCACATTGACAGATTATTCACCATTTATTACCTCAACTGAACCAAGACATTCTGGTTTGTTCTGGTACATTCTGTACCAACCTCTCAAACACAAAAATAGAAAGTGCTTCAAGAGGAGTATGAGAAGATCTGTGAGAGGAACTACAAGGAGTCCCAGAAGGCATGCGAGTCCAAAATCGAATGCATCTTTGCCCCCTTGGAGGAGAAAATAAGGGATGGCTCCTACATGACCCCTAGAGGATACAAAGAGTACTGCAACGACCTGAAACTGGCCACCAGCGAATACAGATCTGAGGGAGGCAGGGGAGTGAAGGTATGTTGGGGAGGTGGTGCTATTTTAGGATATTATGTAATTATCATGTTTTGTGGATGCTGGTCAAAGGAGTTATGAATGCACTGATGTGATGTTGAAAGTCAAATATTATGTGTGGTGGTTCCAGGCTGAAGAGGTACTGAAGGAGTACTTGGAAAGGAAGGCCATCATTGGTCAGACCATCCTGTCAGCAGACCAGTCCCTCACTGAAGCTGAGCAGAGAGCAGAAGGTGATATAGGTCACCATGAATATGCACTCCATGACCTGGCAACAACATTCTAATGACCACCAAATGGAGGCTTACCTCTCGTTCTCTTTGATATTTATCTCTCTCTCTCACATACTCTGTCTACCTGCAGCGGAGCAAGCGAAAAGGGAGGCATCTGAGCGGGAGAATCGAGCCATGGAGGAGCAGCTGGTTGTCCAGGAGAGGTTGAGAGCGGACCAGCAGAGGACGTATGAGGAGAATGTGAACCAGCTGATGGAGAGGATGGAGAGAGACAGTAGAAATGCCGTGGCAGAGCACGATAGAGTTCTGCAGGCCAGACTTAAGGTAGGAATTTAAAAAACACAAACATTGAGGACAACACTTTAAAACTACAGGAACTCTAGGGGTAAGATTAACTGTGTATGTGTTTTGTTTTAATGACACAGTCCGTGATGTGTAAAAACAAACCTTGTAATTTCAGGAGCAGAATGACCTTCTCCAACAAGGGTTTGATGACAGAGCACACCAAATGCAAAGAGAGATAGATGCGCTTAAGGGTGCGAAGGCACAAGAGGAAGAGAAAAAACCCTCATTTATGAGCACAGCTCTGGATACTGTTGGGACTGCAGCTACCTTGTTCCTTCCAGGAATACTTCCCAAAGTAGGAGGAATGGCTGTGAAATGGCTGTCTAAGTGGTTCTGATGTAGGTTCCCGAGGAGGATGATGAGCTATTATTCTTATAGACATATGGATTGACTGAATGTGTATTTATTGGTAGTTGATTCATGGATTTAGATTAAGCACTCAGTCAAGGTTTTATTTGATGTTATTTTTTTTTGTACGTCATTTGAATAAATAATTAGCATGCCTAATCATAATGAAGTAGAATTTTTAGAAAGCACTCTTAAAAATGGTTTTGCATTTGTTTTACTATTACCAAATAGGCCTACTTCTTTTTAACACTGACGACATTTACATGCAGACCAATATCCTGTTATTATTCGGGATACTCAAGTACTCTGTTTTTGAGTTGATGCATATAAACGTCATATTCCATTTACAATAACCCGAAAAGCTTGTATCCTGGTTATGAGAATCCCGTATAAGATGCCTGGGATATGCTGATCTTAGACGGTAAACTGTGGCATGTAAATGTCCTATTCCGTTTACTGTTTTCCACGGTCTGCACAGGCTCAATTTCACATATCATTGGTGTTGTGTGATGATGTTTTCATCTGATTGTCAAACAAATCACTTTAAAAAGTAGGCTAAAAGAACATTTCGATCCACCATGATCATTTATTTTGCTGATACTCCGTACTGGACCATATAGCCTACTGGCTACTTTCACCCCTAATTTAGACACGTTTTATCTATAATTTTTGAGATTTGGTAGGCCATATTATAATTTCTGAGATTTGGTTGGTCATTTGTTTATCAACTATAGTTAGATACATGCAGCTTCTCGTCTGTCATGACTAAATATTGTAGTGCTCACCAGAATAATGTCTTACATAGATAGCATGAAGGCATTATTAATGTAGTTAACACCGGTATAGTTGTCTGTTTTGTTTAGGAACCAGGGAGAAAACGCAGTAACTCCAAAACAGTGGAACTATTGGTCCTGTGCAAAATGTCCAAATGTCATCAGTTGACTGGTTTTAAGGAAATACAAATTTGAGAACTATAAAACATGTTTCTGATAAGACTTTACTTCGTCTTGGGTGAATATTTGATGTCTTTGAAATACTGGCTGGTTGCAGAATAGTGTCATAACAACGCATTCACATTTTCTCAAGAGATGCTGAAATAAATATTTCTCCACTCCTGTTCTGTCACACCCTGGCCTTAGTTATCTTTGTTTTCATTTATTATTTTAGTTAGGTCAGGGTGTGACATGGTGAATGTATGTGTTTTTGTAGTGTCTAGGGTGGTTGTAAGGTTAGGGGGTTTATTAGAGTAGTTGGGTTTATGTTTAGTATAGAAGTCTAGCTGTGTCTATGGTTGCCTGAAGGGTTCTCAATCAGAGACAGATGTCATTAATTGTCTCTGATTGGGAGCCATATTTAAGGCAGCCATAGGCACTAGGTTTTTGTGGGTAATTGTCTATGTCAGTGTGTAATGGTCAGTGTCAGCACCATTTTGTTATTATAGCTTCACGGTCGTCAGTTTGTTATTTTGTTTGTTTAGTTGTATAGTGTTCGTTTCGTGTTTTTTCCCTCTTCTGAATAAAAGAAGATGTACTTTCCACACGCTGCGCCTTGGTCCAATCTCTCTCCCTTTGACGATCGTGACAGAATTACCCACCAATCCAGGATCAAGCAGCGTGATAAGCGGCAACAGGAGCAGCGCAAGGAGGAATGGCAATGGGAGCGTAATCTGGACTACACAACGTGGGAGGAGATCGACAGGTGGGCGATCGACCCAGGGCGAGTGCCGGAGCCCGCATGGGATTCTCTGGCGCAGTGCGAGGAGGGATACCGGCGAATGGAGGCAGCACGACGACGCGGTAGGAAGCCTGTGAGTCAGCCCAAAAAATTTATTGGGGGGGGGCTTAGAGGTAGTGGGCCGAGGGCAGGTAGGAGACCTGCGCCCACTTCACAGGCTAACCGTGGAGAGCGGGAGTACGGGCGAACACCGTGTTACGCAGTAGAGCGCACGGTGTCTCCTGTACGTGTTCATAGCCCGGTGCGGGTTATTCCACCTCCCCGCACTGGTAGGGCTAGATTGGGCATTGAGCCAGGTGCCATGATGCCGGCTCAACGCGTCTGGTCTCCAGTGCGTCTCCTCGGGCCGGCATACATGGCACCAGCCTTACGCATGGTGTCCCCGGTTCGCCTACATAGCCCGGTGCGGGTTATTCCACCTCCCCGCACTGGTCGGGCGACGGGGAGCATTCAACCAGGTAAGGTTGGGCAGGCTCGGTGTTCAAGGGAACCAGTACGCCTGCACGGTCCGGTATTTCCGGCGCCACCTCCCCGCCCCAGTCCAGTTCCACCAGTGCCTACACCACGTAACAGGCTTCCAGTGTGTCTCCAGAGCCCTGTTCCTCCTCCACGCACTCGTCCTATGCTGCGTGTCTCCAGCCCGGTACCACCAATTCCGGCACCACGCACTAAGCCTCCTGTGCGTCTCCAGAGTCCTGTGCATCCTGTTGCTGCTCCCCGCACTAGCCCTGAGATGCGTGTCCCCAGCCCGGTACCACCAGTTCCGGCACCACGCACTAGGCCTAATGTGCGTCCCCAGGGTCCAGTATGCCCTGTTCCTTCTCCCCGCACTAGCCTGAAGGTGCGTGTCCTTAGCCCGGTGCCTCCAGTTCCGGCACCACGCACCAGGCCTACAGTGCGCCTCATCCGGCCAGAGCCATCCGTCTGCCCAGTGCCATCTGAGCCATCCGTCTGCCCAGCGCCATCTGAGCCATCCGTCTCCCCAGCGCCATCTGAGCCATCCGTCTCCCCAGCGCCATCTGAGCCATCCGTCTCCCCAGCGCCATCTGAGCCATCCGTCTCCCCAGCGCCATCTGAGCCATCCGTCTCCCCAGCGCCGTCTGAGCCATCCGTCTGCCCCGAGCCATTAGAGCCGCCCGTCTGTCCCGAGCCGTCAGAGCCGTTAGTCAGTCAGGAGCCGCTAGAGCCATTCGTCAGTCAGGATCTGCCAGAGCCGCCAACCAGACAGGATCTGCCAGAGCCGCCAACCAGACAGGATCTGCCAGAGCCGCCAACCAGACAGGATCTGCCAGAGCCGCCAACCAGACAGGATCTGCCAGAGCCGCCAACCAGACAGGATCTGCCAGAGCCGTCAGCCAGCCATGAGCAGCCAGATCCGTCAGCCAGCCATGAGCAGCCAGATCCGTCAGCCAGCCATGAGCAGCCAGATCCGTCAGCCAGCCATGAGCAGCCAGATCCGTCAGCCAGCCATGAGCAGCCAGATCCGTCAGCCAGCCATGAGCAGCCAGATCCGTCAGCCAGCCATGAGCAGCCAGGTCCGTCAGCCAGCCATGAGCAGCCAGGTCCGTCAGCCAGCCATGAGCAGCCAGATCCGTCAGCCAGCCATGAGCAGCCAGATCCGTCAGCCAGCCATGAGCCGTACAGTCAGGATCCGCCAGAGCCGTCCAGCCAGGATCCGCCAGAGCCGTCATCCAGCCAGGATCCGTTCCTCAGTCCGGAGCTGCCGTCCCTCAGTCCGGAGCTGCCGTCCCTCAGTCCGGAGCTGCCCCTTATCCTGGTGCTGCCCCTTATCCTGGTGCTGCCCCTTAGTCCGGTGCTGCCCCTTAGTCCGGTGCTGCCCCTTAGTCCGGTGCTGCCCCTTAGTCTGGTGCTGCCCCTTAGTCCGGTGCTGCCCCTTAATCCAGTGGGGTTAAGTTGGCGGGTGGTCAGTTGGAGGAGGCTACGAAAGCGGGTAGTGACTATGGTGGGGTGGGGACCACGACCAGTACCAGAGCCGCCACCGTGGACAGAAGCCCACCCAGACCCTCCCCTAGACTTTATGCTGGTGCGCCCGGAGTTCGCACCTTAAGGGGGGGGTTATGTCACACCCTGGCCTTAGTTATCTTTGTTTTCATTTATTATTTTAGTTAGGTCAGGGTGTGACATGGTGAATGTATGTGTTTTTGTAGTGTCTAGGGTGGTTGTAAGGTTAGGGGGTTTATTAGAGTAGTTGGGTTTATGTTTAGTATAGAAGTCTAGCTGTGTCTATGGTTGCCTGAAGGGTTCTCAATCAGAGACAGATGTCATTAATTGTCTCTGATTGGGAGCCATATTTAAGGCAGCCATAGGCACTAGGTTTTTGTGGGTAATTGTCTATGTCAGTGTGTAATGGTCAGTGTCAGCACCATTTTGTTATTATAGCTTCACGGTCGTCAGTTTGTTATTTTGTTTGTTTAGTTGTATAGTGTTCGTTTCGTGTTTTTTCCCTCTTCTGAATAAAAGAAGATGTACTTTCCACACGCTGCGCCTTGGTCCAATCTCTCTCCCTTTGACGATCGTGACATGTTCCCAAGACAAAACTAACATTTATTGTATCATTTTACTGCAAGAAATGCATAATTCAGTAGGAGTTAATATTATATTACACTACATGTGAGTGGTTATAGGCCTAGAGTCAGTATCCTTATTTTCAGTTACTATTCCATTTAACCCATTTGAATTTAAATTAGGAATATTGTTTATTAATTTTAAATATTTTGTTTATTTCACCTTTATTTAACCAGGTAGGCCAGTTGAGAACAAGTTCTCATTTACAACTGCGACCTGGCTAAGATAAAACAAAGCACTGCGACACAAACAACACGGAGTTACACATGGAATAAACAAACGTATAGTCAATAACAAAATACAAAAGTCTATATACAGTGTGTGCAAATGAAGTAAGATTAGGGAGGTAAGGCAATAAATAGGCCATAGTGGCGAAATAATTACAATTGAGCAATTAAACACTGGAGTGATAGATGTGTAGAAGATGAATGTGCAAGTAGAGACACTAGGGTGCAAAGGAGCAAAAAATAAAAATAACAATATGGGCATGTAGTTGGGTGGGCTATTTACAGATGGGCTATGTACAGGTGCAATGATCTGTAAATTGCTCTGACAGCTGATGCTTAAAGTTAGTGAGGGAGATATGAGTCTCCAGCTTCAGTGATTTTTGCAATTCGTTCCAGTCATTGGCAGCAGAGAATTGGAAGGAAAGGTGGCCAAAGTAGGAGTTGGCTTTGGGGGTTACCAGTGAAATATGCCTGCTGGAGCGCGTGCTATGGGTGGGTGCTGCTATGGTGACCAGTGAGCTGAGATAAGGCGGGGCTTTACCTAACAAAAACATAGATGACCTGGAGCCAGTGGGTTGGGCGACGAATATGAAGCGAAGGCAACCAACGAGAGCATAGAGGTCACAGTGGTGGGTAGTATATGGGGCTTTGGTGACAAAACGGATGGCACTGTGATAGACTGCATCCAATTTGCTGAGTAGAGTGTTGGAGGCTATTTTGTAAATGACATCACCGAAGTCAAGGATCGGTAGGATAGTATGTTTGGCAGCAGGAGTGAAGGATGCTTTGTTGCGAAATAGGAAGCCGATTCTAGATTTAATTTTGGATTGGAGATGCTTAATGTGAGTCTGGAAGGAGAGTTTACAGTCTAGCCAGACACCTAGGTATTTGTAGAAATGTCATTTCCATCAGTCATTTCCATCACAAACCATCACAAACTGACAAGGTGTGGTGGAGATTTTCCATTCACCATTTGTATCTATGATTTTTTGTCCATGGAACTAGGCTTGATCTGTGGCTGAGAAACCGCCCCATAAGGTTCAGCTTCATCTAGAAAAGTGTCAATAAAAACCAAAGCGAACATAATCTGTTTCTTAATAGTGTGACCCTATGGTTGAGAGAATGCCACTTCCTTTTCCTACCATTAGTGTACTGTACAGTGTTTTAGACATTACAAAGGTCATTGGATTTTCATTGAGCCCACACATTCACACCCCTTAATAGTGGGTCCAAAGGCAAGGGTTATGGGTAGGTTATCCATATGGGTTGAGAGAGCGATAGAGCGTTTTCTGTTATTGTGGATGTGTCTTCATGTGGCTGCTTACATATTGAACAGAAACTATAAGTCCAGTTTTACATCCAAATGAACATCAAAGACCAAAGTATTTAATCTAGGACCTGAAGGAATAGCTACTGTAGAAATTGCCGTCATAACATTTTCAGCAACCTGTTTGAATGACTCATCTCACTGCTATTTTCCCACTGCTATTACAAGGTGACTCAGTAAATAGGAGAAATGTTGGTGGGGCAACAGTTGATTGAATGCACTGCATTTTCCCCAAGGGAACTTCAGGTGTGCCATTTGTTATTCAGAAACACACAATGCGTGAGAGAGAATCAATGGCCTTAGCAATGGGGAGAAGAGGGAGAGAGAAGTCATGCAGAAGAACAACTCCTGACTTGTTATAATTTTCTGGTTGTTAAGAGTGAGATTAACATGATTAAATTAGCAAAAAAATTATAGGTAATCAAATTTTAGAACTCAAGATCAACACAGGAGGAAAAGATTGACAGAGAGTGAGTTAAAAAAAACAATCTTAATCGTGTTAGCTAGCCAAATTAAAATGTGTCCAACTAGCTCACCATCTAGTTCCAACTGTTTACTGGTGGTAACCATAGCAACATGGCCACTGAGGCAGTGCTAGCAGCAGAAGCAGAGACTAATAGACCCCCCCCCTTTTTTTGAATTTCCAGCAGTTATTGTCGTGGAAATATTCAGTCAATCATATTTCTCAAATACCTGAGCCTGTGAGTTCAAATATACTTTTATTACGTCTGTGGTGGCATATTTCTGCTTTACCAAATGAGGAGTTTTAACAAACTTCACACACCAGTCAGAGTTATACTTAAACTACATCTTTAATAATAAGAGCTTTGCAATAGCCTTTGACTTTCAATGATGCGCCATCTCTAATGAACCATTGAAAAGTCACAACAGAAAAGTACAAAGATCATTTATAGTCAAGATACACCCCTCTCAACTTACATGACGAACCACAGATCTTAGGAACAGTTTACAAAGAAATATTTTTACTTGAGAGAGAGGACTATCCCAGATAGCATTCACTATAAATTATCGTTCAGTTTGGCCCCTAAAACGAGGTTCTAATCTCGTTCCTGGTACTTCATAGCACAAAAACATTACCTCATGTTATCTGGAATGCTCTAGGTTTTATCACACAAAGACATCGATAGCTCTGTCAGTGCTATCTATAGAGGCCCATCCTCAGTGGAACACACACACAATAGTTAACAGAACACTCTATTCTGTTGAATAAAACAACCATTATCATGCAATACAAGCATTATAACATAATCTTGCAATTTTCCACGACACGACAAGCCGAGCTGGTTCATGAAAACAACTAACTTTCCAGTCTTGGCACATACTTCTTATACATTTTCCTCCTTACATCACACCCATAGTAAACTCCTCTTAATGACTCATTCCCTCTGGCATTTAGCCACCGTTATCTTATTGCCTTGCACTAAGTTTAGTTTGGTTTCATATTAGGGCATGGAAACAGTAGAGCCACAGCAATAGTTTAAAAAGACAGACATGTTCTCGACTAAGACAGGTGAGTGCATGTAGGACCAGTCCTTGGCACTTTACAGAAATAACCAGACATGTCATCCTGCTAACTCCTCTGAAAGGGACACCCATGTTCTGGAAAAGACCCAAGCGGTGTAACCATAGCAACAGTATATCAGGCGATAACACAGTTACAGGAATAACCAGTCGTGTCCACACCCCGACAGGTGCATGTCTAATGGTGTCTAATGACCCAGGGCACACATAGAGTGCACTAGTTTTGCTGACTATCCTGAAATGTATAATGGCCACACATGTTCTGGAAAATTCTCAATAGAATCAAACCAGAGAAGGGAAGAATCAATTTTAGACACAGAATTCTGAGGGAGAACCCAGAAACTTTATTTGCCGACTGCTCACACAACAGGACTGTTGCAAACCTGTTATTTTACACAGACCACACTACTGCCTGGTATACAGCTGTAACCAGGCATTTCAGCTATACCACAAAGAAAGGCATCTGCAAGAGAAGGCAAATCCACATTTTTGAGGACAGTGAGAAGGATCAGGAAAACAGGTTTCTGACGGTGAACATGTACCAGAACGGCACTGTCATGGTCCAGGGCAGTGAGGCTGCACTCAGCTCTTTTGTGCAAGACTTCCCCACCCTAAGGAAGATAGCGGAAACAAAAAAGACAAGGACAGCACCCCAACCTCTCCCCTCAGGCACCCCAACAGCAGGAGCCCAGGCCCATACCTACACCCACACAACAGGTCTATCCTCCCCCCTGCCTGCCTACCACCACCACCACCAGAGCCAAGACCACACTACCATCAGCCTACTGAGAGACAGGCTGGCTCTGTTAGAGGTATGGGTTAATGAGCTACACCACCTCGAGCCCAGACATAGAGCTACTACAGGACCAGATCAACCAGTGCAGGGCGCAGCTGAAGAACTCTGTCCAGGAGCTGAGAGAGAGCCTTACCACAGCCCTTGAGGAGGTAAAGGCCACCATGAGGAGAGAGCTGTGTGCAGGTAAAGGAGGAGATGGCAAAGGAATGAGTGAGTGCAGGTAAATGAGTGAGCTGAGTGCAGGTAAAGGAGGAGATGGCAAAGGAATTTTCTGTAATCAAGAGGGTGCTGCAGCACAGAGAGCAAACTGTAGAGACCCCTAGAGAGAAGCTGCAGCCCCTCACCACCCCTAAAGCTTTATTTCAGGCCATACTGTTTCTAACTGCCTTAATCTCACCCATAGAACCAACAGTGACAGCACCATCAACAAAAATGGAAGGGATCTGTTGCAGCTCTGTCGAAGCCAGGGTCTGTACTTTGTTAATGCTAGGTTACAGGGGGACTCTTTGGGGAGATTCACCTATTGCTCACCTCTTGGCCACAGCACAGTAGACTATATGATTACAGACATTGACCCTTTCTCTCTCAGCTCATTCACTGTCAAGCCACTAACACCTCTGTCTGATCACAGCCAAATTACATTGTTCCTCAAAAGAACAGACATGGAAACAACCACACATTCACAGCCCAGTAAGCTATACAACATCAGAAATTCATACAGATGGGCCCAAAACAGCACAGAAGAATACTAGAAAGCAACCTGTAACCAAAATATCCAAACACTCTTAGATAACCTTCTGGATACCACATTCACTCACAGTAAAGAAGGCATCAATCTAGCAGTACAAAACATCAACTATATATTCAGGCAAACGGCAAAAGAAGCACAACTGAAATTGATAAAAAAACAAAACAAAAAAGACCACAGATGACAATGGGTTTGATGCAGATTGTAAAATTACAATCCAACCAAAAGCACAGAGACCCAAATAATGGTGAATTACGCCTTCATTACTGTGAAACTTTAAAATTATAAAAACGTACATTCTGAACCAAAAAAGCAGAGTGCAACAGCAAGCAGCTGACACTAATTGAGGAGTCCAGAAACACAAACAACTTCTGGCAAAATTGGGGGAAAACTACAAAAATCTAAATAAGAGGAATTAGTGATACAAAATGGTGACATATGGACAACCCATTTTAAAACACTCTACAACACCGTTCAAATTGACACAAACGCAGAACAATGCCAAATTCAAGAGAAGTTGAATGGATTAGAAAAAGCTATAAAGGACAATCAAAATCCATTGGACTCCCCAATTACTGACCAGGAGATCTATAAGAAACTTCAGGCCCTCAAATTTAAAAAAGCATGCGGACCTGATGGCATCCTAAATGAGATGCTCAAACTGTTTAATTTGAAACTGTTTAATTTGATCTTGAGTGTAGGTTATTTCCCTGACATCTGGAATCAAGGACTCATAACCCCAATCTTTAAGAACGGAGACAAATTTGACCCTAACAATTACAGAGGCATTTGTGTGAACAGTAACCTGGGGAAGGTTTTCTGTAGTATTATAAATGTAAGAGTTCTAAACTTCCTTAATAAGCACAATGTCTTGAGTAAAAGCCAAATTGGATTTATACCAAAACATCGCACAACTGATCATATTTGCACCTCACACCCTGATAGATAATTATGTCCACCAAAATAATAGCAAAATATACACTTGCTTTCTTCCAAAAAGCATTTGATTCTATTTGGCATACAGGACTGTTCTACAAAGTTATTGAAAGTGGTGTACAGGGTAAAACATATTACATAATTAAATCAATGTATACTGGCAATACGTGCAGCATTAAAATTGGCAAGAAAATAACAAAATTCTTTAACCAGGGACGGGGCCTTCGCCAGGGTTGTAATCTGAGCCCTGCACTCTTCAATATTTACATCAACGTATTGGCCACTATTCTAGACAAATCCTCAGCCCCTGGTGTTAGTCTCCACAATTCAGAGGTTAAATGCCTACTCTTCACAGATGACCTATGCCTGCTGTCACCCACAGCACATGGCCTACAGCAGAGCCTGGACCTACTAGAGCAGACCTGGGCCCTGGCAGTAAACCCCCAAGACTAAAATAATGCTTTTCCAGAGAAGATCCAGATCTCAAGGAATTAGACCAAAGTTCTCAATTGGTACAAAATATATAGAGTACTGCACACACTACAATTACTTAGGTTTAAAAAATAAGCTCAACTGGACACCTTAATGATGCAGTGAATGAACTGAGAGAGAAAGCACGCAGGGCATTCTACGCCATTAAAAAACAAATTCAAATTGAAATACCTATTCAAATTTGGCTAAAACTAATTGAATGTGTCATTGAACCAGCGAGGTGTGGGGTCTACTTGCAAAACAAGATTTCACCAAATGGGACAAATTCCCCATTGAAACCCTACATGCAGAGTTCTGTAAGATTCTCCTACATGTCCAGAGGAAAAATACAAACAATGCATGCAGGGCAGAATTGGGCCAATATCCACTAATAATAAAAACTCAAAAAAGAGCAATTAAGTTTAGGAAACATCTAAAATACAGTGACCCCCTCTCATATCATTACTAAGCCAAGCAATGCCAAGAGCTGAACAAAGAAAATAGTCCCATCATCCATCTGGTCTTGGGGCTGAGTTCACAATCCTGTTCTACTAACACACTGAAGCCTCAGGACCAGAACATCCAATCAATCAGAATAAAACTAATTACAACGCAGTCAAAACAAAACTACATTGCTTATTGGGAAACACAAGCACAAAGCAAAATGCAGTGCTATCTGGCCCTAAATCGACAGTACACCGTGGCTAACTATTTGACCATGGTTACTGATCAAAATCTTTAAAAAAACTTGACAAAGTACATGCTCGGTGAGTAAAATCTTACCATTGAGAAGGGTAGACACAGGAAAACCTGGCTCCCTGTAGAGGAAAGGCTGTGCAACCACTGCACAACAGCAGAACCTGAGACAGATCTGCATTTCCTGACAAAATGTAAAAAATATAAAACAATTAGAGAGTGTCATTTCCCCAAATTTGAAACCCTCATTCAAGGTTTGAGAGAGAGAATGACAGAGAAAAAGAGAGATAATGACAGAGAGAGAGAGAGAGATAATGAGAGAGAGAGAGAGTGTGTGTACCTTACCAAAGGAGAGCAGGACCTGTTTGTTGAGTTGTTGGCCAATAGCATACTCCAAGGTCAAGCTGGTTGACCAAACCACATCCATTATTATCATATTTCCCAGGATGCTCTATTGCAGTTAGATTTCTTAAAAATAGTTTGTTTCCATATCTGTGTTTTTGCATGTACATTGATTGATTTATTAATCAATTAATTCATTTTATGCTACACAAAGATAAATAACATACTTTTTTCTAAACTAATCCAATCTGTAAATTGGATTTATTGCACCGTTACTGAAATGGTTGTTCCCGATTAGCTGGTTTAGGTAGTCTCCGTTAGATAGGTTTCTAATTCTGACAGTCATTCTAAATGTAAATTGTGGGTAAATAGAAGTCCCAATTGTTGGCAAGCCCCACTCAGGCTGGATTCTAATAGGAATTAGACATCACTTTGCAAACCAGCATAATGTAGGATGATGCTGGTTGTGTGGGTGACCATGGTCCAAAACACAGTAAAGACTGGTCACCAGCAAAACCACATCTAAGGCTGGCCACCAGAGAAAACACAACAAAGGCTGGTCTCCATTCCAAGACTATGCTGGTCTGTGCTGTTTTTTTCAGCAGGTTACAGTACAGTATATCTGTTTATCAAAGTAAGGTGGATAACCCCTTGGTCCTGCTTTCTGACATTCCCCTCAGGTCTTGATGTGCATGGTGTGTCCAAGCAGCAGACTAATGAAGATCAGTAGTTTATATGAAAATCATTCCTGCATGTCTCGTCCTGGCCCTAAAGCTGATCTGGGTACTGATCATCTGAGTAGTGTAACGACTTTCTTCCTGAGATGAAGGAGAGGACCAAAATGCAGCGCGGTTAGTGTTCAACATGTTTAATTGAACATAAACGGTGAAACACTTACAACAATACAAAAACAACAAATGTGAAAGTCGAGACAGTCCTATCTGGTGCAGAACACAAACACAGAGACAGGAAACAAACACCCACAAAATCCCAACACAAAACAAGCCTCCTATATATGAGTCTCAATCAGAGACAACGACTACCATCTGCCTCTGATTGAGAACCCACACTAGGCTGACATAGAAACAGACAAACTAGACACACAACATAGAATTCCCACCCAGCTCACGTCCTGACCAACTAAACACATACAAAACAAGAGAAAACAGGTCAGGAACGTGACAGAACCCCCCCCTCAAGGTGCGAACTCCGGGCGCACCCCTAAAAACTCAAGGGGAGGGTCTGGGTGGGCATCTGTCTGCGGTGGCGACTCCAGCGGTGGACGAGGGCACCACTCCACCATTGTCTTTGTCCACCTCCTTAGCGTCCCTTGAGTGGCGACCCTCGCCCCCGACCATGGTCCAGGAACCTTCACCAACTCCCCTCTACAATAGAGGAGACAACTCAGGACAGAGAGGTAGTTCAGGACAAAGAGGTAGCTCAGGACAGAGAGGTAGCTCAGGACAGAGAGGTAGCTCCGGACTAGTGGCAGCTCCGGACTGGAAGGCAGCTCATGACTGGAGTCCAGCTCATGACTGGAGGGCAGCTCATGACTGGAGGGCAGCTCATGACTGGAGGGCAGCTCATGACTGGAGGGCAGCTCATGACTGGAGGGCAGCTCATGACTGGAGGGCAGCTCATGATTGGAGGGCAGCTCATGACTGGAGGGCAGCTCATGACTGGAGGGCAGCTCATGACTGGAGGGCAGCTCATGACTGGAGGGCAGCTCATGACTGGCTGGCAGCTCTGGCAGCTCCTGACTGGCTGGCGTCTCTGGCAGCTCCTGACTGGCTGGCGTCTCTGGCAGCTCCTGACTGGCTGGCGTCTCTGGCAGCTCCTGACTGGCTGGCGTCTCTGGCAGCTCCTGACTGGCTGGCGTCTCTGGCAGCTCCTGACTGGCTGGCGTCTCTGGCAGCTCCTGACTGGCTGGCGTCTCTGGCAGCTCCTGACTGGCTGGCGTCTCTGGCAGCTCCTGACTGACGGACGGCTCTAGCGGCTCCTGACTGACGGGCGGCTCTAATGGCTCGGGACAGACGGGCGGCTCTAATGGCTCGTGGCAGACGGATGACTCAGATGGCGCTGGGCAGACGGATGGCTCAGACGGCGCTGGGCAGACGGATGGCTCAGACGGCGCTGGGCAGACGGATGGCTCAGACGGCGCTGGGCAGACGGATGGCTCCGATGGCGCTGGGGAGACGGATGGCTCCGATGGCGTTGGGCAGACGGACAGTTCAGACGGCGTTGGGCAGACGGACAGTTCAGACGGCGTTGGGCAGACGGACAGTTCAGACGGCGTTGGGCAGACGGGCAGTTCAGGCGCCGCTGGGCAGACGGGCAGTTCAGGCGCCGCTGGGCAGACGGGCAGTTCAGGCGCCGCTGGGCAGACGGGCAGTTCAGGCGCCGCTGGGCAGACGGCAGACTCTGGCCGGCTGAGACGCACTATAGGCCTGATGCGTGGTGCCGGAACTGGAGGTACCGGGCTGAGGGCACGCACCTCAGGGCGAGTGCGGGGAGGAGGAACAGGGCTCTGGAGATGCACTGGAAGCCTGGTGCGTGGTGTAGGCACTGGTGGTACTGGGCTGGGGCGGGAAGGTGGCGCCGGATATACCGGACCGTGAAGGAGGACACGCGCTCTTGAGCACCGAGCCTCTCCAACCTTACCAGGTTGAATGGTCCCCGTAGCCCTGCCAGTGCGGCGAGGTGGAACAACCCGCACTGGGCTATGCAGGCGAACCGGGGACACCACCTGTAAGGCTGGTGCCATGTACGCCGGCCCGAGGAGACGTACTGGAGGCCAGATATGTTGGGCCGGCTTCATGACATCCGGCTCGATGCCCAACCTAGCCCTCCCAGTGCGGCAAGGTGGAATAGCCCGCACTGGGCTAAGCACGCGTACTGGGGACACCGTGCGCTTTACCGCATAACACGGTGTCTGACCAGTACGACGCCCTCTCACTCCACGGTAAGCCCGGGGAGTTGGCTCAGGTATCCAACCCGGCTTCGCCACACTCCCCTTTAGCCCCCCCCAAGAAATTTTTGGGTGAGCCTCTCGGGCTTCCAGCCTCTCTTACGTGCTGCCTCCTCAATCCAGCGCTCCTGGGCTGTGGCTGCCTCCTTCTCCTCCCAAGAGTGGCGATTCTCTCCCACCTTTGCCCAGGGTCCTTTTCCGTTTATGATTTCCTCCCATGACCATTCCTCCTGGTACCGCTGCTGCTGTTGCTGCTGCCCGTTGCCACGCTGCTTGGTCCGGGTTTGGTGGGTGTTTCTGTAACGACTTTCTTCCTGAGATGAAGGAGAGGACCAAAATGCAGCGCGGTTAGTGTTCAACATGTTTAATTGAACATAAACGGTGAAACACTTACAACAATACAAAAACAACAAATGTGAAAGTCGAGACAGTCCTATCTGGTGCAGAACACAAACACAGAGACAGGAAACAAACACCCACAAAATCCCAACACAAAACAAGCCTCCTATATATCAGTCTCAATCAGAGACAACGACTACCATCTGCCTCTGATTGAGAACCCACACTAGGCTGACATAGAAACAGACAAACTAGACACACAACATAGAATTCCCACCCAGCTCACGTCCTGACCAACTAAACACATACAAAACAAGAGAAAACAGGTCAGGAACGTGACAAGTAGAGATGTGTTCATATCATTCTATAATTACAGTTCCTCTTGTTGTCCTGCTGTTGATGTACTCATGTTTGTATTTGATTACATTTATATGAGGTGACTGAAAGACACGATGTCTCTTTTTCATGTGAATGTTTGTGCTTATGTTTCCATGTAGAGATTCAGCTGGTGGTGTTCAGTTCATCAGTTCTCCCCATTGATCAATATCTCCATTAAAACAGGTTTAGCGTCATCCTTAACCCTATCAGAGAAAATGTGAAAAGTTATCTGTCGTGTCTTTGGCATCATTAAAACTGAAGACTTATTTATCAAATAACTCTCTGTAATTATTATTACGCGATTAAACTGATTAATCATGTAACTGTAATTAACTAGGAAGTCGGGGCACCAAGGAAAATATTCAGATTACAAAGTTATAATTTTCCTAATATAACTTTCAGATATTTTAATATCTGATCAATTAGTCTTCGAATTAATGAGTTATTATTTACCTCACGTTAGTCTCATTCCAAACGTCGTAAATTGTTGGTTATCTGCACGAACCCAGTCTTCACTATGAGTCATCCATACATCAATTGTCTTAAAATCATTTATTTACTAACTAAGTAATTCACAGAAATGCATAACAAACAGTAGATATGGTTACAAGGAAATTATAGCGGATGTGCCCTAATGGGCTAAACCGGTATGGCGGCTTGTTAGACAGAGTGATAATTATAACAATTGAAATACTAATCCTTTGCACATGAACGCTCACTCATTCGGGAACAATTGCAATCAATATATATATTTACGCTCAGTGTGTCGTCGGGATCTCTGTTGAAAAGTTTGTTTCTGTTGGAGAGTTTGTCCGCTCTCTCTCTCTGTTGTGGTTAGAATGGATAGTTCAGAGTGACATTCATTCACGTCGTTATAGAATAGATGTTTTCGGCGGTTGTCGGTCTTCGCGTTCAATGATACCGAATTCCTAGCTGCAGACTAGTAATTAATATCAAAGACTTGTTCTTATTCTGTCGGTATCGATAGTCTAAGAGTTTAACCATGTGGTATGGTTAAAAGATTCAGCCATCTACTCAAACCTTAGCTTATACTCAGGTAAATGGTCTCTACTCAAACCTTGGCCCTCTCGTGGTAAGCTGGTCTGCAACCGTTAGCCATCTCGTAATTGAGGTAAGCTCGGTCTGACAATAGAAAACCTGGGTGGGGGTTTTATTCGGAAGAGCAGAAAAGGGCCTGTCCCATGATGCCAGACCATAACTGTGCTCATGGGCGGTCCTCTGATTTAGTTAAACTCCAAAGGGAATTGGAGTTTCCTTCATTTAACAGTCCAAAATCACATTACACAATTTCACAAACAGTATCATCCTCACTCATTCATCTTATACAACAATTAGATGTAAGCCTCATATCTGAGGCTATTGTATAAACAGCGTTATGGTAATGTGGCCATATTGTCTCCCATGAGTTTCACAAAATTGTACCAAATGGACCAGTTCGTAGCTGGATTCTTCACCGATCTTTTATACCTTCTCCAGAACATAAATGTCGTTCGGTTCTCCAGTTCGGAGAGGTGGAAGAAATTCCTTTGTTCTCTCTATGAAACTCAATCTCTCTCTATACTGTCTGGCCATGAGGCAGGATCTTCCCTAGGAATTTACAACCTCTCTGACCACAGCAGCCTGGTTGTAGGAGACAGAGAGAGATGTGCCGAGGTAGAGGGATGGTGCTCGCGGTGTCCAAAGAGGGCAACGTCATGACACCTGACTGCAGTTTGGCCACCTTTGATGGCCACTGGCACGCTGGAGAAGTGTGCTCTTCACGGATGAATCACAGTTTCAACTGTACAGGGCAGATGGCAGACAGCATGTAGGGCATTGTGTCGGGGAGTGGTTTGCTGATGTCAACGTTGTGAACAGAGTGCCCAATGGTGGCGGTGGGGTTATGGTGTGGGCCAGCATAAGCAAGGACAACAAACACAATTGCATTTTATCAATGGCAAGTTGAATGCACAGAGAAACCGTGACGAGATCCTGAGGCCCATTGTCGTGCCATTCATCTGCCGCCATCACCTCGTGTTTCAGCATGATAATGCACGGCCCCATGTCGCAAGGATCTGTACACATTTTTTGGAAGTTGAAAATGTCCCAGTTCTGGGATGCTCTGGATCGACATTGTGTTCCAGTTCCTGCCAACATCCAGCATCTTCACACAGCTATTGAAGAGGAGTGAGACAACATTCCACAATCAATGGCCTGATCAACTCTATGCGAAGGAGATGTGTTGTGCTGCATGAGGCAAATGGTGGTCACACCAAATACTGACTGGTTTTCTGGTCCACACCCCTACCTTTTTTTTAAGGTATCTGTGACCAACACATGCATATCTGCTTTCCCAGTCATGTGAAATCCAGAGATTAGGACCTAATGAATTTACTTCAGTTGATTGATTTCCTTAAATGTAATTCAGTAAAATCTTAGAAATTGTTGCGTTTATATTTTTGTTCAGTGTATACTATGATTAAAGAAAAGTCTCAGTTAGTCTAGAAATGTTTTTATTAAAGCCTCTAGATTTAAGCGCTATACTAGTACAGTGATAATTTCACCAAAACCTGTAAATACATATACTGTGTAAGAAAAATAATAATACATCACTCTTGCATATAAAGCTTATACTGATACTAAGCATGGCTATCAACTTGACTTTCTGCTTTACATTGCTAGATAAAGCTAACAAATGTGTACATGCTCAGGTAATACACAATGTTTCTACTTCATAAAAGCTCCCCTCATGAGCTTATATTGAAAGAAAGTGTTGGCAGCGTCCAATCCAAATCGAAGAACAGGCATGACTGTAGACTCAAGGAAACCACCTCCGTCCTTCCCAGGTGTGTTGCTCTTCTTGAACTCCTCTATCTCCTGTCTCATTAAGTCAGCCTTCTCCTTGTGGCCCTTCTCCAGCAGATCCTTCTGCTCCTGCACCTTGCACTCCAAGGCCCTGTGGAAGTCCCGTTCCTGTTGCTTCATCTCCTCCTTCATCTTCTCTTCCATCTGCTTCAACTTCTCGTCTTTGCTTCTGCGATCGTCCTCCATGGTGCGCTCCATCTCCAACCGTTTCTCTTCAGCAGCCTTCTTCTCCTGCTCCAGCACAGCTGATCTCTCCTTCTCCTCTGCATGGTCCAAAGGAAGAGTTGAGGTAGGAAAACACTCTACCTTCTGGACTACTCATATTCTCTCTCATATGGAGTCAACAGACAGCCCCTGATCTTTTCCATGTTCTGGAGTAGGCCATAACTTTTAGAATACTCTTTCAAACATCCCAGATCTATGTTGACTTAACATCCCAATGCTATATTTTGGACTTACCATAGATTCTTTTCTCATTTTCCGTCAATTTTTTGTCAGCCTGCAAGATGGAATTCTTCTCTAGACTCTTCTCCCTCAGGAACTGCTCAAGAATCTCCTCAGCCTGCAGAAAACACCCCCAAAGGCTACATGTTTTACCATTGTTTGATGGCAATCTAAAACCGGTTGGATGTGTTTTTGGTATGATGCTGTAGATGCCTAGAAATACTTTATGGAAGATAATGTGAATGATAACAGTAACAGAGGTTGATAGAAACAGCAATCCATCTACGACATTGAAACTACTGTGAGTGGATCGACCTGAAAGACGAGAACAACTCCAGTATTCAATATGGATTTTTTTATGAATGTTTCAGCCCTAGCAAGGATTCAGCTCGAAGCTCTTACCCCAACTCCTTTATCAGGCTCGGCTCGGTACTGTGCAACCATGTTGTCATGGTGATTGCAGTAAAGCTCATATCCTCCAGGTGTGGTGTAGATCCCCTCCTTAATCTTCTGGGCCATCGGAGCAGACAGCTTCTCCAGAAGGGCCGCACACTTCTTCTCTGAGGCATCCTCGTTCTGAATGAGAAGGTCAGCGTAGTGCTTTGCAATGGCCACCTGCAGGAGTCAAGACTGTTTTAGGGAAGCATTTGTAAAAAGTGGTCCTTGACAGAGTTAAGAACTAAGGCAGTGTTTGTACCAGGCACAGATCTGAAATGATGACCCTTACCGCCAACGCTTTCAAGAAATCTCCATTTTCGTCTTTGAAGGATCGTTTCATGAAAGCCTGCGTGGCCTGGTGGTCTGAGCGGAGGTGATGAGCTGAAATCTGACCCATGTCCACAGGGAATAAGGCCTTCACCTCCTCCATGCCCCTCTGGTATACTACCTGGCCCTCATCCACAGCAGCCTGGTTCTCAATTTGAGCCATGGCCAGCACCGCATTCTCCAGACAGGGCACAGAGCCTTTGGCTATGGTCTCCACATAGGTGTTAACCAAGTGGCCGAGCACTGCAATCAGATAGAGGCGGGAAGAAAAATATAAGTGTATACATTTGGTGGTACAATAACATAGGATACATTCAATGCATCTGTGCAAAATCTGCTGATATTTGACTTACTTCTCCCGGTTACGTTGTGGCCCCCTTTGACAGTTTTTGTACGGCTCTCCTGGAAAATAAAGCAGCAGAAAGTGTCTGCAACCTTTCGGAAGCTTCCACACAGGCCAGCCTCGTCCATGGAATCCAGGTGGGGCATGTTGGCAGGAGTTGTAGGGGTGGGGAATACAAAGCACTTGCGCGAGGGGAAGTAGTTCCTGATGCACTCTCGTGGGAGGTTGTACATCAGATTCTTTTTACCCCCACCTGAATGATAGTCAGCATTCACCATTACAGTTGACATTACTCTATTTTTAGGGCTGGTTTCCCAGACACAGATTAGTCCTTGTCCTGGACACAAAGTGTGTTCAGTGGAGAATCTCGTCTAGAGGCCTAATCTGTGTCTGGGGTACCGGCCCTTAGTTCACCAAAAAACACAATCATTAACAGACAAGCATATAAAGAGATATGCTTACATTAACATGAGGCAGAAGACTTTATGACCAATAAACAAACTGGATAAAATCATTTGGTTTATGTGTCTGTTTGATTATGAGTGTAATCCTACATTACATTTTCATAGGAATGATTTTATAATAGGTCATTTTGACAGGCAGAGCCAAAATCAATCATCTTGTTTCACAACCCCTATGTTCTCTGTGAGATAATGATTATTCCAACTGTATAATTGTTAATGGTGCACAATTCTATGTAGAGACATTGTGCACAGTTGATCATTGGGGTGGTGGCTAGTCACCTTTTCTGAGCTCCAGGGAATGCTCCAGATACTCATCTTCGGTGACGTTTCTGCCGTCGATCTCGAGTAGTAGAGTGAAATCTCTGATGGCCCACACAAAATTCGGAAAGAACTGCACAAACTGGGCGTCCCCTCCTTCCTCGTCATCGTGAGAGGATGAAGCTGCACTGGAAGAATTCACCTTGATCCGCTCTGTCAGCTCACTCACATATCTATAAGGCCGGTTGAGGATTGACTGATAAAAGCTACCAAAGTTCCAAAAAATACTGTGCGTCTGCATTGACATGTGCCTGCTACGGTTGTACAAGGACTTGCTATACAACAGTTATAGCATACAAGTCATTTCAGTTTCATTTTGAATGGACTGTGTCCACATGCACTGAGTAACCCCTAAGGGAATGGATATAACAAAGTACAGTGTATTGAACATTCTGCAAACACATAATTAATGCTGTCAGTAACACAATATATTGCTCCAAGTCTATAAGAACATTTTGCTCAGCATCCAATAGATATACAAACATACAGCACTTTCACTTTCAATATGAAAGGGAGTTCCAAGAAATGGCCCGGTTGGGGGAAATATCCCCTGTCCTGTTAAAGTCAACAGGAGAGGAAACAGGGGAGGTTTGCCATGGGGAAATAGATATTGGTTTAAAGGATACTGGAGGTTCTCCACGGCTTGATTGTCGATGGTCCCTCGACTGTTGTAGACCAGAGTACTGCTTAACAGAATGGCCAAGGAGAAGATCCAGGCATCATTCTTAGAATCTCCCTGAAACAAGTATGACAACAGCAACATGCTTATTGGTGATACGGCTAAATGAAATGAAATAATTTCAAATACACTATATATACAAAAGTATGTGGACACCCCTTCAAATTAGTGGGTTCGGCTATTTCAGTCAAACCTGTTGCTGACAGGTGTATAAAATCGAGCACCAAGCCATGCAATCTCCATAGGGAAACATTGGCAGGAGATTGGCTCAGTGACTTTCAACGTGGCACCATCATAGGATGCCACCTTTCAAACAAGTCAGTTCGTCAAATTTCTGCCCTGCTAGGGCTGCTCCGGTGAACTATTAGTGCTGTTATTGTGAAGAGGAAATGTTTAGAAGCAACAACACAACGGCTCAGCCGTGAAGTGGTAGGCCACACAAGCTCACAGAACGGGACTGCTGAGGGCTGAAGCTCGTAGCGCATAAAATCGTCTGTCCTCGGTTGCAACACTCACTACCGAGTTCCAAACTGCCTCTGGAAGCAACGTCAGCACAAGTACTGTTCATTGGGAGCTTCATGAAATGGGTTTCCATGGCCAAGCAGTAGCACAAAAGCCTAAGATCACCATATGCAATGCCAAGTGTCGGCTGGAGTGGTTTGCTGCCATTGCTACCATTGGACTCTGCAGCATTGGAAACACATTCTCTGGAGTGATGAGTCACGTTTCACCATCTGGCAGTCCGACAGACGAATCTGGGTTTGGTGGATGCCAGGAGAACGCTACCTGCCCGAATGCATTGTGCCAACTGTAAAGTTTGGTGGAGGAGGAATAATGGTCTGGTGCTGTATTTTATCGTTTGGGCTAGGCCCCTTAATTCCAGTTAAGGGAAATCTTAACGCTACAGCATACAATGACATTCTAAACAATTCTGTGCTTCCAACTTTGTGGTAACAGTTTGGGGAAGGCCCAGTTTGCCCATGATTTTGGAATGAGATGTTAGACGAGCAGGTGTCCACATACTTTTGGTCATGTAGTGTATGTGTGGTTAGATACTTGTTCACTGTGCTGGATTACTAATGTGAATTGTAAAGAGACTGAACTTTGACCTCTCACCTTCTCCACATCCCCCAGCCCCTCTGTATCCAGCAGCACCAGGGTGTGGTCTCTTTTTTCAGGGTGAGGCACACACCACATCCAGATTCCCTTAGTCTTGGATTGGATGGTGGCTCCCAGGGCAAAACCTAAATCAATATTTCAAAGACCGTTTTAAGACGAAAAAATTGAATAGACTTTTTCTTCTGAAAGAAATGTACAAATGCAAAAAAATTGGGAATTGTCTATTGAGGCATAGATTATTCAGATATGTCTCTCAGCATCAGTCAGTCTCTGTCTCACCTTTTCTCTTTCCAGCCAGCTTGTTCATGAGGTAGGACTTGCCGGTGCGGTACAGCCCGACCACCGACACCACTACGACTTTCTGGTTCAGTCCCATCAGGTACTTGATGGCACCAGGAACTACATGAAGCTCGCCATCGGCGTTTTCGACCAGACACATTGGGGAATCCATGGTCAAGTGGCTTCACAGGATGATTAGCCTACAGCCCCCAGAAATATTCAATCTTTAATACAATTATGAATTAAATATAGTTCAGGTGAATTATGTGAATATTATATAGATTAGGACTACCCCGAAGGTTATGTAAAAATATTATTAAGATCTGCATAATTAAACAGCTGAGCCATACGCATACAAAATTAAAAGTGAAGTTAAAATATTGTCCAATGTTAGCTTCAATTTCATTACGAAATTTGTCTTCAAACATGTAACTGTTTTCCTGCTATGGAAAAGCATTAGTCGATAGTAGCCTACTCACATAAACGACCTCTCCAAAAGCCTGCTCCAAACCAACTGCAAAATTGCAGAGGATGTCGCAATCTCGAGTACCTATTTCAAGGGGGTTTCAACTAGTTACCACAGCCACAAAGTGAAAATTGTCTGTGATCATACAAATGAATGAAAACAAAAAAAAATTGCTTTTTGGTCTTAATTTAAGATTAGGGATAGACATAATGTTAGCAGTGTGGTTAAGTTTAGGTTTAAAATCACATTTTGAGAAGGGAAATAGGCGAGGTCTAAGACGTTGTGGCTGTAGTAACTAGTGGTACCTATTTGTCTGCAGATACAGAAAGTGAAAGTTGTCTAGACTATATGTCTCTTATTTTCACCAGTTAAATAAGATATGGAACTGACGCATCCGACTTTGAATTTAAAAAAAAAGAATAATAATTGTTTTAATGGCGTTATTGAGCCAATGAACTGTCTTGTTCTAGATAGGAATAGTGATTCGTTCTAGTGCAAGTTGGAACAAGGAAACTCGGGTATGGTCGACTTGCTAACTGGTTGTAGTTCTACGTGTTGGCTATTAACATATCGCGTTCAAACCGTTAGCAAGTCGAACTTTTCTGAGTTCCTAGTACCTACCAGCACATGAACGCGGTATATGTCAGGTCATGTTTCACTGCAGCAGAGAATTTTTCGGGGGGGAAACGTCGTGCTTTCCCGGAAGCTTAATTGTTAACGTAAGAGCAACACTTTCAGTTTCAATATCACAACCGATCTCTTTTGCCGTGCAAACGCGGACGACAGACTGAACAACAACCTCACTGTACGGTACAGTGTTGCCGAGGTAAGCCTAAACTCTCTTTCACTTCTAAATGTGGCCTTTTTTACTATATGATATATAGCTATTGATTTGCAAAATGACTGGTATAATGTTGGCTGGTGATTGGTGATTATTTTTATTTTTTTACAATAAACATTTGCGGTCAATTAATCGATTGGATGACCACGCCTGTACATGCAAGCACATTCATAACTATTCATGTAGTCTATTCATGGAGTAGCCTCTACGAATCAGAGAGTGGAAGACTCCTCTCCTGTCTTTGAATTTGAACGTATTTTTCCTGTTGTCTGCTGTTATTATTTTTATGACACACATACAGTACCAGTTAAAAGTTTCGACACACCTACTCATTCCAAGGTTTTTCTTTAATTTGACTATTTTCTACATGGTAGAATAATAGTGAAGACATCAAAACTATAAAATAACACATATGGAATCATGTAGTAACCAAAAAAGTGTTAAACAAATCAAAATATATTTTATATTTGAGATTCTTCAAAGTAGCCACCCTTTGCCTTGACGACAGCTTTGCACACTCTTGGCATTCTCTCAACCAGCTTCACGAGGTAGTCACCTGGAATGCATTTCAATTAACAGGTGTGCCTTGTTAAAAGTTCATTTGTGGAAATTCTTTCCTTCGAAATGCATTTGAGCCAATCAGTTGTGTTGTGACAAGGTAGGGGTGTTATACAGAAGATAGCATTTGGTACTATTTGGTAAAAGACAAAGTCCATATTATGGCAAGAACAGCTCAAATAAGCAAAGAGAAACGACAGTCCATCATTACTTTAAGACATAAAGGTCAGTCAGTACGGAACATTTCAAGAACTTTGAAAGTTTCTTCAAGTGCAGTCTTAAAAACCATCAAGCGCTATGATGAAACTGGCTCTCATGAGCACCGCCACAGGAAAGGAAGACCAAGAGTTACCCCTGCTGCAGAGGATAAGTTCATTGGAGTTACCAGCCTCAGAAATTGTAGCCTAAATAAATGTTTCACAGAGGTCAAGTGACAGACACATCTCAACATCAACTGTTCAGAGGAGACTGCGTGAATCAGGGCTTCATGGTCGAATTGCTGCAAAAAAAACACTACTAAAGGACACCAATAATAAGAAGAGACTTGCTTGAGCCAAGAAACACAAGCAATGGACATTAGACTGGTGGAAATCTGTCATTTGGTCTGATGATTCCAAATGTGAGATTTTTTGTTCCAACCGCCGTGTCTTTGTGAGACTCAGAGTAGGTGAACAGACAATCTCTGCATGTGTAGTTCCCACCGTGAAGCATGGAGGAGGAGGTGTGATGGTGTGGGGGGTGCTTTGCTGGTAACACTGTCAGTGATTTATTTAGAATTCAAGACACAATAACCAGCATGGCTACCACAGCATTCTGCAGCGATACACCATCCCATCTGCTTTGCGCTTAGTGGGACTATATATCATTTGTTTTCCAACAGGACAATGACCCATCACACCTTCAGACTGTGTATTTTTAAAATATATATATATTTTTAAATGTAACCTTTATTTAACTAGGCAAGTCAGTTAAGAACACGTTCTTATTTACAATGATGGCCTACCGGGGAACAGTGGGTTAACTGCCTTGTTCAGGGGCAGAACGACAGATTTTTACCTTGTCAGCTCGGTCCAGCAACCTTTTGGTTACGACCCCAATGCTTTAGTGGATGTTGAGAATTGAATGTTCACCTCTCTACCATGTAAGGGCTATTTGACCAAGAAGGAGGGTGATGGAGTGCTGCATCAGATGACCTGGCCTCCACAATCAACCGACGTCAACCCAATTGAGATGGTTTGGGATGAGTTGGACCCCAGAGTGAAGGAAAAGCAGCCAACAAGGGCTCAGCATATGTAGGAACTTCTTCAAGACTGTTGGAAAAGGATTTCAGTTGAAGCTGGTTGAGACAATGCCAAGAGTGTGCAAAGCTGTTATCAAGGCAGTGTGGTTACTTTGAAGAATCTTAAATATAAAAAAAATAAATTGTTTAACACTTTTTTGGTTACTACATGATTCCATATGTGTTATTTCAAAGTGTTGATGTCTTCACTATTATTCTACAATGTAGAAATAGGAAAAATAAAGAAAAACCCTTGAATGATGTGGGGGTGTCTGACTGCTGAGGGCTGAAGCTCGTAGCGCATAAAATCGTCTGTCCTCGGTTGCAACACTCACTACCGAGTTCCAAACTGCCTCTGGAAGCAACGTCAGCACAAGTACTGTTCATTGGGAGCTTCATGAAATGGGTTTCCATGGCCAAGCAGTAGCACAAAAGCCTAAGATCACCATATGCAATGCCAAGTGTCGGCTGGAGTGGTTTGCTGCCATTGCTACCATTGGACTCTGCAGCATTGGAAACACATTCTCTGGAGTGATGAGTCACGTTTCACCATCTGGCAGTCCGACAGACGAATCTGGGTTTGGTGGATGCCAGGAGAACGCTACCTGCCCGAATGCATTGTGCCAACTGTAAAGTTTGGTGGAGGAGGAATAATGGTCTGGTGCTGTATTTTATCGTTTGGGCTAGGCCCCTTAATTCCAGTTAAGGGAAATCTTAACGCTACAGCATACAATGACATTCTAAACAATTCTGTGCTTCCAACTTTGTGGTAACAGTTTGGGGAAGGCCCAGTTTGCCCATGATTTTGGAATGAGATGTTAGACGAGCAGGTGTCCACATACTTTTGGTCATGTAGTGTATGTGTGGTTAGATACTTGTTCACTGTGCTGGATTACTAATGTGAATTGTAAAGAGACTGAACTTTGACCTCTCACCTTCTCCACATCCCCCAGCCCCTCTGTATCCAGCAGCACCAGGGTGTGGTCTCTTTTTTCAGGGTGAGGCACACACCACATCCAGATTCCCTTAGTCTTGGATTGGATGGTGGCTCCCAGGGCAAAACCTAAATCAATATTTCAAAGACCGTTTTAAGACGAAAAAATTGAATAGACTTTTTCTTCTGAAAGAAATGTACAAATGCAAAAAAATTGGGAATTGTCTATTGAGGCAT
Organism: Salvelinus namaycush; assembly: GCF_016432855.1. NCBI lineage: Eukaryota > Metazoa > Chordata > Actinopteri > Salmoniformes > Salmonidae > Salvelinus > Salvelinus namaycush. The sequence continues at coordinate 28,844,336 of NC_052325.1, read as the reverse complement.
AGATTATTCAGATATGTCTCTCAGCATCAGTCAGTCTCTGTCTCACCTTTTCTCTTTCCAGCCAGCTTGTTCATGAGGTAGGACTTGCCGGTGCGGTACAGCCCGACCACCGACACCACTACGACTTTCTGGTTCAGTCCCATCAGGTACTTGATGGCACCAGGAACTACATGAAGCTCGCCATCGGCGTTTTCGACCAGACACATTGGGGAATCCATGGTCAAGTGGCTTCACAGGATGATTAGCCTACAGCCCCCAGAAATATTCAATCTTTAATACAATTATGAATTAAATATAGTTCAGGTGAATTATGTGAATATTATATAGATTAGGACTACCCCGAAGGTTATGTAAAAAATATTATTAAGATCTGCATAATTAAACAGCTGAGCCATACGCATACAAAATTAAAAGTGAAGTTAAAATATTGTCCAATGTTAGCTTCAATTTCATTACGAAATTTGTCTTCAAACATGTAACTGTTTTCCTGCTATGGAAAAGCATTAGTCGATAGTAGCCTACTCACATAAACGACCTCTCCAAAAGCCTGCTCCAAACCAACTGCAAAATTGCAGAGGATGTCGCAATCTCGAGTACCTATTTCAAGGGGGTTTCAACTAGTTACCACAGCCACAAAGTGAAAATTGTCTGTGATCATACAAATGAATGAAAACAAAAAAAAATTGCTTTTTGGTCTTAATTTAAGATTAGGGATAGACATAATGTTAGCAGTGTGGTTAAGTTTAGGTTTAAAATCACATTTTGAGAAGGGAAATAGGCGAGGTCTAAGACGTTGTGGCTGTAGTAACTAGTGGTACCTATTTGTCTGCAGATACAGAAAGTGAAAGTTGTCTAGACTATATGTCTCTTATTTTCACCAGTTAAATAAGATATGGAACTGACGCATCCGACTTTGAATTTAAAAAAAAAGAATAATAATTGTTTTAATGGCGTTATTGAGCCAATGAACTGTCTTGTTCTAGATAGGAATAGTGATTCGTTCTAGTGCAGGTTGGAACAAGGAAACTCGGGTATGGTCGACTTGCTAACTGGTTGTAGTTCTACGTGTTGGCTATTAACATATCGCGTTCAAACCGTTAGCAAGTCGAACTTTTCTGAGTTCCTAGTACCTACCAGCACATGAACGCGGTATATGTCAGGTCATGTTTCACTGCAGCAGAGAATTTTTCGGGGGGGAAACGTCGTGCTTTCCCGGAAGCTTAATTGTTAACGTAAGAGCAACACTTTCAGTTTCAATATCACAACCGATCTCTTTTGCCGTGCAAACGCGGACGACAGACTGAACAACAACCTCACTGTACGGTACAGTGTTGCCGAGGTAAGCCTAAACTCTCTTTCACTTCTAAATGTGGCCTTTTTTACTATATGATATATAGCTATTGATTTGCAAAATGACTGGTATAATGTTGGCTGGTGATTGGTGATTATTTTTATTTTTTTACAATAAACATTTGCGGTCAATTAATCGATTGGATGACCACGCCTGTACATGCAAGCACATTCATAACTATTCATGTAGTCTATTCATGGAGTAGCCTCTACGAATCAGAGAGTGGAAGACTCCTCTCCTGTCTTTGAATTTGAACGTATTTTTCCTGTTGTCTGCTGTTATTATTTTTATGACACACATACAGTACCAGTTAAAAGTTTCGACACACCTACTCATTCCAAGGTTTTTCTTTAATTTGACTATTTTCTACATGGTAGAATAATAGTGAAGACATCAAAACTATAAAATAACACATATGGAATCATGTAGTAACCAAAAAAGTGTTAAACAAATCAAAATATATTTTATATTTGAGATTCTTCAAAGTAGCCACCCTTTGCCTTGACGACAGCTTTGCACACTCTTGGCATTCTCTCAACCAGCTTCACGAGGTAGTCACCTGGAATGCATTTCAATTAACAGGTGTGCCTTGTTAAAAGTTCATTTGTGGAAATTCTTTCCTTCGAAATGCATTTGAGCCAATCAGTTGTGTTGTGACAAGGTAGGGGTGTTATACAGAAGATAGCATTTGGTACTATTTGGTAAAAGACAAAGTCCATATTATGGCAAGAACAGCTCAAATAAGCAAAGAGAAACGACAGTCCATCATTACTTTAAGACATAAAGGTCAGTCAGTACGGAACATTTCAAGAACTTTGAAAGTTTCTTCAAGTGCAGTCTTAAAAACCATCAAGCGCTATGATGAAACTGGCTCTCATGAGCACCGCCACAGGAAAGGAAGACCAAGAGTTACCCCTGCTGCAGAGGATAAGTTCATTGGAGTTACCAGCCTCAGAAATTGTAGCCTAAATAAATGTTTCACAGAGGTCAAGTGACAGACACATCTCAACATCAACTGTTCAGAGGAGACTGCGTGAATCAGGGCTTCATGGTCGAATTGCTGCAAAAAAAACACTACTAAAGGACACCAATAATAAGAAGAGACTTGCTTGAGCCAAGAAACACAAGCAATGGACATTAGACTGGTGGAAATCTGTCATTTGGTCTGATGATTCCAAATGTGAGATTTTTTGTTCCAACCGCCGTGTCTTTGTGAGACTCAGAGTAGGTGAACAGACAATCTCTGCATGTGTAGTTCCCACCGTGAAGCATGGAGGAGGAGGTGTGATGGTGTGGGGGGTGCTTTGCTGGTAACACTGTCAGTGATTTATTTAGAATTCAAGACACAATAACCAGCATGGCTACCACAGCATTCTGCAGCGATACACCATCCCATCTGCTTTGCGCTTAGTGGGACTATATATCATTTGTTTTCCAACAGGACAATGACCCATCACACCTTCAGACTGTGTATTTTTAAAATATATATATATTTTTAAATGTAACCTTTATTTAACTAGGCAAGTCAGTTAAGAACACGTTCTTATTTACAATGATGGCCTACCGGGGAACAGTGGGTTAACTGCCTTGTTCAGGGGCAGAACGACAGATTTTTACCTTGTCAGCTCGGTCCAGCAACCTTTTGGTTACGACCCCAATGCTTTAGTGGATGTTGAGAATTGAATGTTCACCTCTCTACCATGTAAGGGCTATTTGACCAAGAAGGAGGGTGATGGAGTGCTGCATCAGATGACCTGGCCTCCACAATCAACCGACGTCAACCCAATTGAGATGGTTTGGGATGAGTTGGACCCCAGAGTGAAGGAAAAGCAGCCAACAAGGGCTCAGCATATGTAGGAACTTCTTCAAGACTGTTGGAAAAGGATTTCAGTTGAAGCTGGTTGAGACAATGCCAAGAGTGTGCAAAGCTGTTATCAAGGCAGTGTGGTTACTTTGAAGAATCTTAAATATAAAAAAAATAAATTGTTTAACACTTTTTTGGTTACTACATGATTCCATATGTGTTATTTCAAAGTGTTGATGTCTTCACTATTATTCTACAATGTAGAAATAGGAAAAATAAAGAAAAACCCTTGAATGATGTGGGGGTGTCCTAACTTTTGACTGGTACTGTACACACACACACACACACACACACACACACACACACACACACACACACACACACACACACACACACACACACACACACACACACACACACACACACACACACACACACACAGTGTCCTACTCAATAAAAAGTTATTATGCGTGTCCTTGCCTTCGTTTCTATAGGTCAGCATCATGTCAGGCCAGACAGTATCCATGAAAGAACCAGTATGTCTGATAGAGAACGACAGTGATGGGAAGCTGCGTGTGGTCCGCAGCGCACTGGACATCCTGGACAAGATTGACCAGCATGTGGTAGTGGTGTCGGTGGTCGGGCTGTACCGCACCGGCAAGTCCTACCTCATGAACAAGCTGGCTGGGGAGAGGAAAGGTAAGCACATCCACTAAAGCATTTTTTAAATCAATGTTCTGATCAAGTTTCATGAGCCTAAAATAAAAGATCCTTGACATGTCCTATATACACAAGAAGCTTATTTCTCTGAAATGCTGTGCACCAATTTTCTTACATCCCTGTTAGTGAGTATTTCTCCTTTGCCACGATAATCCATCCACCTGACAGGTATGGCATATCAAGAAGCTGATTAAACTGCATGATTATTACACCGGTACACCTTGTGCTGGGGCCAATAAAAGCCACTCTAAAATGTTCAGTTCTGTCTCACAACACAATGCCACAGATGTTTCAAGTTTTGAGGGAAAGTGCAATTGGCATGCTGACTTCAAGATTGTCCACCCGAGCTGTTGCCAGAGAATTGAATGTTAACTTCTCTACCATAAGCCACCTCCAACGTCATTTTGACAGTACATCCAACCGACCTCACAACGCAGACTACGCGTAGCCATGCCAGTCCAGGACCTAAACTCAGCAAAAAAAGAAACGTCCCTTTTTCAGGACCCTGTCTTTCAAAGATAATTCATAAAAATCCAAATAACTGCACAGATCTTCATTGTAAAGGGTTTAAACACTGTTTCCCATGCTTGTTCATTGAACCATGAACAATCAATGAACATGCACCTGTGGAACGGTCATTAAGACACTAACAGCTTACAGACGGTAGGCAATTAAGGTCACAGTTATGAAAACTTAGGACACTAAAGAGGCCTTTCTACGGACTCTGAAAAACACCAAAAGAAAGATGCCCAGGGTCCCTGCTCATCTCTGTGAATGTGCCTTAGGAATGCTGCAAGGAGGCATGAGGACTGCAGATGTGGCCAGGGCAATAAATTGCAATGTCCATACTGTGAGACTCCTAAGACAGCGCTACAGGGAGACAGGACGGACAGCTGATCGTCCTCGCAGTGGCAGACCATGTGTAACAACACCTGCACAGGATCGGTACATCAGAACATCACACCTGCGGGACAGGTATAGGATGGCAACAACAACTGCCCTAGTTACACCAGGAACGCACAATCCATCCATCAGTGCTCAGACTGTCCGCAATAGGCTGAGAGAGGCTGGACTAAGGGGTTGTAGGCCTGTAAGGCAGGTCTTCACCAGACATCACTGGCAACAATGACGCCTATGGGCACAAACCCACCATCGCAGGACCAGACAGGACTGGCAAAAAGTACTCTTCACTGACTAGTCGCGGTCTTGTCTCACCAGGGGTGATGGTCGGATTCGCGTTTATAGTCGAAGGAATGAGCGTTACACCGAGGCCTGTACTCTGGAGCGGGATCGATTTGGAGGTGGATGGTCCGTCATGGTCTGGGGCGGTGTGTCACAGATTCATCGGACTGAGCTTGTTGTCATTGCAGGAAATGTCAACGCTGTGCGTTACAGGGAAGACATCCTCCTCCCTCATGTGGTACCCTTCCTGCAGGCTCATCCTGACATGACCCTCCAGCATGACAATGCCACCAGCCATACTGCTCGTTCTGTGCGTGATTTCCTGCAAGACAGGAATGTCAGTGTTCTGCCATGGCCTGCGAAGAGCCCGGATCTCAGGCCCATTGAGCACGTCTGGGACCTCTTGGATCGGAGGGTGAGAGCTAGGGCCATTCCCCCCAGAAATGTCCGGGAACTTGCAGGTGCCTTGGTGGAAGAGTGGGGTAACATCTCACAGTAAGAACTGGCAAATCTGGTGCAGTCAATGAGGAGGAGATGCACTGCAGTACTTAATGCAGCTGGTGGCCACACCTGATACTGACTGTTACTTTTGATTTTGACCCCCCCCCCTGTGTTCAGGGACACATTATTATATTTCTGTTAGTCACATGTCTGTGGAACTTGTTTAGTTTATGTCTCAGTTGTTGAATTTTGTTAAGTTCATACAAATATTTACACATGTTAAGTTTGCTGAAAATAAATGCAGTTGACAGTGAGAGTGTAGTGAGATGCGTACTGGCGGTAGAGAAGTCAGGCGCAGGAGAGAGCGAAAACTGATTTACAACGGTGTCGTTTAATATCCATAAACCACCGTCAACAGAACAATACAATAAATGGGTCAAACAAAACCCGGTAAATACCAGCATACCGTGCATAAGCACTACAAGAAACAATTACCGACAAGGACATGGGGGGGAATAGAGGGTTAAATACACAACATGTAATTGATGGAATTGGAACCAGGTGTGATGGAAGACAAGACAAAACCAATGGAAAATGAAAAGTGGATCAGCGATGGCTAGAAGGTCGGTGGCTTCGACCACCGAACACCGCCCGAACAAGGAGAGGGACCAACGTCGGAGGAAGTCGTGACAGAGAGGACGTTTCTTTTTTTGCTGAGTTTATATATCCGGCTTCTTCACCAGCGGGATCGTCTGAGACCAGCCACCCGGACAGTAGATGAAACTGTGGGTTTGCTCAACTGAAGAATTTCTGCACAAACGGTCAGAAACCGTCTCAAGGAAGCTCATCTGCGTGCTCGTCGTCCTCGCCATGGTCTTGTCCTGGCTGAAGTTCGGTGTCTTAACCGACTTCAGTGGGAAGATGCTCACCTTCAATGGCGTTATGGTATGTCCAGGCATAAGCTACTGACAACAATACCGTGACGAGATCCTGAGGTCCATTGTCGTGCCATTCATCCGCCGCCATCACCTCATGTTTCCGCATTATAATGCAGGGCCCCATGTCGCAAGGATCTGTACACAATTCCTGAAAATGTCCCAGTTCTTACATGGCCTGCATAGTCACCAGACATGTCACTCATTGAGAACTTTTGGGATGCTCTGGATCGACATGTTCGACATCGTGTTCCAGTTCCCACCAAAATCCAGCGACTTCGCACAGCCATTGAAGAGGAGTGGGACAAAATTCCTCAGACCACAATCGACAGCCTGATCAACTCTATGCAAAGGAGATGTGTTGCACTGCATGAGGCAAATGGTGGTCACACCAGATACTGACTGGTTTTCTGATCCACCCCCCTATTTTTTATGTTTTATTTTCTGATTTCCTTATTTGGACTGTAACTCAGTAAAATCTTTGAAATTGTTTAATGTATTTTTGTTCAGTGCACATAACAATATGCATGACCTCAACACTGTTATATGGTTAAGGAATGATTATGTATAAGATAATTATTTCTCATAAAGATAGGGTAATAGAAATGTGAAACAGAATGTGTTAACTTATGTACTGCATTTGTCATTGAGTTAGAGACAGATATGCTGCACCAAAGTACAGATTTGTCCTGTTCTGACCACATTAAGATTTGATGTTTTTTTCTCTCCAATATTGGAAATTCGACACACACTGTTATTGCATTGTGGAAACTACAGTTTCTCTTTGTTTTACACCATAACGTACAACCAGACAGCAGAGCAAACATGCAAAAAACATTTTGTTCCGACCACATTTGTTCTAAGTGGGTTGTGTAGATAAGGGTGTCGTTTTGCACTGGCTGCTAGTTTCACTTTCAGTCTGTCAGTATTATATACAGTATAACTAGACAAAAATGGTTCATCTGAAAACCAGCAGCCTTGAGTAAACACTTTACATCCTGCTGCCTCTTTACAGATTCCATCCTAAGAACCATTTTTATCCTCTGTCCTCAAGGTTTTGCCCTGGGAGCCACCATCCAGTCCAAAACTAAGGGCATCTGGATGTGGTGTGTGCCTCACCCTGAAAAAAGAGACCACACCCTGGTGCTGCTGGATACAGAGGGTCTGGGGGACGTGGAGAAGGTGGGAGGTCAAAGTTCACTCTCTGTCAAAAACCTTTTATGGCTGTTTAGATGACAGAGTATAACACTGCTATGGGTAAAATCCCATGTTATCTCAATAAACTTTGTCTAGTACTGATAGCTGATGTCATCAACTGTATATAATGTCTAACTTATAAATGTATGATATATACCAATTGATTCTAAAGAGTATAACAAATAAATAATGACCCATGAGCTTAGTTATAAGCTTGTTTTACTCCAATGTTTGTATATGTAATTAAACACTGTATAATATCATGATTAACTACAATTATGATGTCACGGATGGTGAGTCATTGCACCCGTAGCTCAGTCTATGAATTTGAGTGGTTACATTTCTCCAGGCCCATCCCTCAGATTTTTTTTGTTAGTTTCTTTTACCAAAACTGAGGCAGGGTGCAGCTTTGTTAATGTTTCAATTAAGTATTCCAGCTTTGACCTTTATTTAGGTAGGGAGCCCATAAAACGGCGTATGGAGTAGACATTTAGTTACTGACTTAATTTCACTCTAGTATGAACAGAGTACCAATGTGTTCCTTCTGTTGTGTCTGCAGGGTGATGAGAAGAATGACAACTGGATCTTTTCCCTGGCTGTCCTGCTCAGCAGTACTCTGGTGTACAACAGCCTGGGAACCATCGACAACAACGCCCTGGAGAAACTACAGTATCCTTCAGCAGGCCTATAAAGAAATATAGTGTAGTGTTGTATGTCTGGATTCATTTCATCCCCAACAACCGAACTGACCTCAAAAAGCGCTAATCGCTCAGCACTATACTGTATGTTAGTAAATCTGGGTTCATTTTGTCCTCAACACCGCCTTCTACAGCTATGTGACAGAACTGACAGAGCACATCAAGGTGAAGTCCAACCAGCGAGACGGGGAGGAATCTTCAGAGTACCTGCGTTACTTTCCTTCCTTTGTGTGGACAGTCAGAGATTTCACCCTGACCCTGGAGGTTGATGGGAGACCCATCACAGCCAATGAGTACCTGGAGAACGCTCTTAAACTGAGAACAGGTGAAGGGAACACCAGCTAGCACAGCTAACTTAATCTCTTAATCTAAACCATGGTTAGATTGAATTTACCAATGTTGACAATACCTTTACAAAAGACATGTTGGATATAAAAATATGAAATGCTTTTCTTCCACACAAAAAATGTCACGGTTAAACATTTAATTTGTTAATTAATGATTGATGTACTTTTCCTTTCATTTACAAAGGTCATAGTAAGAAAGATCAGGCATACAATCTGCCTCGTAGCTGCCTGCGGAACTATTTCTCTCCTCGCTGGTGCTTTGTGTTTGAGAGGCCAGCCAGCGGAGACAAAATGAGACGTATGGAGGAGCTGACCGACGCTGACCTGGAGCCTGCCTTTGTGGAGCAAGCCAAGGAGTTCTGTGACCACGTCTTCAAGGAGGCCAAGACCAAGACCCTGAAACAGGGCCTGAAAGTTACCGGCAGACGTGAGTATTACAACACTGGTATTGAGGATGGAAAGCACTTATGAAAGTAGGTCATGATGTTTGATAATACAACTAAACTACTGCTGCTACTATAACCAGTTCCTCTATTATTATTATTATGATGATTACTACAACCACCATGACCAGTACAAGTAACAACGCATTAGTACTTCAATTCCTACTAATTCTACTACTTACTTTACTTCTATACAAGCACCACTGACCACTACAGTACTACCACCATCACTACCACAACTACCAGATATGCTGATTTCCTGCCCTCTCCTGCAGTGCTGGGAAACCTGGCAGAGACGTATGTGTCTGCCATCCGGAGCGGGCAGATCCCCTGCCTGGACAATGCTGTGTTGGCTCTGGCCCAAATTGAGAACTCCAGTGCCATCGAGAGGGCCAGGGCCCACTACCAAAAGGGCATGGCTGACTGGGTAGCCTACCCCACAGAGACCCAAGAGGAGCTGTCTGAAGTGCATGCTGTCATGGAGAAGGAGGCTGTGGCCATATTCATCAACAACTCCTTCAAAGACGAGGACCAGAAGTACCAGTTGGAGCTCATGGTATGGGAATGTAGATTCTATATTCAATGAGTCAATATTCAATTCAGTGATGCATGTATTTAACAAGATGAGGATAATTTGTCATTTGTGTGAGCTACCCCTTTATGCTACACTTACATGTACATTTTAGTCATTTAGCAGATACACTTATCCAGAGTGACTTACAGCAGCAATTAGGGTTAAGTGCCTTACTCAAGGGCACATTGACAGATTATTCACCATTTATTACCTCAACTGAACCAAGACGTTCTGGTACATTCTGAACCAACCTCTCAAACACAAAAATAGAAAGTGCTTCAAGAGGAGTATGAGAAGATCTGTGAGAGGAACTACAAGGAGTCCCAGAAGGCATGCGAGTCCAAAATCGAATGCATCTTTGCCCCCTTGGAGGAGAAAATAAGGGATGGCTCCTACATGACCCCTGGAGGATACAAAGAGTACTGCAACGACCTGAAACTGGCCACCAGCGAATACAGATCTGAGGGAGGCAGGGGAGTGAAGGTATGTTGGGGAGGTGGTGCTATTTTAGGATATTATGTAATTATCATGTTTTGTGGATGCTGGTCAAAGGAGTTATGAATGCACTGATGTGATGTTGAAAGTTAAATATTATGTGTGGTGGTTCCAGGCTGAAGAGGTACTGAAGGAGTACTTGGAAAGGAAGGCCATCATTGGTCAGACCATCCTGTCAGCAGACCAGTCCCTCACTGAAGCTGAGCAGAGAGCAGAAGGTGATATAGGTCACCATGAATATGCACTCCATGACCTGGCAACAACATTCTAATGACCACCAAATGGAGGCTTACCTCTCGTTCTCTTTGATATTTATCTCTCTCTCTCACATACTCTGTCTACCTGCAGCGGAGCAAGCGAAAAGGGAGGCATCTGAGCGGGAGAATCGAGCCATGGAGGAGCAGCTGGTTGTCCAGGAGAGGTTGAGAGCGGACCAGCAGAGGACGTATGAGGAGAATGTGAACCAGCTGATGGAGAGGATGGAGAGAGACAGTAGAAATGCCGTGGCAGAGCACGATAGAGTTCTGCAGGCCAGACTTAAGGTAGGAATTTAAAAAACACAAACATTGAGGACAACACTTTAAAACTACAGGAACTCTAGGGGTAAGATTAACTGTGTATGTGTTTTGTTTTAATGACACAGTCCGTGATGTGTAAAAACAAACCTTGTAATTTCAGGAGCAGAATGACCTTCTCCAACAAGGGTTTGATGACAGAGCACACCAAATGCAAAGAGAGATAGATGCGCTTAAGGGTGCGAAGGCACAAGAGGAAGAGAAAAAACCCTCATTTATGAGCACAGCTCTGGATACTGTTGGGACTGCAGCTACCTTGTTCCTTCCAGGAATACTTCCCAAAGTAGGAGGAATGGCTGTGAAATGGCTGTCTAAGTGGTTCTGATGTAGGTTCCCGAGGAGGATGATGAGCTATTATTCTTATAGACATATGGATTGACTGAATGTGTATTTATTGGTAGTTGATTCATGGATTTAGATTAAGCACTCAGTCAAGGTTTTATTTGATGTTATTTTTTTTTGTACGTCATTTGAATAAATAATTAGCATGCCTAATCATAATGAAGTAGAATTTTTAGAAAGCACTCTTAAAAATGGTTTTGCATTTGTTTTACTATTACCAAATAGGCCTACTTCTTTTTAACACTGACGACATTTACATGCAGACCAATATCCTGTTATTATTCGGGATACTCAAGTACTCTGTTTTTGAGTTGATGCATATAAACGTCATATTCCATTTACAATAACCCGAAAAAGCTTGTATCCCGGTTATGAGAATCCCGTATAAGATGCCTGGGATATGCTGATCTTAGACGGTAAACTGTGGCATGTAAATGTCCTATTCCGTTTACTGTTTTCCACGGTCTGCACAGGCTCAATTTCACATATCATTGGTGTTGTGTGATGATGTTTTCATCTGATTGTCAAACAAATCACTTTAAAAAGTAGGCTAAAAGCACATTTCGATCCACCATGATAATTTATTTTGCTGATACTCCGTACTGGACCATATAGCCTACTGGCTACTTTCACCCCTAATTTAGACACGTTTTATCTATAATTTTCGAGATTTGGTAGGCCATATTATAATTTCTGAGATTTGGTTGGTCATTTGTTTATCAACTATAGTTAGATACATGCAGCTTCTCGTCTGTCATGACTAAATATTGTAGTGCTCACCAGAATAATGTCTTACATAGATAGCATGAAGGCATTATTAATGTAGTTAACACCGGTATAGTTGTCTGTTTTGTTTAGGAACCAGGGAGAAAACGCAGTAACTCCAAAACAGTGGAACTATTGGTCCTGTGCAAAATGTCCAAATGTCATCAGTTGACTGGTTTTAAGGAAATACAAATTTGAGAACTATAAAACATGTTTCTGATAAGACTTTACTTCGTCTTGGGTGAATATTTGATGTCTTTGAAATACTGGCTGGTTGCAGAATAGTGTCATAACAACGCATTCACATTTTCTCAAGAGATGCTGAAATAAATATTTCTCCACTCCTGTTCCCAAGACAAAACTAACATTTATTGTATCATTTTACTGCAAGAAATGCATAATTCAGTAGGAGTTAATATTATATTACACTACATGTGAGTGGTTATAGGCCTAGAGTCAGTATCCTTATTTTCAGTTACTATTCCATTTAACCCATTTGAATTTAAATTAGGAATATTCTGTTTATTATTTTATTTATTTATTTCACCTTTATTTAACCAGGTAGGCCAGTTGAGAACAAGTTCTCATTTACAACTTCGACCTGGCTAAGATAAAACAAAGCAGTGCGACACAAACAGCACGGAGTTACACATGGAATAAACAAACGTATAGTCAATAACAAAATACAGAAGTCTATATACAGTGTGTGCAAATGAAGTAAGATTAGGGAGGTAAGGCAATAAATAGGCCATAGTGGCGAAATAATTACAATTGAGCAATTAAACACTGGAGTGATAGATGTGTAGAAGATGAATGTGCAAGTAGAGACACTGGGGTGCAAAGGAGCAAAAAATAAAAATAACAATATGGGCATGAGGTAGTTGGGTGGGCTATTTACAGATGGGCTATGTACAGGTGCAATGATCTGTAAATTGCTCTGACAGCTGATGCTTAAAGTTAGTGAGGGAGATATGAGTCTCCAGCTTCAGTGATTTTTGCAATTCGTTCCAGTCATTGGCAGCAGAGAATTGGAAGGAAAGGTGGCCAAAGGAGGAGTTGGCTTTGGGGGTTACCAGTGAAATATGCCTGCTGGAGCGCGTGCTACGGGTGGGTGCTGCTATGGTGACCAGTGAGCTGAGATAAGGCGGGGCTTTACCTAACAAAAACATAGATGACCTGGAGCCAGTGGGTTGGGCGACGAATATGAAGCGAAGGCAACCAACGAGAGCATAGAGGTCACAGTGGTGGGTAGTATATGGGGCTTTGGTGACAAAACGGATGGCACTGTGATAGACTGCATCCAGTTTGCTGAGTAGAGTGTTGGAGGCTATTTTGTAAATGACATCGCCGAAGTCAAGGATCGGTAGGATAGTATATTTGGCAGCAGGAGTGAAGGATGCTTTGTTGCGAAATAGGAAGCCGATTCTAGATTTAATTTTGGATTGGAGATGCTTAATGTGAGTCTGGAAGGAGAGTTTACAGTCTAGCCAGACACCTAGGTATTTGTAGAAATGTCATTTCCATCAGTCATTTCCATCACAAACCATCACAAACTGACAAGGTGTGGTGGAGATTTTCCATTCACCATTTGTATCTATGTTTTTTTGTCCATGGAACTAGGCTTGATCTGTGGCTGAGAAACCGCCCCATAAGGTTCAGCTTCATCTAGAAAAGTGTCAATAAAAACCAAAGCGAACATAATCTGTTTCTTAATAGTGTGACCCTATGGTTGAGAGAATGCCACTTCCTTTTCCTACCATTAGTGTACTGTACAGTGTTTTAGACATTACAAAGGTCATTGGATTTTCATTGAGCCCACACATTCACACCCCTTAATAGTGGGTCCAAAGGCAAGGGTTATGGGTAGGTTATCCATATGGGTTGAGAGAGCGATAGAGCGTTTTCTGTTATTGTGGATGTGTCTTCCTGTGGCTGCTTACATATTGAACAGAAACTATAAGTCCAGTTTTACATCCAAATGAACATCAAAGACCAAAGTATTTAATCTAGGAGCTGAAGGAATAGCTACTGTAGAAATTGCCGTCATAACATTTTCAGCAACCTGTTTGAATGACTCATCTCACTGCTATTTTCCCACTGCTATTACAAGGTGACTCAGTAAATAGGAGAAATGTTGGTGGGGCAACAGTTGATTGAATGCACTGCATTTTCCCCAAGGGAACTTCAGGTGTGCCATTTGTTATTCAGAAACACACAATGCGTGAGAGAGAATCAATGGCCTTAGCAATGGGGAGAAGAGGGAGAGAGAAGTCATGCAGAAGAACAACTCCTGACTTGTTATAACTTTCTGGTTGTTAAGAGTGAGATTAACATGATTAAATTAGCAAAAAAATTATAGGTAATCAAATTTTAGAACTCAAGATCAACACAGGAGAAAAAGATTGACAGAGAGTGAGTTAAAAAAAACAATCTTAATCGTGTTAGCTAGCCAAATTAAAATGTGTCCAACTAGCTCACCATCTAGTTCCAACTGTTTACTGGTGGTAACCATAGGAACATGGCCACTGAGGCAGTGCTAGCAGCAGAAGCAGAGACTAATAGACCCCCCCCCTTTTTTTGAATTTCCAGCAGTTATTGTCGTGGAAATATTCAGTCAATCATATTTCTCAAATACCTGAGCCTGTGAGTTCAAATATACTTTTATTACGTCTGTGGTGGCATATTTCTGCTTTACCAAATGAGGAGTTTTAACAAACTTCACACACCAGTCAGAGTTATACTTAAACTACATCTTTAATAATAAGAGCTTTGCAATAGCCTTTGACTTTCAATGATGCGCCATCTCTAATGAACCATTGAAAAGTCACAACAGAAAAGTACAAAGATCATTTATAGTCAAGATACACCCCTCTCAACTTACATGACGAACCACAGATCTTAGGAACAGTTTACAAAGAAATATTTTTACTTGAGAGAGAGGACTATCCCAGATAGCATTCACTATAAATTATCGTTCAGTTTGGCCCCTAAAACGAGGTTCTAATCTCGTTCCTGGTACTTCATAGCACAAAAACATTACCTCATGTTATCTGGAATGCTCTAGGTTTTATCACCCAAAGACATCGATAGCTCTGTCAGTGCTATCTATAGAGGCCCATCCTCAGTGGAACACACACACAATAGTTAACAGAACACTCTATTCTGTTGAATAAAACAACCATTATCATGCAATACAAGCATTATAACATAATCTTGCAATTTTCCACGACACGACAAGCCGAGCTGGTTCATGAAAACAACTAACTTTCCAGTCTTGGCACATACTTCTTATACATTTTCCTCCTTACATCACACCCATAGTAAACTCCTCTTAATGACTCATTCCCTCTGGCATTTAGCCACCGTTATCTTATTGCCTTGCACTAAGTTTAGTTTGGTTTCATATTAGGGCATGGAAACAGTAGAGCCACAGCAATAGTTTAAAAAGACAGACATGTTCTCGACTAAGACAGGTGAGTGCATGTAGGACCAGTCCTTGGCACTTTACAGAAATAACCAGACATGTCATCCTGCTAACTCCTCTGAAAGGGACACCCATGTTCTGGAAAAGACCCAAGCGGTGTAACCATAGCAACAGTATATCAGGCGATAACACAGTTACAGGAATAACCAGTCGTGTCCACACCCCGACAGGTGCATGTCTAATGGTGTCTAATGACCCAGGGCACACATAGAGTGCACTAGTTTTGCTGACTATCCTGAAATGTATAATGGCCACACATGTTCTGGAAAATTCTCAATAGAATCAAACCAGAGAAGGGAAGAATCAATTTTAGACACAGAATTCTGAGGGAGAACCCAGAAACTTTATTTGCCGACTGCTCACACAACAGGACTGTTGCAAACCTGTTATTTTACACAGACCACACTACTGCCTGGTATACAGCTGTAACCCATTTCAGCTATACCACAAAGAAAGGCATCTGCAAGAGAAGGCAAATCCACATTTTTGAGGACAGTGAGAAGGATCAGGAAAACAGGTTTCTGACGGTGAACATGTACCAGAACGGCACTGTCATGGTCCAGGGCAGTGAGGCTGCACTCAGCTCTTTTGTGCAAGACTTCCCCACCCTAAGGAAGATAGCGGAAACAAAAAAGACAAGGACAGCACCCCGACCTCTCCCCTCAGGCACCCCAACAGCAGGAGCCCAGGCCCACACCTACACCCACACAACAGGTCTATCCTCCCCCCTGCCTGCCTACCACCACCACCACCAGAGCCAAGACCACACTACCATCAGCCTACTGAGAGACAGGCTGGCTCTGTTAGAGGTATGGGTTAATGAGCTACACCACCTCGAGCCCAGACATAGAGCTACTACAGGACCAGATCAACCAGTGCAGGGCGCAGCTGAAGAACTCTGTCCAGGAGCTGAGAGAGAGCCTTACCACAGCTCTTGAGGAGGTAAAGGCCACCATGAGGAGAGAGCTGTGTGCAGGTAAAGGAGGAGATGGCAAAGGAATGAGTGAGTGCAGGTAAATGAGTGAGCTGAGTGCAGGTAAAGGAGGAGATGACAAAGGAATTTTCTGTAATCAAGAGGGTGCTGCAGCACAGAGAGCAAACTGTAGAGACCCCTAGAGAGAAGCTGCAGCCCCTCACCACCCCTAAAGCTTTATTTCAGGCCATACTGTTTCTAACTGCCTTAATCTCACCCATAGAACCAACAGTGACAGCACCATCAACAAAAATGGAAGGGATCTGTTGCAGCTCTGTCGAAGCCAGGGTCTGTACTTTGTTAATGCTAGGTTACAGGGGGACTCTTTGGGGAGATTCACCTATTGCTCACCTCTTGGCCACAGCACAGTAGACTATATGATTACAGACATTGACCCTTTCTCTCTCAGCTCATTCACTGTCAAGCCACTAACACCTCTGTCTGATCACAGCCAAATTACATTGTTCCTCAAAAGAACAGACATGGAAACAACCACACATTCACAGCCCAGTAAGCTATACAACATCAGAAATTCATACAGATGGGCCCAAAACAGCACAGAAGAATACTAGAAAGCAACCTGTAACCAAAATATCCAAACACTCTTAGATAACCTTCTGGATACCACATTCACTCACAGTAAAGAAGGCATCAATCTAGCAGTACAAAACATCAACTATATATTCAGGCAAACGGCAAAAGAAGCACAACTGAAATTGATAAAAAAACAAAACAAAAAAGACCACAGATGACAATGGGTTTGATGCAGATTGTAAAATTACAATCCAACCAAAAGCACAGAGACCCAAATAATGGTGAATTACGCCTTCATTACTGTGAAACTTTAAAATTATAAAAACGTACATTCTGAACCAAAAAAGCAGAGTGCAACAGCAAGCAGCTGACACTAATTGAGGAGTCCAGAAACACAAACAACTTCTGGCAAAATTGGGGGAAAACTACAAAAATCTAAATAAGAGGAATTAGTGATACAAAATGGTGACATATGGACAACCCATTTTAAAACACTCTACAACACCGTTCAAATTGACACAAACGCAGAACAATGCCAAATTCAAGAGAAGTTGAATGGATTAGAAAAAGCTATAAAGGACAATCAAAATCCATTGGACTCCCCAATTACTGACCAGGAGATCTATAAGAAACTTCAGGCCCTCAAATTTAAAAAAGCATGCGGACCTGATGGCATCCTAAATGAGATGCTCAAACTGTTTAATTTGAAAACTGTTTAATTTGATCTTGAGTGTAAGTTATTTCCCTGACATCTGGAATCAAGGACTCATAACCCCAATCTTTAAGAACGGAGACAAATTTGACCCTAACAATTACAGAGGCATTTGTGTGAACAGTAACCTGGGGAAGGTTTTCTGTAGTATTATAAATGTAAGAGTTCTAAACTTCCTTAATAAGCACAATGTCTTGAGTAAAAGCCAAATTGGATTTATACCAAAACATCGCACAACTGATCATATTTGCACCTCACACCCTGATAGATAATTATGTCCACCAAAATAATAGCAAAATATACACTTGCTTTCTTCCAAAAAGCATTTGATTCTATTTGGCATACAGGACTGTTCTACAAAGTTATTGAAAGTGGTGTACAGGGTAAAACATATTACATAATTAAATCAATGTATACTGGCAATACGTGCAGCATTAAAATTGGCAAGAAAATAACAAAATTCTTTAACCAGGGACGGGGCCTTTGCCAGGGTTGTAATCTGAGCCCTGCACTCTTCAATATTTACATCAACGTATTGTCCACTATTCTAGACAAATCCTCAGCCCCTGGTGTTAGTCTCCACAATTCAGAGGTTAAATGCCTACTCTTCACAGATGACCTATGCCTGCTGTCACCCACAGCACATGGCCTACAGCAGAGCCTGGACCTACTAGAGCAGACCTGGGCCCTGGCAGTAAACCCCCAAAAGACTAAAATAATGCTTTTCCAGAGAAGATCCAGATCTCAGGGAATTAAACCAAAGTTCTCAATTGGTACAAAATATATAGAGTACTGCACACACTACAATTACTTAGGTTTAAAAAATAAGCTCAACTGGACACCTTAATGATGCAGTGAATGAACTGAGAGAGAAAGCACGCAGGGCATTCTACGCCATTAAAAAACAAATTCAAATTGAAATACCTATTCAAATTTGGCTAAAACTAATTGAATGTGTCATTGAACCAGCGAGGTGTGGGGTCTACTTGCAAAACAAGATTTCACCAAATGGGACAAATTCCCCATTGAAACCCTACATGCAGAGTTCTGTAAGATTCTCCTACATGTCCAGAGGAAAAATACAAACAATGCATGCAGGGCAGAATTGGGCCAATATCCACTAATAATAAAAACTCAAAAAAGAGCAATTAAGTTTAGGAAACATCTAAAATACAGTGACCCCCTCTCATATCATTACTAAGCCAAGCAATGCCAAGAGCTGAACAAAGAAAATAGTCCCATCATCCATCTGGTCTTGGGGCTGAGTTCACAATCCTGTTCTACTAACACACTGAAGCCTCAGGACCAGAACATCCAATCAATCAGAATAAAACTAATTACAACGCAGTCAAAACAAAACTACATTGCTTATTGGGAAACACAAGCACAAAGCAAAATGCAGTGCTATCTGGCCCTAAATCGACAGTACACCGTGGCTAACTATTTGACCATGGTTACTGATCAAAATCTTTAAAAAAACTTGACAAAGTACATGCTCAGTGAGTAAAATCTTACCATTGAGAAGGGTAGACACAGGAAAACCTGGCTCCCTGTAGAGGAAAGGCTGTGCAACCACTGCACAACAGCAGAACCTGAGACAGATCTGCATTTCCTGACAAAATGTAAAAAAATATAAAACAATTAGAGAGTGTCATTTCCCCAAATTTGAAACCCTCATTCAAGGTTTGAGAGAGAGAATGACAGAGAAAAAGAGAGATAATGACAGAGAGAGAGAGAGATAATGAGAGAGAGAGAGAGTGTGTGTACCTTACCAAAGGAGAGCAGGACCTGTTTGTTGAGTTGTTGGCCAATAGCATACTCCAAGGTCAAGCTGGTTGACCAAACCACATCCATTATTATCATATTTCCCAGGATGCTCTATTGCAGTTAGATTTCTTAAAAATAGTTTGTTTCCATATCTGTGTTTTTGCATGTACATTGATTGATTTATTAATCAATTAATTCATTTTATGCTACACAAAGATAAATAACATACTTTTTTCTAAACTAATCCAATCTGTAAATTGGATTTATTGCACCGTTACTGAAATGGTTGTTCCCGATTAGCTGGTTTAGGTAGTCTCCATTAGATAGGTTTCTAATTCTGACAGTCATTTTAAATGTAAATTGTGGGTGAATAGAAGTCCCAATTGTTGGCAAGCCCCACTCAGGCTGGATTCTAATAGGAATTAGACATCACTTTGCAAACCAGCATAATGTAGGATGATGCTGGTTGTGTGGGTGACCATGGTCCAAAACACAGTAAAGACTGGTCACCAGCAAAACCACATCTAAGGCTGGCCACCAGAGAAAACACAACAAAGGCTGGTCTCCATTCCAAGACTATGCTGGTCTGTGCTGTTTTTTTCAGCAGGTTACAGTACAGTATATCTGTTTATCAAAGTAAGGTGGATAACCCCTTGGTCCTGCTTTCTGACATTCCCCTCAGGTCTTGATGTGCATGGTGTGTCCAAGCAGCAGACTAATGAAGATCAGTAGTTTATATGAAAATCATTCCTGCATGTCTCATCCTGGCCCTAAAGCTGATCTGGGTACTGATCATCTGAGTAGAGATGTGTTCATATCATTCCATAATTACAGTTCCTCTTGTTGTCCTGCTGTTGATGTACTCATGTTTGTATTTGATTACATTTATATGAGGTGACTGAAAGACAGGATGTCTCTTTTTCATGTGAATGTTTGTGCTTATGTTTCCATGTAGAGATTCAGCTGGTGGTGTTCAGTTCATCAGTTCTCCCCATTGATCAATATCTCCATTAAAACAGGTTTAGCGTCATCCTTAACCCTATCAGAGAAAATGTGAAAAGTTATCTGTCGTGTCTTTGGCATCATTAAAACTGAAGACTTATTTATCAAATAACTCTCTGTAATTATTATTACGCGATTAAACTGATTAATCATGTAACTGTAATTAACTAGGAAGTCGGGGCACCAAGGAAAATATTCAGATTACAAAGTTATAATTTTCCTAATATAACTTTCAGATATTTTAATATCTGATCAATTAGTCTTCGAATTAATTAGTTATTATTTACCTCACGTTAGTCTCATTCCAAACGTCGTAAATTGTTGGTTATCTGCACGAACCCAGTCTTCACTATGAGTCATCCATACATCAATTGTCTTAAAATCATTTATTTACTAACTAAGTAATTCACAGAAATGCATAACAAACAGTAGATATGGTTACAAGGAAATTATAGCGGATGTGCCCTAATGGGCTAAACCGGTATGGCGGCTTGTTAGACAGAGTGATAATTATAACAATTGAAATACTAATCCTTTGCACATGAACGCTCACTCATTCGGGAACAATTGCAATCAATATATATATTTACGCTCAGTGTGTCGTCGGGATCTCTGTTGAAAAGTTTGTTTCTGTTGGAGAGTTTGTCCGCTCTCTCTCTCTGTTGTGGTTAGAATGGATAGTTCAGAGTGACATTCATTCATGTTGTTATAGAATAGATGTTTCGGCGGTTGTCGGTCTTCGCGTTCAATGATACCGAATTCCTAGCTGCAGACTAGTAATTAATATCAAAGACTTGTTCTTATTCTGTCGGTATCGATAGTCTAAGAGTTTAACCATGTGGTATGGTTAAAAGATTCAGCCATCTACTCAAACCTTAGCTTATACTCAGGTAAATGGTCTCTACTCAAACCTTGGCCCTCTCGTGGTAAGCTGGTCTGCAACCGTTAGCCATCTCGTAATTGAGGTAAGCTCGGTCTGACAATAGAAAACCTGGGTGGGGGTTTTATTCGGAAGAGCAGAAAAGGGCCTGTCCCATGATGCCAGACCATAACTGTGCTCATGGGCGGTCCTCTGATTTAGTTAAACTCCAAAGGGAATTGGAGTTTCCTTCATTTAACAGTCCAAAATCACATTACACAATTTCACAAACAGTATCATCCTCACTCATTCATCTTATACAACAATTAGATGTAAGCCTCATATCTGAGGCTATTGTATAAACAGCGTTATGGTAATGTGGCCATATTGTCTCCCATGAGTTTCACAAAATTGTACCAAATGGACCAGTTCGTAGCTGGATTCTTCACCGATCTTTTATACCTTCTCCAGAACATAAATGTCGTTCGGTTCTCCAGTTCGGAGAGGTGGAAGAAATTCCTTTGTTCTCTCTATGAAACTCAATCTCTCTCTATACTGTCTGGCCATGAGGCAGGATCTTCCCTAGGAATTTACAACCTCTCTGACCACAGCAGCCTGGTTGTAGGAGACAGAGAGAGATGTGCCGAGGTAGAGGGATGGTGCTCGCGGTGTCCAAAGAGGGCAACGTCATGACACCTGACTGCAGTTTGGCCACCTTTGATGGCCACTGGCACGCTGGAGAAGTGTGCTCTTCACGGATGAATCACAGTTTCAACTGTACAGGGCAGATGGCAGACAGCATGTAGGGCATTGTGTCGGGGAGTGGTTTGCTGATGTCAACGTTGTGAACAGAGTGCCCAATGGTGGCGGTGGGGTTATGGTGTGGGCCAGCATAAGCAAGGACAACAAACACAATTGCATTTTATCAATGGCAAGTTGAATGCACAGAGAAACCGTGACGAGATCCTGAGGCCCATTGTCGTGCCATTCATCTGCCGCCATCACCTCATGTTTCAGCATGATAATGCACGGCCCCATGTCGCAAGGATCTGTACACATTTTTTGGAAGTTGAAAATGTCCCAGTTCTGGGATGCTCTGGATCGACATTGTGTTCCAGTTCCTGCCAACATCCAGCATCTTCACACAGCTATTGAAGAGGAGTGAGACAACATTCCACAATCAATGGCCTGATCAACTCTATGCGAAGGAGATGTGTTGTGCTGCATGAGGCAAATGGTGGTCACACCAAATACTGACTGGTTTTCTGGTCCACACCCCTACCTTTTTTTTAAGGTATCTGTGACCAACACATGCATATCTGCTTTCCCAGTCATGTGAAATCCAGAGATTAGGACCTAATGAATTTACTTCAGTTGATTGATTTCCTTAAATGTAATTCAGTAAAATCTTAGAAATTGTTGCGTTTATATTTTTGTTCAGTGTATACTATGATTAAAGAAAAGTCTCAGTTAGTCTAGAAATGTTTTTATTAAAGCCTCTAGATTTAAGCGCTATACTAGTACAGTGATAATTTCACCAAAACCTGTAAATACATATACTGTGTAAGAAAAATAATAATACATCACTCTTGCATATAAAGCTTATACTGATACTAAGCATGGCTATCAACTTGACTTTCTGCTTTACATTGCTAGATAAAGCTAACAAATGTGTACATGCTCAGGTAATACACAATGTTTCTACTTCATAAAAGCTCCCCTCATGAGCTTATATTGAAAGAAAGTGTTGGCAGCGTCCAATCCAAATCGAAGAACAGGCATGACTGTAGACTCAAGGAAACCACCTCCTTCCTTCCCAGGTGTGTTGCTCTTCTTGAACTCCTCTATCTCCTGTCTCATTAAGTCAGCCTTCTCCTTGTGGCCCTTCTCCAGCAGATCCTTCTGCTCCTGCACCTTGCACTCCAAGGCCCTGTGGAAGTCCCGTTCCTGTTGCTTCATCTCCTCCTTCATCTTCTCTTCCATCTGCTTCAACTTCTCGTCTTTGCTTCTGCGATCGTCCTCCATGGTACGCTCCATCTCCAACCGTTTCTCTTCAGCAGCCTTCTTCTCCTGCTCCAGCACAGCTGATCTCTCCTTCTCCTCTGCATGGTCCAAAGGAAGAGTTGAGGTAGGAAAACACTCTACCTTCTGGACTACTCATATTCTCTCTCATATGGAGTCAACAGACAGCCCCTGATCTTTTCCATGTTCTGGAGTAGGCCATAACTTTTAGATTACTCTTTCAAACATCCCAGATCTATGTTGACTTCGTGCAAGATTATCACCAATTGATTGTGAGAAGTCACTCCAACCAGAAACCTGAATGGACCCAGATAATAACATCCCAATGCTATATTTTGGACTTACCGTGGATCTTTTTCTCATTTTCGGTCAATTTTTTGTCAGCTTGTAGGATGGAATTCTTCTCTAGACTCTTCTCCCTCAGGAACTGCTCAAGAATCTCCTCAGCCTGCAGAAAATACCCCAAAAGGCCACATGTTTTATCATTGGTTGATGGCAATCTGTTTCTGGTATGATGCTGCAGATGGAAGCTAATGTGCATCATAACAGTAACAGAGGTTGATAGAAACAGCAATCCATCTACGACATTGAAACTAAGTGGATCGGCCTGAAAGATGAGAACAGCTCCAGTGTTTAATATGGATTTTTTGATGAATGTTTCAGCCCTAGAAAGGATTCTTACCCTAACTCCTTTATCAGGCTCGGCTCGGGTACTGTGCAACCATGTTGTCATGGTGATTGCAGTAAAGCTCATATCCTCCAGGTGTGGCATAGATCCCCTCCTTAATCTTCTGGGCCATCGGAGCAGACAGCTTCTCCATCCTCGTTCTGAATGAGAAGGTCAGCGTAGTGCTTTGCAATGGCCACCTGCAGGAGTCAAGACTGTTTTAGGGAAGCATTTGTAAAAAGTGGTCCTTGACAGAGTTAAGAACTAAGGCAGTGTTTGTACCAGGCACAGGTCTGAAATGATGACCCTTACCGCCAACGCTTTCAAGAAATCCCCATTTTCGTCTTTGAAGGATCGTTTCATGAAAGCCATTTGGTGGTACAATAACATAGGCTACATTCAATGCATCTGTGCAGAATCTGCTGATATTTGACTTACTTCTCCCGGTAACTTTGTGGCCCCCTTTGACAGTTTTTGTACGGCTCTCCTGGAAAATAAAGCAGCAGAAAGTATCTGCAACCTTTCGGAAGCTTCCACACAGGCCAGCCTCGTCCATGGAATCCAGGTGGGGCATGTTGGCAGGAGTTGTAGGGGTGGGGAATACAAAGCACTTGCGCGAGGGGAAGTAGTTCCGGATGCACTCTCGTGGGAGGTTGTACATCAGATTCTTTTTACCCCCACCTGAATGATAGTCAGCATTCACCATTACAGTTGACATTACTCTATTTTTAGGGCTGGTTTCCCAGACACAGACTAGGCCTTGTCCTGGACACAAAGTGTGTTCAATGAAGAATCTCGTCTAGAGGCCTAATCTGTGTCTGGGGTACCGGCCCTTAGTTCACCATCCAAACACACAATCATTAACAGACATGCATATACAGAGATATGCTTAAATTAACATGAGGCAGAAGACTTTATGACCAATAAACAAATTGGAAAAAATAATTGTCACTTGATTTATGAGTCTGTTTGATTATGAGTCTAATCCTACAATACATTTTAATAGGAATGATTTTATAACGTGTAATTTAGCAAGTGTCAGAGCCAATATCAATCTTCTTGTATTTTCAAACTCTTTGTTCTTGTGAGAATGATTGTTCCAACTGTATAATTGTTCATGGGGAGCACTATTCTAGAGACATTGTGCACAGTTGATCATTGGGGAGGTGGCTAGTGCTAATGTCACCTTTTCTGAGCTCCAGGGAATGCTCCAGATACTCATCTTCAGTGACGTTTCTGCCGTCGATCTCGAGTAGTAGAGTGAAATCTCTGATGGCCCACACAAAATTCGGAAAGAACTGCACAAACTGGGCGTCCACTCCTTCCTCGTCATCGTGAGAGGATGAAGCTGCACTGGAAGAATTCAACTTGAACCCGATCTGTCAGCTCACTCACATATCTTTACGGTCGGTTGAGGATTGACTGATAAAAGCTACAAAAGGTCAAAAAAATCATGTGCGTCTGCATTGACATGTGCCAGCGACAGTTGTACAAGGACTTGCTATACAACAGTTATAGCATACAAGTCATTTCAGTTTCATTTTGAATGGACTGTGTCCACATGCACTGAGTAACCCCTAAGGGAATGGATCCAACAAAGTAGTGTGTTGAACATTCTGCAAACACGTAATTAACGCTGTCAGTAACACAATATATTGCTCCGGGTCTATAAGGACATTTTGCTCAGCATCCAATAGATATACAAACATACAGCACTTTCACTTTCAATATGAAAGGGAGTTCCAAGAAATGGCCCGGTTGGGGGAAATATCCCCTGTCCTGTTAAAGTCAACAGGAGAGGAAACAGGGGAGGTTTGCCATGGGGAAATAGATATTGGTTTAAAGGATACTGGAGGTTCTCCACGGCTTGATTGTCGATGGTCCCTCGACTGTTGTAGACCAGAGTACTGCTTAACAGAATGGCCAAGGAGAAGATCCAGGCATCATTCTTAGAATCTCCCTGAAACAAGTATGACAACAGCAACATGTATTGGTGATCTGGCGAAATGAAATGAAATAATAAAAAATACACTATACATACACAAAAGTATGTGGACACGCCTTCAAATTATTGGGTTGAGCTATTTAATCACAGCCGTTGCTGACAGATGTATAAAATCGAGCACACAGCCATGCAATCTCCATAGACAAAGATTGGCAGGAGAATGGCCTTACTGAAGAGGTCAGTGACTTTCCAACAAGTCACATTGTAAAATTTCTGCCCTGCTAGAGCTGCTCCGGTGGACTGTAAGTGCTGTTATTGAGAAGTGGAAACATCTAGGAGCAACAACGCAAAGGCTCAGCCGTGAAGTGGCAGGCCACACAAGCTCACAAAACAGACCGCCGAGTGCTGAAACGCATAGAGCTTAAAAATTGCCTGTCCTCGGTTGCAACACTCACTACCGAGTTCCAAACTGCCTCTGGAAGTAACGTCATTACAAGAACTGTTCGCAGGAGGCTCATGAATGGGTTTCCATGGCCAAGCAGCCGCACACAAGCCTAAGATCACCATGCGCAATGCCAAGCGTCGGGTGGAGTGGTGCAAAGCTCACCGCCATTGGACTCTGGAGCAGTGGAAAAGCATTCTCTGGAGTTATGAATCACGCTTCACCATCTGGCAGTCCGACGGACAAATCTGTGTTTGACGGATGCCAGGAGAATGCTACCTGCCTGAATGCATAGTGCCAACTGTAAAGTTTGGTGGAGGAGGAATAATGGTCTGGGGCTGTTTGTCATGGTTTGGGCTAGGCCCCTTAATTCCAGTGAAGGGAAATCTTAATGCTACAGTATACAATGACAATCTAGGACAATTCTATGCTTCCAACTTTGTGGCAACAGTTTGAGAAATGCCCTTTCCTGTTTCAGCATGACAATGCCCCCGTGCACAAAGTGAGGTCCCTACAGAAATGGATTGTCGAGATCAGTGTGGAAGAACTTGACTGGCCTGCACAGAGATCTGACCTCAACCCTGTCAAACACCTTTGGGATGAAATGGACCGTCAACTGCGAGCCAGGCCTAATCGCCCAACATCAGTGCCCAACCTCACTAATGCTCTTGTGGCTGCATGGAAGCAAGTCCCCGCAGCGATGTTCCAACAACTATTGGAACGCCTTCCCAGAAGAGTGAAGGCTGTTATAGCAGCAAAGGGAGGACCAACTCCATATTAATGCCCATGATTTTAGAATAAGATGTTCGACGAGCAGGTGTCCACATACTTTTGGTCATGTAGTGTATGTGTGTTCAGATATTTGTTCACTGTGCTGGATTACTAATGTGAATTGTAAAGAGACTGAACTTTGACCTCTCACCTTCTCCACGTCCCCCAGCCCCTCTGTATCCAGCAGCACCAGGGTGTGGTCTCTTTTTTCAGGGTGAGGCACACACCACATCCAGAATCCCTTAGTCTTGGATTGGATGGTGGCTCCCAGGGCAAAACCTAAATCAATATTTCAAAGACCATTTTTTTAAATTAAATTGTTGTTTTTTTACCCCCTTTTCTCCCCAATTTTGTGGTATCCAATCGCTAGTAATTACTATCTTGTCTCATCGCTACAACTCCCGTACGGGCTCGGGAGAGACGAAGGTCGAAAGCCATGCGTCCTCCGAAGCACAACCCAACCAAGCCGCACTGCTTCTTAACACAGCGCGCCTCCAACCCGGAAGCCAGCCGCACCAATGTGTCGGAGGAAACACCGTGCACCTGGCCCCTTTAGTTAGCACGCACTGCGCCCGGCCCGCCACAGGAGTCGCTGGAGCGAGATGAGACAAGGATATCCCTACCGGCCAAACCCTCCCTAACCCGGACGACGCTAGGCCAATTGTGCGTCGCCCCACGGACCTCCCGGTCGCGGCCGGCTGCGACAGA
The DNA here is from genome assembly GCF_016432855.1 of Salvelinus namaycush. NCBI lineage: Eukaryota > Metazoa > Chordata > Actinopteri > Salmoniformes > Salmonidae > Salvelinus > Salvelinus namaycush. The sequence continues at coordinate 28,816,581 of NC_052325.1, read as the reverse complement.
GCCTGGGCGCGAACCCAGAGACTCTGGTGGGACAGCTAGCGCTGCGATGCAGTGCCCTAGACCACTGCGCCACCCGGGAGGCCCCGCAAAGACCATTTTAAGAATAATTTATTTTTTAAATATATATTTTTAAAGAATTGTCTATTGAGGCACAGATGATGCCCAAACCAGTTTGTGAATTCAGATATGTCTCTCAGCATCAGTCAGTCTCTGTCTCACCTTTTCTCTTTCCAGCCAGCTTGTTCATGAGGTAAGACTTGCCGGTGCGGTACAGCCCGACCACCGCCACCACTACGACTTGCTGGTTCAGTCTCATCAGGTACTTGAGGGCACCAGGAACTACATGAAGCTCACAGTCGGTGTTTTCGACCAGGCACATTGGGGAATCCATGGTCAAGTGGCTTCACAGGATGAGTAGCCTACAGCTCCCAGAAATAGTCAATCTATAATACAATTATGAATTAAATATAGTTCAGGTGAATATGATATAGCCTAGGACTACTGTATAGGCTATGTAAAAAAAAAAAAAAAAAAGATCTGCATAATTAAAATGGCTGAGCCATATGCATAGACAATTAAAAGTGAAGTTAAAATATTGTCCAATGTTAGCTTCAATTTCATTATGAAATTCATCTTCAAACATTAAATTGTTTTCCTGCTATAGAAAAGCATTCGTCGATTCTAGCCTACTCACATAATTGACTTAGAATGTAGAATACCTACCTGTAGAATACCTACAGTGCATTCGGAAAGTAGTCAGACCCCTTTTACCCTCATCAATCTACACACAATACCCCTTAATCACAAAGCAAAAACATGTTTTTAGAAATGTTTGCAAATGTATTACAAAAAGAAACTGATATCACATTTACATAAGTATTCAGACTTGTTACTCAGTACTTTGTTGAAGCTTCTTTGGCAGCAATTACAGCTTTGAGTCTTCTTGGGTATGACGCTACAGGCTTGGCATGCCTGTATTTGGGGAGTATCTCTCATTCTTCTCTGCAGATCCTCTCAAGCTCTGTCAGGTTGGATGAGGAGCGTTACTGACCAGCTATTTTCTCCAGAGATGTTCGATCGGGTTCAAGTCCGGGCTCTTGCTGGGCCACTCAAGGACATTCAGAAACTTGTCCAGAAGCCACCCCTGCGTTTTCTTGGCTGTGTTCTTAGGGTCGTTGTATTGTTGGAAGGTGAACCTTCACCCCAGTCTGAGGTCCTGAGTGCTCTGGAGCAGGTTTTCATCAAGGATCTCTCTGTACTTTGCTCCGTTCATCTTTCCCTCGATCCTAACTAGTCTCCCAGTCCCTGCCTCTGATGGTGCCAGGTTTCCTCCAGATGTGACGATTGGCATTCAGGCCAAAGAGTTAAATCTTGGTTTCCTCAGACCAGGGAATCTTATTTCTCATGCTCTGAGAGTCTTTAGGTGCCTTTTGGCAAATTCCTTGCGGGCTGTCATGTGCCTTTTACTGAGGAGTGGTTTCTTTCTGGCCACTCCACCATAAAGGCCTCATTGGTGGAGTGTTGCAGAGATGGTTGTCCTTTTGGAAGGTTCTCCCATCTCCACAGAGAAACTCTGGGTCTCTGTCAGAGTGACCATCGGCTTCTTCGTCACTTCTCTGACCAAGGCCCTTCTCCCTCGATTGCTCAGTTTGGCCAGGCAACCAGCTCTAGGAAGAGTCTTGGTGGTTCCAAACTTCTTCCATTTAAGAATGATGGAGGCCACTGTGTTCTTGGGGACCTTCAATGGTGCACAATTTTTTTGGTACCCTTCATCAGATCTGTTCCTCGACACAATCCTGTCTCAGAGCTCCACGGACAATTCCTTCGAACCTCATGGCTTGGTTTTTGCTCTGACATGCACTGTCAACTGTGGGACCTTATATAGATAGGTTTGTGTCTTTCCAAATCATGTCCAATCAATTGAATTTACCACAGGTGGACTCCAAACAAGTTTTAGCAACATCTCAAGGAGGATCAATGGAAACAGGATGCACGTGAGCTCAATTTCGAGTCTCATAGCAAAGGTTCTGAATACTTCTGTTTTCTATTTTTAATACATTTGCAAACATTTCTAAAAAAGCTGTTTACACTGTCATTATGTGGTATTGTGTGTAGATTAATGAGGAAAACATTTAATTTAATCAATTTTAGAATAAGATGTGACGTAATTTTTTAAAGAAAAAGTCAAGGGGTCTGAATACCTTCCGAATGCACTGTATTCCAAGGGGGGTTTCTACTAGTTACCACAAGTCAAAATTGTCTATAATATATTTATTTAAACAAGTTGCTTTTTGGTCTTAATTTAAGGTTAGGCATAATGTTAGCATTGTGGTTAAGGTTAGGATTAAAATAACATTGTAAGTAGGGACATTATAACTAGTGACACCCATTTGGCTGCAGATTCAGAAAGTGAAAGTTGCCTAGACTATTTTTCTTCACTTATTTTCACCAGTCAAAAAAGAGATGGAATTTACGCATCCGAATTTTTTATGAATTAACAAAATGTTAAATTGTGTGAACGGCGTTAATGAGCCAATTGTCGGGCTATTGTTCTCCCTAGGAATAGTGCTGCCTTCAAGTGCTATTTGGACTCGCTAACTGGTTGTAGTTATGTGTTGGTTATACACAGGGCACGACGTTAGTTAAAAAAAAGTCCCTACTCAGCTTCAGTGATACATGACCTGACCCATGCCGCATTTAATTCATTAGTAAATCGTATATGTCAGAGTTCCTAGTATCAACCAGCACATGAACGCGGCATAAGTATGGTCTTTTTTTGATACGTCGTGCTTTCCCAGAAACCTAATTTTAAACATTAGAGAATCACTTTCAGTTTCAATATAATCACGGATCTCTTTTGCCGTCCAAACGCGGACAACAGACTGAACAACAACCGCACTGTACAAACGTCGCCGAGGTAAGCCTAAACTCCCTTGCGCTGCAACATGATAGCTTTTTTACTATATGATATATAGGTATTGATTTGCAGTAATGTAAGCTGGTGAAACACCAGCCATCACAAGTCGACTGTTGAATTAACTTTATTTTAACTTACTTTACCTGTTGTCTGCTGGATTTGTCCTTATGTAAGTGGTCATCTGAGACAAAATCCACAGGGACGTTTTATTAGCCCTATTTAAGTATGCTGGTCTGACCGAGGTAAAGTCAGTTTCAGGTTGGATATTCGACGGTTTTCCTTACATCCTTACATTTTCCTCACATCCACCAACAGCAGTTAGGGACCGTCAACATAGTGACAAATCAAATTTTTCACATTTCAATAGCTCTTTAACTATTACTCCTAACACTTTCAAAACTGGTTGTAGCGAACCCGATGGCATAGACACACATTGCACTCCCTTTAGTTTGTCCATTTTCATCTCACATACATTTAAGTCATTTAGCACATGATTTTACATGAATTTTTCAAAATGTATAATTTCAATAGCTCCTTGGTCATGTGACCTGGTGACTTCAAACAAGGTTCAGAATGTCCACTCAGTGGGCTTACATATTGCACACCCTTTAGTTTGTCCATTTTCATCTCACAAGATTTTAAAAGATGTTTTCAAAATGTAGAATTTCAATAGCACCATGGTCATGTGACCTAATGACTTCCAACAAGGTTCAGAATGTCCACTGACTACCCTTCTATATTGCACACCCTTTAGTTTGTCCATTTTCATCTCACAAGATTTTAAAATAATTTTTCAAAATGGAGAATTTCAATAGCTCCTTGGTCATGTGACCTAGTGACTTCAAACAAGGTTCAGAATGTCCACTCAGTAGGCCTACACATTGCACACCCTTTAGTTTGTCCATTTTCATCTCACATGGTTTTGCATAAATTTTTCAAAATGTAGAATTTCAATAGCTCCTTGGTCATGTGACCACTCCTGGGCCAGACTACACTCAATCATATGACCCACTGAAGAGATGAGTCTTCAGTAAAGACTTAAAGGGTGAGACCGAGTCTGCGTCTCTCACATGGGTAGGCAAACCATTCCATAAAAATGGAGCTCTATAGGAGAAAGCCCTGCCTCCAGCTGTTTGCTTAGAAATTCTAGAAACAATTAGGAGGCCTGCGTCTTGTGACCGTAGCGTACGTGTAGGTATGTACGGCAGGACCAAATCGGAAAGATAGGTAGGAGCAAGCCCATGTAATGCTTTGTAGGTTAGCAGTAAAACCTTGAAATCAACCCTTGCCTTAACAGGAAGCCAGTGTAGGGAGGCTAGCACTGGAGTAATATGATGAAATTTTTGGTTCTAGTCAGGATTCTAGCAGCCGTATTTAGCACTAACTGAAGTTTATTTAGTGCTTTATCCGGGTAGCCGGAAAGTAGAGCATTGCAGTAGTCTAACCTAGAAGTAACAAAAGCATGGATTAATTTTTCTGCATAATATTTTGGACAGAAAGTTTCAGATTTTTGCAATGTTACATAGATGGAAAAAAGCTGTCCTTGAAACAGTCTTAATATGTTCGTCAAAAGAGAGATCAGGGTCCAGAGTAACGCCGAGGTCCTTCACAGTTTTATTTGAGACGACTTTACAACCATCAAGATTAATCAAATCAAATCAAGTTTATTTTATATAGCCCTTCGTACATCAGCTAATATCTCGAAGTGCTGTACAGAAACCCAGCCTAAAACCCCAAACAGCAAGCAATGCAGGTGTAGAAGCACGGATTAATTGTCAGATTCAACAGAAGATCTCTTTGTTTCTTGGGACCTAGAACAAGCATCTCTGTTTTGTCCGAGTTTAAAAGTAGAAAGTTTGCAGCCATCCACTTCCTTATGTCTGAAACACAGGCTTCTAGCGAGGGCAATTTTGGGGCTTCACCATGTTTCATTGAAATGCACAGCTGTGTGTCATCTGCATAGCAGTGAAAGTTAACATTATGTTTTCGAATGACATCCCCAAGAGGTAAAATATATAGTGAAAACAATAGTGGTCCCAAAACGGAACCTTGAGGAACACCGAAATGTACAGTTGATTTGTCAGAGGAAAAACCATTCACAGAGACAAACTTATATCTTTCCGACAGATAAGATCTAAACCAGGCCAGAACTTGTCCGTGTAGACCAATTTGGGTTTCCAATCTCTCCAAAAGAATGTGGTGATCGATGGTATCAAAGGAAGCACTAAGGTCTAGGAGCACGAGGACAGATGCAGAGCCTCGGTCTGACGCCATTAAAAGGTAATTTACCACCTTCACAAGTGCAGTCTCAGTGCTATGATGGGGTCTAAAACCAGACTGAAGCATTTCGTATACATTGTTTGTCTTCAGGAAGGCAGTAAGTTGTGCAACAGCTTTTTCAAACATTTTTGAGAGGAATGGAAGATTCGATATAGGCCGATAGTTTTTTATATTTTCTGGGTCAAGGTTTGGCTTTTACAAGAGAGGCTTTATCACCGCCACTTTTAGGGAGTTTGGTACACATCCGGTGGATAGAGAGATGTTTATTATGTTCAACATAGGAGGGCCGAGCACAGGAAGCAGCTCTTTCAGTAGTTTAGTTGGAATAGGGTCCAGTATGCAGCTTGAAGGTTTAGAGGCCATGATTATTTTCATCATTGTGTCAAGAGATATAGTACTAAAACACTTAAGTGTCTCTCTTGATCCTAGGTCCTGGCAGAGGTGTGCAGACTCAGGACAGCTAAGCTTTGGAGGAATACGCAGATTTAAAGAGGAGTCCGTAATTTGCTTTCTAATGATCATGATCTGTTCCTCAAAGAAGTTCATGAATTTATTACTGCTGAAGTGAAAGCCATCCTCACTTGTGGAATGCTGCTTTTTAGTTAGCTTTGCGACAGTATCAAAAATAAATTTCGGATTGTTCTTATTTTCCTCAATTAAGTTGGAAAAATAGGATGATCGAGCAGCAGTGAGGGCTCTTCGATACTGCACGGTACTGTCTTTCCAAGCTAGTCGGAAGACTTCCAGTTTGGTGTGGCGCCATTTCCGTTCCAATTTTCTGGAAGCTTGCTTCAGAGCTCGGGTATTTTCTGTGTACCAGGGAGCTAGTTTCTTATGACAAATGTTTTTAGTTTTTAGGGGTGCAACTGCATCTAGGGTATTGCGCAAGGTTAAATTGAGTTCCTCAGTTAGGTGGTTAACTGATTTTTGTCCTCTGACGTCCTTGGGTAGGCAGAGGGAGTCTGGAAGGGCATCAAAGAATCTTTGTGTGGTCTGAGAATTTATAGCACGACTTTTGATGCTCCTTTGTTGGTGTCTGAGCAGATTATTTGTTGCGATTGCAAACGTAATAAAATGGTGGTCCGATAGTCCAGGATTATGAGGAAAAACATTAAGATCTACAACATTTATTCCATGGGACAAAACTAGGTCCAGAGTATGACTGTGGCAGTGAGTAGGTCCAGAGACATGTTGGACAAAACCCACTGAGTCGATGATGGCTCCGAAAGCCTTTTGGAGTGGGTCTGTGGACTTTTCCATGTGAATATTAAAATCACCAACAATTAGAATATTATCTGCTATGACTACAATGTCCGATAGGAATTCAGGGAACTCAGTGAGGAACGCTGTATATGGCCCAGGAGGCCTGTAAACAGTAGCTATAAAAAGTGATTGAGTAGGCTGCATAGATTTCATGACTAGAAGCTCAAAAGATGAAAACCTCTTCTTTTTTTTGTAAATTGAAATTTGCTATCGTAAATGTTAGCAACACCTCCACCTTTGCGGGATGAACGGGGGATATGGTCACTAGTGTAACCAGGAGGTGAGGCCTCATTTAACACAGTAAATTCATCAGGCTTAAGCCATGTTTCAGTCAGGCCAATCACATCAAGATTATGATCAGTGATTAGTTCATTGACTATAACTGCCTTTGAAGTGAGGGATCTAACATTAAGTAGCCCTATTTTGAGATGTGAGGTATCATGATCTCTTTCAATAATGGCAGGAATGGAGGAGGTCTTTATCCTAGTGAGATTGCTAAGGCGAACACCGCCATGTTTAGTTTTGCCCAACCCAGGTCGAGGCACAGACACGGTCTCAATGGGGATAGCTGAGCTGACTACACTGACTGTGCTAGTGGCAGACTCCACTAAACTGGCAGGCTGGCTAACAGCCTGCTGCCTGGCCTGCACCATCTTTCATTGTGGAGCTAGAGGAGTTACCTAGTGACTTCAAACAAGGTTCAGAATGTCCACTCAGTAGGCCTACACATTGCACACCCTTTAGTTTGTCCATTTTCATCTCACATGGTTTTACATGAATTTTTCAACATTTTGAATTTCAATTGCTTCTTGGTCATGTGACCTAATGTCAGCTGACTACCCTTCTATATTGCACACTCTTGTTTGTGTACTATAAAATCACTCAGTGTAACGTACATTTTTCATAGTTTCAAATTTGCAGTAGCTCCTTGGTCATGTCAATTACACACCTAAGAAGCGTGCAGTGGAAATACACCCATATTGCATAACCTCTATCATGTATCTTCTATATTGTTGTACATTATTATTCGTTTGACAATTAGGGGGTTCAGTCCAGTGTTGTGTTTACCCTTTTCTTTAATATTTATCTATAATAATTGGTAGTTCTAAGTACTTATTTTCCCAGTTTTTTATTTTTCCACACTATTTAACAGCGGTACACAATAGGAGAGAGACAGATAATATCTCCGTTCGTCGTTAATATCGACCATAAAGGAAAAGGGCAAAGTACGAGAGTCATGCTATTAATTCTCCAAAGCAGGGATGGAGGGTGAGCTAGTGAGGTAGGCTGCAGTGGTCAATACATATACTGAACATGTAACCACAGTAATGGTGGCCAGTAAATCAATGAATAAAAATGGAATATTGACCAAAAAAAAAAACTTTAATCTTTCCAACATGTCAACAGACACTTAACTTCAATTAAGTATGAAACATTTCACAGTGTTAACTTTCTTTCTTCTTTCTTTATCCCTGGTTGATGTACATTTCAGAGCCTCTTCAGTGTGGATGGGGTATAGCATACATTTTCAACAACAAAGACTGCACTTCCAGTTTGTGTTCTTCACTCTGTTGAACTCGTTTGTCTTCATTCCTAGTTACAGCACATTCCACCATTGGCATGCAAAACATTCAATCTAAAACAAAACAAAGCGTAACACATTATAAATAATATCAAATATCAATGCAGTATGACGAATGACGAATTAGCCATCCATTGTGTTATATCATAAATTGTCTTATATGCCGTCACTGTTGTCAAAAGATAATAAACATGTTAAATAAAGTTACTAACCCAGGCAGTCTTTGGGCCACATCCAGGTTCTTTATCAGTGGCACACATGAAGCAGTTGTTGGCTTTGTTGAACTCTGAAATCATAGGCATGAACGGAACATATGGCTGTCCCACACAACTACATAAAAATAAAGAATTTACATTTACTTTGAATTAAATGTTGTCACATACCAGACATTTTTAGTATATCCTCAGCCATTTCTTTTCACAGTTGCTCCATGTGTTTTAGAAGGTTCCATATCAATTTGGGAGTGGATGTTGGGGAAGTTCTGTGCAACTTCCTTGGCCATCTACACCAAAAACTAAAATAGAGTTTTTGACCTAATTGTCACATAACAGCTAACCATTCATTATTGAAAATATAACTATCAAACCTGCATTACAAAGACCCCACAGCTGAAGGTGTCCTGCTGCATGGTGTGAGTTATTTCCCCTCCTTTACACTTTATGTCCGCCCAGTCGTCTTTTCCATGGCAGGATCTTCTCATTTTGAAGTATTCTCTTTTTAAAACTTCTTATGGCTGCATCCCGCTACCGGGATCGATATGACAACAGCCAGTGAAAGTGCAGGGCGCCAAATTCAAACAATAGAAATCTCATAATTAAAATTCCTCAAACATACATGTGTCTTATATCATTTTAAAGGTAATCTTGTTGTTAATCCCACCAAAGTGTCCGATTTCAAATATGCTTTTCAGCGAAAGCACTACAAACGATTATGTTAGGTCACCACCAAACCACAATAAGCACAGCCATTTTTCAAGCGAAAGATAGCAGTCAGAAAAAGCAGAAATAGAGATAAAATTAATCAGTAACCTTTGATTATCTTCATCAGATGACACTCATAGGACTTCATGTTACACAATACATGCATGTTTTGTTTGATAAAGTTCATATTTATAACAAAAAATCTGAGTTTACATTGGCGCGTTAAATTCACTAGTTCCAAAAACATCAAGTGATTTTGCATAGCCACATCGTTTCAACAGAAATACTCATCATAAATGTAGATGATAATACAAGTTATACACATGGAATTATAGATATACCTCTCCCTAATGCAACCGCTGTGTCAGATTTCAAAAAAACTTTACGGAAAAAGCAAATCATGCAATAATCTGAGACGGAGCTCAGAACAATAGCCAAATTAGCCGCCATGTTGGGGTCAACAGAAACCAGAAAATACATGATAAATGTTTCCTTACCTTTGATGAACTTCATCAGAATGCAGTCCTAGGAATCCCAGGTCCACAATAAATGCTTGATTTGTTCGATAATGTCCGTTATTTATGTCCAATTAGCTACTTTGGTTAGCGCTTTTGGTAAACAATTCCAAAGTCACAAAGCGCGTCCACTATAACGTGACGAAATGTCCAAAAGTTCCGTAACAGTCAGTAGAAACATGTCAAACGATGTACTGAATCAATCTTTAGAATGTTGTTAACATACATCTTGAATAACGTTCCAACCGGAGAATTAGATTGACTTCAGAAGAGCGGTGGAACGGAGGTCCTCCTCATGTGAACGTGCATGTGAAAGTGCATGTGAAAGCATGGTCAGCTCGTGGCAGACCTGACTAATTCCTGTCTCCTTCGGCCCCCCTTCACATTAGAGTCATCAGACAAAGTTCTATTGACTGTTGACATCTAGTGGAAGCCGTAGGACATGAAAACTCATCAATATCTCGCTGTAATTTCAATGAGAGCTTGGTTGAAAATCTGCCACCTCAGAAACAATTCAAACAGGAAGTGGAACTTCTCAGGTTTTTGCCTGCCATATGAGTTCTGTTATACTTACAGACATAATTCAAACAGTTTTAGAAACTTCAGAGTGTTTTCTATCCAATACGAATAATATGCATATATTAGCAACTGGGACTGAGGAGCAGGCAGTTTACTATGGGCACCTCTGTGCACCTTTCATCCAAGCTACTCAATACTGCCCCTGCAGCCATAAGAAGTTAATGTATAAATAATGGAATTATGATTAGTTATAGGCAAATGAATACACAAGCCAAATTTGTATGCTGTTTTTCGTATCACTATAATCTAGTAGTAATTTATTAGTAGAGGTAATTTCCTTTATGCCCCATTCTACACACAGCCTAAATTATAGGCACTGAACCATTTACAGGACAATAAAAGTAGCATATAGGATCCAACCCTATCACAGAGCGAATAAATTTACAGTCGTGGCCAAAAGTTTTGAGAATGACACAAATATTAATTTTCACAAAGTCTGCTGCCTCAGTTTGTATGATGGCAATTTGCATATACTCCAGAATGTTATGAAGAGTGATCAGATGAATTGCAATTAATTGCAAAGTCTATCTTTGCCATGCAAATGAACTAAATCCCCCAAAAACATTTCCACTGCATTTCAGCCCTGCCACAAAAGGACCAGCTGACTTCATGTCAGTGATTCTCTCGTTCTAAAAGAAAAAGAAACGCACACCTATTTAGGCGAGGTGCTGGCTAGCGGAGTAGAAAACTTGAAAATAAAGGAGAGCCGCACACTCTAGGAGCTCAGATGCAAAAATATTTAATTTACCAACGTTTCGACAGGCAAGCTGTCTTCATCAGGGCCACAAAAGGACCAGCTGACTTCATGTCAGTGATTCTCTCGTTAACACAGGTGTGAGTGTTGACGAGTACAAGGCTGATCACTCTGTCATGCTGATTGAGTTCAAATAACAGACTGGAAGCTTCAGAAGGAGGGTGGTGCTTGGAATCATTGTTCTTCCTCTGTCAATCATGGTTACCTGCAAGGAAACACGTGCCATCATCATTGCTTTGCACAAAAAGGGCTTCACAGGCAAGGATATTGCTGCCAGTAAGATTGCACCTAAATCAACCATTTATCGGATCATTAAGAACTTCAAGGAGAGCAGTTCAATTGTTGTGTAGAAGGCTTCAGGGCGCCCAAGAAAGTCTAGCAAGCGCCAGGACCGTCTCCTAAAGTTGATTCAGCTGCGGGATCGGGGGAACCATCAGTACAGAGCTTGCTCAGGAATGGCAGCAGGCACTCTGCACGCACAGTGAGGCAAAGACTTTTGGAGGATGGCCTGGTGTCAAATAGGGCAGCAAAGAAGCCACTTCTCTCCAGGAAAAACATCAGGGACAGACTGATATTCTGCAAAAGGTACAGGGATTGGACTGCTGAGGACCAGGGTACTGTCATTTTCTCTGATGAATCCCCTTTCCGATTTTTTGTGGCATCCGGAAAAAAGCTTGTCCGGAGAAGACAAGGTGAGTGCTACCATCAGTCCTGTGTCATGCCAACAGTAAAGCATCCTGAGACTATTCATGTGTGGGGTTGCTTCTCAGCCAATGGAGTGGGCTCACTCACAATTTTGCCTAAGAACACAGCCATGAATAAAGAATGGTACCAACACATCCTCCAAGAGCAACTTCTCCCAACCATACAGGAACAGTTTGGTGACGAACAATGCCTTTTCCAGCATGATGGAGCACCTTGCCATAAGGCAAAAGTGATAACTAAGTGGCTTGGGTAACAAAGCATCGATATTTTGGGTCCATGGCCAGGAAACTCCCCAGACCTTAATCCCATTGAGAATTTGTGGTCAATCCTCAAGAGGCGGGTGGACAAACAAAACCCCACAAATTCTGACAAACTCCAAGCATTGATTATGCAAGAATGGGCTGCCATCAGTCAGGATGTGGCCCAGAAGTTAATTGACAGCATGCCAGGGCGGATTGCAGAGGGCGGATTGCAGAGGTCTTGAAAAAGAAGGGTCAACACTGCAAATATTGACTCTTTGCATCAACTTCATGTAATTGTCAATAAAAGCCTTTGACACTTATGAAATGCTTGTAATTATACTTCAGTATTCCATAGTAACATCTGACAAAAATATCCAAAGACACTGAAGCAGTAAACTTTGTGGAAGTTAATATTTGTGTCATTCTCAAAACTTTTGGCCACGACTGTAGAGCGTTTGTAGACTTTAAGAAAAAAATATGAAGTGACAGTTTCATCAGTATGTGCTTAAAGAAAGTCATATCACAAAGATCACAGATGACAGTGCCCACCAATCTATGACAATAGAGAATGAATTGTAAGCACCAAAGTGTGTGTGTCAAAATAATATCTGAAAATGTCAGTTGTTGAACATAATACTTCTATTTGCAATAGCAATTTATGATATATGCAGTTGAGGAATATTCCATGTACCAACACTACATGTAGGACGGACATAAGACATTCCCACATACAGTATTTTTTATATTTTTTATTTCACCTTTCACCTATGCAACCAGGTAAGCCAGTTGAGAACAAGTTCTCATTTACAACTGCGACCTGGCCAAGATAAAGCAAAGCAGTGTGACACAAACAACAACACAGAGTTACACATGGAATAAACAAACGTACAGTCAATAACACAATACAAAAGTCTATATACAGTGTGTGCAAATAAGTAAGATTAGGGAGGTAAGGCAATAAATAGGCCGTAGTGGCGGAATAATTACTATTTCGCAAATAAATACTGGAGTGAGATGTGCAGAAGATGAATGTGCAAGTAGAGATACTGTGGTGCAAAGGAGAATTTAAAAAAATATAAATAAAATAAATAACAATATGGGGATGAGGTAGTTGGATGGGCTATTTACAGATGGGCTACGTACAGGTGCAATGATCTGTAAGCTGCTCTGATAGCTGATGCTTAAAGATAGTGAGGGAGATATGAGTCTCCAGCTTCAGTGATTTTTGCAATTCGTTCCAGTCATTGGCAGCAGAGAACTGGAAGGAAAGGCGGCCAAATGAGGAATTGGCTTTGGGGTGACCAGTGAAATATACCTGCTGGTGCGTGTGCTACGTGTGGGTGCTGCTATGGTGACCAGTGAGCTGAGATAAGGCTGAGTTTTATCTAGCATAGACTTATAGATGACCTGAAGCCAGTGGGTCTGGCGACGAATATGTAGTGAGGGCCAGCCGACGAGAGCATACAGGTCGCAGTGGTGGGTAGTATATGGGGCTTTGGTGACGAAACGGATGGTACTGTAATAGATTGCATCCAATTTGCTGAGTAGAGTGTTGGAGGCTATTTTGTAAATGACATCGCCGAAGTCAAGGATCGGTAGGATAGTCAGTTTTACGAGGGTATGTTTGGCAGCATGAGTGAAGGATGCTTTGTTGCGAAATAGGAAGCCAATTCTAGATTTAATTTTGGATTGGAGATGCTTAATATGAGTCTGGAAGGAGAGTTTACAGTCTAACCAGACACCTAGGTATTTGTAGTTGTCCACATATTCTAAGTCAGAACTGTCCAGAGTAGTGATGCTAGGCGGGTGGGCAGATGCGGGCAGCGATCGGTTGAAGAGCATGCATTTAGTTTTTCTTGCATTTAAGAGCAGTTGGAGTCCACAGAAGGAGAGTTGTATGGCATTGAAGCTCTTCTGGAGGTTAGTTAACACAGTGTCCAAAGAAGGGCCAGAAGTATACAGAATGGTGTCGTTTGCATAGAGGTGGACCAGAGAATCACCAGCCGCAAGAGCGAAGTCATTGATGTATACAGAGAAAAGAGTCGGCCCGAGAATTGAACCCTGTGGCACCCCCATAGAGACTGCCAGAGGTCCGGACAACAGGCCCTCACATTTGACACACTGAACTCTATCTGAGAAGTAGTTGGTGAACAAGGCGAGACAGTCATTTGAGAAACCAAGGCTGTTGAGTCGGCCGATAAGAATGCGGTGATTGACAGAGTCGAAAGCCTTGGCCAGGTCGATCGATACGGCTGTACAGTATTGTCTTTTGTTGATGGAGATTATGATATCGTTTAGGACCTTGAGCGTGGCTGAGGTGCACCCATGACCAGCTCGGAAACCAGATTGCATAGTGGAGAAGGTACGGTGGGATTCGAAATGGTCGGGGATCTGTTTGTTAACTTGGCTTTCGAAGACCTTAGAAAGGCAGGGTAGAGGGCCTCCCGGGTGGCGCAGCGGTCTAGGGCACTGCATCGCAGTGCTAGCTGCGCCACCAGAGTCTCTGGGTTCGCGCCCAGGCTCTGTCGCAGCCGGCCGCGACCGGGAGGTCCGTGGGGCAACGCACAATTGGCATAGCGTCGTCCGGGTTAGGGAGGGTTTGGCCGGTAGGGATATCCTTGTCTCATCGCGCTCCAGCGACTCCTGTGGCGGGCCGGGCGCAGTGCGCGCTAACCAAGGGGGCCAGGTGCACGGTGTTTCCTCCGACACATTGGTGCGGCTGGCTTCCGGGTTGGAGGCGCGCTGTGTTAAGAAGCAGTGCGGCTTGGTTGGGTTGTGCTTCGGGAGGACGCATGGCTTTCGACCTTCGTCTCTCCCGAGCCCGTACGGGAGTTGTAGCGATGAGACAAGATAGTAATTACTAGCGATTGGATACCACGAAAATTGGGGAGAAAATGGGATAAAATTTAAAAATTAAAAATGATAAAAATTAAAAAGAAAGGCAGGGTAGGATAGATATAGGTCTGTAACAGTTTGGGTCTAGCGTGTCTCCCCCTTTGAAGAGGGGGATGACCGCGGCAGCTTACCAATCTTTGGGGATCTCAGACGATACGAAAGAGAGGTTGAACAGGCTAATAATAGGGGTTGCAACAATTGCGGCAGATAATTTTAGAAAGAGAGGGTCCAGATTGTCTAACCCAGCTGATTTGTAGGGGTCCAGATTTTGCAGCTCTTTCAGAACATCAGTTATCTGGATTTGGGTGAAGGAGAAATGGGGGAGGCTTGGGCAAGTTGCTGTGGGGGGTGCAGAGCTGTTGACCGGGGGATGGGTAGCCAGGTGGAAAGCATGGCCAGCCTTAGAAAAATGCTTATTGAAATTCTCGATAATCGTAGATTTATCTGTGGTGACAGTGTTTCCTAGCCTCAGTGCAGTGGGCAGCTGGGAGGAGGTGCTCTTATTCTCCATGGACTTTAGTGTCCCAGAACCTTTTGGCGTTTGTGCTACAGGATGTAAATTTCTGTTTGAAAAAGCTAGCCTTTGCTTTCCTAACTGCCTGTGTATATTGGTTCCTGACTTCCCTGAAAAGTTGCATATCACAGGGGCTATTCGATGCTAATGCAGTACGCCACAGGATGTTTTTGTGCTGGTCAAGGGCAGTCAGGTCTGGAGTGAACCAAGGGCTATATCTGTTCCTGGTTCTACAGTTTTTGAATGGGGCATGCTTATTTAAGATGGTGAGGAAAGCACTTTTAAAGAATAACCAGGCATCCTCTACTGACGGAATGAGGTCAATATCTTTCCAGGATACCCAGGCCAGGTCGATTAGAAAGGCCTGCTCGCTGAAGTGTTTTAGGGAGCGTTTGACTGTGATGAGGGGTGGTCGTTTGACCGCAGACCCATTACGGACGCAGGCAATGAGGCAGTGATCGCTGAGATCCTGGTTGAAGACAGCAGAGGTGTATTTAGAGGACAGGTTGGTCAGAATGATATCTATGAGGTTGCCCGAGTTTACGGATTTGGGGTTGTACCTGGTAGGTTCCATGATGATTGAGGGCATCCAGCTTAGATTGTAGGAAGGCCGGGGTGTTAAGCATATCCCAGTTTAGGTCACCTAACATTACAAACTCTGAAGATAAATGGGGGGCAATTAATTCACATATGGTGTCCAGGGCACAGCTGGGGGCTGAGGGGGGTCTGTAACAAGCGGCAACAGTGAGGGACTTATTTCTGTAAAGGTGGATTTTTAAAAGTAGAAGCTCGAACTGTTTGGGCACAGACCTGGATAGCATGACAGAACTCTGCAGGCTGTCTCTGCAGTAGATTGCAACTCCACCCCCATTGGCAGTTCTGTCTTGGCGGAAAATGAATACACATACATAAAGGCATTTTTCAGCTATGATTTTACCACTCAGAATCCAGAATGGATATGACAATGGGGCCAGCACAGGATGTAATACACCCTTACAACAATCTACTTTTGTTCTTCTTGACTTGTTATCTGGTAAATTGCTACTATGTGTCAAAAAAAGAGCCCCAATTAGGGGTTAGTGTACTCCAGTAATAAAGGGCATGAGAGACTAGTCAGTGGTAGAATTGAGTTGGCACTTTATTGGCCCAAACATTCACAGACCCACAAGGTTGAGGTTACTCATGGACAGTAATTAGTAATACTTTTTTTTTTGCATTGATGCATTGTGTCTTCTAACTGTCCAAGAATAGGATCCAAAGTGTTCGGAAATATTTGTTCCCATAAATACAAAGGAGAATGTCTCTCCTCATACCTCTGGCTCTTTAGTCAGACTGCCAGACTGTGCACCACAGAGCCAATCAGGAGAGAATACATACAGGTCAACGGTGCCAATTGAAAGTCAAAGGGTTTACAGAGAACCCCTGTGGTTCAAGTCTGCTCTGCACATGTCTGAAAGTGACAGAGCCAGCAGCCAAGAGAGTTTTTCACAGTATGTCATAAAAAAGTATTACACTTATGAATGTATGTAAAATGCTAATATGTATTAGATCCAGTACAATGGAATAACTAAGACCTGAATCTGAAAGCAGCGTGTTCCGATTCCTCCTTCTCTTTCTGTCCAGCAGGGTCAACCAAAAACACTTGGCCTGATGGTTCATACAGATACTGGGGAAGCAATATAGAAATGTATTGATCCCTTAAATTATTTTACTATTAAATGACTGTTGCGTCAAAAAACAGAACACTCTAAACATGAGCACAATGGCAGCTCTTCCTTTAAAGAACTCCAGGCCTCAAGAGGGCAGATAACCCAAAAACAACGGGTGGAACTTAAAAATTGAGCCAGGATTTCTGGAGGGACTACTTTTACATGCGCACCTGGCAGATAAGCATGGGTATAAAATGTTTGGGCTCAGCTTTGCTTGGGTCCTCAACATACAAACAGCTCATTGTTCAACCCTAAAGACGCAACTGGTATGTAATGTTTGGAATTATTTATTATGTTGCATCCAGTGCTTAGCACAATTTACATGTTTAACTCTGGTAGGAGTGGTGACTTCTTTTGTTGTGGATATTTTCTGACTGCAGAAGTAATTGCTTGAAGTGCTAGATTAAATTGTTTAAACGTTTACTTTATTCAAAGCCATGCTTTGTTGCTGTGTCATGCATTGTTTGTGTAAAATAATGCATGTTTATTCTGTTTAAGGTTATCTTCCTATTCCCTAATCCTTATTCCTCTGTCATTCAACTACTCTATTCAACAAATCAACTGTTTCAACATATTCAACAAATGGCATCAAAACCATAATAAAACACTAAAAAGGAATTGAGTTGTCCCTTTGCATCCTTCACGTGTTGAGCAAGCCGTTTTCAAGTTTGGGCAGAGCTGAAATAATTATAACACCTAGACAACTTGACAATGACCCATATCACAACCCTCATACCTCTTCACAAAAATGTACCTAAATCAATTTTGGAAAAAGGATTTTACTTACAAAAGACGTAGGAATTTATTTCCCCAGTTAGATATAGGTTCAGTAGGCCACATGACCAAGGAGCTATTGAAATTCTAAATATTGAAAAATTCATGTAAAACCTGTGAGATAAAAATTGACAAACGAAAGGGTGCGCAATGTGTAGGCCCACTGAGTGGACATTCTGAACCTTGTTTGAAGTCACCAGGTCACATGACCAAGGAGCTATTGAAACTACATTTTGAAAAATTCATGTAAAATCATGTGAGATGAAAATGGACAAACTAAAGGGTGTGCAATATAGAAGGGTAGTCAGTGGACATTCTGAACCTTGTTTAAATTCAGTAGGTCACATAACCAAGGAGCTATTGAAATTTGAATGTAAAAATAGTTTGTACTTTGTTTACGCTCCCTAACTAATTCAACTTGGAATACAAAATGCTGCTCACATTTCCACAGGTTTATTAGCTTTGGAAATTGAATTAATGTCCAAATCGTGAAAATAAGACCTGTGCACAATTTTTCCAACATGACACTCATTTGGAGTCTGTGGCTCAAGTGGTTTGAAAGCGTGAATATCTGTTGAATATCCAACTTGAAACTGTCTTTACCTCGGTGCTGGACAGTAGGCCTATGGTTGGTATTCCTGTTTTTATTTTCAACACTGATGTAATTAGTACAGTCATTGGCTTTGAAAGTATTCACCCACCTTGGCATTTTTCCTATTTTGTTGCCTTACAACCTGGAACTAAAATAGATTTTTTGGGGGGGGTTGTATCATTTGATTTACACAACATGCCTACCATTTTCAAGATTCAAAATATTTTTTTATTGTGAAAGAAACAAGAAATAAGAGGAAAAAAAACAACTTGAGCGTGCATAACTAATCACCCACCCAAAGTCAATATTTTGTAGAGCCACCTTTTGCAGCAATTACAGCTGACAGTCTCTTGGGGTATGTCTCTATAAACTTGGCACATCTAGCCACTGGGATTTTTGCCCATTCTTCAAGGCAAAACTGCTCCAGCTCTTTCAAGTTGGATGGGTTCCGCTGGTGTAGAGCAATATTTAAGTCATACCACAGATTCTCAGTTGGATTGAGGTCTGGGCTTTGACAAGGCCATTCCAAGACATTTAAATGTTTCCCCTTAAACCACTCAAGTGTTGCTTTAGCAGTATGCTTAGGGTCATTGTCCTGCTGGAAGGTGAACCTCCATCCCAGTCTCAAATCTCTGGAAGACAAACAGGTTTCCCGCAAGAATTTCCCTGTTTTTAGCACCATCCATTATTCCTTCAATTCTGACCAGCTTCCCAGTCCCTGCCGATGAAAAACATCCCACAGCATGATGCTGCCACCACCATAATTCACTGTGGGGATGGTGTTCGGTAAGGAGAGGTTTTGGGTTTGCACCAGACATAGCGTTTTCCTTGATGGCCGAAAAGCTACATTTGTCTAATCTGACCAGAGTAGCTTCTTCCATATGTTTGGGGAGTCTCCCACATGCCTTTTGGTGAACACCAAACATTTGTTTATTTTTTTCTTTAAGCAATGGCTTTTTTCTGGCCACTCTTCCGTAAACCCCAGCTCTGTGGAATGTACGGCTTAAAGTGGTCCTATGGACAGATACTCCAATCTCCACAGCGGAGATTGTTGCTGCTCCTTCAGGGTTATCTTTGGTCGCTTTGTTGCCTCTGATTAATGCCCTCGTCTGGTCTGTGAGTTTGTGGGTGGCCCCCTCATGGTAGGTTGGTTGTGCTGCCATATTCTTTGCATTTAAATTTTTTTTATTTAACGGTGCTCTGTGGGATGTTCAAAGATTCAGATTTTTTTTATAACCCAACCCTGATCTGTACTTCTCCACAACTTTGTCCCTGACCTGTTTGGAGAGCTCCTTGGTCCATGGTGCCACTTGCTTGGTGTTGCAGACTCTGGGGCCTATCAGAACAGGTGTGTATATATACTGAGATCATGTGACAGATCATGTGACACTTAGATTACGCACAGGTGGACTTTATTTAACTAATTATGTGACTTCTGAAGGTAATTGGTTGCACCAGATCTTATTTTGGGGCTTCATAGCAAAGGGGGTGAATACATATGCATGCACCACTTTTCCGTTTATAATTTATTTTTATTTTTTTGAAACAAGTTCTTTTTTTCATTTCACTTAACCAATTTGGACTATTTTGTGTATGTCCATTACATGAAATCCACATAAAAAAAAAAGAAGAAAAAAAAAAAAGATTTAAATTACAGGTTGTAATGCAACAAAATAAGAAAAATGCCAAGGGGGATTAATACTTTTGCAAGGCACTGTACATGACAAAAACGTGTACAATATGGCCGAGCCTAACTGAACCACAGCTGACTGCGAGGAAACGTGCTTCGGTAGATTACTTTCGGTTATGTTCGGCTATTGTTGACAGTGTGGGTCATGTACTAGTGGTGCGCGGGTCAGCTGTTTGTTCACCCTCACCCGCCGCAATTGCTAATAACCCATTCCCAACCGCCCGACTACATGTGATGAAGTGACAATCTGAAGCCCACACCCAACCCTAATCCGCAAATATAGATAATGCGCCATAGGCTACAGTCAGACTGCAGAACGATTTTTTTGTCAGAGGTTGCAGGATTTATTTAGCCTGTTTTAGGTATGTTTCTGATTATAATTTCCCGACATTTTGGTAGGCTATTTGTTAATCAACTTGTCTATAATTAGATACATGTAGCTTCTCTTTTGTCATTATATGTTGCACTAGAAGACTAAATAAACCCTTGCTCAACAGAATAATGTAATAGATCGATTGAATAATTCATATCTAGTTAACATCGGTAAAGTTCTCGGTCATCTTTCACATAGCAAAGACGTTTAGAGACTGGGAAGAAAATACAATAACACAACAAAAAAACGAAAGATTTTTTGTGCAAAATGTCCAATTGACATCAGTTTGACCGGTTGTAAGGAAAAAGAAAGCTGTGAAAACGACCCAACTTGTTTCTAATAAGATGCTTTGATGCATATTTTGTTGTTGAAATACTAACAGCTTTTATGATGTTTTTATGATAAAGCCAGCACCTCTACAGATGGTATCTAACTGAGAATTGCCTTCTCTCAAGATGCAGAAATTAATAAATCATATTTATCCAGTCCTGTTCCCAAGTCCAAATTTTGCCTACATTTGGTGTATCATTTTACTGCAAGAAATGCTTAATTCTGCAGGAGTTATTATTAAGACTATAGCCCTATTCACACGGGACTAGTATTACTAGAGAACGTTCTTTCTCTTTTTTTCTATAATTTGACAGTTGACAGAATCCTGGTGTGAAGATAGTTCAACAAATCCAGGCGGTAACAAGCTACACTGATAACTCGAGTTTGGTTATTGTCATGATGGAGGCCAGGCAGTGAGTAATCCGGTTTAGTTATGTTTAATAACTCAGAAATTGTTTGTATTGAAACGGATCAGAGGGTGAATATTTGTATTCGGTAGAGAGGATGTTATAGATTATATTTCTCTCAGAAAAGGGGAGATGTAGTGATGTCTGATTTGTCCCTAATTGATTGGTTATGCGTGTCATCGTCATAACCGAATATGACTAACCAAGCAATGACGACTAGCAGATAAAAGCTCTGTGGACTGCATGTTAATTCCTTGATTTAAATGTCAGTAAAAAAAAATTGTAACATTAGTTTAGTTTTTCTTTAACATCGACAACACACGTAACTGTGTCAACTAGGACATTGGGGTAGACAGCCCTTTGTCCACAGCAACATTGAGATTATTCTGCCCCGAAACGGTTGCTGTATCTATACCTCTTTCTTAATAATAATAAAAAGGATTTTGTCGCTCTTTTCAGAAAGGAAAAGTAAGCATGTTTATTTTTTCCCAAGTGTCTCTGAACCTCAGTGGTAGTTTTACCTGTTGACTTCTCGAGGTTATTCTCACCAGTTGTGGTGAGGCTGGCTGAGGTGGTCGTCTGAGTGAGGGGATGGGAGTTGGCTGGCTCACAGTTGGGGCCTGTGTGCTGTCCTCACTGGTAGACTGGGTGACTCCTTTGTTGTGCTGCTAATTGTCTCTCTGGAGTAGGTGACTCTAGAAAAGCCTGAAGGTGTCGCCTGTTTCTCCGAGCGATGGTGCCGTGTCCAGTTTCCACAACGTAGGATCTCGGCTCTGGAGATTTGCTGATGACAACTGGTAGTGTTTTCCATCCTTTCTCTCCATCCAGCTTGACTCTTACTCTGTCCAGGGTTTAATTCTGGTAGGGGGTGCACTGAATGCCTCCTCTTATAGAAGAACGGTTAAGCTTGTTTGGCTTTCTGGTCCTTCTGTTTAACACCGTCGTAGCTGATGCGTTTTGGTTGGAGTTTCCCATCCAGCACGGGGACCGTCGTCCAGATCTGATGTCATGTAATGAGTTGCGCTGGGCTTGCTCCTGTTGCGCTGATGGACGTACAGCTTTCTCCGCAGCTCCGTTTGCCTGCAGGTAATGGAGACTGGAGGTAGTATGAGTGAAACGTCATTCAGGGGTCGCTACTGCTCGTGTGCCTGTTTTGCATGTTATTTTGGCATTAATACGTGTCACATATCGGTTTGTAAAATTTAACAAAGCCGCATACAAACATGTTCTATTTTTTTGCTTTCTTGAGTAATGCAGCTCCAAGGCAGGTGTTTCAGCCTAGCTCTGCTTTCTGTGGTGGTGGGGCAGCTAGCGGAAAATACGGAGCGTTGGGGTTGGTAATGTTCTCTGGTTGCACCGTGATTGGCTCAGTGTTCTGTCACTTATGGGGACACTATGTCACCGCAAAATCTATGGGG
The DNA here is from genome assembly GCF_016432855.1 of Salvelinus namaycush. Lineage (NCBI taxonomy): Eukaryota > Metazoa > Chordata > Actinopteri > Salmoniformes > Salmonidae > Salvelinus > Salvelinus namaycush. Next base: position 28,794,122 of record NC_052325.1, on the reverse strand, counting down.
AGAGCTTGAAAATTCAACCCCTTTGGGTGCTGCCATAGATTTACATTAGAAGTGCCCATCCAAGAAGGCTCAAGGTCATTGGCCACAGATAAAATGATGTCAAATCACTTTTATCTACCGTAGCTTTGATAGGACTGATCATGTCAACATCATACTTTCAAAATCTTAGCTAACAAGCTAGCAGTAATCATCATGAATTAAGTCGACAATCTACTGGCAAATCCTTTTCATATGAAGAGAAATTATGGATAAAACGTATCGATGCTCATCGGCCATTGGACATAAACATTACACAACAAGTTGGAAATCGCAAATTCAACAATGGAAGGAATCAGTGGCTAACTGCAAGCATTGCAAAGTAATCACTAGCCTGCTATTCAGTGGAGTGGGTATGTGGTTGGTGTGATTACTGATAATGACGCCGAAGGACATGGCCGGTGTTTTACGATCCCTGAACCAATTGTGCTATTGTGTGTTTTTTTCGCGTTATTTGTAACTTATTTTGGACATAATGTTTCTGCCACCGTGTCTTATGACCGAAAAGAGCTTCTTGATATCAGGGCAGCGATTATCCGGTCTTTTGCAGGAGGAAAAGATGGAGATATCATGGACTACGGTCCGGGTGCCTTGTAAGGATCCGTCGCTGAGAGGGTAATCTACCTTTAACATCGGTCCTATTAACCAATGTACAATCAATCGATAATAAAATAGACGAACTATGAGCACGTATATCCTACCAACATAAAAATCAGTAATTTCTTATGCTTCATGAGTCGTGGCTGAACGACGACATGATTAACACACAGCTGGCGGGTTTTAAGCTTTTTCGGCAGGATAGAACAGCGGCGACCTATGCATATTTGTAAACAACAGCTGGTGCACGAAATCTAAGGAAGTCTCAAGGTTTTGCTCGCCTGAGGTAGAGTATCTCATGATAAGCCAAGGACCGCACTCAATGAGCTGTATTCGGCCATAAGCAAACAGGAAAACACTAATCCAGAGCAGAAAGCACCAGTGACTCAGTCAATAAGAAAGTGGTCAGATGAAGCAGATGCTAAGCTACAGGACTTTTGCTAGCACAGACTGGAATATGTTCCGGGATTCTTCCGATGGCATTGAGGAGTACACCACATCAGTCACTGGCTTCATCAATAATAATAAATTACTTACTTGCCTCGAAGCGAGCATATAACACTGAAACATGCATGAACACTGCCTGGTATACAAACTGCTCGGCCTCCAATCGCAAGGTACTACAGAGGGTAGTGCGTACGGCCCAGTACATCACTAGGGCCAAGCTTCCTGCCATCCAGGACCTCTATATCAGGCGGTGTCAGAGGAAGGCCCTAAAAATTGTCAAAGACTCCAGCCACCCTAGTCATAGACTGTTCTCTCTGCTACCGCACGGCAAGCGGTACCGGAGCGCCAAGTCGAGGTCCAAAAGGCTTCTTAACAGCTTCTACCCCCAAGCCATAAGACTCCTGAACAGCTAATCAAAGGGCTACCCAGACCCCTCTTTTACGCTGCTATTATTCTCTGTGCATAATCTATGCATAGTCACTTTAACTCTACCTACATGTACTGGCGAACCGGTGCCTCCGCACATTGACTCTGTACCGGTACCCCCTGTATATAGCCTCGCTTGTTATTTTACTGCTGCTGTTTAATTATTTGTTTTATTTTCTATTTTTTACTTATGTATTTTTTACTTAACTTCTTAAAGCATTGTTGGTTAAGGGCTTGTAAGTAAGCATTTCACTGTAAGGTCTACACCTGTTGTATTCGGCGCATGTGATAAATAAAATTGGATTTGACTTGATTTGATTTGGTCCAAGTCTGGGTTTAAGGGTCTATTTTCCAAGCTTAAAATGATAAACATTGGCCATGCTGTCAATCCAGCATGACTTCTGCCGCATTCAAACCAATTGGGAACTGGGAAATTTCAGATTTCATTGAGTTCAAGACAACTGGGAACTCGGAAAAAAACTAGCTCTGACTAGGAAAATACGGTCATCTAACTCGGAATTCCAAGTCGGGAAGTCGGGCCTCTTTCTAGAGCTCCTAGAAAGATCACTGACGTCATGATTCAACCTTGATTTTTTTCAGAGTTCCCAGTTGTCTTGAAAGCCCATAAATCCAGAGAATGCCAGACAAAGTTGGATGACAAAATTTGCCCATGAAGGACTGCCGCGCCACCTTCCTGTTCGAGTGAGCACAGCACAACAATGTTGTCGTCCCCTTATGCCATAGATAGTACATCGCAATTGTCAGTAGAAACCACATTTGTTCAAGCAAGTCAACCATTTCAGCTGTTTTTTTAAAGGCAGTAAATGAGGCTGAATGAACTGTTTCGCTGCCAGACAAGTCTCCACTGAAGCCAGGTGTAGTAGCAGTGGTAAGAATTAACTCCATGGTGCTGAAAAGAAAGCTCTGCTGTTGGGACATCTTTATGTAGGCCGTAACATGCTGACCAGACCGGACACGTCGTGTGCGCGAGCGTCGCAAAATACATTTAGAAATCCATGTTTAATTATTGCAGCCACACTGCTCACGCGCGCCAACGAGCGTCTGCGATGCCAAGGGCTAAAATAGAACTCCTTTCTATTTCTGACGCAGATCGCGCTGCAAGTCCTGCCTCTCCCATCTCCTCATTGGTTTATAGAAGCAGGTACCCACGTGCCATCTCCTCATTGGTTATACCCACGTGGGTGATTGAAAGACGAAATGTTTTGCCGGTTGTCGTGGTAATACTATGAAAGTGTAGATGCCAATCACCATATAAGTTCAAAGATGAAAAAGCCTGGAAGGAGGAGAGATGACTAGAAACGATTCGGTTGGCCGTTTTATGTGTGGATTAATTGTTGGAGTAGAGGACCTTGTGCATTTCAGGTAAAATAACAACTCAATATTTATATCCCAGGACAAATTAGCTAGCAACAGCAAGCTAGCTAAATAGGACAAATTAGCTAGCAAGTGCAAGCTAACTAGCTAAATTGCCATACATGTTTAATGCTTTTCGACCTGTCCCCAAATTAATGTCATTGGTTCAGAGTTTGTTTTGATATTTCAACCTGTGTGTTGTGATTGCGTTTGGTGTAGGGTGACAACACATGTATGCACAATGGCGCACGTGTGCAGCCGGTTTGGGTTCCGTGTAACAGTTTGAGGGCACCATTTGTCACCATTATGGTGCAATTATTGTATTGTTCAGTGTTGTGGTGGCTTTGCTGGCATGCATCTAAAAGAAAATCTTTGCGTTTGCGCCACCAAGATTTACAACCTAAAATTGCTACTGTTAACCACCTCTTTTACCACTTCACCAAATATTTTCCAAACATTACTTTTCTGGCCCTTTTATTTTCAACTTTCTTTTCACAGCTTTTGTCTTATTGAATTAAACTTTGACAATGTCCTTTTTGCATCCATGGGTTGATGTTTTCTGCCTGTTCCCAAAAGCGTTATTTGGCGATTGGCTGTGTAGCTATTTGGCGAGTTTACAGTTAAGCCCTAAAGTTTAGGCTTATGCATTAATACCAGATATTCTAAAATAATGAAAGAAAAACCTCAATGTAGCCTATATAAATTGCATAATAATTATACATTTATGGATTTTTTTAAAGGTTTTGTTTCTTTATTCAACCCTGAGCCTGCCTGCCGTTCTGTACCTCTCGGACTCTACTCTGGATTACTGACCTCTGCCTACCCTTGACCTGTCGTTTGCTTGCCCCCCTGTTTTAGTAATACACTTTTGTTACTCTAAACTGTCTGCATCTGGGTCTTCTCCTGAGCCTTGACAGGAGGTGGAGATATGATATTCATACACTTAGGTTAACCCGACTTTGAGGCGCCGGTCGGTTCTGTCACTTGTATTTTCAATCTCTTCACGCATTGCACGTGATAGTGATGCACGGGCTGACTCATAACACACAGTTATATCCGTGTAGCCACGGGGCTATAGCGGTGTGACAGTGCATCCAGCTTGATATTCTTGGATCCCGGTCGGTAGGAGAGGGAGAAGTTAAACCGGATGAAAAGCAGGGCCCACCTAGCTTGCCTGGAATTGAGACGCTTGGCGGTGCGTAGATATTCCAGGTTCTTGTGATCCATTCACACAATGAACGGATGTTCTGCCCCCTCCAACCAGTGTCTCCACTCCTCCAACGCCATCTTCACTGCGAGAAGCTCACGATTCCCCACATCGTAATTCCTCTCTGTGGCGTTGAGACGATGGGAGAAGAAGGTGCAGGGCAGAACGACAGGACAGGACAGGCCCCACTCCGACATCCGAACTGACGGGTCAGGATGAACCAATATGGGAGCAGTGGTGAAGCGGTGCTTGAAGTCCCGGAACGCCCGGTCAGCAGCTGGGGACCACGTGAACAGAACCTTGGGAGAGGTGAGTGCAGACAGGGGTGAAGCCAGGGTGCTGTAACCCCAGATAAAGTGGCGATAAAAGTTGGCAAATCCCAGGAACCGTTGCAGCTGCACTCTGGACGTAGGCTGGGGCCAATCCACCACCGTTCTCACCTTCCCAGGTTCCATCTGTACATTCCCTGCAGCGATGATGTAACCAAGAAAGGGGATGGTGGAGCGATGAAATTCGCATTTCTCCACTTTCATAAAAAGCTGGTTCTCCAGGAGGCGCTGGAGGACCTGTCGAACATGGAGCACGTGTTCTTGGGCTGAGTGGGAGAAAACGAGGATGTCGTCGAGGTAGACGAAGACGAACCAGTTCAACATGTTGCGGAGAACGTCATTAACCAGGGCCTGGAACACAGCTGGGGCGTTGGTAAGGCCAAATGGCATAACCAGGTATTCGTAGTGACAAGTGGCCATGTTGAAGGCTGTCTTCCACTCGTCCCCTTCCCGTATCCGCACCAGGTGGTAGGCATTCCACAGGTCCAACTTGGAGAAAACGGTGGCCCCCTGGATTGGCTCGAAGGCCGAGGCGATGAGTGGTAGCGGTTAACGTTTTTTCATCGTGATGTCATTGAGGCCCCGGTAGTTGATGCACGGGTGCAGGGTTTTGTCCTCTACAAAGAAGAACCCTGCGCTGCGGGGGAGGCAGAAGGACGGATACACCCTGCAGCTAGGGAGTCCTCGATGTAGGTCTCCATATCCTTGGTCTCCGGACCCGACAGAGTGTACAGTCGTCCCTAAGGCGGTGTGGTGCCTGGGAGAAGGTCAATCCCGCAGTCATGGGGTCGGTGCCGAGGAAGTGAAGTGGCCCGGGCCTTACTGAAAACCTCCCGGAGGTCGTGGTACTCCGCGGGAAGGGTGGAGAGGTCCGGGGCAACTTCCGAGCCCACAGGAAGACGTCCCGGGGCAGGCTCCGCTGACTTCAGACAATGGCATGGCAGAATGGGCTCCAGCCCATGATGGCACCAGCAGTCCAATCTGAGGGGATTGTGTCGCTGGAGCCAAGAGAATCCCAATACCACAGGAACCTGGAGACTTAATTAGCATAAATTGGATTGCCTCGCTGTGGTTCCCTGACACTCGTAGGTTGATTGGAGTTGTATTGTGGGTGACCCGGCCTATACAGCGCGCCATCCAGCGCTCTAACATCCATGGGAATGGAGAGGGGCTGAGTGTAGATGCCCCGCTCGGACACCAGGGTAGCGTCAAAAAAACTAATTGATCCCAGAGTCGATGAGTACCCGGAGAGATTTTGACTGGTTCCCCCACAGCAGGATGGCATGAAAAGGAGTGCGAGTAAGGGGAGAGGAAAAGTTCTCAGTTTGGTCCACTAGAGCGCTCGCCCCTTACGGTGAGCCTGGTCTTTCAGTGGACAAGAGGACACAAAATGACCAGTAGTCCCGCAATACAGGCAACTCTTCGTGTGAAACCGGTGTAGATGTTCTGCTGGGGACAGCCTAGCTGCATTCGCTCGGGAAAAGTTGAAATGGCAGACTTCGGAGACTCAAGGGGAAACTCGGGTAGCCTCGGGTCCTCTCGGCCACAGACACGTAGGGGACTTCCGGGATGACTCAGAGGCGAAGTGGAATCCTTGGGCGAGCGAGTGGAATCGGAACTCCTCTCCTTCCTACGTTCCTGTAGCCGCATTGCCTTGACCATCGATCCGGATGGTCAAGGCAATGAGCGAGTTGAGAAGTCAGTAGTTCCCAGGATGCTACCTCATCCTTCACTTCCTCTGATAATCCGTGCAAGAACGCGTCGAACAGCGTTTCTCGTTTCCAAGCACTCAGCTGCTAACGTGCAGAAATCCACTGCATAGTCTGCCACACTGCAGGAGTCTTGTCAAAGCTGGAGTAACTTCCGGGCAGCCTTTCTCCCGGACAATTGAGAATTGAAAACCTCCGCCACAAACTCCTCCAGACTGAAGCATATGGTCGACTGTTGTTCCCACACGGCCGTAGCCCAGGCGAGAGCCCTCCCGGACATCAGCATGATGAGGTATGCTATCTTCGAGCGGTCGAAGAGGCCTGCAACTCAATGATAAGAGAATACTGTGCGAGAAATGCCCGACAGGTTCCCGACTCTCCAACTAAGCGTTCTGGGGGAGGTAAGTGAGGTTCTCCGGAAACCGGGGAGGCCGCACTGCTAACAGCCAGGTTACTGAGGGGCTGGGAGGTTACCGTTGTGGTAGGCTGCCTGACACAACCTGCGGAATTGCTCCAGCAATGTTTTCAACGTGCGGTCATGGCATTCGGCCAAGGTATGGAACCCACGAAGAAACTCCTTGTGCCTTCCAATGGTGGCTCCTTGGGAGGAGACGATGTTGCGGCACTGGTCCAAGTCTGCTGGGTTCATCATGGCCAGTTTGTACTGTCAAGACTCAGGAGATGACCCAAATGCAGACAGTTTAGAAGTAACAAAAGTTTATTTCAAAAACAAGGGGGCAAGCCAACGACAGGTCAAGAGCAGGCAGAGGTCAGTAATCCAGAGCAGAGTCAGAGAGGTACAGAACAGCAGGCAGAGTCAGGGCAGGCAGAGATCAGTAATCCAGGGTGGTGTGACAAAGTACAGAACGGCAGGTAGGCTCAGGGTCAGGAATACTAGTAAACAGGAACTAGAGAAAGACAGGAGCATGGGAAAAATGCTGGTAGGCTTGACGAAACAAAACGGACAAACAGAGAACACGGTATAAATACACTTGGATAATGGGGAAGATGGGCGACGCTGGAGGTGGGGTGTACAAGCACCAAGACAGGTGAAACAGATCAGGTTGTGACACCTCCTACCGCCAAAAGGACTAACAGCATGTACAACGGGTAGAGTAAGTCTAAATATAACTGTATTAAAATTCTGACTTGTAGGAGACTATTGCGTCTTTTTTAGGGCGACTTCGGTCAGACTGATAATCCATGGATTAGCGATGGTAACAGTCTGATATTTAGGCAATTCATGGAGCAATATTGTGTCCGTTTCTTGTAAACTAGAAAATGTGATATAGGCTAGTCTCATGTGTTGAAAGAAACCAAGTAACAATTTAAAATATGTACCTTTTTAAGATTAAATAATTATTTTGTCACTGTAAACCCAATCTGTTTTGATAAGCATTTATTCACTCCATATCACCATGGCGCCTTTATCACTTTACATTTAATTGCACAAAAAAAGTTGGACTTTTATGACACACACACAATCAAAAGTTCTCATGTGTGTCCTTGCCAGTGTTTCTATAGAACATCAGGCATCATGGCAGGCCAGACAGTATCCATGAAGGAACCAGTATGTCTGATAGAGAACGACAGTGATGGGAAGCTGCGTGTGGTCCGCAGCGCACTGGGCATCCTGGACCAGATTGACCAGCATGTGGTAGTGGTGTCGGTGGTCGGGCTGTACCGCACCGGCAAGTCCTACCTCATGAACAAGCTGGCTGGCGAGAAAAAAGGTGAGTACATCCACTAAAGCATTTTTGAATCTATGGTCCGACCAAAGTCCAAACTAAAATATAAACACAACATGTAAAGTGTTGGTCCCATATTTCATGAGCCTAAATAAAAGATTCCTGAAATTTTCCATATACACAAAAAGCTTATTTCTCAAATGTTGTGCGCGAATTTGCTTACATCCCTGTTAGTGAGCATTTCTCCTTTGCTAAAATAATCCATCCACCTGACAGGTGTGGCATATCAAGAAGCTGATTAAACCGCATGTACAGTTGAAGTTGGAAGTTTACATACACCTAAGCCAAATACATTTAAACTCAGTTTTTCACAATTCCTGACATTTAATCCTAGTAAAAATTCCCTGTATTAGGTCAGTTATGATCACCACTTTATTTTAAGAATGTGAAATGTCAGAATAATAGTAGTGATTTATTTCAGCTTTTATTTCTTTCATCACATTCCCAGTGGGTCAGAAGTTTACATACACTCAATTAGTATTTGGTAGCATTGCCTTTATATTTTTTAACTTGGGTCAAACGTTTCGGGTAGCCTTCCACAAGCTTCCCACAATAAGTTGGGTGAATTTTGGCCCATTCCTCCTGACAGAGCTGGCGTAACTGAATTAGGTTTGTAGGCCTCCTTGTTCACACACGCTTTTTCAGTTCCGCCCACACATTTTCTATGGGATTGAGGTCAGGGCTTTGTGATGGCCTCTCCAATACCTTGACTTTGTTGTCCTTAAGCCATTTTGCCACAACTTTGGAAGTATGCTTGGGGTCATTGTCCATTTGGAAGACCCATTTGCGTCCAAGCTTTAACTTCCTGACTGATGTCTTGAGCTGTTGCTTCAGTATATATCCACATACCTTTCCATCCTCATGATGCCATCTATTTTGTGAAGTGCACCAGTCCCTCCTGCATCAAAGCACCCCCACAACATGATGCTGCCACCCCCGTGCTTCATGGATTGGGATGGTGTTCTTCAGCTTGCAAGCCTCCCCCTTTTTCCTCCAAACATAATGATGGTCATTATGGCCAAACAGTTCTATATTTGTTTCATCAGACCAGAGGACATTTCTCCAAAAAGTATGATCTTTGTCCCCATGTGCAGTTGCAAACCGTAGTCTGGCTTTTTGATGGCGGTTTTGGAGCAGTGGCTTCTTCCTTGCTGAGCGGCCTTTCAGGTAATGTCAATATAGGACTCGTTTTACTGTGGATATGGATACTTTTGTACCTGTTTCCTCCAGCATCTTCACAAGGTCCTTTGCTGTTGTTCTGGGATTGATTTGCACTTTTCGCACCAAATTACATTAATCTCTAGGAGACGGAACGTATCTCCTTCCTGAGCGGTATGATGGCTGCATGGTGTTTATACTTGCGTACTATTGTTTGTACAGATGAACGTGGTACCTTCGGGCGTTTGGAAATTGCTCCCAAGTATGAACCAGACTTGTGGAGGTCCACATTTTTTTTCTGAGGTCTTGGCTAATTTCTTTTGATTTTCCCATGACGTCAAGCAAAGAGGCACTGAGTTTGAAGGTAGGCCTTGAAATACATCCACAGGTACACCTCCAGTTGACTCAAATGATTTCAATTAGCCTATCAGAAGCTTCTAAAGTCATGACATAATTTTCTGGAATTTTCCAAGCTGTTTAAATGACTTGTGTCATGCACAAAGTAGATATCCTAACCGACTTGCCAAAACTATAGTTTTTTAACAAGAAATTTGTGGAGTGGTTGAAAAACAAGTTTTAATGACTCCAACCTAAGTGTATGTAAACTTACGACTTCAACTGTACCTTGTGCTGGGAACAATAAAAGGCCACTTTAAAATGTGCAGTTGTCATACAGCACAATGCCACAGATGTCTTGAGGGAGTGTGCAATTTGCATGCTGACTTCAGGAATGTCCACCCGAGTTGTTGCCAGAGAATTGAATGTTCACTTCTCTACCATAAGTCGCCTCCAACATCGTTTTGGCAGTACGTCCAACCGACCTCACAGAGCAGACCACGTGTAACCAATCCAGGCCAGGGCATATACAGGGCCTGCTGGAGGTCATTTTGCAGGGCTCTGGCAGTGCCCCTCCTTGCACAAAGGCGGAGGTAGCGGTCCTGCTGCTGGGTTGTTGCCCTCCTACGGCCTCCTCCACGTCTCCTGATGTACTGGCCTGTCTCCTGGTAGCGCCTCCATGCTCTGGACACTACGCTGACAGACACAGCAAACCTTCTTGCCACAGCTCGCATTGATGTGCCATCCTGCATGAGCTGCACTACCTGAGCCACTTGTGTGGGTTGTAGACTCCGTCTCATGCTACCACTAGAGTGAGAGCACCGCCAGCATTCAAAAGTGACCAAAACATCAGCCAGGAAGCGTAGGAACTGAGGAGTGGTCTGTGGTCACCACCTGCAGAATCACTCCTTTATTGGGGGTGTCTTGCTAATTGCCTATAATTTCCACCTTTTGTCTATTCCATTTGCACAACAGCATGTGAAATGTATTGTCAATCAGTGTTGCTTCCTAAGTGGACAGTTTGATTTCACAGAAGTGTGATTGACTTGGAGTTACATTGTGTTGTTTAAGTGTTACCTTTATTTTTTTGAGCAGTGTATAACCGGCTTCGACACCGGCGGGATTGTCTGAGACCAGCCACCGGGACAGCAGATGAAACTGTGGGTTTGCTCAACTGAAGAATTTCTGCACAAGGAAGCTCATCTGCGTGCTCGTCGTCCTCACCATGGTCTTGACCTGACTGCAGTTCGGCGTCTTAACATACTTCAGTGGGCAAATGCTCACCTTTGATGTTATGGTATGGGCAGGCATAAGCTACTGACAACGAACACAATTGCATTTTATCTATGGCAATTTTAATGCACAGTGATACTGTAACGAGATCCTAAGGTCCATTGTCGTGTCGTTCATCCGCCGCCATCACCTCATAGTTTCAGCATGATAATGCACGACCCCATGTCGCAAGGATCTGTACACAATTCCTGGAAGCTGAAAATGTCCCAGTTCTTCCATTGCCTGCATAGTCACCAGACTTGTCACTCATTGAGCATTTTTGGGATGCTCTGGATCAACGTGTACGACAGTGTGTTCCAGTTCCTGCCAATATCCAGCGACTTCGGACAGCCATTGAAGAGGAGTGGGACAACATTCCACAGGCCACAATCAACAGCCTGATCAACTCTATGCGAAGGAGATATGTTGCGCTGCATGAGGCAAATGATGGTCACACCAGATACTGACTGGTTTTCTGATCTACGCCCCTACTATTTTTTAAAGCTATCTGTGACCAACATATGCATTTGAAATCCATAGATTCGGGTGTAATGAATTTATTTCAATTTTCTGATTTCCTTTGGACTGTAACTCAGGAAAATCTTTGAAATTGTTTCATGTATTTTTGTTCAGTGTACATAACAATATGCATGACCGCAACACTGTTATATGGATAAGATAATCATTTCTCATAAAGATAGGGTAATAGAAATGTGAAACAGAATGTGTTAACTTATGTACTGCATTTGTCATTGAGTTAGAGACAGATATGCTGCACCAAAGTACAGATTTGTCCTGTTCTGACCACATTAGGATTTGATGTTTTTTTCTCTCCAATATTGGAAATTCGACACACACTGTTATTGCATTGTGGAAACTACAGTTTCTCTTTGTTTTACACCATAACGTACAACCAGACAGCAGAGCAAACATGCAAAAAACATTTTGTTCCGACCACATTTGTTCTAGGTGGGTTGTGTAGATCAGGGTGCCGTTTTGCACTGGCTGCTAGTTTCACTTTCAGTCTGTCAGTATTATATACAGTATAACTAGACAAAAATGGTTCATCTGAAAACCAGCAGCCTTGCGTAAACACTTTATATCCTGCTGCCTCTTTACAGATTCCATCCTAAGAACCATTTTTATCCTCTGTCCTCAAGGTTTTGCCCTGGGAGCCACCATCCAGTCCAAAACTAAGGGCATCTGGATGTGGTGTGTGCCTCACCCTGAAAAAAGAGACCACACCCTGGTGCTGCTGGATACAGAGGGTCTGGGGGACGTGGAGAAGGTGGGAGGTCAAAGTTCACTCTCTGTCAAAAACCTTTTATGGCTGTTTAGATGACAGAGTATAACAGTGCTATGGGTAAAATCCCATGTTATCTCAATAAACTGTGTCTAGTACTGATAGCTGATGTCATCAACTGTATATAATGTCTAACTTATAAATGTATGATATATACCAATTGATTCTAAAGAGTATAACAAATAAATAATGACCCATGAGCTTAGTTATAAGCTTGTTTTACTCCAATGTTTGTATATGTAATTAAACACTGTATAATATCATGATTAACTACAATTATGATGTCACGGATGGTGAGTCATTGCACCCGTAGCTCAGTCTATGAATTTGAGTGGTTACATTTCTCCAGGCCCATCCCTCAGCTTTTTTTTGTTCGCTTTTTTTTAACCAAAACTGAGGCAGGGTGCAGCTTTGTTAATGTTTCAATTAAGGATTCCAGCTTTGACCTTTATTTAGGTAGGGAGCCCATAAAACGGCGTATGGAGTAGACATTTAGTTACTGACTTAATTTCACTCTAGTATGAACAGAGTACCAATGTGTTCCTTCTGTTGTGTCTGCAGGGTGATGAGAAGAATGACAACTGGATCTTTTCCCTGGCTGTCCTGCTCAGCAGTACTCTGGTGTACAACAGCCTGGGAACCATCGACAACAACGCCCTGGAGAAACTACAGTATCCTTCAGCAGGCCTATAAAGAAATATAGTGTAGTGTTGTATGTCTGGATTCATTTCATCCCCAACAACCGAACTGACCTCAAAAAGCGCTAATCGCTCAGCACTATACTGTATGTTAGTAAATCTGGGTTCATTTTGTCCTCAACACCGCCTTCTACAGCTATGTGACAGAACTGACAGAGCACATCAAGGTGAAGTCCAACCAGCGAGACGGGGAGGAATCTTCAGAGTACCTGCGTTACTTTCCTTCCTTTGTGTGGACAGTCAGAGATTTCACCCTGACCCTGGAGGTTGATGGGAGACCCATCACAGCCAATGAGTACCTGGAGAACGCTCTTAAACTGAGAACAGGTGAAGGGAACACCAGCTAGCACAGCTAACTTAATCTCTTAATCTAAACCATGGTTAGATTGAATTTACCAATGTTGACAATACCTTTACAAAAGACATGTTGGATATAAAAATATGAAATGCTTTTCTTCCACACAAAAAATGTCACGGTTAAACATTTAATTTGTTAATTAATGATTGATGTACTTTTCCTTTTATTTACAAAGGTCATAGTAAGAAAAATCAGGCATACAATCTGCCTCGTAGCTGCCTGCGGAACTATTTCTCTCCTCGCTGGTGCTTTGTGTTTGAGAGGCCAGCCAGCGGAGACAAAATGAGACGTATGGAGGAGCTGACCGACGCTGACCTGGAGCCTGCCTTTGTGGAGCAAGCCAAGGAGTTCTGTGACCACGTCTTCAAGGAGGCCAAGACCAAGACCCTGAAACAGGGCCTGAAAGTTACCGGCAGACGTGAGTATTACAACACTGGTATTGAGGATGGAAAGCACTTATGAAAGTAGGTCATGATGTTTGATAATACAACTAAACTACTGCTGCTACTATAACCAGTTCCTCTATTATTATTATTATGATGATTACTACAACCACCATGACCAGTACAAGTAACAACGCATTAGTACTTCAATTCCTACTAATTCTACTACTTACTTTACTTCTATACAAGCACCACTGACCACTACAGTACTACCACCATCACTACCACAACTACCAGATATGCTGATTTCCTGCCCTCTCCTGCAGTGCTGGGAAACCTGGCAGAGACGTATGTGTCTGCCATCCGGAGCGGGCAGATCCCCTGCCTGGACAATGCTGTGTTGGCTCTGGCCCAAATTGAGAACTCCAGTGCCATCGAGAGGGCCAGGGCCCACTACCAAAAGGGCATGGCTGACTGGGTAGCCTACCCCACAGAGACCCAAGAGGAGCTGTCTGAAGTGCATGCTGTCATGGAGAAGGAGGCTGTGGCCATATTCATCAACAACTCCTTCAAAGACGAGGACCAGAAGTACCAGTTGGAGCTCATGGTATGGGAATGTAGATTCTATATTCAATGAGTCAATATTCAATTCAGTGATGCATGTATTTAACAAGATGAGGATAATTTGTCATTTGTGTGAGCTACCCCTTTATGCTACACTTACATGTACATTTTAGTCATTTAGCAGATACACTTATCCAGAGTGACTTACAGCAGCAATTAGGGTTAAGTGCCTTACTCAAGGGCACATTGACAGATTATTCACCATTTATTACCTCAACTGAACCAAGACGTTCTGGTACATTCTGAACCAACCTCTCAAACACAAAAATAGAAAGTGCTTCAAGAGGAGTATGAGAAGATCTGTGAGAGGAACTACAAGGAGTCCCAGAAGGCATGCGAGTCCAAAATCGAATGCATCTTTGCCCCCTTGGAGGAGAAAATAAGGGATGGCTCCTACATGACCCCTGGAGGATACAAAGAGTACTGCAACGACCTGAAACTGGCCACCAGCGAATACAGATCTGAGGGAGGCAGGGGAGTGAAGGTATGTTGGGGAGGTGGTGCTATTTTAGGATATTATGTAATTATCATGTTTTGTGGATGCTGGTCAAAGGAGTTATGAATGCACTGATGTGATGTTAAATATTATGTGTGGTGGTTCCAGGCTGAAGAGGTACTGAAGGAGTACTTGGAAAGGAAGGCCATCATTGGTCAGACCATCCTGTCAGCAGACCAGTCCCTCACTGAAGCTGAGCAGAGAGCAGAAGGTGATATAGGTCACCATGAATATGCACTCCATGACCTGGCAACAACATTCTAATGACCACCAAATGGAGGCTTACCTCTCGTTCTCTTTGATATTTATCTCTCTCTCTCACATACTCTGTCTACCTGCAGCGGAGCAAGCGAAAAGGGAGGCATCTGAGCGGGAGAATCGAGCCATGGAGGAGCAGCTGGTTGTCCAGGAGAGGTTGAGAGCGGACCAGCAGAGGACGTATGAGGAGAATGTGAACCAGCTGATGGAGAGGATGGAGAGAGACAGTAGAAATGCCTTGGCAGAGCACGATAGAGTTCTGCAGGCCAGACTTAAGGTAGGAATTTAAAAAACACAAACATTGAGGACAACACTTTAAAACTACAGGAACTCTAGGGGTAAGATTAACTGTGTATGTGTTTTGTTTTAATGACACAGTCCGTGATGTGTAAAAACAAACCTTGTAATTTCAGGAGCAGAATGACCTTCTCCAACAAGGGTTTGATGACAGAGCACACCAAATGCAAAGAGAGATAGATGCGCTTAAGGGTGCGAAGGCACAAGAGGAAGAGAAAAAACCCTCATTTATGAGCACAGCTCTGGATACTGTTGGGACTGCAGCTACCTTGTTCCTTCCAGGAATACTTCCCAAAGTAGGAGGAATGGCTGTGAAATGGCTGTCTAAGTGGTTCTGATGTAGGTTCCCGAGGAGGATGATGAGCTATTATTCTTATAGACATATGGATTGACTGAATGTGTATTTATTGGTAGTTGATTCATGGATTTAGATTAAGCACTCAGTCAAGGTTTTATTTGATGTTAGTTTTTTTTGTACGTCATTTGAATAAATAATTAGCATGCCTAATCATAATGAAGTAGAATTTTTAGAAAGCACTCTTAAAAATGGTTTTGCATTTGTTTTACTATTACCAAATAGGCCTACTTCTTTTTAACACTGACGACATTTACATGCAGACCAATATCCTGTTATTATTCGGGATACTCAAGTACTCTGTTTTTGAGTTGATGCATATAAACGTCATATTCCATTTACAATAACCCGAAAAGCTTGTATCCTGGTTATGAGAATCCCGTATAAGATGCCTGGGATATGCTGATCTTAGACGGTAAACTGTGGCATGTAAATGTCCTATTCCGTTTACTGTTTTCCACGGTCTGCACAGGCTCAATTTCACATATCATTGGTGTTGTGTGATGATGTTTTCATCTGATTGTCAAACAAATCACTTTAAAAAGTAGGCTAAAAGAACATTTCGATCCACCATGATCATTTATTTTGCTGATACTCCGTACTGGACCATATAGCCTACTGGCTACTTTCACCCCTAATTTAGACACGTTTTATCTATAATTTTTGAGATTTGGTAGGCCATATTATAATTTCTGAGATTTGGTTGGTCATTTGTTTATCAACTATAGTTAGATACATGCAGCTTCTCGTCTGTCATGACTAAATATTGTAGTGCTCACCAGAATAATGTCTTACATAGATAGCATGAAGGCATTATTAATGTAGTTAACACCGGTATAGTTGTCTGTTTTGTTTAGGAACCAGGGAGAAAACGCAGTAACTCCAAAACAGTGGAACTATTGGTCCTGTGCAAAATGTCCAAATGTCATCAGTTGACTGGTTTTAAGGAAATACAAATTTGAGAACTATAAAACATGTTTCTGATAAGACTTTACTTCGTCTTGGGTGAATATTTGATGTCTTTGAAATACTGGCTGGTTGCAGAATAGTGTCATAACAACGCATTCACATTTTCTCAAGAGATGCTGAAATAAATATTTCTCCACTCCTGTTCCCAAGACAAAACTAACATTTATTGTATCATTTTACTGCAAGAAATGCATAATTCAGTAGGAGTTAATATTATATTACACTACATGTGAGTGGTTATAGGCCTAGAGTCAGTATCCTTATTTTCAGTTACTATTCCATTTAACCCATTTGAATTTAAATTAGGAATATTGTTTATTAATTTTAAATATTTTGTTTATTTCACCTTTATTTAACCAGGTAGGCCAGTTGAGAACAAGTTCTCATTTACAACTGCGACCTGGCTAAGATAAAACAAAGCACTGCGACACAAACAACACGGAGTTACACATGGAATAAACAAGCGTACAGTCAATAACAAAATACAAAAGTCTATATAGTGTGTGCAAATGAAGTAAGATTAGGGAGGTAAGGCAATAAATAGGCCATAGTGGCGAAATAATTACAATTAAACACTGGAGTGATAGATGTGTAGAAGATGAATGTGCAAGTAGAGACACTGGGGTGCAAAGGAGCAAAAAATAACAATATGGGCATGAGGTAGTTGGGTGGGCTATTTACAGATGGGCTATGTACAGGTGCAATGATCTGTAAATTGCTCTGACAGCTGATGCTTAAAGTTAGTGAGGGAGATATGAGTCTCCAGCTTCAGTGATTTTTGCAATTCGTTCCAGTCATTGGCAGCAGAGAATTGGAAGGAAAGGTGGCCAAAGGAGGAGTTGGCTTTGGGGGTTACCAGTGAAATATGCCTGCTGGAGCGCGTGCTACGGGTGGGTGCTGCTATGGTGACCAGTGAGCTGAGATAAGGCGGGGCTTTACCTAACAAAAACATAGATGACCTGGAGCCAGTGGGTTGGGCGACGAATATGAAGCGAAGGCAACCAACGAGAGCATAGAGGTCACAGTGGTGGGTAGTTGTCACGCCCTGGCCTTAGTATTCTTTGTTTTCTTAATTATTTTAGTTAGGTCAGGGTGTGACATGGGGAATGTATGTGTTTTTTGTAGTGTCTAGGGTGGTTGTAAGGTTTAGGGGGTTTATTAGAGTAGTTGGGTTTATGTTTAGTATAGAAGTCTAGCTGTGTCTATGGTTGAGTGTAGGTATCTAGGAAAGTCTATGGTTGCCTGAATTGGGTCTCAATTAGAGACAGCTGGTTATTGTTGTCTCTGATTGGGAGACATATTTAAGGCAACCATAGGCTTTAGCTGTTTGTGGGGAATTGTCTATGTCGAAGTGTTTTGTGTCAGCACTTATGTTTGTATAGCTTCACGGTCTGTTTTGTTGGTTTGTTTTGTTTTTTCCTTCTTTAAATAAAAAGATGTACTTTCCACGCGCTGCGCCTTGGTCCTCTCTCAGTCCCTTTGACGATCGTGACAGTAGTATATGGGGCTTTGGTGACAAAACGGATGGCACTGTGATAGACTGCATCCAATTTGCTGAGTAGAGTGTTGGAGGCTATTTTGTAAATGACATCACCGAAGTCAAGGATCGGTAGGATAGTATGTTTGGCAGCAGGAGTGAAGGATGCTTTGTTGCGAAATAGGAAGCCGATTCTAGATTTAATTTTGGATTGGAGATGCTTAATGTGAGTCTGGAAGGAGAGTTTACAGTCTAACCAGACACCTAGGTATTTGTAGTTGTCCACATATTCTAAGTCAAAACCATCCAGAGTAGTGGATGCTTGTGTAGAGAATATTTTAATTCTTAGTCATTTCCAAACAGGCTATAATGTCTTTAATTTGTGGTAGAACTTTAGCTTTTTTTGTATTTTATGTATTTAGTGTAAACAATATGCTTGCTGTAATACTATTCAAAGCATGATAAGCTGTCTGTCAATTTTCTCCAGACACTGTAGAAATGTCATTTCCATCAGTAATTTCTATCACAAACCATCACAAACTGACAAGGTGTGGTGGAGATTTTCCATTCACCATTTGTATTTATGTTTTTTTGTCCATGGAACTAGGCTTGATCTGTGGCTGAGAAACCGCCCCATAAGGTTCGGCTTCATCTAGAAAAGTGTCAATAAAAACCAAAGCGAACATAATCTGTTTCTTAATAGTGTGACCCTATGGTTGAGAGAATGCCACTTTCTTTTCCTACCATTAGTGTACTGTACAGTGTTTTAGACATTACAAAGGTCATTGGATTTTCATTGAGCCCACACATTCACACCCCTTAATAGTGGGTCCAAAGGCAAGGGTTATGGGTAGGTTATCCATATGGGTTGAGAGAGCGATAGAGCGTTTTCTGTTATTGTGGATGTGTCTTCCTGTGGCTGCTTACATATTGAACAGAAACTATAAATCCAGTTTTACATCCAAATGAACATCAAAGACCAAAGTATTTAATCTAGGACCTGAAGGAATAGCTACTGTAGAAATTGCCGTCATAACATTTTCAGCAACCTGTTTGAATGACTCATCTCACTGCTATTTTCCCACTGCTATTACAAGGTGACTCAGTAAATAGGAGAAATGTTGGTGGGGCAACAGTGGATTGAATGCACTGCATTTTCCCCAAGGGAACTTCAGGTGTGCCATTTGTTATTCAGAAACACACAATGCGTGAGAGAGAATCAATGGCCTTAGCAATGGGGAGAAGAGGGAGAGAGAAATCATGCAGAAGAACAACTCCTGACTTGTTATAACTTTCTGGTTGTTAAGAGTGAGATTAACATGATTAAATTAGCAAAAAAATTATAGGTAATCAAATTTTAGAACTCAAGATCAACACAGGAGGAAAAGATTGACAGAGAGTGAGTTAAAAAAAAACAATCTTAATCGTGTTAGCTAGCCAAATTAAAATGTGTCCAACTAGCTCACCGTCTAGTTCCAACTGTTTACTGGTGGTAACCATAGCAACATGGCCACTGGGGCAGTGCTAGCAGCAGAAGCAGAGACTAATAGACCCCCCCTTTGAATTTCCAGCAGTTATTGTCGTGGAAATATTCAGTCAATCATATTTCTCAAATACCTGAGCCTGTGAGTTCGAATATACTTTCATTACATCTGTGGTGGCATATTTCTGCTTTACCAAATGAGGAGTTTTAACAAACTTCACACACCAGTCAGAGTTATACTTAAACTACATCTTTAATAATAAGAGCTTTGCAATAGCCTTTGACTTTCAATAATGCGCCATCTCTAATGAACCATTGAAAAGTCACAACAGAAAAGTACAAAGATCATTTATAGTCAAGATACACCCCTCTCAACTTACATGACGAACCACAGATCTTAGGAACAGTTTACAAAGAAATATTTTTACTTGAGAGAGAGAGGACTATCCCAGATAGTATTCACTATAAATTATCGTTCAGTTTGGCCCCTAAGACGAGGTTCTAATCTCGTTCCTGGTACTTCATAGCACAAAAACATTACCTCATGTTATCTGGATTGCTCTTTAGGTTTTATCACCCAAAGACATCGATAGCTCTGTCAGTGCTATCTATAGAGGCCCATCCTCAGTGGAACACACACACAATAGTTAACAGAACACTCTATTCTGTTGAATAAAACAACCATTATCATGCAATACAAGCATTATAACATAATCTTGCAATTTTCCACGACACGACAAGCCGAGCTGGTTCATGAAAACAACTAACTTTCCAGTCTTGGCACATACTTCTTATACATTTTCCTCCTTACATCACACCCATAGTAAACTCCTCTTAATGACTCATTCCCTCTGGCATTTAGCCACCGTTATCTTATTGCCTTGCACTAAGTTTAGTTTGGTTTCATATTAGGGCATGGAAACAGTAGAGCCACAGCAATAGTTTAAAAAGACAGACATGTTCTTGACTAAGACAGGTGAGTGCATGTAGGACCAGTCCTTGGCACTTTACAGAAATAACCAGACATGTCATCCTGCTAACTCCTCTGAAAGGGACACCCATGTTCTGGAAAAGACCCAAGCGGTGTAACCATAGCAACAGTATATCAGGCGATAACACAGTTACAGGAATAACCAGTCGTGTCCACACCCCGACAGGTGCATGTCTAATGGTGTCTAATGACCCAGGGCACACATAGAGTGCACTAGTTTTGCTGACTATCCTGAAATATATAATGGCCACACATGTTCTGGAAAATTCTCAATAGAATCAAATCAGAGAAGGGAAGAATCAATTTTAGACACAGAATTCTGAGGGAGAACCCAGAAACTTTATTTGCCGACTGCTCACACAACAGGACTGTTGCAAACCTGTTATTTTACACAGACCACACTACTGCCTGGTATACAGCTGTAACCAGGCATTTCAGCTATACCACAAAGAAAGGCATCTGCAAGAGAAGGCAAATCCACATTTTTGAGGACAGTGAGAAGGATCAGGAAAACAGGTTTCTGACGGTGAACATGTACCAGAACGGCACTGTCATGGTCCAGGGCAGTGAGGCTGCACTCAGCTCTTTTGTGCAAGACTTCCCCACCCTAAGGAAGATAGCGGAAACAAAAAAGACAAGGACAGCACCCCGACCTCTCCCCTCAGGCACCCCAACAGCAGGAGCCCAGGCCCACACCTACACCCACACAACAGGTCTATCCTCCCCCCTGCCTGCCTACCAACACCAGAGCCAAGACCACACTACCATCAGCCTACTGAGAGACAGGCTGGCTCTGTTAGAGGTATGGGTTAATGAGCTACACCACCTCGAGCCCAGACACAGAGCTACTACAGGACCAGATCAACCAGTGCAGGGCGCAGCTGAAGAACTCTGTCCAGGAGCTGAGCACAGCTCTTGAGGAGGTAAAGGCCACCATGAGGAGAGAGCTGGAGCAGGTAAAGGAGGAGATGGCAAAGGAATTTTCTGTCATCAAGAGGGTGCTACAGCACAGAGAGCAGACTGTAGATACCCCTAGAGAGAAGCTGTAGCCCCTAACGACCCCACTGACCCACCTTCACCCACAACCCCCCCCCCCCCCCCATACCGACAACCCTTTACCCACACCCCCAGTCAACAAGGAGGCTCACATGGGGACACCTACTACAGAGAGAAGCTCTCTGCCCCCCCCTGACACACCCCCACACACCCTCCTTGTACACAGGCCCTGTGTACCCCATCCCCTGACTGTAAAACCCACTGATGTGGCCATCCTCATTGACTCAAATGGGAAATTCATCCAAGAGGATAAACTCTTCCCCCACCACAAGGTGTCCAAAATATGGTGTCCAAAAACACAGGATGCACTCCACATCCTGTCCCAGTCTGACTTTGGCACACCAGTCCACATTATTATTCACACCGGCACCAACAACCTGCGAGAGGAGCAGGAGAGAGTAGGGAGCTCTGGTCAACAGAGTAGCAGAGAGGGCCTTTGAGTGGTTCCCCAACTCCCACATCCCCATCTCCACTCTGCTGCCCCGCAAAGACTTTCATCCCCATACCATTCAGAAAGTCAACCCTGACATCACCAGAGGGTGTGGCCTACTCCCGAACGTGCACGTTGCTCACCACCCAACAATCACCCCAGAGCATCTGCACGACCACTCGCACCTGAGGAAGCAGACAGTAGGGATGTGTGCCAAGTCTCATCACGAACCGGCTCAAAGCCCGTAACAAAAGGGAGACCACGTGGAGATAAGGAATAACAAAACATATATTTATTAAATAAAGTAACTAAGTACAATATACAATGGTGTGTGTAATCAGTAGTGTAAGTGAGTGTTTATCATGCATGAATGTGATAATGCAGGGTGTTGAAAGGTGCCAAAGCAAACAACCAAAAAGCACCAAGATACACAACAAAATCTATCAAGGTGTCTGCATGGAGAGAGTCTCTTCCATGAATGGGGAAGTGGTGTATTTATCCTGGGACACACTGGGCCCAGGTGTTTCCCATGTAGCTGACGACCCTCCCAACTCCGCCCACCGGCATCCTAATAAGGAAACAAGAACAGAGAGAGAATACGTCAGACAGAGTGGGAGGGTCGTCACACGTGGTACTTGGTAGACAAACATCCCATGCCGCAGAGGACCACCCAGATACCCCTACCAGACCACTGCACCACCAAGGAGCCCCAGGCACTCTCAACGCCCCACCAGACCCAGCGCACCCCACAGGCCCCACCCACCACCAGAGCATCACCACATTCATCGGCTTAGCCAGACTGGACCGGGCCCAGCCTACTACCCCGCATCAGACCACCACCTCTACCAGACCAGAGAGGAAGCCCCAAGGCCCAGACCTGGCCCCCCTCCACTTCACAGGGTCCAACAGCAGGACCAGGGCAGCTACGCAGAGGTCGTCAGAGGACATGAGAACCCTGTAGGATTAAGTGAGATTAAACAGCTCCTCCAATACATCTGCACTAAACACACGCACACACACACACACACACACACACACACACACACACACACACACACACACACACACACACACACACACACAGACACACACACACACACCTATTGTACTAAAAGTTTACTTGTTCAATGAATAGGAACATATATATACAGTTGAAGTCAGAAGTTTACATACACTTAGGTTGGAGTCATTAAAACTCGTTTTTCAACCAGTCCACAAATTTCTTGTTCACAAACTATAGTTTTGGCAAGTCGGTTAGGACATCTACTTTATGCATGACACAAGTAATTTTTCCAACAATTGTTTACAGACAGATTATTTCACTTATTTCACTGTATCACAATGTTTACATACACTACATACACAAAGTTTACATACACTAAGTTGACTGTGCCTTTAAACAGCTTGGAAAATTCCAGAAAATGATGTAATGGCTTCAGAAGCTTCTGATAGGCTACTTGAAATCATTTGAGTCAATTGGAGGTGTACTTGTTGATGTATTTCAAGGCCTACCTTCAAACTCAGTGCCTCTTTGCTTGACATCATGGGAAAATCAAAGGAAAACAGCCAAGACCTCAGAAAAAGAATTGTAGACCTCCACAAGTCTGGTTCATCCTTGGGAGCAATTTCCAAACGCCTGAAGGTACCACGTTCATCTGTACAAACAATAGTACGCAAGTATAAACACCATGGGACCACACAGCCATCATACCGCTCAGGGAAGGAGACGCGTTCTGTCTCCTAGAGATGAACGTACTTTGGTGCGAAAAGTGCAAATCAATCCCAGAACAACAGCAAAGGACCTTGTGAAGATGCTGGAGGAAACAGGTACAAAATTATCTATATCCACAGTAAAATGAGTCCTATATCGACATAACCTGAAAGGCCGCACAGCAAGGAAGAAGCCACTGCTCCAAAACCGCCATAAAAAAGCCAGACTACGGTTTGCAGCTGCACTTGGGGACAAAGGTCGTACTTTTTGGAGAAATGTCCTCTGGTCTGATGAAACAAAAATAGAACTGTTTGGCCATAATGACCATCGTTATGTTTGGAGGAAAAAGGGGGACGCTTGCAAGCCGAAGAACACCATCCCAACCGTGAGGTACGGGGGTGGCATCATGTTGTGGGGGTGCTTTGCTGCAGGAGGGACTGGTGCACTTCACAAAATAGATGGCATCATGACGATGGAAAATTATGTGGATATATTGAAGCAACATCTTTGAGACATACTTGAGACAAACTTCCAAAGTTGTGGCAAAATGCTTAAGGTCAACAAAGTCAAGGTATTGGGGTGGCCATCACAAAGCCCTGACCTATATCCCATAGAAAATTTGTGGGCAGAAATGAAAAAGCGTGTGCGAGCAAGGAAGCCTACAAACCTGACTAAGTTACATCAGCTCTGTCAGCAGGAATGGGCCAAAATTCACCCAACTTATTGTGGGAAGCTTGTGGTAGGCTACCTGAAATGTTTGACCCAAGTTAAACAATTTAAAGGAAATTCTACCAAATACTAATTGAGTGTATGTAAACTTCTGACCCACTGGGAATGTGATGAACGAAATAAAAGCTGAAATAAATCATTCTCTCTACTATTATTCTGACATTTCACATTCTTAAAATAAAGTGGTGATCCTAACTGACCTAAGACAGGTTATTCTTACTAGGATTAAATGTCAGGAATTGTGGAAAAACTGAGTTTAAATTAATTTGGCGTAGGTGTACGTAAACTTCCAACTTCAACTGTATATAACATATATTGTTTTTGCTGTTATCCTGTTTATCTCACTCTTAACAACGTAATAGTTGGTAGTTACTGTATTTATGACTGCTATTCTTTCTTTTTGCAATATGAAATCACTATCAGTTAGCATGTGGAACATTCAGGGCCTAATCTCATCATTCTTTGGACTGAAGAGTTTAGCACTGAAGTTCAACAATAAACTTAAAGATGTTGACGTCATCATTCTGTAGGAGACATGGTGTAAAGCTGACATTGTCACTCACTGTCCCACAGACTCTGGAGGATTGATAATTTGGTACAAATCCGAACTAAAAAATCTAATTGATCCCCTCAAAATGGGTAAATATCACATTTGGTTAAAACTGAAAAAATAACTTGTACTGACAGAAAATATGTGTTCCTTTGCGCAATATATATCCCCCCTCAGAATCCCCAAATTACTCAGAGGAGATCTTCCCCACCCTTGAAGAAGAGACGTGCCATTTCCAGGCCCAGGGAAATGTTCTCATCTGTGGGGACACAAATGCGCGCACAGGAATACTACCTGATCTAACGACCATATGAGGGGAAAGCTTTATTTCAGGCCATACTGTTTCTAACTGCCTTAATCTCACCCATAGAAACAACAGTGACAGCACCATCAACAAAAACGGAAGGGATCTGTTGCAGCTCTGTCGAAGCCAGGGTCTGTACTTTGTTAATGCTAGGTTACAGGGGGACTCTTTGGGGAGATTCACCAATTGCTCACCTCTTGGCCACAGCACAGTAGACTATAGGATTACAGACATTGACCCTTTCTCTCTCAGCTCATTCACTGTCAAGCCACTAACACCTCTGTCTGATCACAGCCAAATTACATTGTTCCTCAAAAGAACAGACATGGAAACAACCACACATTCACAGCCCAGTAAGCTATACAACATCAGAAATTCATACAGATGGGCCCAAAACAGCACAGACGAATACTAGAAAGTAACCTGTAACCAAAAAATCCAAACTCTCAAAATATTTTTAAAAAGACCACAGATGACAACTGGTTTGATGCAGATTGTAAAATTACAATCCAACCAAAAGCACAGAGACCCAAATAATGGTGAATTACACCTTCATTACTGTGAGACTTTAAAATTATAAAAACGTACACTCAGAACCAAAAACAAAAAAGCACAGTGCAACAGTGCAAAAGCTGACACTAATTGAGTAGTCCATAAACACAAACAACTTCTGGCAAAATTGGGGGGAAAAACTACAAAAAACTAAATGAGAGGAATTAGTGATACAAAATGGTGACATATGGACAACCCATTTTAAAACACTCTACAACAGCGTTCAAATTGACACAAACGCAGAACAATGCCAAATTCATGAGAAGTTGAATGGATTAGAAAAAGCTATAAAGGACAATCAAAATCCATTGGACTCCCCAATTACTGACTAGGAGCTCTATAAGAAACTTCAGGCTCTCAAATTAAAAAAAGCATGCAGAACTGATAGCATCCTAAAGGAGATGCTGAAACCCACTAGTGCAAAATTTCAATTGGCTATATTAAAACTGTTTAATTTGATCCTGAGTGTAAGTTATTTCCCTGATATCTGGAATCAAGGACTCATAACGCCAATCTTTAAGAACAGAGACAAATTTGACCCTAACAATTACAGAGGCATTTGTGTGAACAGTAACCTGGGGAAGGTTTTCTGTAGTATTATAAATGTAAGAGTTCTAAACTTCCTTAATAAGCACAATGTCTTGAGTAAAAGCCAAATTGGATTTATACCAAAACATCGCACGACTGATCATATTTGCACCTCACACCCTGATAGATAATTATGTCCACCAAAATAATAGCAAAATATACACTTGCTTTCTTCCAAAAAGAATTTGATTCTATTTGGCATACAGGACTGTTCTACAAAGTTATTGAAAGTGGTGTACGGGGTAAAACATATTACATAATTAAATCAATGTATACTGGCAATACGTGCAGCATTAAAATTGGCAAGAAAATAACAGAATTATTTAACCAGGGACGGGGCCTTCGCCAGGGTTGCAATCTGAGCCCTGCACTCTTCAATATTTACATCAACGTATTGGCCACTATTCTAGAAAAATCCTCAGCCCCTGGTGTTAGTCTCCACAATTCAGAGGTTAAATGCCTACTCTTCACAGATGACCTATGCCTGCTGTCACCCACAGCACATGGCCTACAGCAGAGCCTGGACCTACTAGAGCAGTACTGCCAGACCTGGGCAATGGCAGTAAACCCCAGAAAGACTAAAATAATGCTTTTCCAGAGAAGATCCAGATCTCAGGGAATTAGACCAAAGTTCTCAATTGGTACAAAATATATAGAGTACTGCACACACTACAATTACTTAGGTTTAAAAATAAGCTCAACTGGACACCTTAATGATGCAGTGAATGAACTGAGAGAGAAAGCACGCAGGGCATTCTACGCCATTAAAAAACAAATTGAAATTGAAATACCTATTCAAATTTAGCTAAAACTAATTGAATGTGTCATTGAACCAGCAAGGTGTGGGGTCTACTTGCAAAACAAGATTTCACCAAATGGGACAAACACCCCATTGAAACCCTACATGCAGAGTTCTGTAAGATTCTCCTACATGTCCAGAGGAAAACTACAAACAATGCATGCAGGGCAGAATTAGGCCAATATCCACTAATAATAAAAACTAAAAAAAAAAGCAATTCAGTTTTGGAAACATCTCAAATACAGTGAACCCCTCTCATATCATTACTAAGCCAAGCAATGCCAAGAGCTGAACAAAGAAAATAGTCCCATCATCCATCTGGTCTTGGGGCTGAGTTCACAATCCTGTTCTACTAACGCACTGAAGCCTCAGGACCAGAACATCCAATCAATCAGAATAAAACTAATTACAACACAGTCAAAACAAAACTACATTGCTTATTGGGAAACACAAGCACAAAGCAAAATGCAGTGCTATCTGGCCCTAAATCGACAGTACACCGTGGCTAACTATTTAACCTTGGTTACTGATCAAAACCTTAAAAAAACCTTGACAAAGTACAAGCTCAGTGAGCACAATCTTACCATTGAGAAGGGTAGACAAAGGAAAATCAGGCTCCCTGTAGAGGAAAGGCTGTGCAACCACTGCACAACAGTAGAACCTGAAACAGATCTGCATTTCCTGACAAAATGTAAAAAATATAAAACAATTAGAGAGTGTCATTTCCCCAAATTTGAAACCCTCATTCAAAGTTTCAAAGACCTCTCTGATGAGGATAGACTACTACCCATCCTGTTGGGGGAGGACGCAGGGAGCTGTGGGTTGGCAGCGCACTACATTGCTGCCTGCCATAAGATGAGGGACAGTGTCTGACAGACCAATCAACCTGCACATTTCCTCTACTGTATGCTTATTGTTATTGTTCAATGTATGGTTATTTTGACCCTTGGTTATTGTTACTGTTGTCCTGTTGACAATTTTTATTATTATTTTAATATTGTAAATATCCAAAGTAAGCTTTGGCAATATGTACATTGTTACGTCATGCCAATAAAGCAAAGTGAATTGAGAGAAAGAGAGAGAATGACAGAGAGAGAGAGAGATAATGACAGAGAGAGAAAGAGAGAGATAATGACAGAGAGAGAGAGATAATGAGAGAGAGAGAGAGAGAGTGTAACTTACCGAAGGAGAGCAGGACCTGTTTGTTGAGTTGTTGGCCAATAGCATACTCCAAGGTCAAGCTGGTTGACCAAACCACATCCATTATTATCATATTTCCCACGATGCTCTATTGCAGTTAGATTTCTTAAAAATAGTTTGTTTCCATATCTGTTTTTGCATGTACATTGATTGATTTATTAATATATTAATTAATTTTATGCTACACAAAGATAAATAACATACTTTTTTCTAAACTAATCCAATCTGTAAATTGGATTTATTGCACCGTTACTGAAATTGTTGTTCCCGATTTAGCTGGTTTAGGTAGTCTCAATTATTCTTTTTTTAAATCCTGACATTCATTCTAAATGTAAATTGTGGGTGAATTAAAGTCCATGGTCCAAAACACAGTAAAGGCTGGTCACCAGGAAACCACATCTAAGGCTGGCCACCAGAGAAAACACAACAAAGGCTGGTCACTAGACTATGCTGGTCTATGCTATTTTTTTCAGCAGGTTACAGTACAGTATATCGGTTTATCAAAGTAAGGTGGATAACACCTTGGTCCTGCTTTCTGACATTCCCCTCAGGTCTTGAAGTGCGTGGTGTGTCCAAGCAGCAGACTAATGAAGATCAGTAGTTTATATGAAAATCATTCCTGCATGTATCGTCCTGGCCCTAAAGCTGATCTGGGTACTGATCATCTGAGTAGAGATGTGTTCATATCATTCCATAATTACAGTTCCTCTTGTTGTCCTGCTGTTGATGTACTCATGTTTGTATTTGATTACATTTATATGAGGTGACTGAAAGACACGGTCTCTTTTTCATGTGAATGTTTGTGCCTATGTTTCCATGTAGAGATTCAGCTGGTGGTGTTCAGTTCATCAGTTCTCCCCATTGATCAATATCTCCATTAAAACAGGTTTAGCGTCATCCTTAACACTATCAGAGAAAATGTGAAATGTTATCGAATAGAGATGAAGCAAGGTTTATTCAAACAACAATCACAATTACAAAACATGACAATGGTCATCCCTTAATTAAGTGAAAAGCGCATTGAAGATGAGCAGTTCCATTCTAGCCTTATGTGTAGTATAGAACAACACATTTGACCTCGACAAGTTCAGCAAGCTCAATTATTTTACCCTACATCCAAGAACAAAACACAAATCTTAACTCTCCAATTTTAAGATTAATCTATAACTTTTAAATATGACGTAATATTATCAGAATGAGAAATCAGTGGTTATAAACTGAGGAACTGACGTCTGTGAAGTCACAGCTGGTTTGGCCCCATTGTACCATTGTTGCACAGCAGTCTTTCTGTTGCACTATTTCCTAGTAGTTTTACTGGGCACTTCTGGTTAATGATGAGACTGGAGAAAGGGGTGGCTGCTGATCTGGACCATTGACAAATCTCTGGTGAATCCTTTAGACCTCTGAGCCAGGGCTTTTGCCAGTTGTACCTGTGTTGACTTTGGGCAGAGTTGTGTCTTTAGAGTTGCCAACTGCTCCTGTTTTGAGTTTGGGCGTGGCCATCTTGTCTTGCTTGAGTGTCATGCGCTCCTTATCAGGGATATTGCCAACCGCACCTGATTTGAGATTGAATCTGACCTGCTCCTTGAACACAATCGCCTTGTGTTGCTCACGGGCTTTCTTATAGTTAAAGTAGTGACCTAAGCCATTGCTGACACTCTCCATGACACCCTGTGCTATGGCTCTGAAGTTACGAGACTGCTCTTCCTTCTCCTCGCACTTGGCCTCCTCCTTCTCTCTCAGGCTCTGTATCTCCTCCTTCATGGCTGCCTCTTTCTCTGTGAAGCCCTTAGCCATCAGCTTTTCCTGCTCATGGAGCTTGCTATCTAGCGCTCTCTCCAACTCCTGTTGCTTCTCCTTCGCCTCCTGGACCATCTTAGCCTAGAATCACAGAGGGACAACATAACAAGCAAGCTGCATCTTCTCAAAGACTACTGTGTTTACCTTCCTCAATTACTACAATCTATCTGTGGTTATAGTTAAAAATATATAATTTTATGAGACATGATATACTATAGGTTCCCAGTGTCCATACATACCTCTAGCTGACAGATTCCCTCCTGATGACTCCTCTCCCTCTCCTGGATCAGTTTCTCTAACTGGTGCTGTTTCTCTGCCTCCATCTTCACTGCCTGTTCAGCCAGGGCTCTCTTCTCTTGCTCCTCTGTGTCAGAAAAGACAGTAGCCAATGGCTATTTCTCATGTGCAAACTGATTGATTCCTGGTCTGAAAACCATTTGAACACCAAAATGTGGCCCAGTATCTGAGATAAAAGTAAGAGGATTGATGTCTTTCATTTTTGCATTGTTGTTTTCCTTTGTTTTTCTCTTTTGTTAATTTTGTTGGTGGCTTGGGGGGGTGACATCTTGGATGGTTAAGAGGCATCTGTCGGGAAAATGTGGGGGGATCTTGGAGGGTTAGCGGTTGGGAGCTTGGGCCAGTGGCCGATAGGTGGCTGGTTCAGGTCCCCATTTTGACATGGTGGAAGACCTGTCGACGTGCCCTTGGGCGGTGCTTGGACCCTGGTTGATATTGTGGGTCACTGTGGATGGGAGTCTGTTAGATGACTGAATGTAATGCAAATGTTGAGCGGCTTCACTGCAGGTAGATTGTATGTTCAATAAAAATATATAATAACAAAAAGAGGTGCGTCAGGCCACAAAGGCATACATGGTGTTTTCCAGATGCGAGTCAGTAACAGACTACTACTACTTACATTAACACTAAAAGATTCAAAGTGGATTCAAAACAATTTATTTATGAACTGAAATGCATTTTATATACAACTTCAAATGATAATATCCAAATTAATCATATTTTGCTTCAATAGACAACATTCTCAAAGAATATAATACCATAAAAAGAAGACTGAACAAAAATAGAAACGCAACATGTAAAGTGTTGGTCCCATATTTCACAAGCTGAAATAAAATATCTCAGAAATTTTCCATACACATAAAAAGCTTCTTTCTCTAAATTTCTTGGCACAAATGTGTTACATCCCTGTTAGTGAGCATTTCTCCTTTGCCAAGATAATCCATCCACCTGACAGGTGCGGCATATCAAGAAGCTGATTAAACAGCATGATCATTACAGAGATGCACCTTGTGCTGGGAACAATAAAAGGCCACTCAAATGAGCAGTTGTCACACAACACAATGCCATAGATGTCTGAAGTCGAGGGAGCATGCAATTGGCATGCTGATTGCAGGAATGTCCACCAGAGCTGTTGCCAGAGAATTGAATGTTCATTTCAGTATGTCTAACCGGCCTCAACACCGCAGACCACATGTAACCACACCAGCCCAGGACCTCCACATCCACTTTCTGCACAAACTGTCTCAGGGAAGCTCATCTGCATGCTCGTCGTCCTCAACAGTGTCTTGACCTGACTGCAGTTTGGCCACCTTCGATGACCACTGGCATGCTGGAGAAGTGTGCTCTTCACGGATGAATCACAGTTTCAACTGTACAGGGCAGATGGCAGACAGCATGTAGGGTGTCGTGTTGGCGAGCGGTTTGCTGATGTCAACATTGTGAACAGAGTGCCCCATGGTGGCGGTGGGGTTATGGTGTGGGCCAACATAAGCAACGGACAACAAACACAATTGCATTTTATCGATGGCAAGTTGAATGCACAGAGAAACTGTGACGAGATCCTGAGGCCCATTGTCCTACAATTCATCCGCGGCCATCACCTCATGTTTGAGCATGATAATGCACGGCCCAATGTCGCAAGGATCTATACACAATTTTTGGAAGTTGAAAATGTCCCAGTTCTGGGATGCTCTGGATCGACATTGTGTTCCAGTTCCTGCCAACATTCAGCAACTTCACACAGCTATTGAAGAGGAGTGGGACAATATTCCTGTCACGCCTTGACCTTAGAGATCCTTTTAATTCTCTATTTGGTTAGGTCAGGGTGTGACGAGGGTGGGTAATCTATGTTTTCTATTTCTTTGTTGGCCGGGTATGGTTCCCAATCAGAGGCAGCTGTCTATCGTCGTCTATGATTGGGGATCATACTTAGGCAGCCTTTTTTCCACCTTAGTTTGTGGGATCTTGATTTTGTATAGTTGCTGTGGAGCCTGCAGAACTTTACGTTCGTTTTGTCTTTTATTGTTTTTTCGGTGTTCATTTGTAATAAAAGTAAGATGTTCGCCTACCACGCTGCACCTTGGTCTAATTCTTCCATCAACGAGCGTAACAATTCCACAATCAATGGACTGATCAACTCTATGCAAAGATGCGTTGTGCTGCATGAGGCAAATGGTGGTCACACCAAATATTGACTGGTTTTCTGGTCCACATCCTACCTTTTTTTTAAGGTATCTGTGACCAACAGATGCATATCTGCATTCCCAGTCATGTTAAATCCATAGATTAGGGCCTAATGAATTTATTTCAGTTGATTGATTTCCTTAAGTGTAATTCAGTAAAATCTTTGAAATTGTTGCGTTTATATTTTTGTTCAGTGTATATTATGATTGCAGAAAAGTCTTAGTTATAGTCTAGAAATGTTTTTATTAAAGCTTCTAGATTTAAGCGCTATACTAGTACAGTGATAATTTCACAAATCTGTAAATACATATACTGTATGAGAAAAATAATACATCACTCTTGCATATAAAGCTTATACTGATACTAAGCATGGCTATCAACTTGACTTTTCGCTTCACATTGCTAGATAAAGCTAACAAATGTGTACATGCTCAGGTAATACACAATGTTTCTACTTCATAAAAGCTCCCTTCATGAGCTTATATTGAAAGAAAGTGTTGGCAGCGTCCAATCCAAATCGAAGAACAGGCATGACTGTAGACTCAAGGAAACCACCTCCTTCCTTCCCAGGTGTGTTGCTCTTCTTGAACTCCTCTATCTCCTGTCTCATTAAGTCAGCCTTCTCCTTGTGGCCCTTCTCCAGCAGATCCTTCTGCTCCTGCACCTTGCACTCCAAGGCCCTGTGGAAGTCCCGTTCCTGTTGCTTCATCTCCTCCTTCGTCTTCTCTTCCATCTGCTTCAACTTCTCGTCTTTGCTTCTGCGATCGTCCTCCATGGTGCGCTCCATCTCCAACCGTTTCTCTTCAGCAGCCTTCTTCTCCTGCTCCAGCACAGCTGATCTCTCCTTCTCCTCTGCATGGTCCAAAGGAAGAGTTGAGGTAGGAAAACACTCTACCTTCTGGACTACTCATATTCTCTCTCATATGGAGTCAACAGACAGCCCCTGATCTTTTCCATGTTCTGGAGTAGGCCATAACTTTTAGATTACTCTTTCAAACATCCCAGATCTATGTTGACTTAACATCCCAGATCTATGTTGACTTCGTGCAAGATTATCACCAATTGATTGTGAGAAGTCACTCCAACCAGAAACCTGAATGGACCCAGATAATAACATCCCAATGCTATATTTTGGACTTACCGTGGATCTTTTTCTCATTTTCGGTCAATTTTTTGTCAGCTTGTAGGATGGAATTCTTCTCTAGACTCTTCTCCCTCAGGAACTGCTCAAGAATCTCCTCAGCCTGCAGAAAATACCCCAAAAGGCCACATGTTTTATCATTGGTTGATGGCAATCTGTTTCTGGTATGATGCT
Source organism: Salvelinus namaycush (assembly GCF_016432855.1). Classification (NCBI taxonomy): domain Eukaryota; kingdom Metazoa; phylum Chordata; class Actinopteri; order Salmoniformes; family Salmonidae; genus Salvelinus; species Salvelinus namaycush. The sequence goes on along the minus strand of NC_052325.1, from coordinate 28,760,276 downwards.
GCAGATGGAAGCTAATGTGCATCATAACAGTAACAGAGGTTGATAGAAACAGCAATCCATCTACGAAATTGAAACTAAGTGGATCGGCCTGAAAGATGAGAACAGCTCCAGTGTTTAATATGGATTTTTTGATGAATGTTTCAGCCCTAGAAAGGATTCTTACCCTAACTCCTTTATCAGGCTTGGCCCGGTACTGTGCCACCATGTTGTCATGGTGACTGCAGTAAAGCTCATATCCTCCAGGTGTGGTGTAGATCCCCTCCTTAATCTTCTGGGCCATCGGAGCAGACAGCTTCTCCAGAAGGGCTGCACACTTCTTCTCTGAGGCATCCTCGTTCTGAATGAGAAGGACAGCGTAGTGCTTTGCAATGGCCACCTGCAGGAGTCAAGACTGTTTTAGGGAAGCATTTGTAAAAAGTGGTCCTTGACAGAGTTAAGAACTAAGGCAGTGTTTGTACCAGGCACAGATCTGAAATGATGACCCTTACCGCCAACGCTTTCAAGAAATCCCCATTTTCGTCTTTGAAGGATCGTTTCATGAAAGCCTGCGTGGCCTGGTGGTCTGAGCGGAGGTGATGAGCTGAAATCTGACCCATGTCCACAGGGAATAAGGCCTTCACCTCCTCCATGCCCCTCTGGTATACTACCTGGCCCTCATCCACAGCAGCCTGGTTCTCAATTTGAGCCATGGCCAGCACCGCATTCTCCAGACAGGGCACAGAGCCTTTGGCTATGGTCTCCACATAGGTGTTAACCAAGTGGCCGAGCACTGCAATCAGACAGAGGCGGGAAGAAAAATATAAGTGTATACATTTGGTGGTACAATAACATAGGCTACATTGTTTTTATTACACCTTTATTTAACCAGGTAGGCTAGTTGAGAACAAGTTCTCATTTACAACTGCGACCTGGCCAAGATAAAGCAAAGCAGTGCGACACAAACAACAACACAGAGTTACACATGGAATAAACAAGCGTACAGTCAATAACACAATAGAAAAAAAAGAAAGTCTATATACAATGTGTGCAAATGGCATGAGGAGGTAAGGCAATAAATAGGCCATAGTAGCGAAGTAATTACAATTTAGCAAATTAACACTGGAGTGATAGATGTGCAGATGATGATGTGCAAGTAGAAATACTGGTGTGCAAGAGCAGAAAACAATATGGGGATGAGGTAGGTAGATTGGATGGGCTATTTACAGATGGGCTATGTACAGCTGCAGCGATCGGTTAGCTGCTCAGATAGCTGATGTTTAAAGCTAGTGAGGGAAATATAAATCTCCAGCTTCAGCAATTTTTGCAATTTGTTCCAGTCATTGGCAGCAGAGAACTGGAAGGAAAGGCGGCCAAAGCAAGTGTTGGCTTTGGGGATGACCAGTGAGATATACCTGCTGGAGTGCGTGCTACGAGTGGGTGTTGTTATCGTGACCAGTGAGCTGAGATAAGGCGGAGCTTTACCTAGCAAAGACTTATAGATGACCTGAAGCCAGTGGGTCTGGCGACGAATATGTAGCGAGGGCCAGCCGACGAGAGCATACAGGTCGCGGTGGTGGGCGGTATATGGGGCTTTGGTGACAAAACGGATGGTACTGTGATAGCAAATTGGATGGAGTCTAAGTAGAGTGTTGGAGGCTATTTTATAGATGACATTGCCGAAGTCGAGGATCGGTAGGATAGTCAGTTTTAAGAGGGTATGTTTGGCGGCGTGAGTGAAGGAGGCTTAGTTGCGAAATAGGAAGCCGATTCTAGATTTCATTTTGGATTGGAGATGTGTAATATGAGTCTGGAAGGAGAGTTTAGTCTAGCCAGACACCTAGGTATTTGTAGTTGTCCACATATTCTAAGTCAGAACCGTCCAGAGTAGTGATGCTAGTCGGGCAGGCGGGTGCGGGCAGCGAACGGTTGAAAAGCATGCATTTAGTTTTACTAGCTTTTAAGAGCAGTTGGAGGCCATGTAAGGAGTGTTGTATGGCATTGAAGCTCGTTTGGAGTTTGTTAACACAATGTCCAAAGAAGGGCCAGATGTATACAGAATGGTGTCGTCTGCGTAGAGGTGGATCAGGGAATCACCCGCAACAAGAGCGACATCGTTGATATATACAGAGAAAAGAGTCGGCCCGAGAATTGAACCCTGTGGTATCCCCATAGAGACTGCCAGAGGTTCGGATAACAGGCCCTCCGATTTGACACACTGAACTCTGTCTGAGAAGTAGGCGAGGCAGTAATTTGAGAAACCAAGGCTGTTGAGTCTGCTGATAAGACAGAGTCGAAAGCTTTGGCCAGGTCAATGAATACGGCTGCACAGTACTGTCTTTTATCAATGGCGGTTATGATATCGTTTAGTACCTTGAGCATGGCTGAGGTGCACCTGTGACCAGCTCGGAAACCGGACTGCACAGCGGAGAAGGTACAGTGGGATTCGAAATGGTCAGTGATCAGTTTATTAACTTGGCTTTCAAAGACTTTAGAAAGGCAGGGCAAGATGGATATAGGTCTGTAACAGTTTGGGTCTAGAGTGTCACCCCCTTTGAAGAGGAGGATGACCGCGGCAGCTTTCCAATCTTTAGGGATCTCGGACAATACGAGAGGTTGAACAGACTGGTAATAGGGGTTGCAACAATGACGGCGGATAATTTTAGAAAGAGAGGGTCCAGATTGTCTAGCCCAGCTGATTTGTACGGGTCCAGGTTTTGCAGCTCTTTCAGAACATCTGCTGTCTGGATTTGGGTGAAGGAGAAGCTGGGGAGGCTTGGGCAAGTAGCTGCGGGGGGTGCGGAGCTGTTGGCCGGGGTTGGGGTAGCCAGGAGGAAAGCATGGCCAGCCATAGAGAAATGCTTATTGAAACATTCAATGCCTCTGTGCAGAATCTGCTGATATTTGACTTACTTCTCCCGGTAACTTTGTGGCCCCCTTTGACAGTTTTTGTACGGCTCTCCTGGAAAATGAAGCGGCAGAAAGTATCTGCAACCTTTCGGAAGCTTCCACACAGGCCAGCCTCGTCCATGGAATCCAGGTGGGGCATGTTGGCAGGAGTTGTAGGGGTGGGGAATACAAAGCACTTGCGCGAGGGGAAGTAGTTCCGGATGCACTCTCGTGGGAGGTTGTACATCAGATTCTTTTTACCCCCACCTGAATGATAGTCAGCATTCACCATTACAGTTGACATTACTCTATTTTTAGGGCTGGTTTCCCAGACACAGACTAGGCCTTGTCCTGGACACAAAAGTGTGTTCAATGAAGAATCTCGTCTGGAGGCCTAATCTGTGTCTGGGAGACCGGCCCTTAGTTCACCATCCAAACACACAATCATTAACAGACACGCATATACAGAGATATGCTTAAATTAACATGAGGCAGAAGACTTTATGACCAATAAACAAACTGGATAAAATAATTGTGTCACTTGATTTATGAGTCTGTTTGATTATGAGTCTAATCCTACAATACATTTGCATAGGAATGATTTTAGAACGTGTAATTTAGCAAGTGTCAGAGCAAATATCAATCTTCTTGTTTTTCAACCTCTTTGTTCTTGTGAGAATGATTGTTCCAATTGTATAAATGTTCTTGGGGAGCACTATTCTAGAGACATTGTGCACAGTTGATCATTGGGGTGGTGGCTAGTGCTAATGTCACCTTTTCTGAGCTCCAGGGAATGCTCCAGATACTCATCTTCAGTGACGTTTCTGCCGTCGATCTCGAGTAGTAGAGTGAAATCTCTGATGGCCCACACAAAATTCGGAAAGAACTGCACAAACTGGGCGTCCCCTCCTTCCTCGTCATCGTGAGAGGATGAAGCTGCACTGGAAGAATTCACCTTGATCCGCTCTGTCAGCTCACTCACATATCTATAGGGCCGGTTGAGGATTGACTGATAAAAGCTACCAAAGTTTAAAAAAATACTGTGCGTCTGCATTGACATGTGCCTGCTACGGTTGTACAAGGACTTGCTATACAACAGTTATAGCATACAAGTCATTTCAGTTTCATTTTGAATGGACTGTGTCCACATGCACTGAGTAACCCCTAAGGGAATGGATATAACAAAGTACAGTGTATTGAACATTCTGCAAACACATAATTAATGCTGTCAGTAACACAATATATTGCTCCAAGTCTATAAGGACATTTTGCTCAGCATCCAATAGATATACAAACATACAGCACTTTCACTTTCAATATGAGAGGGAGTTCCAAGAAATGGCCCGGTTGGGGGAAATATCCCCTGTCCTGTTAAAGTCAACAGGAGAGGAAACAGGGGAGGTTTGCCATGGGGAAATAGATATTGGTTTAAAGGATACTGGAGGTTCTCCACGGCTTGATTGTCGATGGTCCCTCGACTGTTGTAGACCAGAGTACTGCTTAACAGAATGGCCAAGGAGAAGATCCAGGCATCATTCTTAGAATCTCCCTGAAACAAGTATGAAAACAGCAACATGTATTGGTGATCTGGCGAAATGTAATGAAATTATTTAAAATATATGTGTGTTTAGATATTTGTTCACTGTGCTGGATTACTAATGTGAATTTGAAAGACTGAACGTTGACCTCTCACCTTCTCCACATCCCCCAGCCCCTCTGTATCCAGCAGCACCAGGGTGTGGTCTCTTTTTTCAGGGTGAGGCACACACCACATCCAGATTCCTTTAGTCTTGGATTGGATGGTGGCTCCCAGGGCAAAACCTAAATCAATATTTCAAAGACCATTTTAAGAAAAAAAGTATGTAATACAATTTATTTCTAAACCAGTGTACAGATGAACATTTGTAAGTCGCTCTGGATAAGAGCGTCTGCTAAATGACTTAAATGTAAATGTAAAATAAACATTTAATTGGGCATTGACTATTGATGTACAGCTGATGATCAAACCAGTCTGTACATTTGAATTTGTTTCTCAGCATCAGTCTCACCTTTTCTCTTTCCAGCCAGCTTGTTCATGAGGTAGGACTTGCCGGTGCGGTACAGCCCGACCACCGACACCACTACGACTTTCTGGTTCAGTCCCATCAGGTACTTGATGGCACCAGGGACTACATGAAGCTCCCCGTCGGCGTTTTCGACCAGACACATTGGGGAATCCATGGTCAAGTAGCTTCACAGGATGATTAGCCTACAGCTCCCAGAAATAGTCAATCTATAATAAAAGTATTAATTAAATATAGTTCAAGTGAATTATTTATATAAGTTCATTATCGATTCCTTCTATAAATTAAGCTCACAATGTGAATATAGTCTAGGACTACTGCATAGGCTATGCAAATACATTATTAAAAAGATCTGCACCATGAAACAGCTTAGCCATATGCATGCAACATTTAGTTGAATTATTGTCCAATGTCAGCTTCAATTTCATTATGAAATTCGTCTGCAAAAATTTAATAGTTTCCTGCTATGGTACAGCATTCGTCGGTCCTACTTACATAGACGACTCCTCCAAAAATCCTCTCTAAACCAACTGAGGTTAATCGCAGAGGAACAATGTCCTGCTGGCTATATATTTGCTGCGAAACAGAAAGTGAAAGTTGCCTAGGCTATATTTTTGTTCACTTATTTTAACCAGTCCAATACGAGATTGACCTGACGCAAACTACTTTGTAATTCATCAACAAAATCTTTCAAAATGTCGGAAGGAAATGCAATAGAAATAGCCAATTATCGAGCTATTGTTCAACTAGGAATAATTCACGTGGTAGTCGGAACTAGAAACTGGAGAGAAGAAAAAACACGGAGCTCTAAAATCTCCGACTTCAGTGCGTTCATGTAAACTGGGAAATCTGGAGAAAAAAACGAGCTCCGACTGAGATTGATTTCCATCTCGGAATTCCAAATCGGGAAATCGGGCCTCTTTCTAGAGCTCCCACTTTCCGACATGAAGATAACTGAAGTCATGACATGATTTGACCTCGTTTTTTTACCGAGTTCCCAGTTGTCTTGAACGCACCATTATATACGTGCGATTCAACCAGTTAGGAAGTCTGACATTTCGGAATGTCCTAGTTCCCACTAGCACGTGATCGCGGCATTTAATGAATCACTGCGCAGAGCAGGGACTTTTATAAATCACCTATTTCTTTTACTATCCTAACGCTGACCACAGGCTGAATAATAACCCACTTCAGCGTTGCCGAGGTAAACTCCCTTGCACTGCTTACATTTAGGATTATTTTTTACATATTGATTTGCAAGTTGACTGGTTATATGAAAAATACTTGATCCATCCTTAATAATGTAGGCGTTTGCGGTTCATTAATTGATTAGATAACCAGAAAAAATCTTCTGACATAGGCTATATCTGCCACATGATTTAGCCTATGGTAGAAACAGTATGTGAACTTTTCTGTAGTCTACATGCTGGACATAAAATGTATGACAACGTACTGTATTGAGACTGAATTAGAGGGTGATGCCTCTGGAATTTATACACTGATTGAGTAGGTAAAGTTATGGAGATTGTACTCCTATTAGAGAGAAGGTGAGAAAGACAGTTCCTCAGTTTAGGGTTCTTTAATGTTGATTGGAGGTTAAATGTTTGCAATTCTGTGACATGTCACTCAGCTTTGATTATCCAATTAACTATCCATTTATCCATACAAGATGTGGTCTGGAAATAATAAACATGAATACAATGGCATCAATACTAAGGCGGCACATTCATTTAGCAATAACAGAACAAGATATACAGCTTTCATCTGTTGTAACAATCCAATGACTGTAACGAAATTACAAGTAGCTAGCAACATCAGACAAACCATCTAACAATGACAGGTGAAAATGTAGCTAACAATGTTAGATAGCTACCATAAAAAATAGACACAATTGATCAGTTTGGCCTGGCGGGCAGCTCTAGGAAGAGTTTTGGTGGTTCCAAACTTCTTCCATTTAAGAATGATGGAGGCCACTGTGTTCTTGGGGACCTTCAGTGCTGAAGCATTTTTTTTGGTACCCTTCCCCAGATCTGTGCCTCGACACAATCCTGTCTCTGAGCTCTATGGACAATTCCTTTGACCTCATGGCTTGGTTTTTGCTCGGACATGCACTGTTAACTGTGGGACCTTATATAGACAGGCGTGTGCCTTTCCAAATCATGTCCAATCAATTGAATTTACCACAGATGGACTCCAAGTTGTAAAAACATCTCAAGGATGATCAATGGAAACAGATGCACCTGAGTTCAATTTCTAGTATCATAGCAAGGGTTCTGAATACTTGTGTAAATAAAGGAACTGTATATAGAGACTTTACAGTTGGCACTATGTATTCGGACAGGTAGCATTCTCCTGGCATCCGCCACACCCAGATTTGTCTGTCAGACTGCCAGATGAGGGAGTGTGATTCATCACTCCAGAGAACGCGTTTCCACTGATCCAGAATCCAATGGCTGCGAGCTTTACACCACTCCAGCCGACGCTTGGCATTGCACATTGTGATCTTAGGCTTGTGTGTGGCTGCTCGGCCATGGAAACCCATTTCATGAAGCTCCCGACTAACTGTTCTTGTGCTGACATTGATTCTAGAGGGAGTTTGGAACTCTGTTGTGAGTATTGCAACCGAGAACATATGATATTTTACGCGCTTCAGCACTTGCCGGTCTCATGCTGTGAGCTTGTGTGGCCTACCACTTTGCGGCTGAGCCATTGTTGTTCCTAGACGTTTCCACTTCACAATAACAGCACTTACATTTGACCGAGCCAGCTTTAGCAGGGCAGAAATTTGACGAAGTGACTTGTTGGAGAGATGGCATCCTATGACTGTGCCATGTTGAAAGTCACTGAGCTCTTCAGTAAGGCCATTCTACTGCCAATGTTTGTCTATGGAGATTGCATGGCTGTGTGCTCGATTTGATACGCCTATCAGAATTGGGTGTAGCTGAAATAGCCGAATCCATACCCGCACCCCACCTGCCGACCCCTTGCGCCCTCATAGTTTGGGAACCACTGCTGTAGGTTACATCCCAGTAAACACAGACCAACACCGATGTCTTTTGGATGTCTTGAATCAATCATAGACGTCTGTTTGGTTCAGACATCGTCCGGTCTGGACCGGCCTTGATTTGGTCGAAAAATAGATGGTATTTTCAACTTTCATTCAGAACTGAAAAATGACCCAATTTTTAAAAACTATTTTAGACGTATTTTCAACGTCTTTGTGCTTTCTGGGACTATTCTAGCTTTGTGGGGTATAGGAGAGGGAATTTATTTTGTCTGGCGTAGGGCGACAGAACGGCCAGGACCGGGCCTGAATTTATTATAATTTTTTTGTCACTGTCCACCCAATCTGTTGATAAGTCTTGATTCACTCATTATCACCTGTTCCTGTGCCTCCTTTATCACATTACATTTAATTGCAATAAAACGTCTGTAGGGACTGTGACACACACACAGTACCCTACCCAGTTAAAAGTTATTGGGTGTCCTTGCAATCGTTTCTATAGGACAGCATCATGGCAGGCCAGAGAGTATCCATGAAGGAACCAGTATGTCTGATTAGAGAACGACAGTGATGGGAAGCTGCGTGTTGTCCGCAGTGCACTGGACATCCTGGACCAGATTGACCAGCATGTGGTAGTGGTGTCGGTGGTCGGGCTGTAATGCACCGGCAAGTCCTACCTCATGAACAAGCTGGCTGGAAAGAGGAAAGGTGAACCACTCAAGCATTTTTTTTATCTATGGTCCAAAGTCCGAACAATGTACATAACAATATGCATGACCGCAACACTGTTATATGGTTAAGGAATGATTATGTATAAGATAATTATTTCTCATAAAGATAGGGTAATAGAAATGTGAAACAGAATGTGTTAACTTATGTACTGCATTTGTCATTGAGTTAGAGACAGATATGCTGCACCAAAGTACAGATTTGTCCTGTTCTGACCACATTAGGATTTGATGTTTTTTTCTCTCCAATATTGGAAATTCGACACACCCTGTTATTGCATTGTGGAAACTACAGTTTCTCTTTCAGTTTTACACCATAACGTACAACCAGACAGCAGAGCAAACATGCAAAAAACATTTTGTTCCGACCACATTTGTTCTAGGTGGGTTGTGTAGATCAGGGTGTCGTTTTGCACTGGCTGCTAGTTTCACTTTCAGTCTGTCAGTATGATATACAGTATAACTAGACAAAAAGGTTAATCTGAAAACCAGCAGCCTTGCGTAAACACTTTATATCCTGCTGCCTCTTTACAGATTCCATCCTAAGAACTGTTTTTATCCTCTGTCCTCAAGGTTTTGCCCTGGGAGCCACCATCCAGTCCAAAACTAAGGGCATCTGGATGTGGTGTGTGCCTCACCCTGAAAAAAGAGACCACACCCTGGTGCTGCTGGATACAGAGGGTCTGGGGGACGTGGAGAAGGTGGGAGGGCAAAGTTCACTCTCTGTCAAAAACCTTATGGCTGTTTAGATGACAGAATATAACATTGCTATGGGTAAAATCCCATGTTATCTCAATAAACTGTGTCTAGTACTGATAGCTGATGTCATCATCTGTATATAATGTCTGACTTATAAATGTGTGATGTATACCCATTGATTCTAAAGAGTATAACAAATAAATAATGACCCATGAGCTTAGTTCAACTGTCATACCCCATCAGAACCCAAAATATAAGCTTGTTTTACTCCAATGTTGTAAATGTAATTAAACACTGTATAACATCATGGTTAACTACAATGATGATGTCACGGATGGTGAGTCATTGCACCAATAGCTCAGTCTATGAATTTGAGTGGTTACATTTCTCTAGGCTCATCCCTCATTTTTTTTTTTTTTTTAAAACCAAAACTGAGTTAGGGTGCAGCTTTGTTAATGTTTCAATTAAGTATTCCAGCTTTGACCTTTATTTAGGTAGGGAGCCCATAAAACGGCGTATGGAGTAGACATTTAGTTACTGACTTAATTTCACTAGTATGAACAGAGTACCAATGTGTTCCTTCTGTTGTGTCTGCAGGGTGATGAGAAGAATGACAACTGGATCTTTTCCCTGGCTGTCCTGCTCAGCAGTACTCTGGTGTACAACAGCCTGGGAACCATCGACAACAACGCCCTGGAGAAACTACAGTATCCTTCAGCAGGCCTATAAAGAAATATAGTGTAGTGTTGTATGTCTGGATTCATTTCATCCCCAACAACCGAACTGACCTCAAAAAGCGCTAATCGCTCAGCACTATACTGTATGTTAGTAAATCTGGGTTCATTTTGTCCTCAATACCGCCTTCTACAGCTATGTGACAGAACTGACAGAGCACATCAAGGTGAAATCCAACCAGCGAGACGGGGAGGAATCTTCAGAGTACCTGCGTTACTTTCCTTCCTTTGTGTGGACAGTCAGAGATTTCACCCTGACCCTGGAGGTTGATGGGAGACCCATCACAGCCAATGAGTACCTGGAGAACGCTCTTAAACGGAGAACAGGTGAAGGGAACACCAGCTAGCACAGCTAACTTAATCTCTTAATCTAAACCATGGTTAGATTGAATTTACCAATGTTGACAATACCTTTACAAAAGACATGTTGGATATAAAAATATGAAATGCTTTTCTTCCACACAAAAAATGTCACGGTTAAACATTTAATTTGTTAATTAATGATTGATGTACTTTTCCTTTTATTTACAAAGGTCATAGTAAGAAAAATCAGGCATACAATCTGCCTCGTAGCTGCCTGCGGAACTATTTCTCTCCTCGCTGGTGCTTTGTGTTTGAGAGGCCAGCCAGCGGAGACAAAATGAGACGTATGGAGGAGCTGACCGACTCTGACCTGGAGCCTGCCTTTCTGGAGCAAGCCAAGGAGTTCTGTGACCACGTCTTCAAGGAGGCCAAGACCAAGACCCTGAAACAGGGCCTGAAAGTTACCGGCAGACGTGAGTATTACAACACTGGTATTGAGGATGGAAAGCACTTATGAAAGTAGGTCATGATGTTTGATAATACAACTAAACTACTGCTGCTACTATAACCAGTTCCTCTATTATTATTATTATGATGATTACTACAACCACCATGACCAGTACAAGTAACAACGCATTAGTACTTCAATTCCTACTAATTCTACTACTTACTTTACTTCTATACAAGCACCACTGACCACTACAGTACTACCACCATCACTACCACAACTACCAGATATGCTAATTTCCTGCCCTCTCCTGCAGTGCTGGGAAACCTGGCAGAGACGTATGTGTCTGCCATCCGGAGCGGGCAGATCCCCTGCCTGGACAATGCTGTGTTGGCTCTGGCCCAAATTGAGAACTCCAGTGCCATCGAGAGGGCCAGGGCCCACTACCAAAAGGGCATGGCTGACTGGGTAGCCTACCCCACAGAGACCCAAGAGGAGCTGTCTGAAGTGCATGCTGTCATGGAGAAGGAGGCTGTGGCCATATTCATCAACAACTCCTTCAAAGACGAGGACCAGAAGTACCAGTTGGAGCTCATGGTATGGGAATGTAGATTCTATATTCAATGAGTCAATATTCAATTCAGTGATGCATGTATTTAACAAGATGAGGATAATTTGTCATTTGTGTGAGCTACCCCTTTATGCTACACTTACATGTACATTTTAGTCATTTAGCAGACACACTTATCCAGAGCGACTTACAGCAGCAATTAGGGTTAAGTGCCTTACTCAAGGGCACATTGACAGATTATTCACCATTTATTACCTCAACTGAACCAAGACATTCTGGTTTGTTCTGGTACATTCTGAACCAACCTCTCAAACACAAAAATAGAAAGTGCTTCAAGAGGAGTATGAGAAGATCTGTGAGAGGAACTACAAGGAGTCCCAGAAGGCATGCGAGTCCAAAATCGAATGCATCTTTGCCCCCTTGGAGGAGAAAATAAGGGATGACTCCTACATGACCCCTGGAGGATACAAAGAGTACTGCAACGACCTGAAACTGGCCACCAGCGAATACAGATCTGAGGGAGGCAGGGGAGTGAAGGTATGTTGGGGAGGTGGTGCTATTTTAGGAAATTATGTAATTATCATGTTTTGTGGATGCTGGTCAAAGGAGTTATGAATGCACTGATGTGATGTTGAAAGTTAAATATTATGTGTGGTGGTTCCAGGCTGAAGAGGTACTGAAGGAGTACTTGGAAAGGAAGGCCATCATTGGTCAGACCATCCTGTCAGCAGACCAGTCCCTCACTGAAGCTGAGCAGAGAGCAGAAGGTGATATAGGTCACCATGAATATGCACTCCATGACCTGGCAACAACATTCTAATGATCACCAAATGGAGGCTTACCTCTCGTTCTCTTTGATATTTATCTCTCTCTCTCACACATACTCTGTCTACCTGCAGCGGAGCAAGCGAAAAGGGAGGCATCTGAGCGGGAGAATCGAGCCATGGAGGAGCAGCTGGTTGTCCAGGAGAGGTTGAGAGCGGACCAGCAGAGGACGTATGAGGAGAATGTGAACCAGCTGATGGAGAGGATGGAGAGAGACATTATAAATGCCTTGGCAGAGCACGATAGAGTTCTGCAGGCCAGACTTAAGGTAGGAATTTAAAAAACACAAACATTGAGGACAACACTTTAAAACTACAGGAACTCTAGGGGTAAGATTAACTGTGTATGTGTTTTGTTTTAATGACACAGTCCGTGATGTGTAAAAACAAACCTTGTAATTTCAGGAGCAGAATGACCTTCTCCAACAAGGGTTTGATGACAGAGCACACCAAATGCAAAGAGAGATAGATGCGCTTAAGGGTGCGAAGGCACAAGAGGAAGAGAAAAAACCCTCATTTATGAGCACAGCTCTGGATACTGTTGGGACTGCAGCTACCTTGTTCCTTCCAGGAATACTTCCCAAAGTAGGAGGAATGGCTGTGAAATGGCTGTCTAAGTGGTTCTGATGTAGGTTCCCGAGGAGGATGATGAGCTATTATTCTTATAGACATATGGATTGACTGAATGTGTATTTATTGGTAGTTGATTCATGGATTTAGATTAAGCACTCAGTCAAGGTTTTATTTGATGTTAGTTTTTTTTGTACGTCATTTGAATAAATAATTAGCATGCCTAATCATAATGAAGTAGAATTTTTAGAAAGCACTCTTAAAAATGGTTTTGCAGTTGTTTTACTATTACCAAATAGGCCTACTTCTTTTTAACACTGACGACATTTACATGCAGACCAATATCCTGTTATTATTCGGGATACTCAAGTACTCTGTTTTTGAGTTGATGCATATAAACGTCATATTCCATTTACAATAACCCGAAAAAGCTTGTATCCCGGTTATGAGAATCCCGTATAAGATGCCTGGGATATGCTGATCTTAGACGGTAAACTGTGGCATGTAAATGTCCTATTCCGTTTATTGTTTTCCACGGTCTGCACAGGCTCAATTTCACATATCATTGGTGTTGTGTGATGATGTTTTCATCTGATTGTCAAACAAATCACTTTAAAAAGTAGGCTAAAAGCACATTTCGATCCACCATGATAATTTATTTTGCTGATACTCCGTACTGGACCATATAGCCTACTGGCTACTTTCACCCCTAATTTAGACAAGTTATTGCCTATAATTTTCTAGATTTGGTTGGCCATATTATAATTTCTGAGATTTGGTTGGTCATTTGTTTATCAACTATAGTTAGATACATGCAGCTTCTTGTCTGTCATGACTAAATATTGTAGTGCTCACCAGAATAATGTCTTACATAGATAGCATGAAGGCATTATTCATGTAGTTAACACCGGTATAGTTGTGTTTTGTTTAGGAACCAGGGAGAAAACGCAATAACTCCAAAACAGTGGAACTATTGGTCCTGTGCAAAATGTCCAAATGTCATCAGTTGACTGGTTTTAAGGAAATACAAATTTGAGAACTATAAAACATGTTTCTGATAAGACTTTACTTCGTCTTGGGTGAATATTTGATGTCTTTGAAATACTGGCTGGTTGCAGAATAGTGTCATAACAACGCATTCACATTTTCTCAAGAGATGCTGAAATAAATATTTCTCCACTCCTGTTCCAAGACAAAACTAACATTTATTGTATCATTTTACTGCAAGAAATGCATAATTCAGTAGGAGTTAATATTATATTACACTACATGTGAGTGGTTATAGGCCTAGAGTCAGTATCCTTATTTTCAGTTACTATTCCATTTAACCCATTTGAATTTAAATTAGGAATATTGTTTATTCATTTTAAATATTTTTGTTTATTTCACCTTTATTTAACCAGGTAGGCCAGTTGAGAACAAGTTCTCATTTACAACTGCGACCTGGCTAAGATAAAACAAAGCACTGCGACACAAACAACACGGAGTTACACATGGAATAAACAAGCGTACAGTCAATAACAAAATACAAAAGTCTATATACAGTGTGTGCAAATGAAGTAAGATTAGGGAGGTAAGGCAATAAATAGGCCATAGTGGCAAGTAGAGACACTGGGGTGCAAAGGAGCAAAAATAAAAATAACAATATGGGCATGAGGTAGTTGGGTGGGCTATTTACAGATGGGCTATGTACAGGTGCAATGATCTGTAAATTGCTCTGACAGCTGATGCTTAAAGTTAGTGAGGGAGATATGAGTCTCCAGCTTCAGTGATTTTTGCAATTCGTTCCAGTCATTGGCAGCAGAGAATTGGAAGGAAAGGTGGCCAAAGGAGGAGTTGCTTTGGGGGTTACCAGTGAAATATGCCTGCTGGAGCGCGTGCTATGGGTGGGTGCTGCTATGGTGACCAGTGAGCTGAGATAAGGCGGGGCTTTACCTAACAAAAACATAGATGACCTGGAGCCAGTGGGTTGGGCGACGAATATGAAGCGAAGGCAACCAACGAGAGCATAGAGGTCACAGTGGTGGGTAGTATATGGGGCTTTGGTGACAAAACGGATGGCACTGTGATAGACTGCATCCAATTTGCTGAGTAGAGTGTTGGAGGCTATTTTGTAAATGACATCACCGAAGTCAAGGATCGGTAGGATAGTATGTTTGGCAGCAGGAGTGAAGGATGCTTTGTTGCGAAATAGGAAGCCGATTCTAGATTTAATTTTGGATTGGAGATGCTTAATGTGAGTCTGGAAGGAGAGTTTACAGTCTAGCCAGACACCTAGGTATTTGTAGTTGTCCACATATTCTAAGTCAAAACCATCCAGAGTAGTGGATGCTTGTGTAGAGAATATTTTAATTGTCAGTCATTTCCAAACAGGCTATAATGTCTTTAATTTGTGGTAGAACTTTAGCTTTTTTTGTATTTTATGTATTTAGTGTAAACAATATGCTTGCTGTAATACTATTCAAAGCATGCTAAGCTGTCTGTCAATTTTCTCCAGACACTGTAGAAATGTCATTTCCATCAGTAATTTCCATCACAAACTGACAAGGTGTGGTGGAGATTTTCCATTCACCATTTGTATTTATGTTTTTTTGTCCATGGAACTAGGCTTGATCTGTGGCTGAGAAACCGCCCCATAAGGTTCGGCTTCATCTAGAAAGTGTCAATAAAAACCAAAGCGAACATAATCTGTTTCTTAATAGTGTGACCCTATGGTTGAGAGAATGCCACTTTCTTTTCCTACCATTAGTGTACTGTACAGTGTTTTAGACATTACAAAGGTCATTGGATTTTCATTGAGCCCACACATTCACACCCCTTAATAGTGGGTCCAAAGGCAAGGGTTATGGGTAGGTTATCCATATGGGTTGAGAGAGCGATAGAGCGTTTTCTGTTATTGTGGATGTGTCTTCCTGTGGCTGCTTACATATTGAACAGAAACTATAAATCCAGTTTTACATCCAAATGAACATCAAAGACCAAAGTATTTAATCTAGGACCTGAAGGAATAGCTACTGTAGAAATTGCCGTCATAACATTTTCAGCAACCTGTTTGAATGACTCATCTCACTGCTATTTTCCCACTGCTATTACAAGGTGACTCAGTAAATAGGAGAAATGTTGGTGGGGCAACAGTGGATTGAATGCACTGCATTTTCCCCAAGGGAACTTCAGGTGTGCCATTTGTTATTCAGAAACACACAATGCGTGAGAGAGAATCAATGGCCTTAGCAATGGGGAGAAGAGGGAGAGAGAAATCATGCAGAAGAACAACTCCTGACTTGTTATAACTTTCTGGTTGTTAAGAGTGAGATTAACATGATTAAATTAGCAAAAAATTATAGGTAATCAAATTTTAGAACTCAAGATCAACACAGGAGGAAAAGATTGACAGAGAGTGAGTTAAAAAAAAACAATCTTAATCGTGTTAGCTAGCCAAATTAAAATGTGTCCAACTAGCCTCACCGTTCTAGTTCCAACTGTTTACTGGTGGTAACCATAGCAACATGGCCACTGGGGCAGTGCTAGCAGCAGAAGCAGAGACTAATAGACCCCCCCTTTGAATTTCCAGCAGTTATTGTCATGGAAATATTCAGTCAATCATATTTCTCAAATACCTGAGCCTGTGAGTTCGAATATACTTTCATTACATCTGTGGTGGCATATTTCTGCTTTACCAAATGAGGAGTTTTAACAAACTTCACACACCAGTCAGAGTTATACTTAAACTACATCTTTAATAATAAGAGCTTTGCAATAGCCTTTGACTTTCAATAATGCGCCATCTCTAATGAACCATTAAAGTCACAACAGAAAAGTACAAAGATCATTTATAGTCAAGATACACCCCTCTCAACTTACATGACGAACCACAGATCTTAGGAACAGTTTACAAAGAAATATTTTTACTTGAGAGAGAGGACTATCCCAGATAGCATTCACTATAAATTATCGTTCAGTTTGGCCCCTAAGACGAGGTTCTAATCTCGTTCCTGGTACTTCATAGCACAAAAACATTACCTCATGTTATCTGGAATGCTCTAGGTTTTATCACCCAAAGACATCGATAGCTCTGTCAGTGCTATCTATAGAGGCCCATCCTCAGTGGAACACACACACAATAGTTAACAGAACACTCTATTCTGTTGAATAAAACAACCATTATCATGCAATACAAGCATTATAACATAATCTTGCAATTTTCCACGACACGACAAGCCGAGCTGGTTCATGAAAACAACTAACTTTCCAGTCTTGGCACATACTTCTTATACATTTTTCCTCCTTACATCACACCCATAGTAAACTCCTCTTAATGACTCATTCCCTCTGGCATTTAGCCACCGTTATCTTATTGCCTTGCACTAAGTTTAGTTTGGTTTCATATTAGGGCATGGAAACAGTAGAGCCACAGCAATAGTTTAAAAAGACAGACATGTTCTCGACTAAGACAGGTGAGTGCATGTGGGACCAGTCCTTGGCACTTTACAGAAATAACCAGACATGTCATCCTGCTAACTCCTCTGAAAGGGACACCCATGTTCTGGAAAAGACCCAAGCGGTGTAACCATAGCAACAGTATATCAGGCGATAACACAGTTACAGGAATAACCAGTCGTGTCCACACCCCGACAGGTGCATGTCTAATGGTGTCTAATGACCCAGGGCACACATAGAGTGCACTAGTTTTGCTGACTATCCTGAAATGTATAATGGCCACACATGTTCTGGAAAATTCTCAATAGAATCAAATCAGAGAAGGGAAGAATCAATTTTAGACACAGAATTCTGAGGGAGAACCCAGAAACTTTATTTGCCGACTGCTCACACAACAGGACTGTTGCAAACCTGTTATTTTACACAGACCACACTACTGCCTGGCATACAGCTGTAACCAGGCATTTCAGCTATACCACAAGAAAGGCATCTGCAAGAGAAGGCAAATCCACATTTTTGAGGACAGTGAGAAGGATCAGGAAAACAGGTTTCTGACGGTGAACATGTACCAGAACGGCACTGTCATGGTCCAGGGCAGTGAGGCTGCACTCAGCTCTTTTGTGCAAGACTTCCCCACCCTAAGGAAGATAGCGGAAACAAAAAAGACAAGGACAGCACCCCGACCTCTCCCCTCAGGCACCCCAACAGCAGGAGCCCAGGCCCACACCTACACCCACACAACAGGTCTATCCTCCCCCCTGCCTGCCTACCACCACCAGAGCCAAGACCACACTACCATCAGCCTACTGAGAGACAGGCTGGCTCTGTTAGAGGTATGGGTTAATGAGCTACACCACCTCGAGCCCAGACACAGAGCTACTACAGGACAGATCAACCAGTGCAGGGCGCAGCTCAAGAACTCTGTCCAGGAGCTGAGCACAGCTCTTGAGGAGGTAAAGGCCACCATGAGGAGAGAGCTGGTGCAGGTAAAGGAGGAGATGGCAAAGGAATTTTCTGTCATCAAGAGGGTGCTACAGCACAGAGAGCAGACTGTAGATACCCCTAGAGAGAAGCTGTAGCCCCTAACGACCCCACTGACCCCACCTTCACCCCCCCCCCCCCCCCCCACCCCCCCCATACCGACAACCCTTTCCCCACACCCCCAGTCAACAAGGAGGCTCACATGGGGACACCTACTACAGAGAGAAGCTCTCTGCCCCCCCCCTGACACACCCCCACACACCCCTCCTTGTACACAGGCCCTGTGTACCCCATCCCCTGACCGTAAAACCCACTGATGTGGCCATCCTCATTGACTCAAATGGGAAATTCATCCAAGAGGATAAACTCTTCCCCCACCACAAGGTGTCCAAAATATGGTGTCCAAAAACACAGGATGCACTCCACATCCTGTCCCAGTCTGACTTTGGCACACCAGTCCACATTATTATTCACACCGGCACCAACAACCTGCGAGAGGAGCAGGAGAGAGTAGGGAGCTCTGGTCAACAGAGTAGCAGAGAGGGCCTTTGAGTGGTTCCCCAACTCCCACATCCCCATCTCCACTCTGCTGCCCCGCAAAGACTTTCATCCCCATACCATTCAGAAAGTCAACCCTGACATCACCAGAGGGTGTGGCCTACTCCCGAACGTGCACGTTGCTCACCACCCAACAATCACCCCAGAGCATCTGCACGACCACTCGCACCTGAGGAAGCAGACAGTAGGGATGTGTGCCAAGTCTCATCACGAACCGGCTCAAAGCCCGTAACAAAAGGGAGACCACGTGGAGATAAGGAATAACAAAACATATATTTATTAAATAAAGTAACTAAGTACAATATACAATGGTGTGTGTAATCAGTAGTGTAAGTGAGTGTTTAGCATGCATGAATGTGATAATGCAGGGTGTTGAAAGGTGCCAAAGCAAACAACCAAAAAGCACCAAGATACACAACAAAATCTATCAAGGTGTCTGCATGGAGAGAGTCTCTTCCATGAATGGGGAAGTGGTGTATTTATCCTGGGACACACTGGGCCCAGGTGTTTCCCATGTAGCTGACGACCCTCCCAACTCCGCCCACCGGCATCCTAATAAGGAAACAAGAACAGAGAGAGAATACGGCAGACAGAGTGGGAGGGTCGTCACACGTGGTACTTGGTAGACAAACATCCCATGCCGCAGAGGACCACCCAGATACCCCTACCAGACCACTGCACCACCAAGGAGCCCCAGGCACTCTCAACGCCCCACCAGACCCAGCGCACCCCACAGGCCCCACCCACCACCAGAGCATCACCACATTCATCGGCTTAGCCAGACTGGACCGGGCCCAGCCTACTACCCCGCATCAGACCACCACCTCTACCAGACCAGAGAGGAAGCCCCAAGGCCCAGACCTGGCCCCCCTCCACTCCACAGGGTCCAACAGCAGGACCAGGGCAGCTACGCAGAGGTCGTCAGAGGACATGAGAACCCTGTAGGATTAAGTGAGATTAAACAGCTCCTCCAATACATCTGCACTAAACACACGCACACACACACACACACACACACACACACACACACCTATTGTACTAAAAGTTTACTTGTTCAATGAATAGGAACATATATATACAGTTGAAGTCAGAAGTTTACATACACTTAGGTTGGAGTCATTAAAACTCGTTTTCAACCACTCCACAAATTTCTTGTTCACAAACTATAGTTTTGGCAAGTCGGTTAGGACATCTACTTTATGCATGACACAAGTAATTTTTCCAACAATTGTTTACAGACAGATTATTTCACTTATTTCACTGTATCACAATGTTTACATACACTACATACACAAAGTTTACATACACTAAGTTGACTGTGCCTTTAAACAGCTTGGAAAATTCCAGAAAATTATGTAATGGCTTCAGAAGCTTCTGATAGGCTACTTGAAATCATTTGAGTCAATTGGAGGTGTACTTGTTGATGTATTTCAAGGCCTACCTTCAAACTCAGTGCCTCTTTGCTTGACATCATGGGAAAATCAAAGGAAAACAGCCAAGACCTCAGAAAAAGAATTGTAGACCTCCACAAGTCTGGTTCATCCTTGGGAGCAATTTCCAAACGCCTGAAGGTACCACGTTCATCTGTACAAACAATAGTACGCAAGTATAAACACCATGGGACCACACAGCCATCATACCGCTCAGGGAAGGAGACGCGTTCTGTCTCCTAGAGATGAACGTACTTTGGTGCGAAAAGTGCAAATCAATCCCAGAACAACAGCAAAGGACCTTGTGAAGATGCTGGAGGAAACAGGTACAAAATTATCTATATCCACAGTAAAATGAGTCCTATATCGACATAACCTGAAAGGCCGCACAGCAAGGAAGAAGCCACTGCTCCAAAACCGCCATAAAAAAGCCAGACTACGGTTTGCAGCTGCACTTGGGGACAAAGGTCGTACTTTTTGAGAAATGTCCTCTGGTCTGATGAAACAAAAATAGAACTGTTTGGCCATAATGACCATCGTTATGTTTGGAGGAAAAAGGGGGACGCTTGCAAGCCGAAGAACACCATCCCAACCGTGAGGTACGGGGGTGGCATCATGTTGTGGGGGTGCTTTGCTGCAGGAGGGACTGGTGCACTTCACAAAATAGATGGCATCATGACGATGGAAAATTATGTGGATATATTGAAGCAACATCTTTGAGACATACTTGAGACAAACTTCCAAAGTTGTGGCAAAATGCTTAAGGTCAACAAAGTCAAGGTATTGGGGTGGCCATCACAAAGCCCTGACCTATATCCCATAGAAAATTTGTGGGCAGAAATGAAAAAGCGTGTGCGAGCAAGGAAGCCTACAAACCTGACTAAGTTACATCAGCTCTGTCAGCAGGAATGGGCCAAAATTCACCCAACTTATTGTGGGAAGCTTGTGGTAGGCTACCTGAAATGTTTGACCCAAGTTAAACAATTTAAAGGAATTCTACCAAATACTAATTGAGTGTATGTAAACTTCTGACCCACTGGGAATGTGATGAACGAAATAAAAGCTGAAATAAATCATTCTCTCTACTATTATTCTGACATTTCACATTCTTAAAATAAAGTGGTGATCCTAACTGACCTAAGACAGGTTATTCTTACTAGGATTAAATGTCAGGAATTGTGGAAAAACTGAGTTTAAATTAATTTGGCGTAGGTGTACGTAAACTTCCAACTTCAACTGTATATAACATATATTGTTTTTGCTGTTATCCTGTTTATCTCACTCTTAACAACGTAATAGTTGGTAGTTACTGTATTTATGACTGCTATTCTTTCTTTTTGCAATATGAAATCACTATCAGTTAGCATGTGGAACATTCAGGGCCTAATCTCATCATTCTTTGGACTGAAGAGTTTAGCACTGAAGTTCAACAATAAACTTAAAGATGTTGACGTCATCATTCTGTAGGAGACATGGTGTAAAGCTGACATTGTCACTCACTGTCCCACAGACTCTGGAGGATTGATAATTTGGTACAAATCCGAACTAAAAAATCTAATTGATCCCCTCAAAATGGGTAAATATCACATTTGGTTAAAACTGAAAAAATAACTTGTACTGACAGAAAATATGTGTTCCTTTGCGCAATATATATCCCCCCTCAGAATCCCCAAATTACTCAGAGGAGATCTTCCCCACCCTTGAAGAAGAGACGTGCCATTTCCAGGCCCAGGGAAATGTTCTCATCTGTGGGGACACAAATGCGCGCACAGGAATACTACCTGATCTAACGACCATATGAGGGGAAAGCTTTATTTCAGGCCATACTGTTTCTAACTGCCTTAATCTCACCCATAGAAACAACAGTGACAGCACCATCAACAAAAACGGAAGGGATCTGTTGCAGCTCTGTCGAAGCCAGGGTCTGTACTTTGTTAATGCTAGGTTACAGGGGGACTCTTTGGGGAGATTCACCAATTGCTCACCTCTTGGCCACAGCACAGTAAGACTATAGGATTACAGACATTGACCCTTTCTCTCTCAGCTCATTCACTGTCAAGCCACTAACACCTCTGTCTGATCACAGCCAAATTACATTGTTCCTCAAAAGAACAGACATGGAAACAACCACACATTCACAGCCCAGTAAGCTATACAACATCAGAAATTCATACAGATGGGCCCAAAACAGCACAGACGAATACTAGAAAGTAACCTGTAACCAAAAAATCCAAACTCTCAAAATATTTTTAAAAAGACCACAGATGACAACTGGTTTGATGCAGATTGTAAAATTACAATCCAACCAAAAGCACAGAGA
Source organism: Salvelinus namaycush (assembly GCF_016432855.1). Lineage (NCBI taxonomy): Eukaryota > Metazoa > Chordata > Actinopteri > Salmoniformes > Salmonidae > Salvelinus > Salvelinus namaycush. Next base: position 28,737,741 of record NC_052325.1, on the reverse strand, counting down.
CCCAAATAATGGTGAATTACACCTTCATTACTGTGAGACTTTAAAATTATAAAAACGTACACTCAGAACCAAAAACAAAAAAGCACAGTGCAAACAGTGCAAAAGCTGACACTAATTGAGTAGTCCATAAACACAAACAACTTCTGGCAAAATTGGGGGGAAAAACTACAAAAAACTAAATGAGAGGAATTAGTGATACAAAATGGTGACATATGGACAACCCATTTTAAAACACTCTACAACAGCGTTCAAATTGACACAAACGCAGAACAATGCCAAATTCATGAGAAGTTGAATGGATTAGAAAAAGCTATAAAGGACAATCAAAATCCATTGGACTCCCCAATTACTGACTAGGAGCTCTATAAGAAACTTCAGGCTCTCAAATTAAAAAAAGCATGCAGAACTGATAGCATCCTAAAGGAGATGCTGAAACCCACTAGTGCAAAATTTCAATTGGCTATATTAAAACTGTTTAATTTGATCCTGAGTGTAAGTTATTTCCCTGATATCTGGAATCAAGGACTCATAACGCCAATCTTTAAGAACAGAGACAAATTTGACCCTAACAATTACAGAGGCATTTGTGTGAACAGTAACCTGGGGAAGGTTTTCTGTAGTATTATACATGTAAGAGTTCTAAACTTCCTTAATAAGCACAATGTCTTGAGTAAAAGCCAAATTGGATTTATACCAAAACATCGCACGACTGATCATATTTGCACCCTACACACCCTGATATATTAATATGTCCACCAAAATAATAGCAAAATATACGCTTGCTTTCTTCCAAAAAGAATTTGATTCTATTTGGCATACAGGACTGTTCTACAAAGTTATTGAAAGTGGTGTACGGGGTAAAACATATTACATAATTAAATCAATGTATACTGGCAATACGTGCAGCATTAAAATTGGCAAGAAAATAACAGAATTATTTAACCAGGGACGGGGCCTTCGCCAGGGTTGCAATCTGAGCCCTGCACTCTTCAATATTTACATCAACGTATTGGCCACTATTCTAGAAAACTCCTCAGCCCTGTGTTAGTCTCCACAATTCAGAGGTTAAATGCCTACTCTTCACAGATGACCTATGCCTGCTGTCACCCACAGCACATGGCCTACAGCAGAGCCTGGACCTACTAGAGCAGTACTGCCAGACCTGGGCAATGGCAGTAAACCCCAGAAAGACTAAAATAATGCTTTTCCAGAGAAGATCCAGATCTCAGGGAATTAGACCAAAGTTCTCAAATTGGTACAAAATATATAGAGTACTGCACACACTACAATACTTAGTTTAAAAATAAGCTCAACTGGACACCTTAATGATGCAGTGAATGAACTGAGAGAGAAAGCACGCAGGGCATTCTACGCATTAAAAACAAATGAAATTGAAATAACCCTATTCAAATTTAGCTAAACTAATTGACTGTGTCATTGAACAGCAAGGTGTGGGGTCTACTGCAAACAAGATTTCACCAACTGGGACAAACACCCATTGAAACCCTAATGCAGAGTTCGTAGATTCTCTACATGTCCAGAGGAAAACTACAAACAATGCATGCAGGGCAGAATTAGGCCAATATCCCCTAATAATAAAAACTAAAAAAAAAGCAATTCAGTTTTGGAAACATCTCAAATACAGTGACCCCTCTCATATCCTTACTAAGCCAAGCAATGCCCAAGAGCTGAACAAGAAAATAGTCCCATCATCCATCTGGTCTTGGGGCTGAGTTCACAATCCTGTTCTACTAACGCACTGAAGCCTCATGAACCAGAACATCCAATCAATCAGAATAAAACTAATTACAACACGTCCAAACAAAACTACATTGCTTATTGGGAAACACAAGCACAAAGCAAAATGCAGTGCTATCTGGCCCTAATCGACAGTACACAGTGGCTAACTATTTAACCTTGGTTACTGATCAAACCTTAAAAAAACCTTGACAAGTACAAGCTCAGTGAGCACAATCTACCATTGAGAAGGGTAGACAAAGGAAAATCCGGCTCCTGTAGAGGAAGGCGTGCAACCACTGCACAACCAGGAAGAACCTGAAACAGATCTGCATTTCCTGACAAATGTAAAAAATATAAAACAATTAGAGAGGTGTCATTCCCCAAATTTGAAACCCTCATTCAAAGTTTCAAAGACCTCTCTGTGAGGATAGACTACTACCCCTCATGTTGGGGGAGGACGCAGGGAGCTGTGGTTGGCAGCGCACTACATTGCTGCCTGCCATAAGATGAGGGACAGTGTCTGACAGACCAATCAACCTGCACATTTCCTCTACTGTATGCTTATTGTTATTGTTCAATGTATGGTTATTTTGACCCTTGGTTATTGTTACTGTTGTCCTGTTGACAATTTTTATATTATTTTAATATTGTAAATATCCAAAGTAAGCTTTGGCAATATGTACATTTACGTCATGCCAATAAAGCAAAGTGAATTGAGAGAAAGAGAGAGATGACAGAGAGAGAGAGAGATAATGACAGAGAGAGAAAGAGAGAGATAATGACAGAGAGAGAGAGATAATGAGAGAGAGAGAGAGAGTGTAACTTACCGAAGGAGAGCAGGACCTGTTTGTTGAGTTGTTGGCCAATAGCATACTCCAAGGTCAAGCTGGTTGACCAAACCACATCCATTATTATCATATTTCCCACGATGCTCTATTGCAGTTAGATTTCTTAAAAATAGTTTGTTTCCATATCTGTTTTTGCATGTACATTGATTGATTTATTAATATATTAATTAATTTTATGCTACACAAAGATAAATAACATACTTTTTTCTAAACTAATCCAATCTGTAAATTGGATTTATTGCACCGTTACTGAAATTGTTGTTCCCGATTAGCTGGTTTAGGTAGTCTCAATTATTCTTTTTTTAATCCTGACAGTCATTCTAAATGTAAATTGTGGGTGAATTAAAGTCCATGGTCCAAAACACAGTAAAGGCTGGTCACCAGGAAACCACATCTAAGGCTGGCCACCAGAGAAAACACAACAAAGGCTGGTCACTAGACTATGCTGGTCTATGCTATTTTTTTCAGCAGGTTACAGTACAGTATATCGGTTTATCAAAGTAAGGTGGATAACACCTTGGTCCTGCTTTCTGACATTCCCCTCAGGTCTTGATGTGCGTGGTGTGTCCAAGCAGCAGACTAATGAAGATCAGTAGTTTATATGAAAATCATTCCTGCATGTATCGTCCTGGCCCTAAAGCTGATCTGGGTACTGATCATCTGAGTAGAGATGTGTTCATATCATTCCATAATTACAGTTCCTCTTGTTGTCCTGCTGTTGATGTACTCATGTTTGTATTTGATTAATTTATATGAGGTGACTGAAAGACACGGTCTCTTTTTCATGTGAATGTTTGTGCTATGTTTCCATGTAGAGATTCAGCTGGTGGTGTTCAGTTCATCAGTTCTCCCCATTGATCAATATCTCCATTAAAACAGGTTTAGCGTCATCCTTAACTATCAGAGAAAATGTGAAAAGTTATCGAATAGAGATGAAGCAAGGTTTATTCAAACAACAATCACAATTACAAAACATGACAATGGTCATCCCTTAATTAAGTGAAAAGCGCATTGAAGATGAGCAGTTCCATTCTAGCCTTATGTGTAGTATAGAACAACACATTTGACCTCGACAAGTTCAGCAAGCTCAATTATTTTACCCTACATCCAAGAACAAAACACAAATCTTAACTCTCCAATTTTAAGATTAATCTATAACTTTTAAATATGACGTAATATTATCAGAATGAGAAATCAGTGGTTATAAACTGAGGAACTGACGTCTGTGAAGTCACAGCTGGTTTGGCCCCATTGTACCATTGTTGCACAGCAGTCTTTCTGTTGCACTATTTCCTAGTAGTTTTACTGGGCACTTCTGGTTAATGATGAGACTGGAGAAAGGGGTGGCTGCTGATCTGGACCATTGACAAATCTCTGGTGAATCCTTTAGACCTCTGAGCCAGGGCTTTTGCCAGTTGTACCTGTGTTGACTTTGGGCAGAGTTGTGTCTTTAGAGTTGCCAACTGCTCCTGTTTTGAGTTTGGGCGTGGCCATCTTGTCTTGCTTGAGTGTCATGCGCTCCTTATCAGGGATATTGCCAACCGCACCTGATTTGAGATTGAATCTGACCTG